>NC_059081.1:41845876-42486472 GCF_020497125.1 Mauremys mutica | reverse complement strand
GCTTTGTTTGCTTCTCCTTCCATCATATTCTGCTTTGGGTCCTATTAAAAAGAAGAAAAATACTGGTGATTTTGGTAGCTCCAAGATAACCAAGGAGACCATGGTTCTTGATAACAGCACAGCCTGCTGTACTCTTGCCTTTAGTCACTGGACCTTCGGATCCAAAGGGCTCTTTTACAGATCACGCTTCAGTTTGGCTCCACTGCTGCTGGAAAGCAAGAGCTGGTTTGCAAGGGCTTCTGGGAAGTGCTGATCAATACTATTCTGGCATCACAAAAACCTCCTACTAAAAGACTTGCTTTGCCATTTGGGGAAAAAATTGGTCAGTGGTACAAAGACAGTGTCAGGAACTTCCTTAAAGCTAAGTTAGCCAGTGTCCTTGACTTCCTTAAGGATGGTAGTAGATTTAGGTTTCAGCCACAGTTCCCCCATAGTACACATCTTTCTGGCAAGCGTCCTGGATAACAGAAAGATATTCAGGTGGGCCTGTCTCTTGCACATTAAACATCTCCTGAAATCAGTGAAATTACCAGTATAGAGCATCTTCTTCAGCCCTCAAGGCTTTCACCAAGCAACCATTACTATATTCCATGTATTATGTTGGTTGACAAGATTCATTACAGAGAAAATGAACAAAGAGATTAATCTAAAAGTTTAATTAGTTAACATCAGGCTTCAAATTTCAATGATCAGAAACAATAGTATGGAGGGCATTGGCAGATGCTGTGGCCATAGCGAGGCCTGGAATGAGAGCACACAGTAAGTCAAATTCTTTTAATTTTTCTTTCTTTTTATGCCACCATTCTGTTCATGAGGACTTGTGACTGTGAGAGGCTGAACTCTCACTGAAGCTGGACTTGGGCTATGGAACTCACTCTTGCAAGAAAAAAATGACACTGGACCTCATCAATTTCAGAATTAAGGACCTGATCCAAGGCGCACTGCAGTTAATGGAAGCCTTTCTATTGACTTCAATGAGTTTTGGATCTTTCCCCACATGCATATCTCAATTCTTTCACATAGCTCTTTCTCAGTGATTTCTACATGCATGCATCTGCATGCATTCACACACACACCATTCCAAAAATTCTGGCATGTACTTTAAAATCCCCGTGGACTTGATTTCGAAATGAAGATTTTGTTTGTAGCCACTCTAAGGAGGGCCAGCATAGTTGCTTGGACATTGCAAATTATCTCATCATACTTAGCTTTTAAATGGAAGTTGGCATAAGCCTCACTGTCTACATATTATCATGAGATGTATGAATTCAAAACTATAATTTGAAGTGTTTCAGAGGTGTAACAAAATGGGGAAGAAAAGAACTGCATCTCTAATACTCAATGAATGATGCCAACTGAGGCTTTTAAAAACTGTCTAAAATAGCCAGCTGTCATACATTCATCAATTAAAGGCCTAAACCAAGTATTAATTTAATTCTGTCAAAACAAGTTTACTGCTGATAGATGAATGGACAGAAACAGGTGTACATATTTTTAAAAGGATTTAGACAAGCACTGAGGGGAGAAAACATGAAGTGTTGTTATGTTTCTAAACTGGAACGGGATGGCAGTGTTTCAGAATGTTATTTTAATTACAGAGTAGGCAGCTGGCTCTGCTGTATGACTGCGTATTGTGATGAGTGGTGGTATTGGTAAGGGCTAAAGAAGAGCAGTGATGTTATGCTTTAATAAAAAAATGTTATGCTTTAGTCCAAAAACTAGGGGTACCAAAGAGACTGGAAACTGTATTGTTGTATCAGATTGTTCATTGTCATTTGTGACTGCTGACTACAGAGTACAATACAATTATAATTCAACAGACGATACAGGCAAAGATGGCTTCTTTTCACAGATCTAAAATTTTATTTAATCTCAATTTTCTATCTGATTGTAATCTTGAGTCTTATCTCCAGCTCTGCCCTTGCAAAGCAGCTAACGTCTCTTACCTTTGTAAACATGGGGCCAGGAGGTCTAATGCTTTTTCTGCTAAGGCTTATTGCCTAGATTGCTGCAAATTCATTAGCACTTTGGGGATTCCTGCACTGTGTGGAATACCCCAAGTTTACATTTTCCTCCCTAGAGTTTCTCATAAGTAGCGCCCTGTGCATTCCGAGATGCAAATAATGTCCCAAATCTGCTTGCAACTTTGTAGTGAGCAGAGAACTAAAGTCCAGCGGAGCCCACTAAACCTTCAGGTTCCATGTCTTAGAAAGCTCTAGGGACAAATGGTGGTGGGGGCACCCCAGTTTGGTTAAATGGATCCTACATCCCAAGCCACATGCCTGAGAGACCCATGCTTGCTTCCCAGTACACCCAATCCTCCTTGTTCTCTTCCACAACTGTTGAAGAGGCAGGAATTAATCCCAGAAACAAATGCTGCACTCAGCTGTAAACCAGCACTTTTGTCTGAGCATAGACAATACCTCAGTTAGTACTGGCAGCCCTACAGAGAGTCACACATACCTCCCAAAGCAATAGTAATGTACTGAGTCCCCAATACCTACATATACAGATTAGTACTCTCTAACCTGAGAAAGATCCAAACTGCCCTTGTGCCCAGTCTCTAAATCCCAAACAGGGCACCTTTTCCATCTTGAAGTGGTCACTGGGTGCTTCAGCTGTGCCCCACGGCAGAGTGTTTGGGCCTGCTTTTCCTCCAGCAGCAACACGTGCTCAGGCCTCAGCATGTGTGTCCTCTCTCCAGTCCCACCCCATGACAGCCAACTGGCACAAAGCCAATCAAGTAGTCTGCACTCAATCCCCAGTCTCCACTTAGTCAGGGCTGAGTTCATACTCTGCAGCGGCATTCCCTTCCTCTGATGGGAGATGGTCTGGCAGCTGGAAGTCAGGGGTGGGATTTCCTTTCAGTCCTCCAGCTAACCAGGGATCTTGGGCGAGGTCCCCTCTCTGCCCATCCCCTTGTCAATCAGGAGTAGCAGTGGTCCTTTCACTCTCCTGCCACATGCATGTGGAGTAGGGCTCCCCACAAAGATGAAGGGCAGAGTGTGGCACAGAGGGGATCCACATAGGAGGGTTGGTGTATGGGTGAGTGTACATGTAGCTGAGCGACCTGATGAGAGGGAGGAAGGGATGTAGGGAAGACTTTCACATGTACAGGGATTTGCTTATTCAAACTTTGGATGTTTATCCAAACAAACCTGAAAATCTTTAGTGAATCAGCCTTCCCTCGAGCCAATACACACTCAGAACTCTATGATCCAACACGTTCTTGCTCTTTGTCTATTTCCAGAGCTTCAAAATATCCAACCTGCTCTTCTTTGGCACATGTTAGTACATAATAAAGCCTGTTACAAGGCTTGTAGAAATATTTAAAACTACAGTACACATTTGGTGTTTGCAAACTGTTTTCTGGAGGCTGGCCGGCCAAAGGAAGGCAGTACCAACACGTATCAAAATCATATTGCATGGGTTTAAAAATGCTTCCCTGACTAAGAGAGCACCTCAATCAAATCAAGGCACAATTTGTGCACAAGGATTTTGTTATGAATCTGAACATATAGTACTGTAAAAGGCAGATAGGTTTCTAGGAACCTGAAACTTGACATGTTTTTTCTCAGTTGGTGAGTAAGAAGTTAGAAACTGGATGAAAGTAGAGTTGTGCCCACTCTTTGATACAAAATGTAAAAATGAAAGCATGAAGTCAGCTTTGCTTAGCATTTAGGCTCTACCTGTGAATGCACAGTTCTTTGCCTGAATCTTGTGTCCATAAACTGTGAAGCTTGTGGCAAACTTTATATATATAATCTAGAGCATTGGTTCTCAATCTATTTACGTGGCCCACAAAGTGTTCTGTAGGCTGCATCCAATACTACCTGTATGGCCCTGAGGATGTCATATGGGCTGCAGTTCTGTGCTGACTGGGTTGCAAGTGGCCCACGGGCTGCAGGTTGAGAACCATTGATCTAGAGAAAGGAGTCCTAGATAAGGATGATATTTGTGGCATATGCAATGTTGTTGCAGCTGTGTTGGTCCCAGGATATTAGAGAGACAAGGTGAGTGAAGTAATATATTTTATTGGACCAACTTCTGGTGGTGAGAGAGACAAGCTTTTGAGTTTACACAGAGCTCTTCTTCAAATGTTATGGCAGGAAATAAAGGTGGTTGGATTGGTACTTGGAAATACAGATTCATGCTGTCACAGTTTGGAGGGGTAACTGCACCTCTGATCCCTTCACGGCCTCCTTGAGGGCATCACCACTTTGGTCTGTGGCCGCTAGCCATCATCTTTTTTCTAGTGAGAACTCATGTTCCTTTTCCTCCTGAAGTGGATTTAGGCTACAATTTCTCCTCCCTTCACTTTGATCACCTTTGCAAGTCTGAGGTTATGTCAGACTTTGTGGCCCTGTTATCTCCCAGGGGCTATGAAAGGTGTTTGCCAGTGACCAGCTGGGTTTCACAAAGCACTATACGTTTATTTGATACCAAAGAATTACAGAGAAACCAGATCTTGTAAACAATAAACAGCTTATATGAATGCCTAGCTCACCAGATGTAGCCCATCTTTCACACACAGACCTTGGTAGGTTTCAAAGTCCTTCAAGACCCTCTAGGATGGATTTGCCCTCTTCATTAAAGTCTCATGTCAGTGCTTGGAATGAGTGCAGGTGACCCTGAGCAGTGTTTCCCCCAGGAATTGAAATTAGGGGTGTGTGTTCAAATATACAGGGGTGGGGTTTCGGCTGATGAGGGGTCAGACAATTAGGGCAAAGGTGGGCTGTATGGCACGATAGGAAAAACTGAAAAAAGTGTCACAACCATTTTATTAGATTTAAATCATGTTTTAAAATCATCATACAAATTAAAGTTGGCTACTCAAGCCTACTATGAAGCACTATATCTACATACTTCTTAGTTTCTTGTACTTTTGCATAACTCTATTAATGAACTTCTCAAATGCAGTGCATTCATCTTTGGTGGCTTCTCGTGCGTCCAGTACTTCCAGTCCTTCATGCAGGGTCGCCCAGAGGATTCAGGGGGCCTGGGGTCTTCGGCGGCGGGGGGTCCCCGCTTTGGCGGTAATTCGGTGGCAGGGGGCCCCCGCTTTGGCGGTAATTCGGCGGCGGGGGGTCCTTCTGCTCTGGGACCCACCGCTGAAGTGCCCCGAAGACCCACAGCGGGGACCTCCCGCTGCTGAATTACCGCTGCCAAAGTGCCGGGTCTTCAGCGGTAATTCGGTCGGGGGGGGGGTCCTTCCACTTGTCCCCCCCCTTGGTGGCCCTGCCTTCATGATATGTTAATGATCAGGCAGAAGGCGACTCCTTTCAGAACACAAAATTCTATTCAATGAGGAAAAAGAATGCTCAACTGTAGCTGTTGTGACTGGGAGTAGCAAGAGATAAATTCCTACTTCTTTCATCCCAGGAAACATAGCACAAAGTTTGGGTTGAACCACTAGTGATGATAAAGAAAAAGTTGAAGTCAAATCTTCATTTATTCATTGTATGATATTCCACTCTGTATTCAAATTCTTTATTCTATCCGGATCACATAGCATCCCCATTGCTGGTAGTGCCTCACTCCACTCAACTGTTGGTGTTTTATAAGACAGGCATCTGTAAAAGCTATGTAAAGGTTGAGTAAAATCCAAAAGTTGTAGATTTGTAAGAATGAAGTCTGTGTACTTTTTCAGCTGGCTTAACAAACGCTTCTTGTCCTCTTCACTTAAGGAGTCAATATAAGTGCCTTAATTAGTCAACTTCTGAACTGAAGTCTTTGCTTCTTCCAGTATGTTTTCAATGGCTATCTCTCTGATAGAGCCAACTGTAGCTTCTCTTGCTGGACAAAGATCTACTACTATTATAGCAGATGCATAGATGGCATTGTTTAATGACCCAAGTGGTTTCAACAGTAAACTTACAAGAGGGAGAATGGCAAAAGTCTTATTTGAACTTAGTAGCAAAAGTAGTCCACCAGCCTCACTTTTTAGATCTGTCCCATCTCAGTAGATACTTTCCAAAACCAATAATAATGGTTTCAGTAATTTTAAGACAACAGCCAAGGATCACTTCTGAGAAAGCCAGCATGTTTTGAACTTCACTTGAACTTCAGTCCCAGCGTATCCTCTATTTTTTCCAAGATGTTCAGTCCTTTTGGACTCTTGCTGAAAAAAAAGAATATGTCTTTTGAAGATTCTGCAGCTCGTACTGGCGCTAGTTGGAGTATATGGTCTCTGTAGTGTATATAGGAGAGATTAGGGTTACACTTTTCTCTGAGCAAAGCTTGTACTCCACTGTGTTTTGCAGAGAAGTTTGCAACTCCATCAAATGTACAAGGAGCCATCTCTTTGAGGTTCAATGTACAAGCATTTAACTCTTCTAAGATGTGGGTTGTCACAGATGCAGCCGATGTATCTTCTATAACCTGCACATCTAGAAATGCATCCAGAGCCGTCCCTAGGGTATAGCACATTGGGTTGACTGCCCCGGGCCCTGTGCTTTGGGGGCCCCCGCGCTTCAGGAAGAGGCGGGCAGGGAGGTGAGGTGGGGGGCAGGCGTGCGGGAGAGGGAGCAAGGAAGAGCTGCCCTACCAACCTCCCCCTTCCCCCAGTGCCTCCTGCCCATCAGTGGACACCGCCAATTAGCGCCTCCCCCTCCCTCCCAGTGACTACTGCTGATCTGCTGTTTCATGGCGTCTGGAGGCCCTGGGAAGAGGGGAGAGGAGCTAAGGCACAGCGTGCTTGGGAGAGTGGGCAAAACTGGGTGGGAAGAGGCAGGTTGGGGCCTTGGGGGATGGGGTCGAGTGGGGGCAGGGCCTGTGCTGAGCCTGGGGGTAGCACCCCCGGCAGATAGAAACTCAACACCTATGTCCAGGACTCCGCACTGCCCCCAGGGACGGCCCTGAATGCCTCTACCATGGACATCAAGATAATGTACACAGTGATTTAATACTTGAGACCCATTTGCATCGGTGCATTCGTCAGCCATGCATGCACATTTTCTGAATGTGGTGAGAGAGTTCTTCACTTTTTCAATTGCTGAGTCTTCCACTGTTGCACTGCATGCTTCTAACCAGTCAGTTGAGTTTCTTGCAGAAAGATAGTGAGCATTTGCCAGTCTTGGTTGGAACCAGTGTCCAATTTCATAATTATCAATTGACAATGCACTTAACATTGGCCTCCAGTTTGTAGTGTGTGGTATCTCTTGCTTAAATAGAAAGTATCATGTGACTGCCATGTTTGTTTGCATAAACTGTTGTCTTTCCAGCATTCTTAACAGCCTCATGAAGTACTTCTGAAATTGGCTTTAACAATGACTGGCTTTTAAAGTTTTCTGCATGTCGATGCAGTCCAGAGGCTTGGTGTTTTGCAGCCTTTTCACATAGATTGTCAGCATTGGTTTGCTGATCAGTCTGGCAAACCAAGCTCCTCCACTTTTACTATATACATTCATGGTACTGGGACTTTTCAGCTTGGAAAAGAGACAACTAAGAGGGGATATGTTAGAGGTCTGTAAAATCTTGACTTATGTGGAGAAAGTGAATAAGGAAGTGTTATTTACTCCTTCACATAACACAAGAACTAGGGGTCATCCAATGAAATTAATAGGCAGCAAGTTTAAAACAAACAAAAGGAAACAGTTCTTCACACAACACACAGTCAACCTGTGAAACTCTTTGCCGGGGATGTTGTGAAAATCAAAACTATAACAGGGTTCAAAAAAGAACTAGTTAAGTTCATGGTGGATAGGTCCATCAATGGCTATTAGCCAGGATGGGCAGGGATGCAACACTATATTCTGAGTGTCCAGAGCCTCTGTTCACCAGAAGCTGGGAGTGGACGATGGGATGGATCCTTCGATAATTGCCTGTTCTTTTCATTCCCTTTGAAGCACCTGACATAGGCCACTGTCAGAAGACAGGATACTGGGCTAGATGGACCATTGGTCTGACCAAATATGGCCATTCTTATGTTCTTATGTAAAAAGGAATTATAATCTAATAAAAATGTTTAGTATAGAAACTCCCTAAGATAATAATCTCTTGAGATAGCAATGATGTGAGATAATGACCTTGGCAAATAATGCATTTTAAAAATCTTGGTCTACTAGGAAATGCATATTTATATAAGTTTCCCAGTCACAAATCTGGAGCAAAGTCACTAAAACATATTCCAACAAACAAATGTTCCTTTAACGTGCCCCTCCCTTCTCTCTCCACCACACCCCACTCATAGTTGTTGTCCTTTGTCAGTGGAGACCAAAGTTCAGAGGTGCTTTTGTGTGAGTTCACCTCGTGGGAGGTTGAAGGCACCTTGCTCGTTTCTCTAGCTGCTCGCCGCTCTTTCCAGCCGCTCTCTGCTGTTTGTCATGCCACTGTTCACTCCACTGCTCCATCGCTGCTGGCCCTGCGCCATCACCTTCTGCTCCCACCTGCCACTGTGACCTTGGTGAGTTGGTCTCTTGATGTTCCACCCAGCTCTCTGTGATTTCAGCTCTCAGTGGGGGAACCTCACTGCTAGTGAAGGCTGGGCAGGGTCTTCCACAGAAATACTGTCCTGCAGCATGTCTAAGCACTTAGATCAGATTATAAGTGATTTCAGCTCTCGTGGTCCTTAACAAAACAAAAAGCTCAGTGGAGCCTAATCAGCTCTATCTTTAAATAGGGGAGGGAGGCAGGTCAAATAGTGTCTGAGACTCTTAGGCTGAGCGCAAACCACGAAGCAAAACACCTTTCCCCATCCTCTCTCTCTCTCCACTGGGATCTGCCATCCAAACCCCTTGCCCTAGTGAGTGCAGTTCAGTTGAGGATGACCAGTGCTTAATTTATAATGAAAGAGGTGTCAGGGCTCAAGCAAGTTTTTTACTTTCATAATTGATGTGGTAAGCCCACCGGTCCCGGGGCTATGAACTACCAAGCCTAGATGTGCCAGGGCTCAGACTTGGCAAAAATTAAGCACTGAGGGTGATCCCCTCAATCAGGACAGGATAAGCATAGTTCTGCCTCTCTTTACTCATATAATAAGGATAACAACATTTAATTACCCCCACATTCAATACTTTAAAGTGATTTGTAACCCAACACCAGCCAAAATCGATCACTTGGGCAACACAGCTCTGTCCGCTGGATACCTAGGCAGAGAAGGTGCATTCATATAAATACAGTCTGGTCCTGAATCCTGCCCCCACTCCCTGGCTCATCACTAGCTGTCAGGGGAGAGCTCATTCAGACCTTGCTCACAAATCAGAATTTGAAATTATTAGGTTGGCCAGCATCACCAAAAGGAATGTGCCGACCTTGTTAGAAAAAACAACAGCTGTGTGAAGAAGCTAGTCTTTGTTCACACTTTTCAAACCTATTATGCTTTTTTGGGTTACAAGTGTTTTATCATATACTGCAGTGTTTCCCAAACTTGGGATGCCGTTTGTGTAGGGAAAGCCCCTCGTGGGCCGGGCCAGTTTGTTTACCTGCCCCATCCTAGTAACTAGTTGACCACAGGGGAGGTGTTGGGGAAAATCAGGGGGGGCATACAGGGATATCCCTGACCCTGAGTCAGATCAGGCTGACTCTTCATAGATTTGGGAATCTTTGTTCCTGAAACAGGTAACTATCTAGTTACTTCAATCCTCCTTTCCCTAGGGGGTGAAGTTTCAAAAGGTTGGATTTGCACAACCAGCATTAGGACTTTGTATTAATTATCCCTTCCCCACATTGATTCCAGATTCCACAGGAAACCTACCTAGCAATTGGAAAAATTAAGATATATATACTGCTTATTGATAAAATAATCTATGAATATCCTATATGCCTCTAGTGTCAGACTCATCTCAGTATAATAGTCTTAGAAGTCTCCATGCTTCAGAGGTCTCAGATCTGCCACACATGCATTTATCAAGAAGAGATGGGAGAGGCCAAGTCCTCCCAGTGGTTTCTCCTCCTTGAAGATGGGCGTTCTTTTTGGTTGAATGAGCTTTGTTAATTTAGCCAGCAATACTAATCTGGTCACTAGTACAAAGACAGTGTCAAGAACTTCTATTTAAATGTTAATTATTTTATGTACACAATCATCTGGCCTTCATGACACCAGACTTAATTGTTGCAATGCATCGCATGTAGTAATGAAGACACAGACCCCCCCACAAAGGCTCCATCTGGTACAAAATGTAGCAGTCTGTTTAGTAATGTACCCAGGGTAGCATGGGCACAGGCTAGACTTGACAAGTACAAACCTGCCTGAACCCCATGTGTATGTACTCGGTATAGCTAGCCCATGCCGCCACTCACTGCTGCCCATGCTACCCTGGTTACACTACAATGTTTTTAGCACGCTAGCTCCAGGAGAGCCGGTGCATGTATATCTGCCTGAGTTGGGACTCATACCACTAACTGCAAGTGTAGACATAGTCTGAGAGGCAGAACTGCCACATCAGCTGGACCTAGACAAAGGAACTCACTCTTGCCAGACAGAGAAGAACGATCATGGACTCCTTTATTTCAGAACTAAATGCAAAACTTAGTTCTGTCACTTTGCTTTTCCAGCACAACAGTTTCTTTCTCTCTCTCATGCACATGCTCACAAACATACATAACCAAAAATCCTGAAAACTAATCAAGCTACATCTACAGGCTGGGAAGGAAGAGCGAGCGAGAGAGATTATTTCTATTTTAAAATATTTGGGAGCCTAATAGTGATGGGGTCATATACTTACAGAGGTAGATTTCTAGTATTGCCATGGTGTTGGATACAGAAAGTTTAAACGTATACGTTGGATATCAGCCAACGTTAATGTTTTAGCTGCTGCTACTAATACAAGTGTTTCTTCCTCTCCACGCCCTTTAAATATCCTTAAAGTGTTTCCATGAAAAGAAATAAATGTAAAGATAATAAAATACACTTGGCATTTCTGATAAAGAAGGGCCTGATTTATATACCGTTTGCACACCAGTGATGCAGGGTTTTGAAATTCATATATTTTATCTGACTTTTTCCTTGCACATGTGGTCTCCTCCTGTCTCACAAAGGAAGGGCTGGGTAGCAAAACCAGGTGAAACTGGCATGAAAACATATATTGTGTTCCACTGTGACAAACATACAGTAAATTTATCCTCCTTAAACATTCCTGGCAACATATAAAATGGAAGATTCATAAATAACTAGCTTGTGCCTGGCCCATGCGCAAGTACACTGGGATAGAAGAGGGTGCAGTGAGCATCTTCAGCACAACTGCAGTCTATTTGCTCATAGAAGCTCTGGGTCTGCTCCCTCTTGGCACCTTTTGGAAGTGGCAAGGAGATGGGTCTATGGCCCCACCCTGATTAGCAAAGTTGGGCAGGCACATTGCAGGGGCACATTTCATCTCCCAAGGATATCCTTTGTCCTGCTTTGTCTGAGCAGGATTGTGCTTCTGTAGCCCCCTCAGACCAGTGTATTTCTACATACCAATTTAATAGGGGCTATGTGTAAATTTCAAACTGTCAGATTTTCCTAAGTATGATTTTGGGCAATTATGGCGTATGAAGCTGTTTTTTCAATGACAAGCTTGGCATTACATCATCACACCACTCACATACAAAACACAGCCTTGATTTTTCCTGTGGAACAACTGATTAGCTCACACCTATTTCTCAATCCTTTGCATTGCTTTAAATTCAGACCACAGCACTGCAAAAATGTACCCACATTTTTGTCTACAAATGCTCTGGATACACTCACACAGGACCTGAAGCAGCTCCAGAGGGGGACTGTGGTCCTTGCTGCTGTTAAGATTATCTAGTGAAATGAAGCAGCCCGCCTGATATCTGTGCTGCATGATGTAAAATTTTCTCGTTAACCTTAACCACAGCACAATTAAACTGGCCAACCCCCGCCACAAGATGAAATAATGTTTGGATGCCCCCTCCCAATTTATTTACTAATCATTATTTAACTAGGAACAATATCTCACTGAAACAAAATCTTGTACAGAAGAGATTCTTCAGACAACAATACAGTATTTAGTTACATCTCTAAATTGCATAACTGAGCAAATAAGATATATAGATACATACTGTATGCACAATATACTTACATGATGCACACATGCACAGAGTGGCTGCAGTTAAAAGAATCAATATTTATCTTCAGTATCTGATATACTGCAGACATTTACTATTTTGTGTTCTCATAACCAAATCTTGTCAACCCTTCCTTCACAGCATACCATGAACCAAACCTTCCTTTCTGTCTGCTTGACTGTCAACACTCTAACCAGCTTCCATCTTGACTACTGCATCCAACCATATCATCCACTTTCATTCTGACCAAAATAAGGCCCTATAAATTATCTTCCTTGCCAATTAATTTGACCTTGTCACATTTCCTTTGAATCCCTTCACTGTCTTCACACCACATCCAGCTTAATCTTGTGCAGCACTTGCATTTATTTCAGCCCAGAGAACTTGCAGGTTCGGGCTCCTGCGGTCTTTGACCCACTCTTATTCATTTGAATGCACAAATATCATGCACCTAGAACATTTGTGAGTGGAATTTCAAAGGCATATTTGATAATTCAGTCTTAAATTACTTAAACTGAAGAAAACTAGAAAACTCATTGTTTAGATTGATCCTATAGTACAGAAGTTACACTAATGTGATATGCAAATATGTCACTCAATATGAACTTTTTCTTGATGTCAGATCTGCTGTATAACTTAATTTAAATGTTTCCAATATTTAATTTTCTTGAGGTATTTTTTTTTGTTTTAAAAGAAAAAGGAAAAGGGATAAAATTCTGTTTTTTTTGGGTAATTTGACTTGTGTGTCTGATAGACAGGAATGGTCCCAAACATCTGTTAATACAGTTAGCATGTTTTAAAATTTGTAAGATGTACTTGATAGATGCTATTGTTATAGATCAAAACAATATGCTTCTAGATCATTGTTTAATGCATATTTGGCAGGTAATATGGAGTATCAGACTGGGATATGTGTTATATGAAGTCTGGACTACAGGGAAAAGATAACATTACACTGCAAAGGCTGATCTGAAACAGTATTTTGCCCATTCATTTTTAATGTTACAAAATATCTGCTGGGAGAAGACTGTTGCAATTCCAAAGGAATTGTAACAGGCTCAGGTGTTAAGAATTTACATACTTAGTAGACCTAAGTAGACCTTGACACAATTGACCAGTGTGGTCTACCATGTCAATAATCTGCATATTGAAGAGAAATCATTATTTTGCAGATTAGAGACCTAAGCGATGCTTTGTGACTCATCCAACAATAACTTTGCCTGTGTTACTGTATATCAATAATATATATAATACAAATTCCATGAGTACATACTTACGTAGTGAAGAGCCTTTATGTACCAATAAACTTTATATTAAAGAGTCTCAAAGGTACTTTCCTGGACACTTTCATTCATATGATAGTAAAGCTTCCGTTGGCACAGTCACAGTCTCATGATCTCAGATTAATCAACACAATATAAATTAAGTTCTTTATACTTCTACTGAGAGACTGCTTTTTAAAAACATGTTTTCTGTTTGGGTTGAATACTATTATTATATAAACAAATAACTTTTTAGATATGGTAGATTAAAGCCATGGCTTAATTTACATCCACAACAACAGGACATTCAGAGTTAAGGTTGAAAATCTATCATTAAAATGCACAAATATTCCTGGGTCTCTAGATATTGTACACTATATAATAATATGCAGTCTCTCAGCACAGCTTTTAAAGGATGACATTTAAGTATCAACTTTGAACTTCCTGTTGTCAGAACCTGAATTTTATGGTTAATTTGTTAATTTAATTAAAGTATTGTGCAAATTGCACTTGATTTTGTCTGAATTACCCCTTATCTTTTAAAGGTAACTGTAACTGAAAAATTGTTATTAGTAAGGGCAAACTTACAAAACACAGAAGTTCAGAAGAGCCCGGAGAAACACAGGTGCATACTCAAAATTTACCAAAGAAACAAGGCTACAACTCTTTTTAGTTTAGTGGTTGTGCTGGAAATCTTGTCAGTTTTCTATTTAGACAACTTTTCTTGTGATACTTCACCCTTTTTGTTTCTCATTTGAGATGAAAACAGCAAGCAGTGTGGACTTAAAAAATGATTATTTGAATAAAACCAAAAAGGAAGTTTGGTCTCCTTTTTATTTTATCCAAACTGGCTACCCTCTTCCACACCAAAATTCATTCAAAAGTCTCCATGTCAAGAAGTAACACCATCACATCAACTGTTAAAGTATTAGGGCCTGATCCTCTAAACCCTTACTTATTTACATGAGTAGTTCCTCTGATTTCAATAACACTATCTTTGTGAGTATGGCATACCTGCAGGGCCATCCCTAGATGGGCATGGGGCCTGAGGCAAATCAGCCTGTATGGGATCCCCTTAACATTTTTTATACAGGTGAAATCTGGTTACAGTGAACTTCAAGGGCAGCTGCTGGCCACAGGTTAAATATTGATAGCACCCAGCTGTCTAATTATAATGTTGTTATGTTATATTGTTGTTCTTTTTTATAATTATAATGCAGTTCATATAATTAAAAAAAACACCTCACCGATCATGATCAGTGTTGCGGCACTTACATTCTGAAATCCACCTTCCTGGACTTCCTTGCAGCAATTCCAGGTGCATATGGTGTCGCTACCCTCAGTGGATTTTTAAAAAAATGTAATTATACATTCGCAACACTGAGAGCCCATGTCTTGGGAACTGGGTGGCTCTTGGAGGGCTTATATGTGCCCTGTTGCGGGGGGACCCCAGGACCTTCCAGCATGGAGAAGGGGCTCTAAGATCTGTTTTCTCTGGGGGTTGGGAGGGGTAAGAGGAGGGGAGGTGGAAAAGCAGATGGATGGAGGACCCCAGTCCTGGTGGGTGGTGGAGAAAGCAGAGTTGTGGGACCCTGGGCCCTGGAACTGTGGGAAGGGGGACCCCAAAGCTGGAGAGCTGAAAGGCAAGGAGGATCCTGAGGCAGGGGGCTGATAAGGGCTGGCCCTGGCCTGGAGGTGGCATTGGAGGGACCCCACCCAGTGCTGGGAGAGGGGAGAAAGGGCAGTGGAAGGGGGAGGTGTGGGACATTTGGGGGACACCAGTGCTGGGCGACTGGCGAGGGACAATATAGACTACTGGTTGGCACTCACCTGTGCTAGGGCCGAAGGGATGCCTGTGCTGGTGGAGGGTCCCACCGGAAAAGGGAATGGTCTGGGTCAGCCTGCCCTGGCATTAGTGATTGGGGGGCGCTAGGACCCTGCGGCGGCAGGCAACGCTGAGAGCTGGCAGAGTGGAGTGGGCTGGGACTGGGTTGCGTGCTGCTGCTGCCACCGCAGAGACCTTAGCCCAAGCCCAGCGGGCTATGGGCAAGAAAAAGAAATGCCTGGGCCAGTGAGTGTGGGGCGTGGGCCCAACCCTTACTGCCAGTGCCAGGCCCCCCGCTAGCCCTCTGGGCAGCCTTGGCCTCCCCGTGTCCCCCTGAAGTGCAGGGCTCCCCAAAGCATGGGGCCCAGGGTGGTTGCCCCGGTCCATCCTATGGACGGGATGGCTCTGCATACCTGAATGAATAAAAGTCTACAAGAGCAGGTATTTTACATGGTAATTTGCAGAAAGTATGTGACTGAAGGATCGCTTTACTTAATTTTCTAAACTAACTTTATTCTGAATTTCTGAGGATTGGATATAAATTCTCAGATTAGAATCCATCCCCCTTGAACAGGTCTGGGTCTGAAAGTCCATGCTGTTTGATTCTTAAAATACAGGTGAGGCAGAGTTTATACCCATCCTAGCTGAAGCTATCTCACATTCAGAGAGAGTTACATTTTTTGTTGAGCATTCTGGGACATTTCCAATACAAGCATAGCAGTCAGCAAATTGTTACATGCAAAGCTAGTTATTTGTTCTAGCTCCTGCCAGAATATTGAAAATTTGCCTGGTGAACATTCCCCAAAATCAGAATGACTTATTATCAGGTTTCCTTTGCTTTTGATCCTGTTGTAGGATGATGTGTTTTCCTAATGATGCAGAATCTCTCGTTAAGTTCAGGAAACAGGATATAAGGATAAGTCAATTGACTCAATTTATGGGCATAATAAAACAACCCTATTACCTTCAGTAGCCAAGGCAAGACAAGGTGAAACACAGTGTTGTAAAGTTATTATGACACAATAGTTTAGTATTTACCTGACAAAATAAAGTAAAAATACTGCATTTATTTTTGAAGCAGCATTTCAGACATTATGACCTCATATTAATAGTGGTAGCCTATCATTTATCTCAGCATACAGGGATATTTCATAGTTCACTCAAAGCCAGAAATATCTGCTATTCAATCACGACAAACTACAAGAATTTTTTTGAAGTATTTCCTAGTGTCTGCTCTATGTCTACTCTTGGCCTTACTGAAGCAGTGTTAACAGCTGGGGCATTTTTTCTCCACTTGTAATATAATTAAAAACAAATTTAGAAGCAGAATAGATGTTTTGTCTGTTGGATGCCGGTTAGTTTTTGGGAAGGTGATTGGCAATGTACACAGCTGTTCCCGACAATTATAAACTTAGAACAGGAAAACTGAGAAATAAAACTGAAGTGACCAAATATGGATCTCTTAGCATGCCATTGGAAATCAAATCATTGGACTGGCTTGAATTCTGCATGAAGCACACATAAATCAAATTATTCTAAACATGCTGCAATACAGGAATTACAGATGAAGCAAAAGATCCTCCATAAGAATCTAGAGCAATAAATGCTTCCAAACTGCAGGAAACACAGTTGGCAGGTAATGAAAATGTTGCAGACTGGTGCTCATGCTGGCTTTACCCTGCCCTACAGTCTGTTACCTTGCAGGGAGAGGAAATGCTTTTGCGTTCAAATGGGAATATTGTCCAAAAGCTGGAAAACAATAGGAGGGAAAGATGGCTCTTATCCACATAACCAACTGTTGTCTTGAACCTTACTGGCATATATCAAAGCTCAAATTTATACAAATGAAGGGATGATGCCACCTATGCTTTAACCTGGCCCTAGCGGCTTCCTCTCACAGGACAAAGCTTGGTAGAGGAGGAAAATGAAGCAGCAATGAAGGATGTGTTAGAATAAGTTGTCAGCCTATGGTACTGTTCTCTCTTTCAGCACTAAACCATACTGTCAGGGCTAGGGCTGGCGCTGGGCACTGTGGATGACATTTAAAGCAAGATTCTGACCACCCGTGAGCTTTGAAAATCCCATGACATTTTTAATACGAAAAATCGGTTACGTTTGGGGGTAAGTCTATACTGGAATAAAAATCTCACTGCGCCAAGTTACAGAGCCTGTGTCAGCTGACTCAGGTTCATGGGGCTTGAGTTTCAGGGCTATAAAATTGCAGAGTAAACATATGGGCTGGAACCTGGGCTCTGAGACCGTCCTTCTTTGCAGGGTCTCAGAACCCAGGCTCTAGCCTGAGCCTGAACATTATTACTGAAATTTTATACCCCTGTAGCCTGATCCCCATAAGCCTGAGACAGCTGACCTGGGCCAGCCACAGCTATCTGGGGGTCTTTTATTGCAGTATAGACATACTTTTGGTGTTCATGGTGAAATTTCAGTGTGGACAATTATAATGCACTTATACCTCAACATCCCCTCAGAATTCCATTCAATACACTATTATTCTCTCTCACTGCTCTAAGCAGATGCTGTGGTACAACACATAGGTGGCTACAGTTCAACAGTGGACAAAACGAGTGAATTTGTATATTAGTTTGTAAAGTACTTTAGGATCATAAGGAATGAGAAGTGCTATATCACAGTAAAGCAGAGGTCGGCAACCTTTCAGAAGTGGTGTGCCGAGTCTTCATTTATTCACTCTAATTTAAGGTTTCGCGTGCCAGTAATACATTTTGATGTTTTTAGAAGGTCTCTTTCTATAAGTCTATAATATATAACTAAACTATTGTTGTCTATAAAGTAAACAAGGTTTTTAAAATGTTTAAGAAGCTCCATTTAAAATTAAATTAAAATGCAGAGCCGCCCTGGACCGGTGGCCAGGACCCGGGCAATGTTAGTGCCACTGAAAATCAGCTCACATGACGCCTTTGGCACGCTTGCCATAGGTTGCCTATCCCAATGTAAAGCATCATTAATATTATATACATGTATAAACATTAGCATTAAAAATTCAGAATCAGGTTATTTATGGTATTGGAGCTCCTTACTATGTTCACTAAATTTTACACAATAGGCAGAGTGGAAGTAGGAGAAAACTAACTCTAGCATAACTCTGCCAGCAAAGACCTTGTGTTTCAGAACAAGCGTCAGAAGCAGGAACGCTAGCAGTGGAAACATCTTCGCTAATCACTTAAACCAACCATTAGGGACAAAATCATGCTCCAGGCCCATTTACCATGTCTCTCTGCTGGCTCTTGCCTCCTTGACGTCAACCTCTGCACCATTGACTGGTTACACTGCAGATTGGGTTAGCAAAGGGACAAAAACAAAGAGGGAACAGCAGGGACAGTGCAGCTGCTGTGGAAGGTAAATGTAATAATGATATTGATGACATTACTAATTTATTTAGTGGACCAGAATTTAGCAAGGGAATGAGGATTAGTTTGTTGTCTGTCATAATTATTTCATTCATCAGCTAGATGTTGCCCAGGGCAACTGCCATGCTCTTTGCCTCTTGCTATTTTTAGCTTGTTTTGCCATGGGAGGTTTGTTCCTTTTAGTTCCCTTCATGTATTTTTGGTCAGTAATAATAAAAATGAGAGTGTTGCTCTGTGGGGGATTCAGAACTGGCAACTCACAACACCTAAAAAGCCAGCAGGCCATTTGGTTAATTGTTCTGCGGTTTGTAGTTGGTTGGGAGGGGTCAAACCTTGTGTTCAGCTGTATACTTTAAATGTCCTAACTTTGCAGTTGAAAAAGCAACTGGCATTAGCCATAGCAGCAGCCATACCTGCTTTTTCAGGAGGCCCATATGCTGTCATTTTTATGGTTTCACTTCTAGGGGCCAGTTTTCTTTGCTGCTATGGGAGAACTTTCAGTTCCTTATTAATTGTAAAATGCTGCTTGAAATGATCAGATAAAATCAGGAGAAGGAATAAAGATACACAGTTTGCCTTCTTATTCATGCTCATAACTGCTCTGCTGTTGATATGCATCTGTAACTCCCATTTCTCTGCCTCATTGACTCTCCATCTCATTTCAAATCTCATCTGAAAACATGTATTTTCTCCCTCTCCTGTTATTTGTTGTTTAACTTTGTATCTGTGTTACTGAAAACTGTAAAATATCCTGGGATACCATTTGTATGAAGGATGGTGTGTGTGTGTGTGTATGTATAGTTGTATTGTGTTTTCATTTAATTGCACATATGTCCATGTATCCACACCAACAGAGACCCCAAAGCATGTTAAGTCGTTGACCTCACCTTTACTTTTTCAACTTCTTTTCCTACTACACTATATATTGAACCAATAACATGGGACTGAATATTTCAGAACTGCTGAAGGGACCTGGAACTTTTCTTCCATCTGTCATCTTTTCAGATCTAATTGTGGGGGATAGTAACTGAAAGTCAGTACTCTCTGATGGTGATACATGCATTTGTGATTTTAGTAGTCCAGTTCCCACTGCTACCACAAGGGGCAATTTAAGCAGAGAAAGTAAGGATGGGATGGGTATGAGAAATAAACCCCAACAGGTGGTTCCCTCCTGGCAGAGATTAGGGCATGTTTATAGGATGGAATAGGGACGCTTGCATAATCACTGCCTATGCTTCACCTATTTGGATAAGTTGAAAAGTTTAACATGCAGGACTGACACCTTACCATCTTTCAGGAACATTAAATGTATTTTAAAGAAAATAAATCTAGCACAATGAATAATATTGCATGGTTTGTGAACTTCTACATTTCTTATGGCTCTGTCCCTTCATAGGCTACCACTGAAGGAGAGAGAGACAAACAAAAACAAAAAAACCCCATGTTTGTTATGCTTTAATATGTTGCAAGTTGAATGTTGTGAAATTTCACAAACCTTCACAAAAATTCACAATCTTGCAGAGCTAAACATTTGAGCAAGAGGCTTCATTTCTGCTGCCAAATTTTTGTAAAGCCAAAACTGAGCTTTGCTGGCTTCTCTCCATTATAGAAAGATAAGAATCAAGGCAAGTGGCTTACTCCAAAATCCATTGAAGTAAATTGGAAAGTTATCACTGGACTTTGGATCAAGGCCTAGATGAGGAGCTTGGAAAGACTTGTAAACCAGAGCAATCTATTCCCCTTTCCCCTGGGTGGGTATGGTATATGTAGGCCTTGCTTAGGCTAACAGCAGTTAGGCATGCACACTGGAGATAAAATAACCTGCAAATAGCTTAAACTGGACCCAGCAGACAATAATTTCTAGGCAGATTTTTTATTTTGAAAATTGTGTGTAGGGATAGAAAAATTCAAAGAGCCACTTCATGTAATAGCAAATAAAGTTCTAGGCAGTGGCAGCATTTGCTGAATAGTCAATGTTTTCTGAGATGTCGGTGCACATCTGAAAAAGTTCAGTGCATATTCATGCATCACTGCATGTTTTTATGGCCCTGCTGTGCATGCAGAATTGTTAGTTTTACTTCATTAAATGGAAAGTAGTCTGAACCTGTCCAGCACTAAAGAAAGGGATGAACTCTTCTGCCTACAATTGGTTCCTTGCATAATGTAATGGGCAAACTTCTAAAAGTTATGGGGCTTGATTTAATTTGGATAAGTGTCCAAACATTCATATGCTTAACTGATCCTATCAAAGAGCCAATTCCTGCTGGTTTTACTTAGGCAAAATCACTATTGACTTTGAAGCCAACTGGAGTTTTGTCTATCTAATGAGCGTGGACTTCAGAATTTGGCCCTAAACCTCTCAAAATAAAATCATGTGGAAATCTCACATAAGCAAGCGGACTACTGGTACTTCCAGTTCTTCCTCATTTTGCTGCTGTTGGAATATCACAGGAATGAATGCTTTTACACACAGTCTTTTAGTTTCCCATTGAAACCTGGAATTTAAAAATACAGGATTGAAAAAATCAAGATATTCTTGCACCAGTCAAAATAAACTCAATAAAATAAAATATAAAATAATGAAGGGTCCTATCCAACTTTCACTGAAATTAGTGGCAAAAGTCCTAGAGACTTCAAGGGGAGCAGGACTGTATCCTAGCAAAGATTCGTAGGAAACAGGACTAAATGGTTGAATATGTGGGGACCTACAGCTGAAAAACATTATGTAACATGTGGGCAGTTACATAGGTGTTATAAAACTGCTGGTGTTGAGGGACTATTTGATTTGCTAATTACCTGTGTAAAGGGGCAACTTAATTTGTGTGTGAAACTCCCCCAGTTGAAAACTCATTGTGTCATTCTATTTCCACAAATTGCAGTTAAAATAATTGCATTTTAATTAAAAAGAAAGAACAAAAATTTAAAAAGAAAGAAAATCGAATTTGTCAATTAAAAAAAATCAACTTTTTCAAATTCCTCCCTGGTGGTCTGGTATTATTAAATATTCTCCTTGATTTTTTTCCTATCTTGGTTTATTGGAAGGAGAAAAACAATTATCTGTAAACGTAATTTTTAATGCATGGTAATAAAAATAAATGGTACAGCTCTGCTGCTGCTCACCTAAATCTTCATCCCTGGTGGTCTAGTGGTATTAAATAATCTGTACCACATGTATTCATCATTTGCTGACAGGAAAAGGAAAACTTTTTCACATTTTACTGTCTAAAAAACAAACACAATATTAGCTAACCAGCTGGGGGAGACTTTTCTGAGGGTCAGGCAAGAAAACTGGAAAAACCTTTTATTTTCCCTACTGGTGTGATTTTTGTCTTTGTAAGTTTACATGATAATTAGTATAAAACCAGAGAGGTAAATGGTATTTACAGGGTGCTGTTTTTGTTCCCTGATATTTTGGCCAGATTGTATTGGTTATAGTTTTAATCTTTTCTTAGCTGGAGTATTGAGTGTTTGGCACAAATTTACTCAGTGCTGATAAGTGGTTTCTCTCTGATACCATAGCTACTGCTATTCTACAAGAAAATAGCACTTTTCTCATGTGTAAATCTCAAAGTGCTTTACTGAGGTAGAGAAGCAAGCACTATTATTCCCATTTCACAGATTGATAAATGAGGCATAATATGACTAAGCAAATTTCCTCTGGTCCCATAGCAATTCAGTAACAGAAATGGGAATAGAATCCAGTTCTCCTCTCTGAGAGACCACAGATATTCCTGACTTCAAAAACCTGGGAGATTTTGTGTGAATTATCAATGTGTGTACATGTTTTCATTCTCAAGTGTTCTGAAGAGAGTTGTCAGTAATGGAAATAAGGGCTTGCTTCCTTCTTCCTACTTGCTTTTGAAAAGAAAGTATGATGCATTTTGCTTTGATATGTTTTAAAAATGGTGTAGCTTTGTGTATTTGCCTCTCAGGAAAGATACAACCAGAGCATGTTGATTTGCTGAATTGGAAGCTAAATATACATTGTATTTAGAAAAATATATCATTTGTGCAAAAATTGTTAAAACTAAGACCATGACATAGAACTCAGTAACATGTATTTTAAAGATTTATCTATGATGACTGAAATCTTGTATTTTATAAAATTAGTATTTGCTTAACTTATTAAATATAAGCTGATATTATTAACATATAAATCTTAAGATTTATACTGAATGTATACTTTTATATGGTGCACTAGGGATATTAACCGAAACAGCTTTCATTTGCTTTATTTTCACAGGATTTGGACGCTGAAACAGTAGCACATGGAAACTGAGCACTGGCTCATATTTACAAAGGCTGTCACAGAGGCTGTTGTCTTCTAAACAGCCTGTAAATAAAGAAAGCATAATAGACTGCCATGAGATGTAATTTTGATCTCATTATGCTAGGAAGCCTTGATAACTTAAGAGTGCTAAGCCACAGGAGAGAAATAGATTTCTAATCAAAATGACCAAAAAAAAAATAAAATAAAGAAAAATCATCATTGCAAAGGGGCCCATATTCTACTCTTAGGAAGCACAAAAATTTTAGCCTTAAAATAGGAAGATGTTTACATGTTTTTGAAAACATGAATTTCTTTCATCTCAGTGATATAAAATAATTAACTTGAACTCTGATAAAGTCTGTAGTTTGTAATGGAAAACATGTGCATTGTGGGACTACTGGAATGTTTCCAGCTGAGCTGTGTGTGGCAGAAAGGAATCTCTATAGAGCTCAAAGCATTCCTGGTTTTATGGTAAATGTGTCTCTTCCCCTCACTGAATTCTTATTAATCAGTTTTATTTACATGGCATTTTAGTAATCTAGTGAAGAGTAAAATGCTTTAAAACATTTGGAAAGATACATAAGAGCCCTTGGGGGAGTAGACTTTAATTTAGCAGCAAGTCCCATTATAAACTACATTCAGAGATAAGACCATTTCAAACAACTTGTGTATTTATTTGTTTTTCTACTGATGCTGTTGGAGTGGCTTTTTGGGAAATTCCCTCCTAGTATAGTGATGAATGACATCTGTGCCAGTGATAAGGTGTGTTTTATTAGGAGTATAATATTTGTTCACCTTAAGTACTTAAAAAGTATTAGAAAGTCTTCTCCATTAAACAAATTCTCTAAGAGGCATGTAGCTTCCCCAGACATCAGTACAAACAAGGGTAACATATGGTCCTCAGTGTGAATATGGTAGTATTTTATTTGTTAAAAGTCAAATCTGAAAAATAAAACCCTGACCCCAAACACCAATCTCCAACCAATCTCCAACCTCCTTCCCCCAAAACCATGTCAGTTCTTTTTCTTTAATATAATATTTTAAAAAGTTAATTTTCGTGCTTTTAAAGGGTGCTCGATTCCCAGCCCTGGAGTCTGAAGTCCTCTCTATGACACAAGAAATGCAGGGCAAGCATGTCCAAAATGCCCTACCAAATGTGCTTCACCTCTTTTCATGAGTCAGAGGATGGCTCAGTCTCAATGCCTAATAAATCTGTAGTGTTCTTGGAAGATGATCAGCAAGTGTGCAAATTAGTACCAGTTATCGTGGTGATTGTTTTTGTTCTGGGCAACTGTCTGCTAGAGATCTGAGACCTAATCTCATTTCACATAGACCACTGAATGATTTTTGAATACCATTGACCAGGGCTGGATTCAAACCTTGTCACCAGTCACCTGAACAATTCAAAAAGAAAGAGGAATCCTTGTGGCACCTTAGAGTCTAACAAATTTATTTGGGCATAAGCTTTCGTGGGCTAGAACCCACTAACAAATTTGTTTGGGAGGTCTAGGTTGGATATTGGGAAAAACTATTTCACTAGGAGGGTGGTGAAGCACTGGAATGGGTTAACCTAGGGAGGTGATGGAATCTCCATCCTTAGAGGTTTTTAGTGCTGGCTTGACAAAGCCCTGACTGGGATGATTTAGTTGGGGTTGGTCCTGCTTTGAGCAGGGGGTGGGACTAGATGACCTCCTGAGGTCTCTTCAACCGTAATAGTCTATGATTCCATAAAAACTCTACAATGGAGATACACAGAGATTAATTTGGGCCTCTCTGTCTATCTAGCCACACTGAGCTATTAGTAATTTACATATTGTTCATACTTGCCTTCAGTGCTGTCATCATGACCATAGAGGAAAATGAAGGTAAAAACAAATGTCAGATATCTCTCCCTCCCGCCCCCCCTCTCATACATAATATAAATAATTTCCAAATATCCAGTATTTTTTCAGGCCGATAGATTTGTGTATATTTGCTATGAAAAAGAAAGTGTAATACTTTGCTTTTCCAAGAGAATGCATGAATTTGTTCTTGTTCACAGCAGTGTGTCTAGTGATTATTTTAGCACACGTTGCACACTGCTCTGTGGAAGTTGGAGGGTTTCACAGATAATGTAAGAAAGAGTAATCTCAGCAGTTCCTACGGAAACGGCATCAAAGATGCCACAAAAGGCAACTCGCAAGGTGAAATCCACTCTAGTCCTAAAGATGCTGCAGGAGAACTATTCCTGCTACGAATGTAGGGTTAAATCCAATAATTATCTAAAGAATCGAAGGCGCCACTTATCCAGCTTCTGGAGAGATACGGAATGTTGATTAGGTTCCACTGATAGGCTCTTAGCATTGTTTATCAGTAAGTTCAAAACAAAGCAAACAAAACCAATTGGGTTGCCACCACCATGTAGCTCTGGTATTGTGACAGCACTCTTCCTATTGTGGGGCTTTCTACATCTTTCCAGTATGAGCACACTGCATTATTGCAGAATTGATAAGAAACTCTTAAGAAGCATCAAAATATTAAGTCTCTCAATTTGCAGAAGTGCCATTCTCCTGATAAAAGGCAATGTCATACACTCAGATAATTGGAAATAATGGACATTTAATAATGCAATTTCAGTGCTTTCATCACTTCAGTTCCATATAGCTGTAGAAGGTCTGTATACAGGCTGGAATACATAGTGACAGTTTAGCTAGAGCTGTATAGGCATTTCCATTCTAAATATATTATTTATATTTATATAAAGTACTTCTAATATTTTTTCTCAAACTTCTACCTGTCCGGTAGAAATTTTCTAGAAAAATATACATTTCCTACCCCATATGTTTTCTTGAATAGATTTTTGGTTCCTCATTTTTCCTTTACTACATTTATATTTTGGAAACGTGCAATTTTGAAAATGAAATGAAAAGTTTGTACTGCTAATTAAAATGAAGAAAAATATGTCACTTCTTTAAAGCAAAGAGTTTTATAAAAATATAATACTTTGCATTTCATAACACCTTTCACCCCAGGATCTCAAAGCTGACCTAATGAATTGTCACAGCCATGATGTGAAGTAGCATTTAGCTTCATTTTACAGATGGCGAAACTGAGGAACTGAGGTTAGTAACTTATCCAAAGTCGCACAGGGAGACAGTAATAGAACTGAGATCAATACCTATAAATATTGATACAAAATCCTGTGCTTTACCCATTAGACAAACTTCCTCCCTTTCTGTTCATTTTACAGTCACACTTTTCCTATATGCAACAGCTCAGATAACTCTGTAACAGGACTCTACCTGACACAGTTCTACTGTTGCCATAGTAATTATTCTGTAGCCGTCAACTTATGTCAGGTTCTTTTTAATATTAATTGATATATGATTTCCTGATACTTTAAAACATCTTAAAACTGAGCTGTGCAATAAGTACATTTGTTTGTTGTGATTAATCTATTTTGGCAATTACAAAAAATGTAAGGTAGAGAGATTTGGTGGATGGGGTTGGGTGATGTAGATGGGATTAATTTACTAGCTTTCCACTGCAGGAGACATGAGTTCACATCCGGTCACAGGGTACAAGTGAGAATGAAATTGGTAAGATTTACTCTGACTAGGAATCCTTCTGTATTATAGGTAGAGCTGGTAGTAATGCCTAGAGGTAAGGTTGTCTAACACTTTCCATTATTAGATTCTGTTTTCAGTTACTTGTAACTTTGGCAAACCTTAATCATTCGGGCTGAAATTTTCCATGCTTGGGTGTCTGAAGTTTTGGGAAAGTTTCAGCAAAAATAGTTCAGACATTTCTAAGTTTGAAGTTAGGAAAAAAACATTGTTTTTTCCAGTGTTCAATTCTTACAACCATTTTGTTGAGAAGCCTTAGCAGTTCCACAGTCCACTGTTGTAATGGCAGCAGAGTTACTTTGGGTAAACACTTGGGCCTTTTTGCTGTTCCTGTGAAAATCCACCCAAATTTGTCTGAACTATAAACCTCTGAAAATTGCTATTTGCACATGCTTGGTAGAGATTTGTTAGAGGGTGGCAACAAAATTCTCTAAACATTCCATCTGGAATGAGCATGCTCTACCCCACACAGCTTTGTGCCAATCTCACTAAGCATGTTGCTAACTCACAGAGGTCACTGAGTATGCTCCAGCCAGAGCTAATCAGAACTTTTCCTGCCAGGGCCGGCTCCAGGCACCAGTGGAGGAACCACGTGCCTGGGGCGGCACAGTCCGGGTGGCTTTCTTTTTTTGTTTTTGCTTCGGCGGTTTGGGTGGTAGTCTGACCGGCTCTTTTATTTATTTATTTTTGCTTGGGGCGGCAAAAATGGTAGAGCTGGCCCTGTTTCCTGCAATTGCTCCTTCTGGTTACTCAGGGCTGTGGGTAAAAGGCACACAGAACTTAGTGCCCCCCCCCCACTTCTTCTTGGCTAATGTCTAGGTAGCATGGAGGAGAAAGAGGAAGCAGCCTGACTTGAATGCAGGGAAGTGGTCAGGTTGAGAGGGAAGGAAGGAGAATAGGAGAAAGGGAAATGGATAGGCTGCGAAGGACAGACAACAACTGAGGGGGTGGATAGGAATAGATAGGGTATGAGACAGGCTTGGGGTCTAGGAGCAGATGGGGACAGAAGGGGACAGACTGAGGAGAACTGGGAAAGAATGATCTGTAACCACTAGAGAACACTACTCTTCAAACCTGGAATAGAATGCAGAATTCCTGAATGCCAGCATTCCTTGGCAGTCTAGCAAATATATGTAAACCCACTGCCAAAATGTTTCTCTTTCCCCTCTAGTGGCTTTGGATATAGAAAAAGACAGCCTGCTACTGCTAGTACAAGTTACTCCATTCATTGAAGTGGTAGAAGTCTGTCCTATGGATCTAAAGGTTCTAATCCTACTTATCACCTATGTATAGATTAATATAGTTCCACATGATGGAATTTCTGTTTTGTCAATTTGCCTTTTTTTAATACCTAGAAAATTTAAAAAATGCAAAGTTAAGAAATGCCAGAATTAAGGTTGTCTGTACAATCTTAATTCAGCTCCCTTCTATGAATGTATTATGAAAACATATTTAACTACACAATCACATACTAATTCTTCCACAGGACATCTGCCTTATTCAATGTTCATGGTGGATGATGCTCTGGGAATGAATCAGAGATGTTGTTATGGGGTTTGAGCGCAAACCAGTGAGGGGTTGTGTCACCTCTTACCTTACTTGGGTGCCTCACAATGCTTTGCTGCTGTAGCTCCCAGCCTGGAATGCTCACAGCTAGCCTACCAGCATGCAGGGCATGCTCAGAGTGTTTCTGTGCTAGACAGCCCTGGTTCAGCAGCTCTGACCCAACAGCCTTTCTACAGCTCCACTCTGGATTCCACCAGTCTTGCTTACAACCCCCAAGGTTACCCCAACACACTCCCAATTCTGAATTTTCCCAAAACCATGTGCTCTTTAATGTCCACCAGGCCAGAGAAATAATAAGGTTGGTTTGTTCCTCTAAAGATACAAAAAGCACATCACAGCTTATTAACGTAATTGGTGTGAATACACCCATCCATTTAAACTCAACACTGGCTTGATTTGCAGTAAAAATAAAACAAATTTATTAACAATAGGACCTAGGTTAAGTAATGCCAGATAAAAAGAATAAAGTTAGGAAGGATTATAAGCAAATACAAGTGAAAACATGCATCTAAAAGTCTAAAACTTAATCTAGCAAGGTACAGGCTTTGTTCAGGATGTTTCTGAAGACTTCCCATTTCCTTGCTAATTTCTGTGTAAATTGTTTTGATTCCACCATGCTTAATTTACATAGGAGACATGTAACTAGCTTAATTTACACAGGAGGCAGATAAATAGTTGCCTTTCCTCCTGTCTGAGAGGGAACCTGCTTCTCCCTGTTTGGCCACAGATTTTAATGCATAATATTATTAAGTATCCATATTTCCTCATATTGTGTTAATACATATATTTAACTATGATATCAATCACTAATGTGTCATCAGCTTTCAGAAAATACCTCACTCTATGCACTGTTGTAATACAGTAATATTGTGTACAATCAATTGATTCAATTGCTTATCTCTTGATACTAAGCTTCCCATCTCTATAGACCAGTAAACCTTTGAAATGGATTCCTCTGAGGTTTATCCTTCAAAGTAAAGTTTGTTCTAGCTGTGAGGAAGGTGATATGGAGTCTGGTGGTGAAGGAAGCTCTAGGCTCTTTCTTCCCCCACATGTTACCATAATAGCTTTGGTTATCTAATATGTAAAAATGGACCTTCATTATCTTTGACTGAAGTCCAGACTGGTCAGCATGGAGACCCAGAAGACGAAGCATGGTAGATTTGGTGTGTCCGCCTGTGGTCACGAATCCAGGCTGCTGAGCAGGTCAAGGAGCAGCCACTTGTGTGCGTGGCTGCTTCCTTTTATTTTGGAACTGGGCACTCCTGTCATGTACACTGAGTTTTTCTTCTGTGTCCATCACCAAGAAGCATTCCCAGTCCCTGTTCCTTTCATGCATCTTTTCTTTACAGCACTCCGTGATTGCCTTCTCAGGGCAGATTACATCAGGCACAGCTGTCTCCTGTCTCTGGGCTCTCTTCTTCTTGCAGTTCCTCTCCTCCCAGTCCCACATACACTCCCTTGTTCACACTCCCATATCTTCCCCACACACTCCCTCGATCACACTCTCTCTGATTGAGTGATGGGATATTACAAAGCTTGGAAGTTCATACAAGTGGTAACTTGAAAAGGTTACAGAGCTTGCAAAGGTTACAAAACTTCAAAGGCTGTGCTAACAATCACTGAAGTTACAAAGTCTGCAAAAAGGTTGCAAAACTTAATGATACAAGTTACAGATCTTACAATCGCATTTGAGTGGAGGCTTTACATAACAGTAAGTACTTCTCACATAGAATACGAAGGTTGAAAATCTGTTCTGTGGTACTTCTTCCAGCACGAAAGCCAGTCTGTTCTTCAGCTATGCTATTCTCTTCTTGTGGCTTCAATCTATTCAATGTGACTTTCAACATCACTTTGCTGGGATGGCTAATTAAGCTTATGGTCCGGTAATTTTGAAACAATTGCAGGTTGTCTTTCTTTGGCAGAGTGATGATTAGTGACTGTGTCCATGTAGCAAGCCAATCTCCCTGTACAATCAGGATATCTTTCTTGTGCACCTTATCGATGATATTTTGGAGCTGATTGTAAAAATCTTCAATTTGCTTATCGTCATAGTCTGTTGTAGGGGCGTAGATTTGACCACCATGATATTAAATGGTACTGCCTTTAGATGGATGGAAATAAGCCTGCTATACATTGGGCGGAATTCTAATACTGAATTCTTGATATCTTTATGCACAAGAAATCCTATGCCGTTGACATGTTCGTCCTCTCCATTGTAATAGAGTACATGGTCTTCTTCCATTAGTGCCTCTCCGAAGTTCTTCCATCTAACCTCAGAGATTCCTAGGAGGTGCCAGGTGTATTGTTCCATTTTGTACATAAGTTCTTTCAACCTCCCTATTTGGCTCAATGTCCTTACACTCCATGTGGCTATGGTGATGTTATCTCTTTCATGGATCCTCTTTGTTGGGGTTACACCAGTAGTATACTTGTTGCGTCCACCCTGGTGGGAGATGGATGGTGCATGCGATCATTATTAACCTGGGCTGCAACCAATCCAGTATGGACATGGTTGACTTGCTCATAATATGGTGGGTCTTGGGCAAATTTCTAACCTGGCAGAACCCATTCCTCTCCAGGCAGCCCCCTTTTAGTTGCCTCTTACAACATGCAGGAGGAGCAGTGGGCCTATTCTGTCCCCAGTATGAAACACTCATATTGTACAGTATAAGACTGAATTATAATGCATATGCACAAGGGAGCTGAATTAAGATTGTATGCTTAATTCTAGCACTTCCTCAGTTTTAGATGGCTGACTTTGTAACTTGAACATTCTCTTAGTGCAGTGGTTTTGTATGTAATATTTGAAAATCACAGAATCATCACACAGGTTAGTAAGATTGTCTTTCTAAGACGATTGCAATAACATAGGTATTCCATGTCTGAGGGGTCATGCAGGAGGTTGCTTGGAATAGCAACTTCCCACTCTTAACCTTTCATGCCGATATTACTTTTATACACAAGCACTGAAGTCATTCTCAATTAAAAAATCCCAACCAAACAAAAAACCTGAACATGACTTGGACTGATTTAGTTTCTTAAAAAAGTATTTAGTTATAAAAAATGTGAGCTTATTGCTTAAGCCCCTGCATGTATTTACAAATAAAAGAAAATTGTAAAAATCACATTTTGTACATTACACTGCCAACCACTGGCTGCATTAAGGACAAGCTATGTATTTTTCAGGCATCAAAATAGAAACAATAAAATCACAGGCAACATTTAAAACAAAAATATCCCAGCGCTAACCTGTATACTTCAGGGCATAAACAAACAACTAACTAACAGTGATTAGGAAAAATTTTACCCTTTGGCAGGTCTGTTATGGGATTTCTTGTATTATCCTCTGAAGCATCTGGTATGCCCCAATGTAGGAGACAGGGTACAGAACTAGATGGATCACTGGTCTGAATTGATTTGGCAAGTCCTATGTTCCTTTATGGCTCGCATCACAATGGTGACTGTGAGTCTATGTATCTCGGGGTGTAGAATTATTTTTTCTAAGGTCAATTCTGTTTTTTTTTAAACTTGATTAATAAACAGAACTTGCCTCAATAACTCTGAGTTTTCTCATGCACTCAAATGGGAGCTGCATTCCTTTGATTCCTATATTGCCTATGAATGTTAAAGACAATAATAATCTCAGAGTCTCAATTAAATGTTAAGTGTTATGTTGAAACTATATTAAAGACATTTTATAATTTCTGTGTTAACTTTGTCTTTGTAATGACATGTAAAGATTAGAAGGTATCATACATTATACTGGAGATTTTCTTTAAGAGAAATTAGGAAGGAAAGAAAGGCAAAAAGTTCAAAAGGCAGAAAAATAAACAGAAGAATGAATGGTAAAAGGAGAAGGAATATTGAATGGATAATAAAATATTTAGTGCGTTTCAATTAACTGTTCTGACAATTAGTACACTAGTATATTATATCATAAAAATCATGTCTATTAATTTTTTTGCAGCCATTATCTTGACTGTGATTTACTCCCCTCAAATCATTAACAATGCTATTAAAAGGCGGATGTAGATGAGTGTTCTGGATAGAGTGCAGGAAAATAATAGGATTATTGCTGAGGGTCAGGAAAGAGGCTGAAGACCAATAGATTGGGAGGGGAGAAGGGGGGGATTAAAGGGGAATAGTGATCAGAAGGGAAAGGAAATGAGGAAGAAGGAATACAGCAAAAAACATGATATATCTCTGGCTAACTGCCTAGGCTAGCTGAGTTGCTCCCTCTCTTTACCCCCCTCCCCAATGCTGCAGTTTAGTCTTAATCCTGGACAAACCCTTCTACTCTGAAATGTGCAGCCTTTTGGATACACTCAGCTTCTGCGCACAGTGGAAATCTGTGTGTACATGATGAAGAAGATAAATATGTGTATGAATAAGAGTCCCTGGGGTCTTTTCTGAGGCAATGAAGCATCCTTGTTTCAGGTTACAATAGCAGCTTGAGGGCAGCATTTCCATCTAGAAGAAAATGGCTGTGACTCTTCATAAATAGAGGCCTTCTTGGAAAATGACATAAGCTGCATAACCAGGAATGCATAGACCAAAGAGAGAAGAGAAACATCAGCAAAATGAAAATGAATGGCTGACACATACTTCAGAAAAGGTTACCCATGGGAAAACTCTTTGTCTGAATGGACATTGTGTTGCAAATATATTTAGATAGATATGTTTTATTATGATTATTAATTGTTAATTTTAATTACAACTATTATTAGTATTATCCCAGCACTTTTTTCCACCTGAAAAGACAGTCTCTAACATGGCTATGAGGGCACATCTAGCGACAATTTATAGTTAATGTTTAAAATTTACACCAATGTAGTAACTAATCAGAATCTGAGTATAACATGGGATCATTGTTCCTAGATTTTTACCATTGTTGTTTTGACTAGAAAGGCTGCGTTAATGCAGCAGAAGCAGCAGAAATGCCTTTCGCATGCAGATGTGAGAACTAGAAAGTCCATAGGGCAATTAGTATGCCAAATATAAATAAAGACTATGAGTGTAAGATGAGCTAGTGAGGGGAAGAGGTGGTGGCCTCAGCTGTCATATCTGTAAAGGACAGGATGACTCAGAGATGTGTTCTGAAGCATTCCTGTGCAACACACTTTGTAGTGTTTGTTTCTGCTCTCCTTACAGATTGGTGTCAGTGGCAGCAGGGGTTATCCCTGCCTACTTGGCTCAGGGATAACTACCAGGTGCTCCTGCACTTGGTGTGTATTTTGCTCTGCTTCTTTGGAAAATGGGGAAAAAATCAGACTTCCAGTGTTAGCTCTTGTTTTACACCTTTGCAATGAAATGAAATAGAAACACACTTTTGTTTGTAATTAAAAGCCAAGGCTAGGGCCTGAAAATCTGGGAGTGCAGCTGCTGGCTTCCTGGGTGACTCAGGCTGGCTCTGCCCCTGGTTTTGAACACTAGCAGCCCCTCGGCAGCTCTCGGTGGAGGGAAGAGGTAGAAGAGAGGCGACATAGATCAGCTGCTCTTTGCAACATGCTCACTTCAAGGTCAAGTTGACTTCTGTTTGGAAATTCAGCAGGAAGATAATGCTGGTGGAATAGGTAGTAATTTTTACTCCAGGCCTGCAGAACCCCATCAGAGAGGGGACTGGGGGTAGGAAGCAGTGGAATCATGCTACCATAAAGGATGGGAAGCAGAGAGCCTAGCTCGTAGGTACTAGGCCTGTGTGTACGTGTCTCTTCTCTGTAGTTGTTGCTGTAGGCCACAACTTTATCAAACTAAACACTACCCATCCTCTCACCCATACTCTCACTTGCCAGGGATTTTAAGTGGTTCCAGTGTGGGGGTTACAGGCCTCCAACCTCAGCCTACCCCTAGGACTCAGCTTGATCTTCTGAGGGTACGTCTACACTACAGGATTATTCCAAATTTACATAAACCGGTTTAGTAAAACAGATTGTATAAAATCGATTGCGCGCGGCCACACTAAACACATTAAATCGGTGGTGTGCGTCCACGGTCCGAGGCTAGCGTCGATTTCGGGAGCGTTGCACTGTGGGTAGCTATCCCATAGCTATCCCATAGTTCCCGCAGCCTCCCCCGCCCCTTGGCATTTCCGGGTTGAGATCCCAGTGCCTGATGGGGCAAAAATCATTGTCGCGGGTGGTTCTGGGTACAGCCTCACCCCTCCCTCCCTGAAAGCAGCAGACAACCGTTTCGCGCCTTTTTTGCTTGGTGAACTGTGCAGACGCCATAACACAGCAAGCATGGACCCTGCTCAGCTCAATACCGCAATCGTGGATATTTTAAACACCTCGCGCACTCTCGTGCAGTATATGCTGAACCAGGACCTTCAAACCGAGGCGAGGAGGCGGCGGATACGGCAGCGCGGTGATGACAGTGATGAGGACGTAGACACAGAATTCTCTCAAACCGCAGGCCCCTGCGCTTTGGAGATCCTGATGGTAATGGGGCAGATTCTATCCATTGAACGCCGATTTTGGGCCCGGGAAACAAGCACTGACTGGTGGGACCGCATTGTGTTGCAGGTGTGGGACGATTCCCAGTGGCTGCAAAACTTTCGCATGCGTAAGGGCACTTTCATGGAACTTTGTGACTTGCTTGCCCCTGCCCTGAAACGCCATAATACCAAGATGAGAGCAGCCCTCACAGTAGAGAAGCGAGTGGCGATAGCCCTGTGGAAGCTTGCAACGCCAGACAGCTACCGGTCAATCGGGAATCAATTTGGAGTTGGAAAATCTACTGTGGGGGCTGCTGTGATGCAAGTAGCCAAAGCAATCACTAAGCTGCTGCTACGAAAGGTTGTGACTCTGGGAAATGTGCAGGCCATAGTGGATGGCTTTGCTGCAATGGGATTCCCTAACTGTGGTGGGGCGATAGATGGAACTCATATCCCTATCTTGGCACAGCAGTGCCAGGGCACCCAGTACGTAAACCGCAAGGGGTACTTTTCAATGGTGCTGCAAGCGCTGGTGGATCACAAGGGACGTTTCACAAACATCCACGTGGGATGGCCAGGGAGGGTTCATGACGCTCGCGTATTCAGAAGCACTACTCTGTTTAAACGGCTGCAGCAAGGGAATTACTTCCCAGACCAGAAAATAACAGTTGGGGATGTTGAAATGCCTGTCGTTATCCTGGGGGACCCAGCCTACCCCTTGATGCCATGGCTCATGAAGCCATACACAGGCAGCCTGGACAGTGGTCAGGATCTGTTCAATTACAGGCTGAGCAAGTGCAGAATGGTGGTGGAATGTGCATTTGGCCATTTAAAGGCGCGCTGGCGGACATTACTGACTCGCTCAGACCTCAGCCAAACCAATGTCCCCTATGTTATTGCTGCTTGCTGTATTCTCCACAATCTCTGTGAGAGTAAGGGGGAGACCTTTATGGCGGGGTGGGAGGCTGAGGCAAATCACCTGGCCACTGATTACGCGCAGCCAGACACCAGGGAGATTAGAAGAGCACACCAGGAAGCGGTGCGCATCAGAGAAGCTTTGAAAACGAGCTTCATCAATGGCCAGGGTACAGTGTGACTGCTGTGTTTGTTGATGAACACCCAACCCCCTTGATTGACTCAGTCCCTGTAAGCAACTCCCCCTCCCCCTTCGAGTACAGCTTACTTATGCAAATAAAGTCACTCTCATTTAAAAAGCACGAATTCTTTATTGATTCATTATAAAAAGAGGGAGAGAAGTAAGGGTGTGGTTTGGGAGGAGGATAGGAAGGATGGAGAAGGCCATGAAAAAAATTTCACATTAACGACAGCCTTCTGGTTGGGCTGTCCACGGGGGTGGAGTGGGCGGGTCCACGGAGCCTCCCCCCACGCGTTCTTACACGTCTGGGTGAGGAGGATATGGAACATGGTGAGGGTTGAGGGTGGTTACACAGGGGCTGCAGCGGTACTCTGTGATCCTGCTGCCGTTCCTGAAGCTCCACCAGACGCCGGAGCATGTCAGTTTGATCACGCAGCAGCCCCAGAGTTGCATCCCGCCACCGCTGATCTTCCTGCCGCCACCTCTCATCTCGGTTGTCCCTCCTGTCCTCACGTTCACTGGCCTCTTTCCTGTAATTTGATACCACGTCCTTCCACTCATTCAGATGAGCTCTTTCATTGCGTGTAACTTCCATAATATCCGAGAACATCTCATCTCGCGTCTTCTTTTTCCTGCACCCTTATCTGTGCTAGCCTTTGGGATGGAGGAGGGACGCTTGAAATATTTGCAGCTGCATGAGAGGGAGAGAAATATTTAAAAAGATACATTTTACAGAACAATGGTTATACTCTTTCACAGTGAACAGCACTATTCACCTTACATAGCCCATGTGATTTCCCTACAAGGTCGCATTTTTCATCTTAATACTGAGTGCCTGCAGCTCTGTAGTTACAGATCTCACAGACACAGATCCAGGCATCAGAATTCAGCTTGCATGCGGCCATGGTAAGCCACTGTCTTTCGGCTTCTGCAGTGATTTACCCCTCCCCCCAATGCATGGCTAATACCACGCTATCTCCCTGCTAATCAACACCCTTCCCCCCCCCCCCCCCCACTGCGTGGCTGGTAGCTTGGGGAAGCCCCGCTGGCCAAACACAAAAAAGATCATCGGCATTTCATTCCTCCCCTCCCCCCGTTTGGCTACGTGGAGGAAACGATTTTTTTTAAGCTGCTGCAATCCACGAACCCAGTAGGAAAATGGCCATCCACCTTACTTAAATTCCTGATTTTTAACCAGGTTATCCTGAACGATATCACTTTGCTGAGGATAACACAGCGAGATAAAGAGCGGATGCTTCTTGAATGCCAGCAATCACCGGGACCATACGCTGCTATGCTTTGCCACGCAATGATACCGGACTACTTGCTACATGCATGGCGTGGTAAAGTGTCCTACCATGGTGGGCGGAACAAGGCTGCCTTGCCCAGAAACCTTCTGCAAAGGCTTCTGGAGTACCTACAGGAGCGCTTCATCGAGATGTCCCTGGAGGATTTCCTCTCAATCCCCGGACATGTTAACAAACTTTTCTAAGTAACTATACTGTCTGCAAATGCATCCCAAGTCCTCAGGGCAAATCAATCATTAAAAAACGTTTGCTTAAAAAACAATGTTTGCTATTTGCAAAGGTACACTCACCAGAGCTCCCTTCCATGGCGTCATTGTCTGGGATACTTGCTTGGGAGGGCTGGGAGGAGGGTAATTCCGTCAGGGTGATAAAAAGCTCCTGGCTGCTGGGGCTCACGGAGTGCTGTGTGCTCTCTGCTAGGTCTTCCTCCTCTTCTTCATCTTCATCTTCCCCGTCTGCATAATCCTCAGCCATGGCAGAGATTACAACCCCCACCTCGGAATCCACGATCAGGGGTGGGGTACTTGTGGCGCAGCCCCCTAAAATTGCATGCAGCTCAGCATAGAAGCGGCATGTTTTTCGACCTGCCCCGGACCTTCCGTTTGCTTCTTTGGTTTTCTGGTAGGCTTGTCTGAGCTCCTTAACTTTCACTCTGCACTGCACTGAGTCCCTGCTGTGGCCTTTATCCGTCATAGCCTTAGAAATTCTTTCAAATACTTTTTCATTTCGTCTTTTGGAATGCAGTTCTGTTAGCACTGAATCCTCTCCCCATATAGCGATCAGATCCAGTACCTCCCGTGCAGTCCATGCTGGGGCTCTTTTTCGATTCTCAGGAGACTGCATTGTTACCTGTGCAGATGAGCTGTGCGTGGTCACCTGTGCTGATGAGCTCTCCACGCTGGGGAAGCAGGAAATGAATTTCAAAAGTTCGCGGGGCTTTTCCTGTCTACCTGGCCAGTGCATCCGAGTTCAGAATGCTGTCCAGAGCGGTCAGTGGTGCACTGTGGGATACTGCCCGGAGGCCAATACACTAACCCTATTCCGATATGTTAATCCCGATATTAGCGCTACTCCTCTCGTCGGGGAGGAGTACAGAAACCGATTTAAAGAGCCATTAAAATCGATATAAGGTGCCTCCTAGTGTGGACGGGTGCAGCGTTAAATCGGTTTTATGCTCCTAAAACCGATTTAAATGGCTAGTGTAGACCAGGCTTCAGTCCTACCACCTACCTTGCAAGAGGAACAGAGCATACTTAAAGGAGGGAGCCTTGGCCCATGAAGGCTACAAGGTCTTCCCATCTTCCATCAGTAAAAAAAACAAACACACCTAGGTCTTTTACTTCTGTCCTTTTAGCCTTTTAACTGCATTGAAAATCACTGCAAGTTGCAACTAACATCCTTATTGAGTACTTTACCAATGATTAAATCCTACTCCTATTTAAGCTTCCAGAATGCTGCATGGAAGGTGAAAAACTTCAGTCAGACTCGCTGCATCTGCAAAACACAGCTCCAAGACTATCAGTTCAGGGTGGGGCTCCTGGAACAGATCAGAAAGAGGTCTGAGCTAGGGTTTAAATTAAGGAAAGGGGAGGGCGAGAGACCAATCAGCTCCCTTCCTCCCTAATCTAGCCAATAAGTGACTAAAGAATCTGAAGGGGAGAGACACCTCTGCATCCCCTCAGTGTGTGTTCTCTTCCCTAGTTCAACTGGGGCTTTCCCAGTAGTGACCAGCCCCATCAAGTTCCCTACCTACATTCTGAGATCTGCAGATATGGGGAACTAATCTCATTGCCCATTTCACAAGTCATACTTTCTGCTTTCCTTACCCTGTCTGAAGGGATGAGTAAGAGAAAACTGTAAGCTGAAACCCAGTACAGTAGACTTTCCTAGCACTGAGATGGGCTTGGAGGGCTGGCTCCAGGCACCAGCTGAGCAAGCAGGTGCTTGGGGTGGCCAAGGGGAAGGGACGGAATGTTGGGCTCTTCAGCAGCAATCTCGGAGGGAAGGACCTGCCGCCGAATTGCCCCGAAGAAGAAAGCGGCGCAGCGCGGCACGGTGGAGCTGCTGCTGATTGCAATCGTGGGGTTTTTTTCTTTTTCTTTTCCGCAGCTTGGGGCAGCAAAAACCCTGGAGCCGGCCCTGCATGTGGGCCTATATCAATGTCATAGGTTTATTCCCCACTTTGAACTTAAGCTTAAATCCTAGCTTAGATCTGGTACCACTGCCACCAGCCAGGTTTTAGTGTCTGGCGCACTTCCCCCAAAACTTTCCCAGAGGGAACCCAGATCCAAACTCCTTGGATCTTAACACAAAGGGAAGTAAACCATTCCCCCCACCTTCCTTTCCCCCCCCACCTGTCCCTGGTGAATCAAACTAATCCCCTGAGGTTTCAAACAAGGGAAAAATCAAACAGGTTCTTAAAAAGAAAAGCTTTTAATTAAAGAAAAAAAAAGTAAAAAACTATCTCTGTAAAATCAGGATGGAAGTTTACAAGGTACAGCTTATAAAAACAAAACGGACTCCCTCCCCTCTAGCTTAAGTACAAGTTACAGCAAACAAAAAAAATAAAATATGGTTCCAGCAAACACACATTTGCAAATACAGAAATTAATCAAAAGACTAATTCGCCTTTCTAATACTCACTATACTGCATGAAGAGAATATTTCAGGAAGCTTGGAGAGCCTGGATATACGTCTGGCCCCTCTTAGATCCAAACAGAGAACAGCCCCCAAAACAAAGAACACAAACAAAGACTTTCCTCCACAGAGATTTGAAATTATCTTGTCCCTTGATTGGTCCTCTGGTCAGGTGTCCGTCAGGTTTACTGAGCTTGTTAACCCTTTATAGGTAAAAGAGACATTAACCCTTAACTATCTGTTTATGACAATCAACATTTTGCAATTAAGAAAATACTTTCATTCAGGACTTTTAAAATTGTGCTTAAACTCACTGCGTATTGTGAGAACTGTTAGAATGAGTAATTGCCATTCATTCTGAGTAACAGTTTGTTTGGGCTCTTTGGAAGAAAAAAATTCAGTGAATCTCTCACTCTTTCTTAATGTATTTTGATAAATATCCAACAAAACTATATTATTTAAATATGTACTATTAAAACTATATTACAATCAACATAAATTTTAATGACATAACTGATGTAATAAGGGACAACTTTTACAAAACTCTGCCCTTCTACAACTGTGGGTCAGCATTTGAACATCTGTACTTCAGAAACGTATGATCAGTACTCACCCTTCAGCAGCTCTCCAATTTGGTTTGGAGGCATTAGTCAGCCCTTTCAAGACATAAGTAAAGCCACGTTTTAGAGATCTGCAGTACAGATCTCAATGTATCATCTGGCCCTTTGTCTATTGAGAATAAGCCATACCACAAAATGAAGCAATAATTGGAATAAATTAGAAAATCTTCAAGGAAGCACTTTTTTGATTTCTAGAAAGTTTGGCAGGAATATTAATGAATACAATATGTATGATTTAGACATTTCTATTTGATGAGTATGAGAAACTGTTAGAGGCAACTTTGTGTTCCTTAATATCTTCAGGCCAAGTGAGTCAATGGGTACTTGCTTCTGGTAATCAACTGTTATATTAATGATAAAAGTCAAAGGAAACTATGGAGGTGGGGAAGGGTATGAGATTGGTGCTTTTGGAATATTGTGTTGTATATTGTTCATCACACACCAGTTTTGTAATTGAATTCCTATGGTAGCACCAAAATAACTCTGAAAATGTTTAGCTTATCTTGTGATGAGTAGACACATCAGAACAATTATAGATTTATCTATTAATCCACTTGCTTCTCAGGCAAGGAGCAACTGGGTAGTTTTTATTGTTAGTTGTTGGTTGCAAATGGAGAAAAATTTGCAACCAACACCATACCTTTGTTACTCACAAAACAAAAACAAAAACAAATTAATGGGGCACTCCAAGGAATGAAAATGCCATCAATAAAATTGTCTAGACTTCCATCTATTGGGCTATTTCTGTTCTTATGGAAATCAATGAGAGATTTGCATGTGTAGGATATTTTCATCTAGTTCTTCTAAAAGCATCAAAATACTATTTAGAAAATCATAATTAAGGGACAATTGTAGAGGTACTCATATTTGCTGTATATGTACTGGTATCTCTATGTTATATATTTTGGTGTGAAAGCATATATATAACATACATCTGATATTGCAAGGCTTGTGAATGTCATTAATCCCATTGAAATTTATGAGACTACTTGCATGAGTGAGGACTACACACACAACATTGGCTACTTTGTATCTCCAGCCTGCCTTTTACCTGACTTCTCTTTTTGTATCAGCAGCTGTGCAGGTATCCATAACTGTGGATGCAGTATTGTGCCTGCAGTCACTTATGGTTCATAATTGATGTCTCTAAGTGTATGTATGTCTACACTGCAATTGGGGAGTGCAATTGCAGCCAGGTAGGCATACTTAAGATAGCTTTAATCTAATGGTGAAGCCAAAGCAACAATGGCTGTACAAGCCTCCTGAGACTCTAGATACATACACAGGTTGCTAGTCTGTGTTGAAGTCCATGCTGCTGCAACTTCACTGCTATTAGTACCCACTTTAGCTAGATTAAAACTAGCCTGAGTATGTCTACATGAGCTGTTGAGTCATGCCCTCAGACATTTAACTAATATAGATGCATAGCTGGTGGATATAGCTAATGTAATTCTGATTTTTAAAAAAAGGCTCCACAGTCAATCCTGGCAATTGAAGGCCAGTAAGACACACACATTGTTTGAACCTATACTAAAGAGCAGAATTATCAGACACATAGATAACTATTATATGTTGGCTTTTGTAAAGGGAAATCATGCCTCACCAATCTATTCAAATTCTTTGAAGGTGTCAACAAACATGTGGACAAGGGTGATCCAGTGGCTGTAGAGTACTTGGACTTTCAGAAAGCTTTTGACAAGGTCCATCACCAATGGCTTTTAAGCAAAATAGGCAGTCATGGGATAAGAGGGAAGTTCCTCTCATGGATCAGTAACTGGTTAAAAGATAGGAAACAAAGGGCAGGAATAAATGGTCTGTTTTTAAAGTGGAAAAAGGAAAATAGGTAAGGAAAAACAGAATAGAGAAGGGCAACAAAAATGATTAGGGGTATGGAACAGCTTCCATATGAGGAAAGATTAAAAATACTGGGACTGTTCATCTTAGAAAAGAGACAACTAAGGGGGGATGTGATGGAGGTCTATAAAATCATGAATGGTGTGGAGAAAGTCAGTAAGGAAGTGTTATTACCCTGTTATATAACACAAGAATGAGGGGTGACCCAAAGAAATTAATACCCGGTAGGTTAAAACAAACATAAGGAAGTACTTCACACAACGCACAGTCAGCCTGTGGAACTCGTTGCCAGGGAATGTTGGGAAAAAGTATAACTGAATTTAAAAAATAATTAGATTGGTTCATTGATGGACCAATCCTTCATGAACTTAAGTGGTCAGGGATGCAATCCCATGCTGTGGGAGTCCCTAAACCTCTAATTGCCAGAAGCTGGGACTGGACGACAGGGGATGGATCACTCAATGGATTTCCCTGTTCTGTTCACTCTCTCGGAAGCATCTAGCAACGGTCACTGTTGGAAGACAGGATGCTGGGCTAGATGGATCAGGATGCTGGGCTAGATGGATCTGACACAGTATGGCCACTTTTATATTCTTATATTGATTAGTCAGACATCTACCTGGTGGATGCAAAAATGGAATCCAGGATTTATAAACCTAACTGATTCTGTACATATAGGGCCACATTTTTAAAGGAGCTTCAATGCAGCTTCCAATATTGTAACTGAAATTTGCACCCACAGCTAATTAGGAACACAGAACTGCAGGTGCCATCAGGTATTTAGATGTCTAAGTACTCTCATTTGTGCATATAATGCATGGTAGGCTCAAAAATGTGAGAGTAAATTTTGAGGCAATTAATTTTTTTTTGCCAGTTAATCTACTTAGAAAATGCCAGTAAAAGAAACAATTACTAAAAAACAACAGAAGGCCAGATTCTTGTCTCAGTTACATTGGTGTAAATCCTGAGTAGCTCTGTTGCCTTTAGTGACGTTACATCATCTAATGATGGGCACCTTTTCTTTCTTACACTTTGCAGTCCTTGAAGACCACCTACTGTACTCCACCTTTTCTGCTGTATGTGAGAAAATCCTCCTTTGATTTTGGGGTGCGGGCAGTTAGCCTGCTATACAGAAAAACACATTTTCTGTGCTTTCCATCAAAATACCTATGCCACAGCCATACCATTTTTACTTCTGTTCTCAGTCAGTTTACTGAGCATGAGCACCACCAATTATTATAGTCTAGTTGCTGATTAAACTTCATATCAACATGGTTTCTGTATATATTCTAATGCAACTATCTCCTCTAAAACTGCATTTGTTTGGTATAGTCAGTGTGGGGTTAGTGATAATGCATTAAATTTATTTTTTTTAGGCGGAAGGAGAAGGAGGCAAAATTATATCAGCAATATTTTTTATTTATGAATACAAAAAGAACAGAGATATCCATGTATTTATCTCAATAATCTGATTTAGCCTACTGGGTGTATGATATATATATAGGGGGGATTTTATGAATGTGCATAGGTTCTTATGGTTATAACTGCTAATCTGAACATTTTCTAATTTCTGGGCTGATAAATTATGCCCATTTAATGGCCTCTTAAAATGTGTTGTATGCTAATTAATGCTATCTCAATATTGGCAGCCTTATATTGAGCTTCAGAATCTGGATAATGCCTCATAATTGAAATGTAAAATCTTATTAAGGCCTCCTGTTGCTGAACTAGGCCACAAATAAAAATATACTTTGGCCAGACCAGTGTGTCTATATACAGACAGAGAATGAAAGAATGGATAAATAGTGAGTAAAGTATGTGTATTTGAAGAAGTAGTATTGAGGAAAGAGGTAACAAAAAGCTAAAAGAGCCATTAATTCCTAGTATAGTTGTGTATTTGAAAAGGTGCAGATATTAACAAAAATATGCTATGGGCATCTGGGTGCTATTGTATGATAAATATTAAATACTAATAACATTTACAGTAATGGATTTAATAGGATGTAATAATACTGTTTAACCTGAGAGGGAGCTCAGACCTATTGTGCAGGTGTAACATTACTAAGCACAGCACATTATCATTGTGCAATGACATCCAGCAGGTTTCTTTGCTGGTCTTGGTTAATCAGTACACTTCTCACAAACTCTCTGTGAAGAATAGTATTTACTGTAATTGTTATTTACCGCATGTGGTGTGGAAAACAGCAAAATGATAGTATTCCTAGGTTTCCCCCCAAAACCTTTATTGATGCTGCTGTCTGCTGGTTCTTTAATTTAATTTAATTTATTTTATTTTATTTATTTATTCAATCAAACAGTTGTGATTGCTTTTCAGCCTCCACATTCCATGTAAGAAGAGTTGGTTTTGGCCTATTATGCAGAAAAATTGAAATATCCAACTAAAACCTACCTTTTGCACCTGTAAACTCTTCTGGGTAGATGTATGCCTCCAAATACTTCCTTTGCATTATTGCTGGCATATTTCATATTTGCTGTTCTATTTATGTTAATGTGCATTTAAATATTTTAATTGGATATGGGACTAAGTCACACATGTCTTGGTCTATACTGCATCTGGAGACAAATTTAGCCAAAGTGCATTGGTGTTTAGATCTAGGGGTTGGCCTGGCTCTCTATAGAGATCAGGGCTAGCTACAAAGTTTGGTTCTGGATTTCACCAGAGTTTAAAATTTCAGGGATGTCTGGATCTGGGGTTAAGGCCCACTTCTAATTTTAATTTTGCTTTGTCTGTGTGTTGCTAGTGTAAGAAATGTATTCCTGCTACTGCTGCATCTTGACCCCACTCTTCTACTCATTGCAGTCTAGTAGTGGCGGTGGTGTTTTCGCACAGGAATGTGTAATGCATCTAGTGCTATGTGTTGTGTAGTTTGATTGTCTTCTGCTTCTTACTTTGTACCTAGCCACCAGCTAGCTTTGGTGAAAGGAAGGCAGTTATGTAAGTCCTTCTTGCCGGTATATATTCTCTCCATGGTCAAGTCTCTTGTAGTGCCTCCTCATGGCTCCAGCTGGAAACTGCTGCACCTTGTGGCTTCGGACGAAGTGTGCAAGTGACCTCAGAGCAGCATGGGCCCCATAGGTGCAGTGTGTAGGCCCACTGGCTTGTGGATACACCCTGGCATTCACCTACCATGCCCCAGTTATGGGTAAATAGTCCCAACCACGGATTAAATGGTGAAGGTGGCTATCCTTTGGCACAAAGTAGTACAACTTCTCAAAGTGGGAAATTAACCCCTGGCTAAGGGTTAAATAGCTTCATCCCTGCCAGCAGCCCTGCATATTGCAGTTTTCTATACCAGTTGGGCAGTTGTCTGGCTGGGACAAGAGAATGAGATTGGCTGATGCACCAATCCCTCCCACTTAAATCCACTCAATGTGCAGGCAGTCAGTTTGTCTCAAAGACTCAAGTCCTGCAGTGTTGAGGGAGTGGCAATAGGGACAGACAGAGGGAGTCCTCCAGTCACAAACCTGCATGCATGGTACCATGGGTGTGATGGTTGCTCATTTTAGACACTGGAGCAGCTACATCATTCATATCCCCCCCATGCACCAGATCAGTCCTTTTCAGGGACAGTGCTGGTCTCCCCAATCCAAGGAAAAGCGAGAAAAGGATTCCTAAACAACACCTGCTCCATTTCTTCATTAGCGGCTGGTTGATCATCCCAAGGATGTGAAATATATAAAACACACCATCAGTATTGCCTCATAGAATGTCCTGAAGCTTCTGGACACTGACAAAGAAGCAGAGAGGAGGACTGCCATCATCCCTTGAGAATTGTAGAGAGATGATATTGGTATTACTGCTCTTGATGAAACTCACTTCGCCAATGAGTCTCAGCCTGTAAACTGGCGGGACTGTCCCTCCGCATCTGTGTCTGAGGGAGGCCATGCCTCCTCGCTGCACAACCCAAAGAGGTTGGTGCTGGATATACCTTCTATTGGATCAGTCTGTCTGCCTGCTGAAAGGCACCAGTCAGGTGTTGGTTTTGCCATTCAACCATCCACCTTCCAGAAGTTGGATTCTCTACCAAACAGCATCAATGACAGGCTTATGGTTCTGTATATTGGTCTGTCTGGTGCTATGTTCTGTGCTATACTTTCTCTATGACAAACCCTGCAGAAACAAAAGAAAAATTCTACAAAGACCTAGAAAGTGCATTAGATCAACTCCACTGAATGACAAACTCATAATCCTTGGAGATTTTAACACCAGGATCAGCTGCAATCATACAGCCTGGAAGATCATCATCGGCCTTCATGACATTGGCATTGAAAACTCCACTGTTACTCTTCTTCTTACCACCTATGTTGGCAATGGATTGGTCATTATCAATACTGTATTACTGCAAGCAAACAAATTTAAAACAACATGGATGCATCCTTCTTCCCACCATTGGCATTTGATAGACTTTGTCATAGTGTGCCAGCATGATCTGAGGGATGTCAACTTGACCAGGGTGATGAGAGGTAATGGTCTGACCATAGACTGATGTGGAGCAAAATGCAGCTAGCCATCTGTTCCAAGAAGCGTTACCACCAACCCAAAACCATTAAGAAACTTCAGTCTGGAAGCACAAGCTCTGGATAAACAGAAAGAACTGCAGCAAATGTTTTCAGGGGCTTTTCCATCATCAGACAGCCCTGTAATGGATGTTGAGGCTGAGTGGAGCTGGCTTTATGACTATAACCCTCAATTCTGCCAGTGATGTGCTAAGTGCTAAGGAAACATCAAGATTGGTTCAATGAAAATGACTCCAAGATAATGCACATACTTGACTCGCTGCATGCAGCACATAAAGCATGGTTATTTGGTAACACTTCAAAAGAAAGCTGCCTATTACAACTTTAAGCTGTTTGCCCATCTAAGCGGTGTATAATGAATGGTGGAAGCACACAGCAGAAAATATGCCACAGGCAGCAGACCAGAAAGACCGTAAATACTTATCAACTAAAACCAGTTTTTGGTCCTATATCCTGTGGTAGCATTTCCATCCATAGCACAGATGGCAATATACTCCACACAGGCAAGAAAGCCATCATGGATTGTTGGGCTGAGCACTTTCACAGTCTGCTCAATAGTCCATTTGCAATTTCAGAAGCTGCTATTGACGGTATACCACAGTTCCCAGTACTGAAGAACTCGCTAAACCACCAAGTGTTATTGAGATAGAAGCCACTATCACACAAGGAAAGGTATCTGACTTAGACGGAATACTGCCAGAAGTCTGTAATCATGTTTTGAATGCTCATATGGCTTTTCAGTGTCATCTGGGATCAGGAGACCATGCCTCAAGATTTCAAGGATACCTCAATTGTCCCTATATACAAATGACTGAGCAGTGTGCAACAACTATTGTGGTATCTCGCTTCTTTCCATTGCTGGGAAGATTTTGGCATGTGTCTTGCTCAATAGACTCTACACCATCATCCAGAGGCCATGTCTACACTACAAAATTATGTCAACCTAAGTTACATCAGCATACAGGTGCTGCAGTTATTACATTGCTTATGCAGCAAAGAATCCTGTGGCTCCTTATAGACTAACAGACGTTTTGCAGCATGAGCTTTCGTGGGTGAATACCCACTTCTTCGGATGCAAGTAGTGGAAATTTCCAGGGGCAGGTTTATATATGCAAGCAAGAAGCAAGCTAGAGATAACGAGGTTAGTTCAATCAGGGAGGATGAGGCCCTGTTCTAGCAGTTGAGTGAAAACCAAGGGAGGAGAAACTGGTTCTGTAGTTGGCAAGCCATTCACAGTCTTTGTTTAATCCTGAGCTGATGGTGTCAAATTTGCAGATGAACTGGAGCTCAGCTGTTTCTCTTTGAAGTCTGGTCCTGAAGTTTTTTTGCTGCAGGATGGCCACCTTAAGATCTGCTATTGTGTGGCCAGGGAGGTTGAAGTGTTCTCCTACAGGTTTTTGTATATTGCCATTCCTAATATCTGATTTGTGTCCATTTATCCTTTTCCTTAGAGACTGTCCAGTTTGGCCGATGTACATAGCAGAGGGGCATTGCTGGCATATGATGGCATATATTACATTGGTGGACGTGCAGGTGAATGAACCGGTGATGGTGTGGCTGATCTGGTTAGGTCCTGTGATGGTGTCGCTGGTGTAGATATGTGGGCAGAGTTGGCATCGAGGTTTGTTGCATGGTTTGGTTCCTGAGTTAGAGTTACTATGGTGTGGTGTGCAGTTATTGGTGAGAATATGCTTCAGGTTGGCAGGTTGTCTGTGGGCGAGGACTGGCCTGCCACCCAAGGCCTGTGAAAGTGTGGGATCATTGTCCAGGATGGGTTGTAGTTCCCTGATGATGCGCTGGAGGGGTTTTAGCTGGGGACTGTATGTGATGGCCAGTGGAGTCCTGTTGGTTTCTTTCTTGGGTTTGTCTTGCAGTAGGAGGCTTCTGGGTACATGTCTGGCTCTGTTGATCTGTTTCCTTATTTCCTCGTGCGGGTACTGTAGATTTGAGAATGCTTGGTGGAGATTTTGTAGGTGTTGGTCTCTGTCTGTGGGGTTAGAGCAGATGTGGTTGTACCTTAGTGCTTGGCTGTAGACAATGGATCTTGTGGTGTGCCCGGGATGGAAGCTGGAGGCATGAAGGTAGGCATAGCGATCGGTAGGTTTTCAGTATAGGGTGGTGTTAATGTGACCATCAATTATTTGCACCGTAGTGTCTAGGAAGTGGACCTCCCGTGTAGATTGGTCCAGGCTGAGGTTGATGGTGGGGTGGAAGCTGTTGAAATCGTGGTGGAATTTTTCCAGAATCTCCTTCCCATGGGTCCAGATGATGAAGATGTCATCAATGTAGCGTAGGTAGAGAAGGGGCGTGAGTGGACGGGAGCTGAGGAAGCGTTGTTCCAGGTCAGCCATAAAAATATTGGCATATTGTGGGGCCATGCGGGTGCCCATAGCGGTGCCACTGATCTGGAGATATATATTGTCATCAAATTTGAAATAGTTGTGTGTGAGGATAAAGGCACAGAGCTCAGCAACCAGTTGTGCTGTGGCATCATCAGGGAAACTCTACAAAAACCTGTAGGAGAACACTTCAACCTCCCTGGCCACACAATAGCAGATCTTAAGGTGGCCATCCTGCAGCAAAAAAACTTCAGGACCAGACTTCAAAGAGAAACTGCTGAGCTCCAGTTCATCTGCAAATTTGACACCATCAGCTCAGGATTAAACAAAGACTGTGAGTGGCTTGCCAACTACAGAACCAGTTTCTCCTCCCTTGGTTTTCACTCAACTGCTAGAACAGGGCCTCATCCTCCCTGATTGAACTAACCTCGTTATCTCTAGCTTGCTTCTTGCTTGCTTATATATACCTGCCCCAGGAAATTTCCACTACTTGCATCCGAAGAAGTGGGTATTCACCCACGAAAGCTCATGCTGCAAAACGTCTGTTAGTCTATAAGGTGCCACAGGATTCTTTGCTGCTTCTACAGAACCAGACTAACACGGCTACCACTCTGATACATTGCTTATGCATGTGTACACTTTGCTCCTTGTGTTAGTGGTGTGCGTCCTCACCAGGAGCGCTTGTACTGATGCAGAATGAAGTGCACCCTGGGTAAGTATCCCATTGTGCAACTCGCTGCCATCCAGTAAAGGGTATTTTGGGAGGTTTATGCAGTGCCTGATGGGGCCAAAACGAGTTACGCAGGGCTGATTGGGAGCATGGGGTCAACTTCCCATAATGCAGTGTTCTCCATCCCATAATTTTATCTGCATCCCATAATATTTTGTGCTTTCTTTTCATAATCCTCAAAGCCCTTGTGTCTTTCATCGCTGTCTGCCATCTCTGAGCCTGCACAGAGAACCTCCATGGAAGTTTCATCAATATTTCTATGGAGGAGTCACAGGACATCCTGGGGTACTGAAACAAACTGTTCTGCTTGGCCCCCTCTGTCTAACTCTAGAGGGTAATGAAAAGCAGACAGCAACCCCTACCTCTCTTCATGCTCCACTACTTATAGAATCATAGAAATGGAAGGGATCTTGAGAGGTCATCTAGTCCAGTCCCCTGCACTCAAGGCAGGACTAAATGTTACCTAGACCATCCCAGACAGGTGTTTGTCCAACCTGCTCTTAAAAATCCCCAATGATGGAGATTCCACAACCTCCCTAGGCAATTTATTCCAGTGCTCAACCACTCTGACAGTTAGGAAGTTTTTCCCAATGTCCAACTTGAACTGCCCGTGCTGCAATTTAAGCACGTTGCTTCTTGTCCTATCCTCAGAATTTAAGAAGAACAATTTTTTCCCTCCTCCTTGTAACAACCTTTTGTGTACTTGAAAATTGTTATCATGTCCCCTCTCAGTCTTCTCTTCTCCAGATTAAACAAACACAATTTTTTCAATCTTCCCTCATAGGTCATGTTTTCTAGATCTTTCATCATTTTTGTTGCTCTTCTCTGGACTTTCTTCAATTTGTCCATATCTTTCCTGAAATGTGGTGTCCAGAACTGGACACAGTATTCCAGCTGAGGCCTAATCAGCACGGAGTAGAGTGGGAGAATTCCTGCTCTACTTGTAGTTGTACTTCTAGCACAAGCAAAAAAAAAAAGTCAATTAACAGATGTGTCCTGCTACTTTGGGGGTTCCATCCGTGTAATTTCAAAGCAAACTGCATACTTACCAGAGTTTCCTTCCCCTGCATCAGGCTCACCAGTGCTCAACTGTCAGGACTGGCTGCACTGTTGGGAATCTTGGCTCATTGTGTAGCTGGATCCCCTGGTCATTTGTCCCCCATACTCCTCCTCCTCTTCCCTGTTCATGGCAGGGGCCTGTGACTCAGTCTCCTCGGATGTATCCACGGTGCTCTTGGGGGTTGTGGTGGGGTCTCTGCTGAGGATGGCTTGCAGCTCTTTGTAAAAGTGGCAGGTCTGTGGATCTCCACCAGATTAATTGTTGGCCTTCCTGGCCTTCTTGTGTGCCTGCTGCAGCTCCTTGGCTTTCACATGGCACTGCTGCTGGTCCCTATCCTAGCCCTTCTCCTGCATCCCCTGAACAATCTTCTCATAGATGTCCATGTTTCAATGGCTGGATTGGAGTTGTGCCTGCACAGTCTCTTCTCCCCACGGGCCCAGTAGATCCAATACCTCCTGTGAACTCCAGGCAGGATCACGTCTACAGCGTGTAGCCAGCATGGTCAGCTGGGCAGTTACACTCAACAACAGAGAGCTGCTAGCTGTGCTTACCAAGCCGGGCAACCAGGAAAAGGAATTTCAAAAATTTGCAGGGTTTTAAAGGGGAAGAGTGGCTTCCTGTCTGCCTGACCTCTGGGCAGCGGTGTTTACAACAGTGACCAGAGTGGTCAGTGTGAGGCATTGTGGGACAGCTTCTGGAGGCCAGTAACAGTTGATATAGGCAGTGTCACTGCATCAACTTAACTACATTGACCGTGACTTTACACCGCTGGAGGAAGTGGTGATGTTAAGTTGATGTAGTGGAGCATTTATGTTGGTGGAAGCCAAATTTAAGTGAAGACATCCACAGACAGGTCGATGTAAGCTGCCTCACATCAACCTAACTATATAGTGTAGACCAGCCCAGAAAGTTAGTGTGGTTTTCTCAGAGGATGTGGAACAGTGGCTATGATTTTTGCTATTCAACAAATACAGGAAAAGTGCCAGGAACAAAACCATGACCTCCTACATGGTCTTGATGAAGGTCTTGGACACTGTTAGTCATGAGGGTTTCTGGCAGATCTTGCACAAAATTGGGTGCCCACACAAATTCATCACCTTGTGTGCTCATTCCACAACAGTATGCTAGCTAGAGTGCTGGAAAATGGTATAAGTAGGTACTATAGATAGCCAGAAAATGCATACAAAGCCTCACGAACATTCAAACTCAGGATCCTATGCTTCATTAGATTCCAACACACCTAGCCAATCAAGGAGCAGTCTGCTAGTTCCGCAAAGAGAGAGAACTTTATATATAGTGCACAGATCCATCACATGCCAGCAGAAGTTTGACACCCATTCCTGAATGCCCGAGCTATCTCACCACAGTGGTGTCCCACTAACATCTTACCAACCAGTTCATAATTCTGTGCAACATGATGAGAAATAACATACCAGAGCATGTTAATATATCCTTTGTGTTAATAATGTCTACTAAATTGGAGCTCAGTCCTGTAAATACTTGTTTCTATAGGACTACTTGGAGTAGTGAGCCCTACTTCAGATAGTAGCTATTTGCATGTCAGGCCTATAAGTCCTGCAATCATTTATACTTGTGGGTAACTTTACTTATGTAAGTAAGTAGTCCTATTGTAGGCAGTGGAAATTAATTCACATCATTTCCATGTGTTCTTGATTACAGGAGCAGGCCCACAATGAGAACACCAAGGGAACAGATCACTATTTATTTATCTGCACTGAATCTTAATTAAATTTAAAATATTTTTCTTAAAATTGAATTGTACACAATTTTATTTTGAATAATATAAAATAATGATGCAACAACGACAAACTAAGGGCCAGACTGTTCCACCCTTACTTCTGTTAAATGGTTCCTTTAATGTGTAAATAGTCCCATTTAGCTGAATGACAGAGGTCTGCCTACTTAGCTTGAGTAAGAATGGCAGAATCTGGCTTCAGTAAAGTATGAAATTCGGAAATGCAGAAACCCTTCCCTGCAACAAATTCCTCATAATGTGTTAACTTTCCATTTAATAGTCAGAGATTATATTACCCTACAGAGAGAAAAGAAAACGGAACAGTGGGTCAGGAACTGACAATATATATCCCATCTTATATCATAATGTAAATGGGATCTTAACCAAATATCATTTATGGCAATGGATGGAAATGAAATGAGTACTAAAATATTAGTACAGTTCATCCACTATATAAATTAAAGGGATCTAATATTCATAAAGGTCATTTTTTTCTAAGGAATTTCAAAAGGGGAGAAAGCTCTTGGACCTAAAATGGGGAGGAAAATGAGCTATATTATTACAAAGGCCTCTGATCTTGCCAACAGTTACATAAATGAGTAACTTTGGCCCATATGAGTAGGCCATTGACTTCAGTAGGACTCTTCACATGCATGGAGTCACTCATATCTTGGCAGGATTGCCTGAAGACCTGATCCTGAAAACACACATGCAACCTTAATCATGTGAGAACTCCTATTGACTTTAATGGGAGCATGTGAGTAAATGTTTGCCGGATTGGTTCCTAAATATCAGTGTACAGTACAACCTATTGGGCAGTTGCATGAGGCTCTGTGGATAGCATAAAGCTCAAGGGTCCTGATCCTGCAGTCCTGTAGAGATCAATAGGACAAATCATGCAAGGTAAGTTAAGGGTGCTTATGGAGAGGAAATCTCCTGGTCTATAGAAATCCATCCTTGATTACTCCATCAGGGGGTGGAGATTGCTTCCTCTCCTCCTCATAGACCAGATGTTGACCTTACTCTCTCATTGCATTGGTCTCCTGGGATCTGTGGAAGCTCATTGCCGTCTGCATTCTGGCTCTGTGCCTCAAGACATTTCCCCTCCTATTCCCTGGCAGAGAGGCTCCAATGAAGCTGTGTATTACGGCTTCTGCAGCCAGTGACTGCCCTGGCTTTCCCCAATTTAAGGGGGACTCCCCACCATTCAAGGGGCCCAGCAAAAGGAGTGGGGCTGCATTATCTTTCCGTTTGTTCTCCACAGGGCTGCTGGTGATGGTGGGGTAGAGGATATGATGTCTGTCTTCCCTAGCCTGCCCACTTTCCATTGCTCACTCCTCACATGCTGGGGTCTAAAAGAAGGGGGCAGTGGTGCCAGGGAGGTGTCTGGGGACCCATTCTATGAAGGAGGGATGTGATCTGCACATGAAGGGTCCCTCCATGCACAGTTCAGGGGGATGTTAATATTTAAATATAATTATTCAGCTTGGTTGGAATGCACCAACCATGCTCTAAGTCCATGCTCTAAACAATAGTTTCACTAAAGATAGTTACAAAATGGTTCATTGTCCCTAAAGGCTCTCCTGACCACCTGCTAGAGATCCCTGCTTAACACCAGGGGTGGCTCTACGTTTTTGGCCGCCCCAAGCAGTCATGCGCAGGAGGCGCCCCGGAGCCGCGGGAGCAGCGGACCTCCCACGGGCATGACTGCAGAGGGACCGCTGGTCCCGCGTGGCTCGGCTGGACCTCCCGCGGCTGCGGACGGTTCGCGGGTCCGGCGGCTCTGCTTGAGCTGCCGCAGGCATGCCTGCGGGAGGTCCAGCCGAGCCGCGGGACGAGCGCACCCTCCGCAGTCATGCCTGCGGCAGGTCCGGTCCTCCCGGGGCTCCGGTGGACCTCCCGCAGGCATGACTGCGGCAGGTCCGCCAGCCCAGCCTGCCGCCCCCCCCCGGCGGCAGGGAACGCCCCCTACATTTTGCCGCCCTAGGCACCAGCTTGGTTTGCTGGTGCCTAGAGCCGCCCCTGCTTAACACACAGCCCTGTCACACTAGAAAAGCCTGGGGAAAATGATAGACCTTGCAGCATTGCCCATAGCATGACTCACATCCTGACTCTTGCAGATCACAGTGGGAAGTAATTTATTGGGGGACTTCTTATATAATAATAATAAAGAATTATGGCATATGTTGTATTTATATAATGCATTTAATCTCAAACAATCTCAAACATGACAAACTATTGGCATGGTTATGGTTTCCTTGCACAACTAAAACATTGGCTGAAATCAATGGGAATTTTGAATGCATTAGAAATGTGGGGTTAGGTACTATATGTGTACAGGACCAGAGTCTGAACAGAGGGCCAGAGTCTGATCTGATTTACACCAATTTAAATGCAGAGTAACTCCACTGATGTTTCTGAAATTGCTCTGGATTCACACTGGTGTAACTGAGATCAGAATCACACTCCAAGGAGTCACTTCAACAATGAAATAGAGCCACATCTGTGGTGGAAGGTAGGAGTTATTCAATACACAGTATCAAGAGCTATGTGAAAGTCAGTGATTTCTCTTAATAGAGGCCATTTGAGTATTTGTCTCGGGTCTAATATACCCTCAACCATAGGCTCCACAAAAATGGCTGTTGCATAAAAGCCACAACCTGGCCTGAAGTTTTGATACCACTGATGTCTATTGTTTATCAAATCAAATTACCCTCTTAAAATTTCCAAGTGGCCAAACAGGTTTTATTTTTCATCATAATTTATTTAAGCAAAAACCAGCCATCCCTTCCAACCCCCACACTTTGAGCTGAGACTTTGTACTCCAAGTTTCATCCCATATCAATTTTTTAGGGCCTACTAAAAAACCTTTGCAAACAGGACTTTATAGTGACAATGCTAACACCTCGAGCTATTCTGCATTACTGTAACCTTTAAACACAAACGATAGTTCTAATCTAGGCCTAAAGTCTTAGGTACATTCAGGATTTGTAAGCTTGCAGAAAAAGGAAAGCATTTTTTCATATAGTCAGTGTCCCTGTTCTCAGAGAAAGAGAGATTTTGCAAATGTCCATGCCTACCTTCCTGCATTTGTTTTAAATGATTGTCTTCCTACAGAGATAAATGAAAGTACTTCTAGGAATGGCATTATAGTGGTCTACCTGGCACTCTGACATCAATCCGGTAGGTACAACCATCCGGAGGAGATACAGGATTGATAGCAAAATGCAGGAGTTCAATGTGGCTGGCAGTACTAGTCCATCTTTAGTGAAGGCACTATTAATAGCCAGGTAAAAGCATTTGTATATTAGAAGATTCCTGTTACAGTCGTACTGTGTCAGGAAGATGTCAGTGTTCTGTCTTGCCTTGGTAATAATGATTGCTAATATAGTACTTACAGGATAATAGATGGAGAAGGATGATTACAAAATTATAAATCAATCAAAGTTTTTGTGATACATTTATATATTTTTGAGGCTTATTAAATCATCAAAGCCCCAAGATTGATTTTTTACTTCAGTAATCAATCCTCCTCTTCATTTTTTTTAAATATGCAGACAAGAGTTAACTTTTAAAAAAGATAAATATTGAGAAAACCGTTATGACACGAGAAGGATGATTTACTACATTCTGATGGCAGAGCTGAAAGAATGTGTATGCTATAACACTGAGGTGTCAAGATTTAAAGGTTGATTCATAAAAAAGAGTTTGTTTTACACAGAAATAACTCCTCTGCATCTTCATCAAATGATATTCAACAGGAATTCATCTGCACAAATGATTATAGTCCAAAAGACAGACAATCTGATAACCACGTGCTGGTCCTAAATTCAGTTTTGTGTTAGTGTAGGAATACTTGCTGCATTATTTGTAATGAGCATTTAGAAGCTATAGCAGTACACAGGTAACTGTCACATCTAAGGCTTTGCAAATACTTACTAAGATGATGGATGACAGATGAACCCCTGAAAAGGGATCAGATTTTCTAATCGGGTAGGCCACTTAAGGTCAGAGGCCAAACTAGGACACACCTTTAAGGGTGAGAAAATAGTTCAGTGTCCTTGTGTATTAAACTATTGACCTTTATCTTTCTAGGGAGTTATACTGTACTCTTCACTGTAATATCTGACCCTTCCAGCAAGGGTGTGACAATTTGTAACAATTGGCGTGTTGGCTTTTGACAAAAGTTTTGTGACGTGGGCACATGCAAACTAGGAAGTGGACTCACCAACACCAACCACATCCCACACAGTTCGTGCAGCATATTGCATAACAGCATATAGGGTTTTTTTTGGTACATATTGTATTCTAAAAGCAAGTTCTTACCTTATTTACAAGACCAGCAGGTGTTTTCCAATAAGTCAGGTTGGACTGACAAAGTAATCCATGAGATCAACATTACGGGTCCAGTGCCAGTACCCAGCAGAGCCTGTAGAACAACAGGTAACATGAGTGGGCAAGTTCAGGCAGAAATAAACAGAATTAGCTGTAATTACAGAGTCCATTTGCCATGAGCATCCCTGGTTGGTATTGTCCCCAAAAAGGCTGGTCCTATAAGATTCTGTATTGGCTACAGAAAACTTAACACTGTCACAATACCTGATCCTTACCCTATGCCCAGGTCTGATGACATGCTGGACACATTCCTAATCACTTTAGGTCAAGAGATACTGTTAAATCCTTTTAGATGAGGCACAGAAAAAAAATCTGCCTTCATAGCTGATTTGGGTCTTTATGAATTCAAAATGTTACTGTTTGGATGAATCAGTGCAGGACCAACATTTCAGAGGCTTGTTAATCAGGTGTTACATGGACTACAAGACTTTGCTTGTACTTACATAGATGATATTACCATTTTTAGCAGCGCTTGGCAAGATTGGAAAAAATGTGAATATTGTGTTGCAAAGATTCAAAGATGCAGATTTGACAGTTAAGATGTCAAAATGAAAAATAGGAGCAGCTAAAGCCCCTCATCTGGGCCATTGGGTGAGGGGGGCCAAATTTATCCTGACCTTATAAAGATGGAACCAATTATCGTGTGGCCTATAGACCTAACTGAAAAGCAAGTGTAACCCTTCTGCCCGTCTGAGTTGGCAGCAACAAGGGCTGGGTTCAGTATCTAGGGGTTCTGTTTCAATAACACAATGCAAAACCGGCTTGAGCCCTCACCCAGTGACCTGGGATAATTACATACCACACCCCGGGAGCTTCTAAGAGGCAATACTTCCCCTCTCACAAGCACAGAGTCTGAGTGTAGCAAAATCCTTTTAATAAAGGAGGGAAACAATGCGGCATTATGTTGGGGAAACACCACAAACAGGATTCATAACACAAACCATGAGCAAAAGACCCACCATATCTAATAGGGTTCGGTTGAACCTCTCTGGCTGAGGATCACCTTGCGGGTGATGATAAGGTGTCCTAGACTTTTTAATTCCCGCTATCCTCAGCACCTCCTTCAGAAGGTGACTCTGAAAGTCCCGCCCCTGATCTGAGTGTATCCGGGCTGGGAATCCATAAACTGAGAAATATTTTTCCCACAGTACTCGAGCAACAGTGGTGGCCCTCTGATCACATGTGGGATATGCCTGTGTATACCACGTAAAATGGTCAGTCACTACTAGAATGTTCCCAACATTCCTCTTGTCCACTTCTAAAGACAAGAAATCAATGCATACTAGCTCCAGAGGTTTGTTGCTGGTGGTGTTATTCGGATATGCAACTCTTGTGGGCAGAGTTTTCCTTTTAACACATCGAGCGCAGGTCTCACATTTCCTGTGAACATCTTCAGCTATCCGGGGCCAATAGAACGTACTATGAATAAGTTCCAGGGTCCTCTCCATCCCTAAATGCCCACAGTCACCATGTAGGGCCCTCATGGCCAGGGCTCTGTACTCTTTCGGCAGCACTAGTTGAGCTTGTTACTTTTGTAAAGGGTCTGTGGTCATTCAGTGTAGCACTCCCTGAATCAGTTTTAGTTTGATCCATTCTCTCAGTAGTAGTTTACCCTGCGGGTTAGGTGGGACAACCGCAGCTGGGCTTTGTCCCTCCCTTTTGGCAAGTAGTGTATCACGAATGTCAATATCTTGCAGCTGGGCTTCCTGCAAGTCAGCCGCATTGAGCATGGGCAAGGGAGATTGGTCCAATGCAATATAGTTCACTGAAGCAGAAGGCACGCATTCAGGGGGCAGGCCCAAAGCTTCTGCAACACATCCATGAAGGCTCTCATGGGCCTCTGGCTCTCGGCGACTCACACTGCAAATAGCTCTCACTCCATCTGTGGGTATCACAGCAACTTCTGGTGCCTGTGGATGCCTGGACAATACATCTGCATCTACATTGCTTCTCCCTGATTGATATTGAATGTTGAAGTCATAGCTAGCCAAAGCAGCCACCCATCTTTGCCCTGTAGCATCCAACTTAGCACTTGTTAACACATAAGTCAGTGGGGGGTTGTCTGTCCACACCCGGAACTGAGCACCATACAAGTAGTCTAGAAATTTCTCAGTGATGGCCCATTTCAAGGCCAAGAACTCCAGCTTGTGAGTGGGATAGCGAGTTTCACTATCAGACTGTCCTACAGGTTTACGTTTGCCTTCCACTTCCTGGTACAGGACTGCTCCCAGACCCTCCAAACTGGCATCAGTATGCACGATAAACAGCTTGCTTGGGTCAGCAAAGACTAGGACCAGAGCATGAGTTAGGCAAGTAATGATTTCTCAAAAAGCTGTTTCACATCTCTCATCCCATCATGGCCCAAATGGTTTGAAGGGGCCATAGTGTCTCTGCAGAGGAGGCTTTGGGGACCTCCCCTTATTCTTGGTCGTAGATTTGTCCTGGCTCGACTGGTATCCCCTGTTAAGATCATTCAGAGGTTTTACAGTCATCGCATAGTTTTTCACAAATCTGCGGTAGTAGCCACTAAACCCAAGAAAGGTCTTGAGTTCGCTGTAGTTACTTGGACTTGGCCATGTAGTGAGTCCTTCTATTTTGTCGGGATCAGTACTCACACCCTCTTGGGACACAATGTGACCCACATACTTCACTTAGGTTCTGCAGAACTGGCATTTGTCAATTGAAAGCTTCAAACCATAATCCTCCAACCTATCAAGCATTTTAAGAAGTCTTTCTTCATGCTCCTCCAAGGTTCTTCCAAACACAATCAGGTCATCCAAATAAACTAACACTTGCAGTAAATTCATGTCTCCCACAACTTTCTCCATAAGACATTGAAATGTGGCAGGTGCTCCAGAAATCCTTTGGGGCATGCATTTGAACTGATAAAACCCTAATGGGCAGATGAAGGCTGTCTTCTCTTTATCTTCTTTTCCCAGAGGGATCTGGTAGTATCCACTCTGAAGATCCAACACAGAGAACCACTGGCTTTCCAGCAAACTGTCTAAGGCATCTTGGGCTCGGGGCATTGTGTGGTGGTCAACCACAATATGGTGGTTTAGAGTGCGGTAGTCAATACACAAGTACAAGCCTTCATAGGCTTGGGAAATTATTATAGCAGATTTGTAGAGGGTTTTACCGATATTGTATCAGCTATCACAGACTTCTGTAATAAGAATAAATGAGACAAAATGATCTGGACGGATACATGTCAGTAGGGCTTTGATAAAGTAAAAAAGATCCTGTTGGAAAAGCCAGTTCTGGCAAGCCCTGATTTTAATATAGAGCCGTGTATGGATGCATTCAATACTGGACTGGGGGCAGTTCTAATGCAAACAAGAGAGAGCAACAAGAAGCAGCCCATTGCATTCTTAAATAAAAAACTGACTCCCCACTGAACAAAACTACTCTGTCATAGAGCAAGAGTACTATGTGATTATGTGAGCAGCCAAACAGTTGAAACATTATCTGGTCAGCAGCAAATTTAGAGTGTTAACAGATCACTTTCCGTTGGTGTGGTTTCAAAGGATCAAAGGTATCAACTCTAGGGTGTTGTGCTGGAGCATAGCGCTGAAGGAATATGAGATGGAGATTGTGCACATAAAAAGGGAAAGAAATTGTGGTAGCAGACATAGGCACCGACTTCCTCTCTACCCAAAGGGGTGCTCAACCACCACTCTGCCCCAGCCCCACTCCCACTGCACCCTTCCTCCCCCAAGGTCCCACCCCTGCCCTGCCACTTCCCATCCCTGCTGCACCCTGCCCCACCTCTTCCCACCCCCTCCTCAAATGCACCCCATCCCCGCTCCTCCCGCTCCCTCCCAGAACCTCCTGCATGCTGCAGAACAGCTGTTCTGTGGGATACAGGAGGTGCTGGGAGGGAGAGGGAGGAGTTGATCAGCGGGGCTGCTGATGGGCGGGAGATGCTATTGGGAGGGGAGAGCTTGGCTGCAAGTGGGTGCTAAGCACCTCTAATTGTTTTTCAGTGGGTGCTCCAGTCCTAGAGCACCTACAGAGTCGGCACCTATGGTACCAGATGCCCTGTCCAGAAAAGAGAGCTGGTCCTATGACAGGGGGAAGATGTGACATAGAGACCCTTGGGAAAACATCCCCTGTTCTTTGCAAAAAAACACTCACCTCAGACCTTATAAACTCACTACACCAAACATGTACAGGGAGTCCTCAGACTTACGACACAATTTGTACCTCAGAATTGCGTTGTAAGTCGAAACGTTGTAAGTTGAAACCGCTTTTCCCATAGGAATCAATGGTATAAACGGGGGATTGGTTCCTGAACCAAAGCTTGATAGACTATTTTCAACACAATAACCCAGATTTTTGTACTAAATGAATTGTAGATGACTAATGTAGCAACATCAATGTATTTATTTGATAAACAGCATTCAAATAAACATATAAAATCACATATTCTTTTACTTTCCAGAACTTTTTAAGGGTTCTTGGCTGGGGGCTTCTCTGAAGTCTGGGTTGCAGGTTTCTCTGGAGTTTTCTGTGCCGTTTTCTCTGCAATGTTAAAGAAAGTGTCCAAGGAAGTTTGGACAGATGTTCTCCTCTTCTTGTAAATTTCTCTGTAGAAGCTGTTATAATGAATGGAGCTGAAAGGGGGTCCCTTGCAGTTGCTTGTTTGATTGGCTTCCAGGGCCAGGGTAGCTTGTTGCTGGGTAACCTTGCTGCTTGTTTTTGATTGGCTCCCAGACCCAGGCTCAGTCAATTGAAAGTTTGAACAATGAAATCAGAGATTGGCTGAGGCTCAGCATGTGGTGTATGCTGTTCTCCCTGCTGGCTTTCATCGTAAGGGCAAAACAAGTGTCGTAGGGGCAAAACAGGCAGTCAATTGAAAAGCATCGAAAGTGGCATCCGACGTAAGTTGGACGTTGTAAGTCTGAGGACTCCCTGTATTACAGGCTATTTTTCCATAAAGAGTAACATGTAAGGTATCAGCAGAAAGCTTGTCACTTGTCAAGATTTATAATCATTGTGAGATGTATGTATACGTAATATTTCAGGAATAATTCTATTGAAATTATGTTTTATGGACTTGGATTAAAGATTAGTCACTAGGAGATAATACCTATCAGTGATGGCCCATTTGGCCAGGGAGGAGTGTCACCATTGCACCGATACAATACAAGGCTCAATTATTAGTATCACTCATGGCTAAAAACTTTCAGTGGAAACCATCAGAGGCAATGGCAAACAATCAAAATTATTTGAAGGTAAAAAAGCAACTTTAAAACAAGACAGGGTTTGCTTTGTCTGTGAATAGAAACAAACGGCTATTTTCAGTGTAACATAGATGGGGGAGAAGCCCTTTGGATCCATTCCCTGAGGAAACCCCTTGTGGAGCAGGGGTGATTTTGTGAGTGTTTGGATCCTGGTTTTGTGAAACCAGCCAGCTCTGCAACAAACTGAACTTTTTTGGGAAAACATACTTTATTATACAGGAAAAGTAACCTAATAAATGTAGACCCCGGATTCACATTTTATGATTTTGTTTTGTGTTGTAAGCATTTGTTTCTATCACTTTCTCTTATGTATGGTTAAATCTTTATTCTTTCTCAACTAAAACTACTTTTGTTTTATTATCATAGAAATGTAGGGCTGGAAGGGACCTTGAGAAGTCATCAACTACACCCTTCTGTGCTGAGGCAGGACCAAGTAAACCTACACTGTCCTTGATAGGTGTTTGTCCAACCTGTTCTTAAAAGCCTCCTGTGATGGGGATTCCGCAACCTTCTTTGGAAGCCTATTCCAGAGCTTAACTACCCTTATACTTGGAAAGTTTTTTCTAATATCTATCCTAAATCTTCTCTGCTGCATGCAGGACATTACTTCTTGTCCTACCTTCATTGGACATGGAGAATAATTGATCAGAGTTATCTTTGTAACAAACCATAACAATGTGAAGACTATCATCAGGTCCCCTCTCAGTCTTCTTTTCTCAAGACTAAACATGCCCAGTTTTTTTAACCTTTGCTCATAGATCAGGGTTTCTAAACCTGCTTGTCCTGTTTGTCTCCAGTTTGTCCACATCTTGGACAGTGTGGTGCCCAAACTTGGACAGTGTTCTCCAGCTGACACCTCACCAGTGCCAGTGGATGATCAAGATGCTAAAGGAGCACTCACAGACAATAAGGCCATTGCAGAGAAAGTAAATGAATTCTTTGCATCAGTCTTCATAGCTAAGGATGTGAGGGAGATTCCCAAACCCGAGCAATTCCTTTTAGGTGACAAAACTGAGGAACTGTCCCAGATTAGAGGAGGTTGTGGAACAAATTGATAAATTAAACAGTAATAAGTCACCAGGACCAGATGCTATTCACCAAAGAACTTAAATTTGAAATCCAGAACTACTAACTGTGGTTTGTAAGCTATCATTTAAATCATCTTATGTACTAAATGACTGGAGGATAGCTAATGTGAAGCCAATTTTTAGAAAGGGCTCCAGAGGTGATCCCAGAAATTGCAGGCCAGTAAGCCTGACTTCAGTACTGGGCAAACTGGTTGAAACCATAGTAAAGAACCAATTTTTCAGACAAATATATGAGCATAATTTGTCGGGGAAGAGTCAATATAGTTTTTGTAAAGGGAAACCATGCCTCACCAATGTACTAGAATTATTTGAGGGGGTAAACAAGCATGTGGACAAGGGGAATACAGTGGATATAGTGTACCTAGATTTTCAGAAAGCCTTTAACAAGGTCCCTCACCAAAGGCTGTTAAGCAAAGTAAGCTGTCATGGAATAAGAGGGAAGGTCCTCTCATGGATTGGTAACTGGTTAAAAGATAGGAAACAAAGGGTAGGAATAAATGGTCAGTTTTCAGAATAGAGAGAGGTAAATAGTGGTGTCTCCCCTGGGACCAGTCCTATACAACATGAGGTGGAAAAATGTGCAGATGATGCAAAACCGCTCAAGATAGTTAAGTCCAAAAGCAGACTGCAAACAACTACAAAGGGATCTCACAACACTGGGTGACTGGGCAACAAAATGGCAGATGAAAGTCAATGTTGATAAATGCAAAGAAAAAATAAAATAATCCCAACTATACATATAAAACAATGGGGTCTAAATTAGCTATTACCACTCAAGAAAGAGATCTTGGAGTCATTGTGGATAGTTCTGTGAAACATCCGCTCAATGTGCAGCGGCAGTCAAAAAAGTGAACAGAATGTTGGGAATCATTAAGAAAGGGATAGATAAGAAGGCAGAAGATATCATATTGCCTCTATATAAATCCATGGTATGCCCACATCTTGAATACTGCACGCAGATGTGGTCGCCCCATCTCAAAAAAGATATACTTGTATTGGAATTGGAAAAGGTTCAGAAAGGGGCAACAAAAATGACTAGGGGTATGGAATGGCTTCTGTATGAGGAGAGATTAATAAGACTGGGCCTTTTCAGCTTGGAAAAGAGACAACTAAGGGGGAATATGATAGAGGTCTATAAAATCATGACTGGTGTGGAGAAAGTAAATAAGCAAGTGTTATTTACTCCTTCTCCTAACACAAGAACTAGGGGTCACCAAATGAAATTAATAGGTAGCAGGTTTAAAACAAACAAAAGGAAGTATTTCTTCATACAACATACAGCCTGTGGAACACTTTGCTAGAGGATGTTGTGAAGGTCAAGACTATGACAGGGTTCAAAAAAGAACTAGATAAGTTCATGGAGAATAGGTCCATCAATGGCTGTTATCCAGGATGGGCAGGGATGGTGTCCCTAGCCTCTGTTTGCCAGAAGCTAGGAATGGGTGACAGGGGATGGATTTCTTGATGATTACCTGTTCTGTTAATTCCCTCTGGGGCATCTGGCATTGGTCTATGTCAGAAGACAGGATACTGGGCTAGATGGACCTTTGTTCTGACCCAGTATGGCCATTCTTCTGTTCTTAAGTAGAGCGGGACAATTACATACAACACTCCTGTTAATACATCCCAGAATTATATTTGCCTTTTTCGGAACAGCAACACATTGTTGATTCATAGTCAATTTGTGATAAATTATAATCCCCAAACCTTTTCAGCAGTACTACCACCTAGACAGTTATTCCCCATTTTGTATCTGTGAATTTGATTTTTCCTTTCTAAGTGAAGTTCTTTGCACTTATCTTTAAAGAATTTCATCTTGTTGAATTCAGATCAATTCTCCAGTTTGTCAAGGTCTTTTGAATTCTAATCCTGTCCTTCCAAGTGTTTTGCAAATCTCCCAGTTTGGTGTCATCTGCAAATTTTATTAGCATACTCTTTATTCCATTATCCAAGTCATTAATGAAAATATTGACTAGTACTGGACTTGGGACTGACCTTTGTGAGACTCCATTAGATACTCCCTCCCAGTTTGACATTGAACCATTGATAATTACTCTTTGAGTATGGTCTTTCAACCAGTTGTGCACTTACCTTAGAGTAAATTCATCTAGACTGCATTTCCCTAGTTTGGTTACGAGAATGTCATGTGGATCTGTGTTAAAAGTCTATCTACTGCTTCCCTCTATCCATTTGGCCAGTAACCCTGTCAAAAAAGGAAATTAGGTTGGTTTGGTATGAATTGTTCTGACAAATCTATGTTATCTGTTCCTTATTACCCTATTATCTTCTAGATGCTTACAAATTGATGTTTTAATAATCAATCCAGGTATCGAGGTTAGGTGGATTGGGCTATAATTCCTTTTTGTTCTCCTTTTCAAAGTAGATAGTATGTTTGTCCTTTTCCGCTGGGGCCTCCCTCCTGGCCAGCAGCTGTCGCTCTCCAGCTCCCCAACTCTGTGAAATCTGGTCTCCCCTGTGATAGCCAGATTTCAAAGGGGAGATCAGATTTCATGGTATCTGATGTGTTTTTCACATCCATAAATTTGATAGGGCCCTACCTATGATGAATCTCATCAGGCCCTGCTGACCTGAATACCTATAACTTATGTATTCTTTAACCCATACTTTCCCTATTTTGGCTTGCATTGCTTCCCCATTATTTTTAATACTAATTGTGTTGAGTATCTAATCATCATTAACCTTTTTAGTAAAACTAAAGCAAAATAGGAATTAAACACTTCAGCCTTCTTGATGTCATCAGTTGTTAGCTCTCCTTCCCTGCTAAGTACAAGAGTTACACTTCCCTTTGTCTTTCTCTTGCTTCTAATGTATTTCAAGAACTTCTTCTTATTCCCTTTTATGTTCCTTGCTAGGTGTAACTCATTTTGTGCCTTAGCCTTTCTGATTTTGTCTGTACATGTTTGTGCTATTCTTTTATACTCCTTCTTAGCAATCTGTCCATGTTTCCACTTTTTGTTGGATTCCTTTTTAATTTTCAGGTCATTAAAGAGCTTCTGATGGAGCCATATTGGTTTTTAATATTCTTCCCATCTTTCCTTCACATTGGGATAGTTTGAAGTTATGCCTTCAATATTGTCTCTCTGAGAAACTACCAGCTCTCCTGAATTTCTTTTTGCTTAGAGTTTCTTCCCCTTGTACCTTTCTTATCAGTTCTCTGCAGGGCCGGCTCCAGACCCCAGCGCGCCAAGCGCACGCGTGGGGTGGCATTTTGACGGGAGGGCGGCAGGCGGCTCCGGCGGACCTTCCGCAGTCATGCCTGTGGGAGGTCCAACGGAGCCACGGGATGACCGGACCTCCCGCAGGCATGACTGCTGCGGGTGAGCTGGTCCCGCGGCTTGTGTGGACCTCCCGCAGGCATGCCTGCGGAAGCTCCACCGTAGGCGTGGGACCAGCGGCACGTCTGCGGGAGGTCCCGCGAAGGCCCGGGACTGGCGCCCGGCAGCGCGAGCGGCGCAACGCGCCACCCTGCTTGGGGCGGCAGAATTCGTAGAGCCGCCCCTGGTTCTCTGAATTTGTTAAAGTCTGCTTCTTTGAAGTTCATTGTCGTTTCTGCTACTCTCACTTCTTCCTTTCCCAAGAATCATGAAATCTATCATTTCATGATCACTTTCACCCAGATTGCTTCCAGCCTTCATATTCACTACCAATTTCTCCCTGTTGGTCAGAATCAAGTCTAAAATGGCTGGTTACTTGCTCTACTGTCTGAAACAAAAATTTGTCTTTAATACATTCCAAGAACTGATTGCAAATGTTGTGTTTTGCTGTATTTCTTTTTTAACAGATATCTGTATAGTTAAGTCCTCTATTACTACCAGGTCTTGTGTTTTGGATATTTCTGTTATTTGTTCTAGAAATGCCTCAGCCACCTCCTCTTCCTGATTTAGTGGTCTATAATAGACCCTTTCCATGACATTACCCTTGTTTTTTACTCTTTTTATCTCAGCCCAAAGACTTTCAACCTCTCATCTCCTTCTGCACCTCAGAGCAAGTATATATGTAACCCCTCTGCCAGGCTGAAATGATAGCAGCAAGGGCCAGGTTCAATACCTAGGGGTCCCTTCCCCACAACGTAATGCAAACCAGCTCGAGCCCCCACCCAGTGACCTGGGAAAATCTTACACACACCCCTGGGCGCCTCAAGGAGGCAATACTTCCCCTCTCGCAAGCACAGACTCTTGGTGTAGCAGAAAAGGTTTAATTACATAAGATAAACATCAACAAGCATTAAATTTGGAAAATACCTTAACTAGAGTTCGTAGGTCAAACCGTGGGCAAAGACCCACCCCAGCAAATTGGGCCGTGTCCTTCTTTCTGGGCCCTTGAGTCCAGCAACCCCCCAAATCACCCACAGTCCCAAAAGTCCCACAATCCAAAGTCTCTGTCCCGGGTCAGGGCAGCCCCAGAGTTCAAGAGTCTCTTTGCAGAGGTCCCCCTGGGTAGAAAAGGGGCACCTTACGTGGTTCGGGGCCAACTGCCCTGCCTCTTCGTGGGGTTCTGCTTCCACCAGCCGTCCCCGCAAACGCTCAGCTCCGCTGGCTCTGTGGGCTGCTCCGCTCTGCCAGCTGCTCTGGTCCACCAGCTGTCCTGTGATCTGCTCCGGCCGTCCTCGCGAGCTGCTTGGCTCCACTCACCCAGGGCTGCACAAACTGCTCCACTCCGCTCTGCCAGCTGCTCTGCTCCACGGTATTGCTTCAGGCTCCCCAACTCATAAGCACAGTACTCAGTGCTCTCAGCTCAGCAAGTCCAGCTCTTCAGTGATTTCAGCTCTTAGTGATTCCAGCTCATAGTAGGGGAGCCCCAGTGCCAGTGAGTTCAGCTCAGTAATCTGTATCTAGATTCTTAAGGGAATCAAAAATTAACTCTGACATTCCACAGTGGAGAGAGGCACAGGTGGAACTGGTGCTTCTGGCTCACACAAGAAGCCTGCACCACCCAGTACAGATATCTGTCCCCAGCCTCTCTCTCTTGACTGGGTTTTGGAACCCATGTCCCTTGTCTAGCAAGTGCTATTTAATTGATAGTGAAACCCTCTATCATAAGACAGTTTTGTAGTTCCTCATTCACTTAATCGGGGTGACAACATTTTATTGCTTCTGCCTCAGTAACAATGAAATTGGGGCTCCCACAGCTGTGAAAATAACCATCCCATGCTGCTTTGCGGGTATGCTACGTGGGGTGGGAGTGCTGATGCAAATAATCGAAATACCAATGCAACACTTTAAACTTCTTTCCGCACTCCCCATAATTTACCACCAGATGTCAGGGTGGGGCTCATCCTGACTCTGCTTACATATATTTGTGATATATAATGCAACACCTCTTCCCTCTTTCTCCTGCCTGTCCTTCCTGAACAAGCTATACCCATTTATACTAATATTTCAGTCTTGAGACCTATCCTACCAAGTCTCTGTGATGCCAATTAAGTAATGAGTTAGCTCATGTAATAATACTTCCAGTTTGTCCTATTTATTCCCTATACTCCTTGAATCTGTGTATAGACATCTAAGATGTTGAGCAGATTCCCTCATTGATTTCCTTTTTATTGCTTCTATGACCCTACTGTGATTTTCCAATTCCCCCCAACAGATAGCCCTCTGTTAAGGTTGCCTTTTTATGCTTATCTGTGGGCTTTTGTCACCTGCCCCCTTTGAACTAGTTTAAAGCCCTTCTCACTAGGTTGGCAAGTCAGTGCATGAAGATGCTTTTCCCCTTCTTGGTCAGATGGACCTCATCTCTTCTCAGCAGATCTTCCCAGAACAGCATCTCATGGTTGAGGAAGCCAAAGCCTTCCTGTTGACCCTATCTGCACAGCAATGCGTTCACCTCCAGGATGTTTGTGTCCCTGCCTGGGATTATATGTGCTCACAAGTGCTGTGTGGTTTACAAGAACAGTGGCTTGAGGTAAAACTAGTAAACTGGGGTAAACTGCACCTTAGGGGTCAAAGGATCTGGGATTTCTGTGAGTAGCCGGTGTCAGGGGCTTGTTTTCACAGGGGAAAGATTCAAAGTGACTTGGGAACTGAGGTGCATTTATGGTTAATCTGCTGGGTGAAGACAGGGTTGGCATAGCCTAAAAAAGAGTGCTTGAGTGTCTGAAAGCCTGGTAGTGTTAGGGAGCTAATACCCTCCCATGCACAGGCAAGAGTCCCTCACACTGTATATAGCATGTAACAAGGTGACTCTCCGTCCTGGGTACCCTGAGTTCCATCACACAGGTGCCCTGGATCTGATCTTTCATGCCAAAAGTATGGAGGCTGTAAAGGATTAGTGGGGAGGTGTGTTACTACATGACTCTCTGCAGCCCCCATACCCTATTTCCATAATATTTCCATGATTTCATCCCCCTGTGCCATGCAGTGAAGGAGAGAATTTTGGTTTAAAGGGGCCAGGTGCCTGTGCTCATGCCTTGTGTGCAGCAATGTGCTGGTTATGAGCCAGTCTCAACTACAGTATCATGTCTGATTGTGAGTGATCAGATGTTTCTGTCAGCTATAATAAGATATGTGGATCTTACTTTACAGAAAAAAATACACCCACATTTTGTACTACATGTTCAGATATACCTCCTTCTGTGTCTTTGATTTAGGGCTTTTTGTTTAAGAGGATTGTAGCTACGTTTTATGCTAGTGCCCCCCATGTCTCACTAGATTATCCTGTAGGACTTCTTACAGCCCTAATGATCTTTTGATATTGTCCAATTTACCCCCTCCAGAAATGTTGGGCGTTCTTTTTCTGGAATTTGTTATGGCTGCTTCTGAAATGGCTAGAGGTGTCAATAGAGAGACATTCAACTCTCTCTCTCTAGCCCTACTGTGAGCTGTGGCTCCAACAATGGCATCTCCTGCCAAATTGAGAGGAGGAGAGAGACTTAGTCTTGAACTAATTAGGCACACACACGGCTGTATGTTATGTTACAGCTACATCACCAGCTGGCCCACTATCCTATCCTTTTAATGTTTCTTTTCTTCAATGGATTTAATTTGGTCAATGAAAACCTAACGGACTTTTGCATATTCCAAAGCTGCATATCAAAAGGAACTTCCTTTGAGTGTTGACAGTATAGATCTGATGTCACCAATACAATATAAATTTTCTTGCAGAGGGGTTCCTAATGTCCATTCATCATGTTCAGACTTCATTGGGGAGGGTTCCAAATTCCTTGGTTTTGAAGCATTAAGAATTAATGAAGGGCAGATTGTGCTGCTTAATCAAAGAGGAGAGCTCCATTGCAGCAGTGTTTCCTATCAAATGCATGATATATGCCGGTGCTGCTCCATTTATTTTGTTACTTTGCATAGAGGTTTACAGAGTTTAACCACTGTTAGTGCTGAACTTGATCCTTCTACAACACATTGGGTTCCCTTCACAAATGCAACAAATGACATGGTTATGTTTAACTCTGGTCAGGAAACCAGAGGTGTTTCAGATCAGGCAGAGAGTAATTCAGATAGTTGCTGAACCATGGTGTCTACTGAACCATAGGGTTCAGTAATTCTCAAACACCGATGGCATTTAAAGGACACTCCCCACTCCCTGTTAACTTTGCTTTATGAACCAGACTTTACAATGCTAGGTATTCCTTAATGCCTTGTGGCAGATCTTAGCAATGTAATTCTTTTCTTTACACAGATATGAAAGACAAGAATCATAGAATATCAGGGTTGGAAGGGACCTCAGGAGGTCATCTAGTCCAACCCCCTGCTGAAAGCAGGACCAATCCCCAACTAAATCATCCCAGCCAGGGCTTTGTCAAGCCTGACCTTAAAAACCTCTAAGGAAGGAGATTCCACATCTCCCTAGGTTACCCATTCCAGTGCTTCACCATCCTCCTAGTGAAAAAGTTTTTTGTAATATCCAACCTAAACCTTCCCCACTGCAACTTGAAACCATTACTCCTTGTTCTGTCATCTACCACTGAGAACAGTCTAGATCCATCCTCTTTGGAACCCCCTTTCAGGTAGTTGAAAGCAGCTATCAAATCCCCCCTCATCCTTCTCTTCTGCAGACTAAACAATCCCAGTTGCCTCAGCTTCTCCTCACAAGTCATGTGCTTCAGTCCCCTAATCATTTTTGCTGCCCTCTGCTGGACTCTTTCCAATTTTTCCACATCCTTCTTGTAGTGTGGGGCCCCAAACTGGACACAGTACTCCCGATGAGGCCTCACCAATGTCGAATAGAGGGGAATAATCATGTCCCTTAATCTGCTGGCAGTGTTCCAACTTATAAAGGCCAAAATGCCGTTAGCCTTCTTGGCAACAAGGGCACACTGTTGATTCATATCCAGCTTCTCGTCCACTGTAACCCCTAGGTCCTTTTCTGCAGAACTGCTGCCTACCCATTCGGTCCCTAGTCTGTAGCAGTGCATAAGATTCTTCTGTCCTAAGTGCAGGACTCTGCACTTGTCCTTGTTGAACTTCATCAGATTTCTTTTGGCCCAATCCTCTAATTTGTCTAGATCCTTCTGTATCCTATCCCTACCCTCCAGCGTTTCTACCACTTCTCCCAGTTTAGTGTCATCTACAAATTTGCTGAGCGTGCAGTACGCGCCATCTTCTAGATCATTAATGAAGATATTGAACAAAACCAGCCCCAGGACTGACCCTTGGGGCACTCTGCTTGATACCGGCTGCCAACTAGACATGGAGCCATTGATCACTACCCATTGAGCTCGACGATCTAGCCAACTTTTTATCCACCTTATAGTCCTTTCAACCAGCCCATACTTCTTTAATTTACTGGCAAGAATACTGTGGGAGTGTAGTGGAGTGGTTACCCGCTCCTGCCCTTCGGGGTGGAAAACAGCCCAGGAGAGGGCTGTGGCTGGGGCAAGAAGCCTGGGCTGATTAGGGAAGGTAGGCTCAGCTGTGGCCAAGCCCCAATCAGGCCCAGCTAGCTCCTATAAGAGGCAGTGAGCCAGGAGTCCAGTCAGTCTCCCTTTGTTTGTAGAGGGAGATGGGCCTGGCTGAAGGGAGCTAGAAACAGGGTACCTACGTGGAGCAGGGATGGGGAAAGGCAGAGGAGCTGGGGAGCTCCAGCCTGGAAAGCCCCAGGCTGCGGCCTAGGATAAGGCCAACAGGTACTGGGAGTTGCAGAGGGCAGCCCAGGGGTAGGCAAAGACAGCAAGTCCAAACCCAACCTTGCCAGTGATGAGTAGGCTGATGCTGCAGTCTGCCCCAGGGTGTGGGGGCTAGACGATGACTGGCAGTAGCCTTATACTGAAGTGAGGTGGGAATAGTGGGTGGGGGTTTCCTGGGGAGGGGAGACCCTGAGAGAAAGGGGTTACTGCCAGGGGGCAGCACCCCAGCTAACAGGGCACTGGAGTCTAGAGAGGGACATGGGGGCCCAACGGTAGTGGATCACTGGGCTGCAGAGGGTGCTCCGGGCTGGAAATCGAGCTAATTCCCTGAGAGACCAGCAGGAGGCGCCGCAGGGGTGAGTCCGCACCCTTACAGGGAGACTGTATCAAAAGCTTTGCCAAAGTCAAGGAATAACACGTCCACTGCTTTCCCCTCATCCACAGAGCCAGCTATCTCATCATAGAAGGCAGTTAGGTTAGTCAGGCATGACTTGCAGTTGGTGAATCCATGCTGACTGTTCCTGATCACTTTCCTCTCCTCTAAGTGCTTCAGAATTGATTCTTGGAGGACCTGTTCCATGATTTTTCCAAGGACTGAGGTGAGGCTGACTGGCCTGTAGTTCCCTGGATCCTCCTCCTTCCCTTTTTAAAAGATAGGCACTACATTAGCCTTTTTTCAGTCATCCAGGACCTCGCCCAATCGCCATGAGTTTTCAAAGACAATGGCCAATGGCTCTGCAATCACATCCGCCAACTCCTTTAGCACCCTCAGATGCAGTGCATCCGGCCCCATGGACTTGTGCTTGTCCAGCTTTTCTAAATAGTCCTGAACCACTTCTTTCTCCACAGAAGTGTTTTCTAATGCCAAACGGCTGTGAAGTCCAACGTATCGATACCCCCTTTAAGTTGCTTTTGGAGAACATTGATGTTATTGTATTTTTGGTTGCACAAGTGTTTGGGGATTGGGTATTCATTGTATCAGCCCCTGTATTTGCATTCAAACATGGGTAGCTGGCACCAACAAGGGCATTTGTTGTTTTCTGCTGTTTGTTATTTGCCATTTGTGATGCATTATTCTCCTCTTTAAAATGTTTCACTCATCTGGCCAAGGAGTAGAAACAGTACTATGTGACTTAGGTGATTGGTCGCACACCAAGAATAGAGAATAGTCTAAGTGAACAGTTTGCAAACAATCCATAAGCTCAAATTTGTTTGCTTAAACTGTTCATCGAACAATTATAAATAGTAAATAAATTAGCCAAAGTCAGAGCCCATTTGTGAAGGATTTACCAACAGAAAACGGGCTACATTTTTCAGATCACTGATTCTCAGCCAATACTTTGATCAGCTGTATTAGACACATAGCAGTAAAGTAAAAACTGCTGTTCAACTGTAATTCAAATTCCTACCTTTTCTAAACACAGGCCCATACTGACCCTGTTATGTTTTATGAACATTCTGCTATCATTGATTTTTAATTGGGGCTTGAGGAACTCAGCACCTTTCTGGATAGTCCCTGTGTTTGATTTATCCAGCCATTGTATATGCTCTTTGGAAGTACTTCATGTCCTTTTGGTAGAGATGTGTCAATGCCTATCTGCACAGCAATAACCAGGCTGGTTGAAATATTGTTATTTAAATTTTTTTTGATTAAAAACTATTTTTCACTGTAATAACATTTTTTGCTGAATGAAAAACGGAATCATTTTTGGTTTTTATTTTTTGTGTGCCTCCCAACCCTTATGTCTGTACCGTTTCAGCTTTTGTTTTGTGAAAAAAATCACAACAAATATCAAATACATTGAAAATGTTTTATTTTGTTCCTATTTTTTTAATCAATAAATGTATAAGATTTTTGACCAACTCTAAAAGCCAGCAAATTGGGGGATTATGCTTGAATAGCTTTCACTATGCAAAATAGAATAACTGGAATTATTAGGAATTTGCTTCCCAAGATGTCAGCACCTGCTCAAAGCAAAAATCCTTCCCCTTTACCTTTCAGCCTTGCATAGTACATCACCACATCAAGTTAGCCCACATTATAGTGTTTCAGTCCTATCGTAAAATGTATAAAATGTAATCTGGACAAAATATAATCCAGTAGATGCTCATGATTAACAATGAAAGTATTTCAGGCCAGGTTGTGGCCACATTGGTCTTTAAAATAATCCATTTAGCCTACATTTTCAGATAATCCACAGATGGATCCATGAATAGTTGGAACCAGAATATGATGTGGGAATTCAGAAAATTCCTACTTTTGAGGTTTAAACAGATAGGGCCACATTCTGAGAGACAACCAGCAGTCAGACCAGGGCTGTTCACTCAGCTGCCATGATTCACCCTGGTGGCTCCTTCACGGAGCCGTGAGCAAAGGTATGTACCTGGTGCGGTACTCCACCTCCCCCAACACCTGCCCCTTTTGAGGCGAGAGAGAGGCCCTGGTGCAAATTTACATCGATTGTGCCAGGTTGCAGCCCCTTTTCTGGCTCCCCCAGAATCTTCTCCTCAGGCTCTGGCTGCACTTTCCTCACACCTTCTGATCCATGCACACCCTATCCATTGCCCCACAAAGTTGTGAGACCTCCTTGTCAACCTCCTATTGGTGCTGGCCAAGATGACTGTCCACCATATCAGGAGGAGGAAGCTGGATGGGGAGGTGCTCTGTGAGTGTAAGGCCTACTTCCAATCTTCCGTCAAGTAATGTCTCTGGGGTGAGTGCCTCTGGACTGTGTCCACTGACTCCCTGGACACTTTCGAGGAGCAGTGGGGTTGGTGTCTCCCTCTGGGTTCCTGATTTTGAACCTGTGACCTCCACTTCCATCCCTGTTTTTTCATTAGTTGTCCCCAGTAATCATTTGATGCCTGAGTCCGATGGCTACTCCCCTTGGGCTAGGAAGAGGGCCTTTAGATGTGGGCAGGCTTCTGCCTGTCCATCCCCGGTGCTTCAGTAGGTGTTATGAGTCATCCCTTCAACAGAGCCTGCAGTGACTCAGCCCTCAGGCATGCTGCAGCAACTCAGCTGCACTGACTCATCCCATAAGCAGACCCTCAGTCCTCAGCTATCCCTGAGCAGGGCTCAGGTCAGATGTCCCCCAGGCATAGGTATTATAAAGCCGCGCACAAGCGACCAGGGAGCTTTGCGAACAGGGGCTGCTAACAGGGAGTTTCGCAAGGGAGTTCTCCAGGTGAAGGAGGAGCTAATACAGCATCTGTGGGGTAAGTGACTGTCTGTAGTGTGTGTTTGTTTGTGTTTGGGGGTTACTTGCTGTGTGCTGAGCTTGTGTTTGTCAGTCTGTTTGTTTGTTTGAGGGACCGTGTGCTCTGGCTGGCAGTTGGAGGCAGGTTTGAAAGCTCGAAGCCTCTGGTAATTGGCTGAGCCTTAATCAGTGGGCGGGGCATTCACTCAGGCCAGGGCTTTATAAAGCCGCGCACAAGCGACCAGGGGCTGCTAACAGGGAGTTTCGCAAGGGAGTTTGGAGGGGGAGTGGGAAGGGAGTGGGAGTCCCTTGCCGGCCCTAACCCCTTCCCTGTAGCCCCCCCTAAAACCCTAAAACCTATATACCAAACTACATTCTAAAACTACTTTCCGTAAACCACCCTTTCACTAACTAGGAGACAATGCAGGCAGAAGCCCAGCAGCAGAGTGGGGGCTATCCAGTTTATTGCACTGACTGTCGCATGTATGATTACCTGCCCTGTGGGCGGGTGGCGTATGTGTGCAGTCGGTGCAAGGAGCTCCTGGCCCTCAGAGACCATGTACGGACTTTGGAGGCCAGGGTGGCGGAACTGGAGGAGCTGAGAGAGGCAGAGAGGTATGTTGATGAGGCTTTCCGGGACACTGTAGAATTGTCCCACCTCCGCTTAGACAGCTCCTGTGCTGTTGAGGAGGAAGAAGGGCTCAGGGAAGTAGAGCAGTCAATGGGAGCAGAGGGAAACCTTCCCGTACTTGGGACCCTCCTTCCAGATGGTGCTGGGGTTACCTCTCGCACTGAGGTTGCCTCTCCGGGGGAGGGAACTCGAGTTTCTAGGAAAAGGCAGGTGTTAGTAATGGGAGATTCGATTATTAGAAATGTAGATAGCTGGGTCTGTGATGACCGGGAGAACCGTATGGTGACTTGCCTGCCTGGTGCGAAGGTTGCGGATCTCTCGAGGCATCTAGATAGACTTATGTGTAGTGCTGGGGAGGAGCCGGTGGTCGTGGTACATGTAGGTACCAATGACATAGGGAAGGGTAGGAGAGATGTCCTGGAAGCCAAATTTAGGCTGCTAGGGAAGAGACTGAAATCCAGGACCTCTATGGTGGCATTTTCAGAAATGCTCCCAGTTCCACGCGCAGGGCCAGGTAGGCAGGCAGAGCTTCAGAGTCTCAATGCGTGGATGAGACGATGGTGTAGAGAGGAGGGGTTCACGTTCATTAGGAACTGGGGAAACTTCTGGGATGGGAGGAGCCTATACAGGAGAGATGGGCTCCACCTAAACCAAAGTGGAACCAGACTGCTGGCACTAAACATTAAAAAGGTTGTAGAGCAGTTTTTAAACTAGGAGATGGGGGAAAGCCGACTGCTGCAGAGGAGCGTGTGGATCGGACACAGACTTCTCTTAGGGGAGAGTCTGATGATAGAGAATCTCCAGGTTATAGTCAGGAGCAGAGGAATGAGAAGTATAATGTAAGGGCTGGATCAGATGATAAACAGTCACATAAAAAAGAATCTGGCACATCAGAAAAAGGTAGGCTAATAAACAGGGACAAGTTTTTAAAGTGCTTGTACACAAATGCCAGAAGTCTAAATAATAAGATGGGTGAACTAGAGTGTCTTGTGATAAAGGAGGATATAGATATAATAGGCATCACAGAAACCTGGTGGACTGAGAGCAACCAATGGGACACAATCATTCCGGGGTACAAAATATATCGGAAGGACAGAACAGGCCGTGCAGGGGGAGGAGTGGCACTATATGTTAAAGAAAGTGTAGATTCAAATGAAGTAAAAATCTTAAGCGAATCCACAGGTTCCATAGAGTCTCTGGATAGAAATTTCATGCTCTAGTAAAAATATAACAGTAGGGATCTATTATCGACCACCTGACCAGGACAGTAATAGTGATGATGAAATGCTAAGGGAAATTAGAGAGGCTATCAAAATTAAGAACCCAATAATAGTGGGGGATTTCAATTATCCCCATATTGACTGGGAACATTTCACTTCAGGACGAAATGCCGAGATAAAATTTCTCGATACTTTAAATGACTGCTTCATGGAGCAGCTGGTACGGGAACCCACACGGGGAGAGGCGACTGTAGATTTAATCTTGAGTGGAGCACAGGAGCTGGTCCAAGAGGTAACTATAGCAGGACCACTTGGAAATAGTGACCATAATACAATAGCATTCAACATCCCTGTGAGGGGAAGAACATCTCAACTGCCCAACACTGTGGCCTTTAATTTCAAAAGGGGGAACTATACAAAAATGAGGGGGTTAGTTAGACAAAAGTTAAAAGGTACAGTGACTAAAGTGAAATCCCTGCAAGTTGCGTGGGCCCTTTTTAAAGACACCATAATAGAGGCCCAACTTCAATGTATACCCCAAATTAAGAAAAACAGTAAGAGAACTAAAAAAGAGCCACCGTGGCTTAACAACCATGTAAAAGAAGCAATGAGAGATAAAAAGACTTCCTTTAAAAAGTGGAAGTCAAATCCTAGTGAGGCAAATAGAAAGGAGCACAAACACTGCCAACTTAAGTGCAAGAGTGTAATAAGAAAAGCCAAAGAGGAGTTTGAAGAACGGCTAGCCAAAAACTCCAAAGGTAATAACAAAATGTTTTTTAAGTACATCAGAAGCAGGAAGCCTGCTAAACAACCAGTGGGGCCTCTTGATGATCAAAATTCAAAAGGAGCGCTTAAAGATGATAAAGTCATTGCGGAGAAACTAAATGGATTCTTTGCTTCAGTCTTCACGGCTGAGGATGTTAGGGAGATTCCCAAACCTGAGCTGGCTTTTGTAGGTGACAAATCTGAGGAACTGTCACAGATTGAAGTGTCACTAGAGGAGGTTTTGGAATTAATTGATAAACTCAACATTAACAAGTCACCGGGACCAGATGGCATTCACCCAAGAGTTCTGAAAGAACTCAAATGTGAAGTTGCGGAACTATTAACTAAGGTTTGTAACCTGTCCTTTAAATCGGCTTCGGTACCCAATGACTGGAAGTTAGCTAATGTAACGCCAATATTTAAAAAGGGCTCTAGGGGTGATCCCGGCAATTACAGACCGGTAAGTCTAACGTCGGTACCGGGCAAATTAGTTGAAACAAAAGAATAAAATTGTCAGACACATAGAAAAACATAAACTCTTGAGCAATAGTCAACATGGTTTCTGTAAAGGGAAATCGTGTCTTACTAATCTATTAGAGTTCTTTGAAGGGGTCAACAAACATGTGGACAAGGGGGATCTGGTGGACATAGTGTACTTAGATTTCCAGAAAGCCTTTGACAAGGTCCCTCACCAAAGGCTCTTACGTAAATTAAGCTGTCATGGGATAAAAGGAAAGGTCCTTTCATGGATTGAGAACTGGTTAATGGACAGGGAACAAAGGGTAGGAATTAATGGTAAATTCTCAGAATGGAGAGGGGTAACTAGTGGTGTTCCCCAAGGGTCAGTCCTAGGACCAATCCTATTCAATTTATTCATAAATGATCTGGAGAAAGGGGTAAACAGTGAGGTGGCAAAGTTTGCAGATGATACTAAACTACTCAAGATAGTTAAGACCAAAGCAGATTGTGAAGAACTTCAAAAAGATCTCACAAAACTAAGTGATTGGGCAACAAAATGGCAAATGAAATTTAATGTGGATAAATGTAAAGTAATGCACATTGGAAAAAATAACCCCAACTATACATACAACATGATGGGGGCTAATTTAGCTACAACGAGTCAGGAAAAAGATCTTGGAGTTATCGTGGATAGTTCTCTGAAGATGTCCACGCAGTGTGCAGAGGCGGTCAAAAAAGCAAACAGGATGTTAGGAATCATTAAAAAGGGGATAGAGAATAAGACTGAGAATATATTATTGCCCTTATATAAATCCATGGTACGCCCACATCTCGAATACTGTGTACAGATGTGGTCTCCTCACCTCAAAAAAGATATTCTAGCACTAGAAAAGGTTCAGAAAAGAGCAACTAAAATGATTAGGGGTTTAGAGAGGGTCCCATATGAGGAAAGATTAAAGAGGCTAGGACTCTTCAGTTTGGAAAAGAGAAGACTAAGGGGGGACATGATAGAGGTATATAAAGTCATGAGTGATGTTGAGAAAGTGGATAAGGAAAAGTTATTGACTTATTCCCATAATACAAGAACTAGGGGTCACCAAATGAAATTAATAGGCAGCAGGTTTAAAACAAATAAAAGGAAGTTCTTCTTTACGCAGCGCACAGTCAACTTGTGGAACTCCTTACCTGAGGAGGTTGTGAAGGCTAGGACTATAACAATGTTTAAAAGGGGACTGGATAAATTCATGGTGGCTAAGTCCATAAATGGCTATTAGCCAGGATGGGTAAGAATGGTGTCCCTAGCCTCTGTTCGTCAGAGGATGGAGATGGATGGCAGGAGAGAGATCACTTGATCGTTGCCTTTTAGGTTCACTCCCTCAGGGGCACCTGGCATTGGCCACTGTCGGTAGACAGATACTGGGCTAGATGGACCTTTGGTCTGACCCGGTACGGCCTTTCTTATGTTCTTATGGTATTTCACTAACCCTACCAGAGCTTCAAGTTGGTCTGGGCAACAGTACTACTCACCCAAGAACCCTCCTGTTGCTGCACAGCATTACAGGTTCCTTAGGCTTCCAGACTGCTCTTGATCCAGTTCCTGTTCCTGCCCCCAGCCTTACCTTGTTCCCGCCCTCTTCAGCCTTGTCCATGTCCAGCCCAGACCTTGCTCCAGCCCTGTTCCTGACTTGCTTCAGCTCTGCACCGCCTTCCAACCCCCAGACCCTTGACTGACTCCAGCAGCCTTTAGCCTGCTTCCTGACTCTGACTGTCATCCTGATTTGCCTTGTCCATGGACTCTGACCCTGGTTCTGATCCATGGCCTGTCCCTGGATCCCAGATTCAGGGCTGCCCTTGGCCTACTCCTGACACCACCACTCCACCCATCATGCCTGCCCACCTAGAATCCAGAGCCTGATACATTTAGCCATGGAATAACTACAGTGAAATCAGTTGTTCAGGTAGAATTGATTTATGCTTAACTTCCAAGAGGGTAAAATTTAAGGCTAACTGATTAAAAAAAAAAAATACTGCGGTGACTGTGAACTAGTTTCTGATTGGTTTAGGAAGCCCTTTATTGAACAGCAAACTTTTAACCAGCTGGTGTTGCCTACTTGCTCAACACCACCAGCAAGCTTTGAAAGCTGGGTCCAGTCAGAGTTCAAGAGTAATCAGAGATCCTAAATTGGAAGTCTAGTGCTCATTCAGGAAAGTGGGTAGGGAGAGATGTAGTGCCAAATCATGTTTGCCTTACTCATGCAGATATTCCCATTGATGTCAATTTTATCCCACGCCATCTAGAATTACGGGTAAGTTATGTCTTCAGTTTTACTACAAATTGAAATTACAGCGTGTTTTGAAGTTAGTACGAACGGAAATAAACTGAAACGTGGTTTTTTTTTCATTTGAGCTTTAATGTCCTTTTCTTTTAGCCAAAAGCATCAGCCAGATCTCTCTGTGTTTTTCTCCCACCATTTATCCCACTTTCTTTTGACAGAAGAATAGAAAACAACATTTGCAGTATCCCAAAATTAATTATACTTTTTCAGGCTTAAAGTACTGTGGCAGATCCACAAAACAGCAACAGAAAATTAATTCCTTTAAAAATATGAAAAAAGGAAGTTGTGTAAGATGGGGTAATTAATCTTGCAATAAAAATAATTGTTTACAGTTAAAATTAATGTAACATGCATTTCTCAGCAGATAATAAATTATGGGTTTTCTCATTAGCATTTGAATTGATTTCCTCTAATTTCTGAGGAGCACATGAGCATGTGACTAGATTAAGTTTAATTGGACTACAGCTGGTGCTGATTGTGTGAAGATGGAGTGGGGGTTTTCTGACTGACTGGCCATCTTTGCATTATGTTTCATTGTCTTCTTCATCCCTTTCAGCTTTTCTTGTACACAGTATCAGGAACTCTGAGTCTGAAAGATTAGGGAATTAAAATTGAAGGGAATCCTGTGATTTGTGAGCAGTGCAAGAGATAACTAAAGACGTTCAGGGGAGTTATATGGTGTCAAGTGAGTGAGCACCTTGAGGAAAAGAATATCATTCTTGAGACCCCAATTACAACACTATATGATGCAGAGGAGAAATACAGTTTTATATGTGAGAGATTTGGAGAGATGATCACATTGGGCCAAATTCTGCCTCCTTTGCAGTGAATAGTGCCCTGCTCCATGAGTGGCTCCATCAATTTCAATGGGATCATTTGTGGAATAAAATGTTACTCAGTATGAGTAAGGGTGGCAGAAGCAGGACTTATTAAAAATAGACTGATATGGGGTGTAAAGTGTTGAAAAGAGAGTGGCTGCTAAGAACTGGGAAACTTACATTCAGGAGAAGAGAAAAAGTAAAGCATGGCTACTAAGGGCATGTGGCAAACTAAGGAGGGAAATGGTTGAATATATTATTAACGTTGCAAGAGCCTAAAGATGACAAAGTAAGTTCAGAGGAGGAGCATGGAGCATATTTTAAGGCTATTAACGAGAAAGGAAGGGGTATAAGGTATAAGAAAAGACCGGTGCTAATGGTGAGCAACTTAATAAGAAATGTGGCTAGAGAGTCAAATTCACTCCTGATGTAATTCCATTAAAGTCAGTGGAAATATATCAGGAATGAATTTGGCCCACCTTGTATAATCATAACTTTGAATCTGAGGACCATCTTCTGTCTCCTGGGTGGCTCACATCAAGATGGAGCGCAGTGTTTATTGCAGGTCTGAGTTGAACCTGAGACAAGTAACGTGCGTATGGAAGTAGAAAGAACATCTTACAAACCAAGTTTAAGTAATTAAAATTCACTTCAACAAATAGGCTTTCCAGCTTAGCTTTCTGAGAAATAATACTGGATCTACATTCATGACTAGGTATGCAGAGAAATTCTAGGCTTCTTTTAAAGCAATTGAGTTTATAGAGGGTAGGTCAAATTACATAGGATGAGATTTGGGACAGGCAAGTATATGAGCATAACTTTTCAAAAGATAGCAGTGGAATGGAGGAAAGGGGAAAAAACAAAAACAAACCAACCTAGGTAACAGTTCTGTGCTGGATTCCACACCCTTACTCTGATTCAGTAGTAGCCTGTTCCACAAGTTGGACCAGTTTCTTCAATGGGATTTGTCACAGAGCAGGGCACTACTTGCTCTGAGTAAAGGTGGCAGCATCCTGTCCCTATACTCATTGTTAGATTGGAAGAACAAGCAAAATGTAGTGCAGAGAACAAATTAACTTGATAGGGCAGAATAGGAAATGTTAGCATTGGAACTGGCTGAATAGTTTGTTCTGTGTGATATATTTGGACAAAATAAACACATTTGAAAAATTACCAGTTGTCACTTTTTCAGATTTGCCATTAGCTTCTGAAGCTTGACTTTTAAAAATATTTCTATGACATTTCATAAAATGTTTTTCAGAAGACTTCTGAAAATTCACCTAGGAATGATTTTTCCTGCTTGGGACAAACCCACTCCTTGGAATGTAATTGTCCATGTTAGAGTTTGGCCAGGAGTAACACGCCTTCCCCTAAGCAAAATGCCATGGCGTCTTAAACTGCTACAAATGGCCAGGACTATGTTCTTTATATTTTATCTGAAAAATAACATCCCCATCAGTATATTGTATGCTAGCACCATGCTGAGATGTTGGCTTAGTACTGATTCAGTGGTAAGACTGCCCCCTTCATAGGCGATAGCACCAATACCTGCAGCTGGGTTTTTCTTGGGGCTTTCCTTGCTAAATATTGCCCAGACCCAGTCTTGCTAGGCTTGCAGGATCTAACTAGGGTATAGGCAAGGATGACCTGACAATAACTATCTTCAGGTATCTGCACACCTAAATTTTGGGGTCAGGTATGTTGAAGGAACAGTTCATAATCTTTTACATCAAAATAAAAAAATCTTAAATTTTCTTTGTAAAAAATATATATTTACAAATTTTGGGAGTTATTTATTAAGTATATTGCAATAATGCCTCTGAGCCCCAGTCATGGACCGGGATCCTATTGTGTTTGGTGCTGTATGAACACTGAACACACAGGCAGTCCCTGCCCCACCAGGCTTACTCTCTCAAGGGTTTCCCTGGGCACTGTGGCTGAAGTGTGCTCTCTGTGTGCCAGCCAAGTGCACACTGAAATGGTAACTAGCAGAAATGGCACGTTAGAGAGCTTGCCCTGGGATGGACATGTGAGCCAGGGTTCTAAGTAAGCAGGAGCTGAGTTCTGGCTGTGTTTTCCAGCAGAAGCTGAGCACTGGCACTCCTCCCACCATAAAAATAAAATGCTTCTGACTGTTTCACTTAAGCAAGAAAAATAATGATGCTAAGCTTGAGAGTGAAATAGAGCGTTAAAGGAAGTAATTGGAAGAAGGAATGAGAACAGTTAACTGCAGCGTCTGATTGGACCTGTTCTGCATTGTTCACTGCTATATACCTCCCTTGATTTATTCCAAGCTTGAACGTGCTGCAGTGTTACAGGTTTTCCTGCACCTTTGTCTTTCTATTTTCAGCACTGTACAAAAGGAGTCTGTAAAGTATCAAGTATCAGAGGCGTAACAGTGTTAGTCTGGATCTGTAAAAAGCAACAAAGAGTCCTGTGGCACCTTATGACGAAGCGGGTATTCACCCACGAAAGCTCATGATCCAATACATTTGTTAGTCTATAAGGTGCCACAGGACTCTTTGTTGCTTTGTAAAGTATGAATGTCCCTCATGTGCATAAGAATACTTCTTAGCATATTCACAACGTGCCTCAGATGACACGTGCAGGGCCGGCTCCAGACCCCAGCGTGCCAAGCAGGCGCGTGGGGCGGCATTGTCCTGGCAGGGCGGCATTTGGCTCCGGCAGACCTTCCACAGTCTTGCCTGCGGGAGGTCCACCGGAGCCCCGGGAAGAGCGGACCTGCCGCAGGCATGAGTGCGGAGGGTCCCCTCTTCCCGCGGCTCTGCTTGAGCTCCCGCAGGCATGACTGCGGCGGGTGTGCTGGTCCCGCGGCTCGGACGGAGCTCCCGCAGGCATGCCTGCGGATGCTCCACCGGAGCCGCGGGACCACGGGACCGTCCGCAGGCACTTCTGCCCCGGCCGCGGGACTGGGGAAGGGCTGTGCGAGCGGCGCGGTGTGCCACCCTGCTTGGGGCGGCGGAATTTCTAGAGCCGCCCCTGGACACGTGACCAGGATTCATCACTGAATTTGGTCTGCTGGTTGGATCATTAGCTTCCCTGGCCCAGGCCAGGTACCAATGGGGAGCGCAACATGAATGCTGATCCATGCTCCCTGCTTAAGAGATGCTCACCAATGCCAGAAAAGCAATGCAGGGTACTAAAAACTACCTTCCATAATCAAGGATTTTCTGAGAGCCTCTAGCATCCTGCATACCCAGAATCCCAAATGGTTCAGCTCTACTCTGCTCATATGATAATTTTCATGCACGTTTCAAGACATTAACACAGAGACCTAACTATCATTTTGCTTCAGCTACGTCCTCCCGATCAAAGCATAGAGTATATTTTGATTGCTGCAGAATGTGCTGCGTACCATCTCTAATTGGTTGGGCTGTCAGTACAGGATTTTAGCCTGCCTGGGCCTTTCAATCTTCCATGTTTTATGTGCATTAAATCTTTCACCAACTACAAAATGCCTCCCCCACCTTTGACTTTGTGTTTTAGGAGAGCAATAATCCACAGCTTTTGTTTTCAGTTTTATCATAAATTGAAATACACACACACTTAAATTTTCCTAATAAATAAAGTGCTATGTTGTTCTATAGCTACCTTTTCACCTCATTACAGCTCAGTGGAGTGATGTCATGGTTGACCCAGCACCAGCATGCCCATAAATGATACAGTATGTCCACCCTTTATTTCCTGGCTAAAGCACTGGGAAGGAGCTTAATATGAAATTCATGCCGTGATGACAGATTTAAAAGTTGCTATGGACTGTAACAGACAGCAACTGCATTTTGCAGACACACATGACACATACACTCTCTTGTATTCTAATGTGGTGACATTCTCAGTTTAAAGAGTTATGTTTCTATCACATATTACTGTTGTCTGTGCACAAAATTAGGCAGGAGAAAAGAAGGGAAAGGGAGGAGAGAGAAAACACTGAATTTGATATACAGGTTTACAAGGAGAATATGCCAACTATTAATGACGGTCTTGAGGGGTGGCCCACACTGGTTTCTAAACAGAGTGTCCTTCTGTTCTGTGCATTTCAGGGGATTTTGGCTTTGTGAAAGCATACAAGGCAGTTGCATTTCATGTGGTGAAATGGGCCCCTTACACTTTTAACACTGAGACTCTGCAAACCAAAATAGTGCTAAACTGTAAATCTGCAAGCAGGAAACTAACATGCCACGCTTGAGACACCCCATTTTGGCTGGGTTTTCTAAGCAATTAAGTAAATAGCCAGCACGTGATGTCTCCTGGGCAATAAAACATGCCACTGAGGAGAATTTACAGGAATGGGCCAAGGAGGGTTTTGCCTGATAGTGAGCTCTGATATACTTTGCTTGCTATCTGTGCTAAAGAAACTTCTCATGAAAATAAGGCTTGATTGTAAATATGCATATATGTTTGTAACCTTGGCATGTTTCTTCACCTTGCATTTATTTACTATCGCTCCATACATGACAGAAAAAAAGCCACTCAGATGTATTGATATAAAGCAAAGTTTTGCAAATAAATAAGCATTAAAAACTAGTATTGCACTAGATCAAAAAGCAGAATGACATTGGCCTCCTACCAGAAGACATTTCACATCATCTTGGAACCCTGTCAAACAGCTGATTTCATCCACTGAAAAGAACATCCAGTAATTTCACTCAGATATCCCCTTTCAAATTCCTGGCCAGGAATTTGATGCAGCCAAGGAAGAGATTACCCCAGAGATTCCTTCCAGATTTTACACTGAACCTAGTGCATGCTGGAACAGGACTTTGGGAGGTCAGGGTGCTCAGAAACTTGCAGAATGAACTCCTTAGTTATGTGAGAATACCTGTTCACAGCAGACATGATCAATAAAGCTCATAGTTTATGTACCTTAATATTGAGTTTCTGTGCCTTGATTTAAGGACCTCCCAGTGACACAACCCACATCAAACCCAGGGGAGCTAAATTTTCCTGCTCTGCATGAATGAAATGTTGCCACTCTGTTCAATATACAGCATCTTTATCATGTGGAGACCTTCCCATATAGGTAGAGCTAAATTCCACTTTTACAGCCTAAGCTAAATCTCTTCATGCAGTGAGGCAATTGTTAGCGAAGAGGCTAGAATTGTTATACCCCATTCAACTCTGCTCCAGAAAGATACCAACTAGCATTGAACAAACCAATTTGGATCAAATAAAAATTGAACCCAGTTGAACCAGGGCAAATTTTTTGAAGTTCAAACAAGTTTTGCTAATTGTTTGAAAAAAATTTCCTCCACATCTCTGCATTTTTGCAGTTGAAAGGTGACTGGAAGTAAAAATAATACAATATCTCGAGGAAACTTATCCTTATGAAATCTGTGATCTGATTAAAAAATAGGAGGTACTAGAAATCTCATGAAAAGACTGCCTTTGTGAAGGGTTCCAGCTGAATTCTACAGCCATGGAGGTTTGTATAAATGTGGGTGCATATCCAAATCACACTTAATTCCAGACACTTTTCAGATTCACTCATCACTAGTCCCAGTCATGACCCACAATAGATCTGTATCCCTGGGCCAGTAAAATATGGACAAAGGAGTCTGATAGAGTACTGAATACAGATAGCGGAAAACTACGGATATGGGACCTGAATTTTCACCCTGATACACCAGGGTCACTTCATTGCAATCAATGGTTATGGCAGTGTAAAACTCGTGTAACTGTGGAGGTGCAGATCCATGAACTCCATGTTTAACATGGACCCCAAAGTGGGGTTGGTATTTTGATGACATGACCTCACTGTCCTCAAACCTGCAGTACTTGCTCATCACTTCCTGAGAATACTGCCTTTTATAGGCTATGGCCCAAATCCTGAGAGCCTCACACAGGTTTACTCGGTCCTTATTCGTTAGTTACAATCAGGTGTTTGCCTGAATGAGGACTGAGTAAAAATACATTTGTCTCGATGGTTTGTGAAGTAATATCACATATCATTTCCCCAGTGCTTTCAGCTAATGTGTATAAGGGTACGTCTACACTACAAGACTATTTCGAATCTACTTAATTCGAATTTGTGGAATTGACCTTATGAAGTCGAATTTGTGTATCCACACTAAATACACTAATTCGACTGTCTGAGTCCACAGTAACGGGGCCAGCGTCGACTTTGGAAGCGGTGCACTGTGGGAAGCTATCCCACAGTTCCCGCACTCCCCGCTGCCCATTGGAATGCTGGGTAGAGCCCCCAATGCCTGCTGGGGGAAAATATGTGTCGAGGGTGGTTTTGGGTAAGTGTCATCATTGAACCGTCAATCACGCCCTCCCTCCCTCCCTCCCTGAAAGCGCCTGCGGGCAATCTGTTCGTGCACTTTTCTGCTCAGTGACAGCGCGGGCGCCACAGCACTTTGAGCACGGATCCCGCTGCAGTTATGGCCGTTGTCAACTCCTCGCACCTTATCGTCCACCTCTTCCACAGTCAGCTGCTGAGAAATAGGGCTACTTTTCAATGGTGCTGCGAGCACTGGTGGACCATGGGGGACGTTTTACCAACATCAACGTCGGGTGGCCAGGCAAAGTTCATGACGTGCTTGTTTTCAGGAACTCTGGTCTGTTTAGACGCCTGCAGGAAGGTAGTTTCTTCCTGGACCACAAAATAAGTCTTGGGGATGTGCAGATGCCTATAGTGATCGTCGGGGACCCAGCCTACCCGCTAATGCCCTGGCTCGTGAAGCTCTGTGCAGGCGCCTTGCACAGCGACAAGGAACTCTTCAAGTACCAGCGAGCAGTGAGCAGCGTGACCTGTGACTGTTCAGTTTCTTTACAGAGAAGCTGAACCTGCCCCTGTTTCTTTACCAAGTTACTGTTGACTAGCATCTGCAGTTACATACCCCGCCCACCCCGCTTCCCCAACTTCCAACACACGTATAAAAATAAAATACATGTTCCACTGTAACTTTACAAAGGTTTCTTTATTGATGACTTTGCGTTACAGGGTTGAAACTGGGACACGGACTGTGCTGGGTAGGGTGTGCGGTGATGTAAAGACCGCCTGTAAACTCGAGGAATGACAGGCTCCTGCTCCCAGAGCGGTCTGCAGTGCCGGACTGGATGTTTCAATGGAGCCTGCCATCCCTCCTTTTTGGGACTCTGTGTGCGTGGGCTATGTGGCCTTTTGGCGGGGGAGGACGGATACAGATTCCTCTGCTGCGTGGCTCTGTGGTCCAGGACAGGGACCGTTGCATGAGATCTGTAACCCCCCTCCCCCGCTACAAAGTCACGTACCCCCCCACCCACACAGAACCTGCAAACAACCTCCCATACCGACCAGGGTGCGTACTGACTGCAGTGTGTGTGTGACCTGCTGCTGATCCTGCCCCCATGTCTGTACCCTGGTAAAGGTGATTGTCCTGTCAAATTACCAACCCCCTTCCCCCCCTTCAAACACAGTCTCCTCTAAAAGAACATGACGGAAAAAGTAATTAACAGAAAAGTATTTTTTATTATCAACTAGACAGTTAGGGGATGAAACTGGGATGGGGGCTTGGGTGAGGCAGGAAGGAAAGGACTTCTCAAAAATTAGGCTATGAGAGCTTTTCAGTACTTGAGCACTCTGCTGGGGTGCAGTGACAGTTTACACGGTCTCTGGCGCCCCTCCTTCTGGTTATTTTGGGTGAGGGGGGTATGGGACTTTGTGGCGGGGGAGGGCGGTTGCAGATACACTGCAGGGGGGCTCTGTCCTCCTGCCTGAGGTCCTGCAGAACATGCACAAGGCGCAGGAGCATGTCCGTTTGCTCCCTCATTAGTCCAAGCATCGTTTGAGTCGACTGCTTGTCTTCCTCACGCCACCTCTCCTCCCGTTCGCTGTGTGAGCGCTGGTACAGAGAGAGGGTCTCCCTCCACTGGCTCTGCTGGTCCGCCTCGTCTCGGGAGCACCCCCTAACTTCAGCGAACATCTCGTCCCCTGTCTTTTTCTTTCGCCGCCTAATCTTTGCCAGCCTCTATGAGGGGGATGCTGTGGCAGGTCTGGAGACAGTCGAAGCTGTGTGATGGGAAAAAGGGAGTGAATTCCTTGCAAAGATAAATTTTGGCGAACAATGAACACAGTGTAGTCTGTCTCTGTGAATTCTGGGTTGAGATCCCAGTGCCTGATGGGGCAAAAACCATTTTCGCGGGTGGTTCTGGGTAAATGTCGTCAGTCATCCCTTCCTCCGGGAAAGCTACAGCAGACAATCATTTCAAGCCCGTTTTCCCTGGATTGCCCTGGCAGACGCCCACAGCGTGGAAACCATGGAGCCTATTTTGCCTTTTGTGCCTGTCACCGTATGTGTACTAGATGCCGCTGACAGAGGCGGTTCAGCAGCGCTACACGCAGCATGCTTTTGCTTTTGCATGATAGCAGAGATGGTTACCAGCCATACTGTACCATCTACCATACCATAAATTGGTAATAAGATGGGCATGGTTACCAGTCCTTTTGCACTGCGCCATTTGCTGCTGTCATAAGTGCCCCTGGCTGCTCTTAGCCAGGGGCGCAAAAGCCAAAATTGGGAATGACTCCCTGAGTCAATCCCTCCTTTTTGGTATGTAAAAATAGAATCAGTCCTGCCTAGAATATGGGCAAGTGTACTAGAGAACCACTGTATCAGAGAACCAGAGAGCACAGCTGCTCTGTGTCAGATCCTGCATAGATTATGAACTGAATGCTATTCACAGGGGGTGCTTCTGCAACAACCCCACCTGTTCATTCCATTCTTCCCCAGCCTTCCTGGGCTACCATAGCATTGTCCCCCCACTTGTGTGATGAAGTAATAAAGAATGCAGGAATAAGACACAGTGCCTTGTTAGTGAGAAATGAGTGGAAGGCAGCCTCCAGTTGCTATGATAGTCCAGATAGGACATTAAGGAGTGTGGAGGAGAGGAGCCCAGCATCCTGCTGCTAGTCCAGGGGCAATTGAATCTTTTCTTTACACATGAAGGGTGGGGGCTGATGAAGCTCAGCCCCCTGTTGCTATGATGAGGACGGTTACCAGCCATACTGCACCATCTACCAGGAAAAATTAGGGCCAGGCGCCCTTGATCGACCTCACAGATGCTAGTACGCATGGTTACCAGTCCTTTTGCACTGCCCCATGTGCCAATAGGCTGATGATGAGGACGGATACCAGCCATATTGCACCATCAGCCATCCATAGCGTGGGGGGAGTGAGGATGTCGGTGTTCAGTGCTGCACCATCGCATCTATCTTCAGCATTCAGTAAAGATACGGTGACATGTAAAAGAGTCAACAGAGGATTGTTTTCCCTTTCACTTCTGGGGGTGGGGAGGGGGTGCGTAAATTGCCGAGCTATGCCCTGACCCACCGCGGACACTGTGTTTGACCCTAGAAGCATTTGGAGCTCAGCCAAGAATGCAAATGCTTTTCGGAGACAGCAGGAACTGTGGGATACCTTGCGTCCTCAGTCCCCCCTCCCTCCATGAGCATCCATTTGATTCTTTGGCTTTCCGTTACGCTCGTCACGCAGCAGCGTGCTGAGTCTCTGCTACGCCGTCTGTCCGGAGTTTTTTGAAAAATACTCTGGACCAGGCGTAACATTACAGTAATTCCCCTAATTAGATGCAGGACTCTCCGAGCGAGATCACCCTGAGGACGGTCACTGAAGGAGATAGAGAGCGCATGCTGCGTGAAAGCCAGCACAAACCAGGGCCCTATGCAGCCGTGCTCGGGGAGGCAATGCTCCCTGAGTACCTCATGAAAGCCTCGCGCGGAAAAGTGTGCTGCCACGGAGCACCCAATAAGGCAGCTCTCCCCAGGAACCTCCTGCGGAGGCTTTTCGATTACCTCCAGGAGAGGTTCGTGGAGATCTCCCAGGAGGATTTCTGTTCTATCCCCATATATAGAGAGACCTCCTTTTCACATACTTCAGATTCCTGTTATATTAAGAATAAAAGTTTACATGGTTAAAGCACTTACCGAGTGATCCTTCCCCTGATTCAGGGTCCGGGTTAATGGCCGGGGAGGGTTGTTGGGGGATCTCCGTGATGGTGATGAAGAGATCCTGGCTGTCGGGGAAACCAGCGTTGTAAGCGCTGTCGCCTGCCTCGTCCTCCACAAACCCTTCCTCATCTTCCCCGTCCGCAAACATCGCCGAGGAACTGGCCGTTGACACTGTCCCATCGTCAGAGTCCATGGTCGCTGGTGGGGCAGTGGTGGCAGGGCCGCCCAGAGGGGGGGGCAAAGGGGGCAATTTGCCCCGGGCCCTGGGCTCCGCAGGGGCCCCCAAGAGAAGAGCGGAGGCTCCCGTCTCCGCCCCTCTCCTGGAGCCTCAGCGCATCAAGCGCCGAGTCTCCGGCCGAGCCCCTGAGCCCCGCCCCCTCAGAGCCGCGTGGGGAGGGGGTGGGGCTGGGAGCTCCAACGGGGCCTGAGCCCCGCCCCGCTCAGAGTGGCGTGGGGAGGGGGCGGGGCAGCTGCCTCCGCTCGGTGTGGAGCTCACAGCCCCGCCCCCTCACCACGCGGCTCTGAGCGGGACGGAGCTCAGGCCCCGCCGGAGACGCACTCGGGTAAGAGGCTGGGGGTGGGGGGAAGCAGGACCCGCCGCCGCCGCGCAGCCCGGTCTTCGGTGGCGGGGGGCCCCTTCTGTTCCGGGACCCGCCGCCGAAGTTCCCCGAAGACCCGCGGCGGGAGCCCCCCCGCCACCGAATTACCGCCGAAGACCGGGCTGCGCTTCGGCGGCGGGTCCCGCTTCGGCGGTAATTCGGTGGCGGGGGGCTCCCGCCGCGGGTCTTCAGGGCACTTTGGCGGCGGGTCCCGGAACGGAAGGGCCCCCCGCCGCCGAAGACCCCGGGTCCCCGGAATCCTCTGGGCGGCCCTGAGTGGTGGCAGGCTCCGTAGCGTCCGTTTGCCGCTTTGATTTTTTGGTAGCCTTGTCTGGGGTCCTTGATTTTCACGCGGCGCTGCGTGGCATCCCGGCTGTATCCTCTGTCTCTCATGGCTTTGGAGACCTTCTCGTAGGTCTTTCCATTCCATTTTTTGGAGCGCAGCTCCGAAAGCACAGACTCCTCGCCCCACACACCGATCAGATCCAAGAGTTTCCGGCCAGTCTATGCTGGGTCCCTCTTTCTATTCAGAGATTACATGAACTCCTCTGCTGGAGAGCTCTGCATCGCTGCCGGTGCTGCTGAGCTCGCCCCGATGTCCAACCACGAAATGAGATTCTAACTGTCCAGACAGGAAAAGGAATTCAAATTTTCCCGGGACTTTTCCTGTGTGGCTGGTCAGAGCATCCAAGCTCGGACTGCTGTCCAGAGCGTCAACAGAGTGGTGCAGTGTGGGATAGCTCCCGGAGCTAGTAAGTTCGATTTGCATCCACACCTAGCCTAATTCGAGATAGCCATGTCGAATTTAGCGCTACTCCCCTCGTCGGGGTGGAGTACCGAATTCGAACTAAAGAGCCCTCTAGGTCGAATTAAACGGCTTCCTAGTGTGGACGGTTGAGCGGTTAATTCGAATTAACGCTGCTAAATTCGATTTAAAGTCCTTGTGTAGACCAGGCCTAAGTAAACTTGACATGTGGAATGGCGGTATGTCATTGCCTCTATTCCAGTGGTTCTCACCTCTTTACCATTGTGGGCCACATATGTGTTATGTGGGCTGTATCCAGTACTACCTGTATGGGCATGAGGATGTCACATGGGCTGCAGCTTTATGCTGATTGGGCTGCAAGTGGCCCGTGGGCCGCAGGTTGAGAACCACTGCTCTATTCTGCCACAACATTGGGGATATCTTTTTAATTCTTCCTTCAGTTCAGCATCCCACATCCATGTCGATCTGTCTTTGTCTCTGGTAATGCCTTATTCAGCTGATCATCTCTTATGTGTCCCCTGACCTTTCCTGGCCACTGGTTATCCTGCATACAAAATTATGAGGGGAAACTGCCACAAGGAAAGTCTCTCTTTTCTCCACCAACCCCTTGAGGAACAGACTGGTAACTGCAGAATGTATGATGATCATCTGTACTGCTTTGTAAGATTCTAGCTTGATTCGGAGCAGGAACAGTGTTTTCAGCAATCGCTGTAATTGCAGAGTATATGAAAAAAGAACCAATTTATGAAAAAAGTTAGAGAATTCCCCTGGAAGATCAGATGAGGACATTTCCTGCATGGCTGAGTTATAGTTTACTTCACAGTGGAACACGTCTCTTCTGACACTGACTGCCTGAACTTTTTAAAGTTATTGATGTAAAAGAAGCAAATATTAAATTGCCAGCAGTTTGCTTGGTTCCATTATTTTATGGCCCATGGAAGACACCATTATTGTTTCAGAATTAAGATATTTTTAAGTGAAGCATAGCTGACATTGTAAAATGGAAGGAATTAGAGACTGTTTAAAGCTAGTGGTCTGTTCTCCAGACCCGGAGCGTGGATTAGCAGCATGTAAAAAGGGAAATCACCAGGGATGAAATATTGACTCAACTAGCAGATCCTCATCAACTGAGAGTGTAACAGACTAGAACATTATTAATCACTACTTCCCATGTGTGCTTTGATTTTTTTCTAAGCAATATTGTTAATAGGGAAAAGTACTATTCTAAGTATTGTTCCTGTAAAAATGGCTGTGGGTTCTTTGCCATTTTAGTTTTCCTCCATGTGACTATGCTAAAACAAGAGCTAAATCAGTTGCATCTATGTTCTCAGCCAAGTCTCCCTTGGAGTTCTGAAACAGTAATATATGAATCATCCCACTGGGATTAGTTGATGGGATTACTTGTGTAAATAGGGTTTTGCAAAATCAGTCCCCATGTTTATGGTCACAGTAATCAGTGAATCAGTGCAATTTATTTCTAGAACAAATCCACATTATTACATGCAATTTGTATAGCTAAACTTACTTTGGCAGAGACCAGCCACTGCTAGAGAGGATGGGGACAGAGGTCAGCAGGCACACGCGAAAGCACATATTTTCTGTGATAGCCCACAATTCAAATCTTTTGGTGAAGTGTATGTAAAATCTTAGAGAAAACTTTTGACATGTACTTTGATAAAACCGCCGCCTTTTGTGTTCTGAGACATATTCTTCAAAATTGAAAATAAAAATAAATTCAGAATGTTAATGATAAGAACAAGGAAATACATAACTGTACTGTGACTCACAAGTGAAATCCCTATAATTGGACCAAATCCCCAAATACTTACTGAGTTTTTTTCTAGTCTGTTCAGGCCAGCTCCATTGAATTAATGAGTAATACAGCCATACTAATCACATGCCAATAAAACCTTTATACTATGCCACATCATTGTGCCATCCTGCTATGTGTATATGTAGACTGCACCCTCCTGGTTTTACAATATATACATATACTATTGTGTATAATATTGCTTGTATACAGTGCAAGTCAAGTTGTGATGACAAAGTGAGATACTAATATCTTAACATAGGTCTGGTGTTGTATTCATGGGTCATTATATATTTCTGTAACTAGGAGATACATTTTTTGGACCAAATTCTGAAACTATATACACCCATGCACCCCACTTGAAATCAAAGAGGGTTTACAGTGTAATTAGGTTTAGACTTTGTGTATATGCAATATTTAGCTATTCTTTTCAATTTTCTAATAATAATGATAGAATCATAGAAATGGAAGGCTGGAAGGGACCCTGAGAAGTTATTAAATCCAGCCCCCTGTGCTGAGGCAGGTCCAGGTAAATCTAGACCATCCCTGACAGATGTTTGTCCAACCTGTTCTTAAAAATTTCCCTTGATGGGGATTCTGCAACCTTCCTTGGAAGCTTATTCCAAAGTTTAACTACTCTTATACTTAGAAAGTTTTTCCTAATATGTAACCTAAATCGCCTTTGCTGCAGATTAATTCCATTACTTCTTGTTCCACATTTAGTGAACACGAAGTACAGTTGATCAGAGTTCTCTTTATAACAGCCTTAACATATCAGTTCCTCCCTCAGTCTTCTTTCCTCAAGACTAAACATGTCCAGTTTTTTTAACCTTTCTTTATAGGTCAGGATTTCTAATTTTTTTTTATCATTTTTGTTACTTACCTCTGGACTCTCTCCAGTTTGTCTACATCTTTGCTAAAGTGTGGTACCCAGAATTGGACACAAAATTTCAAAATCCTCACCTGTGCCAAGTAGAGCAATTACCTCCCATGGCTTACATACAACAGTCCTGTTAAAACACCCCAGAATTATAGTCGCTTTTTTCGGAACTGCATCACATTGTTGACTCATGTTCAATTTGTGATAAATTATAATCCCCAAATCCTTTTCAGCTGTATTACTATCTAGCCAGTTATTCCCCATTTTGCAGTATTGCATTTTGTAGTAATGCATTTTTCTTCCTAAGTAAAATTCTTTGTACTTCTCTTTAAAGAATTTCATCTTGTTGAATTCAGACCAATTTGCCAATTTGTCAAGGTCCTTTTGAATTCTAATCATGTCCTCCAATGTGCTTGAAACCCTGTTTGTTTGGTATTATCCACAAATTTTATAAGCATACTCACCATTCTATTCACCAAATCATTAATGAAAATACTGAATAGTATAGGATGCAGAATTGACCCCTGCAGGACCCTACTAGATACACCCTACCAGTTTGACAGCAAATCATTGTTAACTACTCTTTGAGTATGGTCTTTCAACTAATTGTTATAGTAATTTCACTTTATAGTAGTTTCATCTGGAACATATTTCCCTAGTTTGCTTATGAGAATATTATGTGTAACTATGTCAAAAGCCTTAGTAAAATCAAGATATATTACATTTACTGCTTCCCCATGTATACTATAGGTCAGTAACCCTATCAAAGAAGGAAATTTGGTTGGTTTGGTATGATTTGTTCTTGACAAATCCATGTTGTCTATTCCTTATACTCCTATTATCCTCTCGCTACTTACAAATTGATTGTTTAATAATTTGTTCCATTATCCTTCTAGTTATCAAACTTAGGCTGAGTGGTCTATAATTCCCTGGGTCCTGTTTGTTCTCCTTTTCAAAGTAGGTATTATGTTTGTCCTTTTCCACTCGGGTCTCCCCAGTCCCCAGTGAGTTCTTAAAGACAATTGCTAATGGTTCTGAAATTGCTTCAGCGAGTTTCTTAAGTACTATGGTGAATTTCATCAGCCCCGGCCTACTTGAATACATCTATCTTCTCTAAATATTGTTTGACCTGATCTTTCCCTATTTCAGCTTGTGTTACTTCCCCCTTGTCATTAATATGAGTTGTGTTGAGTATCTGGTTACCATTTACTTTTTTAGTGAAGACTGAAGCAAAATAGGCATTAAACACCTCAGACTTCTTGATGTCATTGCTATTAGCTCTCCTTCCCGGCTAAGTAGAAGAGTTATACTTTCTTTGTCTTTTTCTTGCCCCAATGTATTTAAAGAACCTCTTAGTATTCCCTTTTATGTCCCTTTTGTGCCTTAGCCTTTCTGATTTTGTCTGTACATATTTGTACTACAGTTTTGTACCCCTTCTTAGCAATTTGTCCATGTTTCCACTTTTTGTAGGCTTCCTTTTTGATTTTCAGGTCATTAAATAGCTCCTAATGGAGCCATATTGGCCTTTACTGTTCTTCCTATTTTTCCTTCGCGTCAGAGTACTTTGCAGTTATGCCTTCAATATTGTCTTCTTGAGAAACTGCCAGCTCTCCTGAACTTCTTTATCCCTGAGATTTTCTTCCCGTGGGACCTTATCTTCCAGTTCTCTGAATTTATTAAAGTCTGCTTTTTGGAAGATCATTGTCCTCATTCTGCTGCTCTCACTCCTTCCTTTCCTTAGAATCATGACATCTATCATTTCATGATCACCTTCACCCAAATTGCATCCCACCTTCAGATTCACAACCAATTCCTCCCTGCTGGTCAGAATCGAGTCTCAAAGGGCTGTCTCCAAGGTTACTTCCTACAGTTTGTGAAACAAAAGCTATCCCCAGTATATTTCAAGAACTTATTGAAAATGTAGTGTTTTGCTGTATTACTTTTCCAATAGATGTCTGGGTAGTTAGAGTCTCCCATTACTAGCAGGTCTTGTGTTATAGATATTTTTGTTGTTTGTCCTAGAAATGACTTGTCCACCTCCTCTTTCTTATTTGATTGTCCACATTGGACCCCTGTTACAATCTGTTGGGGCACCCAGAACCGTAAGCCAGGGTGTTTCCCTTCTGCCTAAGCAAGGAGAGCTTTGCTAGGGCTTTAATTGCATGTCAACTCCCTGCTACTCCAGTTCTGTCAGCCTGACCAACAAACTCCCTGAGACTCTGCCAATGTTACTTTGCCTTGCAGGTAATGTTCAGTGAACCCTAGTTCCAGAGTTTCCCAGAGATGTCTCTCTGTTGGGTCTAGTCCCTCTGACTGGACACTCACAGAAACAATTAAATTCTGTCTCCAAAGAGACAATACACTCATCAGTACACTCATCACCGAGGACATGCTTTTTAACTTATTACATAGCACTGAGACCTTTTATATAATAAAAAGAGCTTTCTAGTCTCTAAAATTTAACTGATTATAATCCTGGTCTCAGGCAGTTTCTCACTTGCAGTCAGTTCTCAGTGTCCTCAATCTGCATAGTTGAGAAATCCACCTTTCACAGATCCCAAGATTTCTATCCTGTTTTGTCCCTTAAGTGATGGATAACTAACTAGCCCCTTCATATAGTCCAGAAACCATTTGAAATGTATTCTTTTTAAGTGTATCCCCAAATAAGTTCTTCTCCCATGCTGTTTGTCTCTTCCTGTTGACTTCTCATCTCTTTGTTGATTCATATGTGAATGTAACTTTGTGTCTGGCATCACCTTGCACAATTTACATTGGCAACACAGGCAAACAGGCAAAACAATATTCCGTTATCTAGGACAAATCTGTTTATCAAGTCTGCCCCCAAAACACATGTCATGGTGGCTATGCCTCTTTAGAAAAAGGGCCACTGTGCAGTAGTTTTAAGCAAAATGAACAAACTTGTATATTAACTACCCATGTGTGTCCACCTATGCACTCTCTACACAGGAGTAAATGCTCCTGGAGGCTCCCAAAGCAGAGAAGAGGCATGTCCTGACTCTAACTTTCATATTCCACATTACATGCAGCTGTAGTGTGCAGCTGGTACCATGGCCCACAGGAGATACTGCAGGCTCTGACATGGAGCAACACAGTTCACAGCACCAGGCCATGACTGGAACTCCTTCTGTAGAAGAGGGAATAGAGAATAGAAGCCAAAACAGCCAGTCATGTCTTCCCCATTGCAATAGCCCAGAGGGCAGTATTATGGTAGCAGTCTATCATTCAATGACCATAGCTTAGGCCTGCCCTTAGAGTAGTGCTCTACAAGGACTGTATATCTGTTTTCTGTCCAGTACCATTCACTGTTGGCAATTTTTTACTGAGATGCTTTGCAAATTTGGAGCCTAATTCTGCAAACCTTGCTCTTGTGCATAGTCCTTTTTCACATAAGTTGTTACACTGAAGTCAAAGACTACTTATCTGAGTATGGGTTAGCAGATTTGGGCTCTTGTACTGATGGCTCATTCATCAATAATATAAGAAAATATTTCTCTACTTTTGCCTGTATTTATAAAATGACTCATTCACTGTACACAACAGATATGTCTAGCTGCTGCCAGGCAGTGTCTTTGTCCATTGAATCATAAGTCTGTTTCATCACAAATTCTATTACTTCTCTTTTTTCTGTAGTTCCTCCCAAGGCATTTGAATGTTCTCTTAGCTCTTTTCTACCTAGTACATTCAGTTCTGAAAATATGTTAAATTCAAGGGGGGAAAATCCTGAAATGGGAGAAAATCCACATGAATGAATGAATATTGTGTGGAACAAATAATAGTTTTACAAGCACCCCCTGCCATTAAGAATTTACACCCACAAAAATATGCATATAGTTCCCATGCTGCCCCTCACACTTGGGAGGAGTGCATCATAGACTTATGCAAAGTACCCTCATTATTCTCCGTCAGATCCCTCCTTAAAACTCTCCTTTGCCATGAAGCCTACAAAAAACTTGACAGTGGTTAGGCTGCTGATGTGCTGACACCACTGCCTATCATTCTTACCAATATTATCTCATTGTTTCCCTGTACTTCCCCATTAGGTCATTTGCATTCATCTGTTGTATCTTGTCTTATACTTACATTATAAGCTCATTGGGGCAGGAACCATGTTTTCATTCTATGTTTGTACAGCGCCTAGCACAGTGGGGTTCTGGCCCACAACTGGAGCTTCTAGGCACCACAGTAAAACAAATAATAATAGTAATAATAATTACTAACAATTAAAATCAACAGATCTTTATAGATGATGTATCACACCACCACGGAATTCCAGACTGTATGAGTTTTCACTATACATTCAACCATTTCCCTAATATACACACGCTCACATATACCGAGACTCACTCACAACCAGGTGGAGCTGAAACAAAGTTTTTATTAGCTACTAAGCCTTATATTAAGGAATTACATAGTGAAATTCTCTGGTCTGTGTTATACATGAGGTCATCATAATGATCCCTCTGTCAATTAAACTCTGTAAATATATATAATCTGTGGACCAGCTCCTAGTGAGGAAGGTCTGATGATGCACACCTGAGGACACATACCCAATAATACTGTTTAGTGATTGGATGGAGAAAACTTGGGCTTAATCATTCCAGAAAAGGTGCAAATGCAACTCCTATTGACTTCAACAGGAGTTGTGTGTGTGCATTTCTCTGAATGGTCAGGCCCATGAAAAGCAGTGATGCCACAAAAGATCATGATGAGAAAATGGGCAACACATTAAGAGTTGAATCTTATATGCCTTACTGATGCAAGCAGTCCTATTGCAGTCAGTGGGACTATTGCTATGTGAAAGGCAAACAGAATTTGCACTGATATTTACGTTGGCAATATGATGTGCCAGGAAGGAATGTCAGTGTAATTCTGGACTGCATATGCAGAGACATCTAGTCATGGAGCTGGTGGGAGATAGTTTCCTCTTTCTAAGGCTCTGATGACATCTCATCTGGAATGTTGTATTTAGGTCTGGTCTCTTCAGGCCTAAAATATGTTAACAAATTGAAGAGGTCAGTGAAGAACCACTACAATGACCCAGGGGGTTGCAGGAACTGTTTACTGAAGAAAGATTAAGGGCCAGATCCTCATATCCTTAGTAATTTATTCCGCCAATCATCCCACTGCAATAAATAGGGCAGAGTAAACCATGACTCAGCAGGAGTCCAGGAGGACCATAACATAACACCAACAATGGAAAGTAATCACATAGGATGGTAAAAGGAAATAATGGAATTAGACTTAAAAAAAAATAGGCTGAACTGATGGAAAATGTTCCAGAATGAGATCTAATAGCTATTGAGATAATCTCCAAAGAAAGTGGAGGAAACCCCTTTATTTAAGACATTTAAAACTAAATGAACTAGCTCCTAAGCAAGTTATGTCTGCCTAAATCTATTTGAAGACTGGGGATAATAGCCAATCTACCTGTAGCTTGGGAATAATCATATTTACCATCCTGTCCAACAGAGTGTTATGAGGATTATTTAGTGGCAGATAGTAAACCTCTTCCTCCCACTGAGAAGCAGTTACACCCATAGTCCCATAGAGAGAGTCCCACTGAAGCCAATGTTACTCATGTGTAACTGTGCTCCATTGTGAGCAAATTCACACTCTGTCTTTTAGCTAATTCTTAGCAGTGATCTGATATAGTTCTCTACATCTTCAAAGGACTATATAAGCAGTATTGTACTAATCTAAAATTTCCCCTACATTCCCCCATCTACACCCTCATTATATAGTAATTTGTGCTTCTGTTCTTAATTGTTATGTTTAGAATAGGCAAAGGCCTGAGCCAAAATTCTGGTTTCATGACTGAAACCCCTTAACTCTGAAATAGTTTATCTGGGTTTCCTGATTTCAACTTCATTTAGTCCCCTACATCTATGGTCAAAACCTAATCCTAGATTCAAACAGATCTACATTTGAGGAAGTTTGGATTTGAACTCCATGATTTAGGACTATCTCTAATGTTGCTGTGGACTGTTAAACAGATGTTGTATTTCACCCAAGTAGTGGGTAAAATGATACATACAGGAATTATCTGTGAGTTAGGAGGAATAACTTGCACAATGAGTTTGTGTGTAGAGGGTCCAGGGTTGTTTTAGGGGGATATAAACACATACATTTCCCCCCAACTCCTTTCACCTTAAGGCTTAGTTCCAGAGTATTCTTCTAAGCTCCTTTCATGATAGCTTGCTGAATGGCATCTCCACAATTTTTGGAGAGAGTCAGAGTATGTATAGATAACTTTCTTCCAATACTTGTGCTAATGTGCATAGTTTTCCCGTGGATTGTAGATTTGTCGTGCTTATGATGGTTTGACCCACTGGGCCTAATTCTGCCCTTGATTCATTGGTGCAACTCCTTGGGAAGGCAAAGGGAATTGCAGCCAGGTATTTGGGTTATTTTAATTTGTTAAATTTATAAAGTGCTTTGGGATTTTTCTAGATAGAAAGCACTATGTAAAATATACAATATTATTATTTAGCATGAATCTTTTCTATATATTGGCAATCCAAAAAGAACAGAGTTTATTTGGAGTTTGTTTTAAGTACACATCAGATATCATTGCAGTTCATTTTCATGCTGTTATTATTGTTAGTATACTCATAGAAATCATATTATTTATTCTCTATGGCAATGTTGAAAATTAATCTGTGAGTGATGTATGAGAAGCCTATTAATACTGTAGTGTGTTGATTCATTGTCTTTGATCATCATAAACTGATCATTTTAAAATTCAGTCTTTCAATACATATTTGACTTACAATTTTGCAGTATATAAGACAGCCTCTTGATCTATTTTTCCTCATGTTGCTTGTCACATATTTCTCCTTTAATTTACTCTCTCCTCATTGAAGATAGAGGTGGAAAATCTGTTAATCTGTTCAATTTTTTCTCATTTTTGTTGCATAAAAAATTTGACAGTCTTCTCCGGTGTTCTTTTAACTCTGGGGAGACCTCCGAGGTTTCCTGGAAACTCAGACACTTCAGAATTCACCACTTGTGGCCATGGAGAAAAAGGGTTTGGATGAATACGAATAGCTGAAAATCTTGTAGGCAGCACCTTTCAACACTTCCACTTAAGAAATGTTTTTAAAATGTTTAAATATATGACCTCATCGCTCATTTTATGGCATTCCTGGAATATCACTACAAATACAATAAATGTTCATTTAATCATGAATACTATGCAAGTTGTCATTTGTGAGACAGTGCTATAAAATTATCACAAGTACTAAATGGCCTGTTTTATATAGAATACAATATCCTTGAGTTGTAGAAGTGACGTTCATCTTAAGCTTTAGGATTTAAGTGAAAGGGTCTTTCTCTTATTTCACCATGCACATGACTTCCAGTAGAAGTTAATCAATCTCTCAGTGCACTTTGACCTCCTGTTTTATAACATACTTTATAGATGAAGATAATAGTTCTTGTGATGTGCTTTGTTCCTATTTTGTTAAGCTTATTCTAGAAGTCTGTTACCTATAAAAATCAACAAGACTATCTGCATCTAAATAGTCTTCCTGTGGTAGCACTGCCTAAATATAACAAATGAAGCAGATATGATGCATAGTTTATGCACACTCTTTGTATAGTTGTGAGTGACATTTACCGTTAGGCATAAGATATTTACATCTGTTCATCAAAATATGACACTCAGTTGCAGTCTTCTAAAGCTATCCCTGTGGTATACATGAGTATGGTAATTTAAAAAGAAAACATAGTGTAGAAAAAGAACATGATAAATGCATATCATCTTATTTTTTATGGCTCTAGTAAATTTCATACCTTAGGCTAGACTGAATATACTTTGAGTTTCTCTTGCAACAATCATTTTGGAGATGAGTCAATCAACAGGCTTTTCCTTACTCATTATTATTTAGCCTAAAGATCTTAGGAATCTGTGTTTATTCCATTATCAATTTATTTTTGAGAAATATCATTGCCTTTACCTAGCACTAAAATTATTATTTCTTTTCATTTTATAACTGTTGTAAAAGTAAATGATCTACCTTTATACACTCTTCTGTGCAACTACTTCTGTGGCTGGCTATTTCATTCTTCATGTGATGCTTTAATCTATAAATTAATATAACAGATGCTTCTTGAAAAGCCTCAGAAAATAGAAGAAAAAAGGGTTTGTGTTTTTGACTGGAATCCACTGCTTAGCTAGATATTTTAATTCTGTTTTTTTCTTTTGCTGAATGCCAAATATTTTTAGTAAGTAGAATAAACCAGTAAGAATAACAAGGAAGGTATGTAGTGAATTGCACAAAGGGTGCACGGTTTAGACCTTTGCTGGAACACAGGCTGCAGTTTAGCTGTCGAGGCACTATCATTCTCCTCAAAGGTGAAATGATTTAGAGGTCTAGAGAAACTTAATTTTTCTTGATCACCATGTGCAACCTGGAATTTTAATGGCAGGCATAATTAATTCTTCTGATGTTAATCATCAGGGCTGGGCTCCACAATTATCAGCCTGGTGCAGCTGGGCCATGGTGCAGACATGAAAAATTAGGAAAATGAATCAGTAATAGGGTGGCAGATTTAATCTGCATCATGAAAACAAAGTTAAAAAGAGGGAGATCGAGAAAATTTCAGCTGAAGCTTTTGTGCCAATGAGCACTGACAGAACTGAAAAATGTTGCCGATGTCCAAAGTGATTGGTAATTACCAAGCCATTGAATTTTTTATTGTCAATTTATCATTGCGCCAGAGGTTAAATTTAACATCTTCTTCTAAAGCCATCACTCTAGGAGGAAGGCAAGCTTTGCATCACGTGGCTCAGGAGTCAGTGAAAGGTTAATCAGGTATTCTTTTACTTTGTGTGTGCTTCCAAATCATTTTTTTATTGTGTCCTTTTATGTTGCATACATGCCATGGGGTATTTTCTAATTTATATTACCTGTGCATTTCAGATAAATATTAGATTGCATTCCTTAGCACAGCACTGTCTCCCTTGCTGTGTATTTATACTGCTATATTTTCACACACACAGAGGCATATATTACACACGCATACATAGATTGAGAGAGAGAGAGAGAGAAATGTTATAAATACAAAGAAATTTGGTGTGAAATAAAGAAAGCATTTCACAAATAAGGAAAATTACAATCCTAATGCCTAAAGGCATCACAGACATCTTTAAATATTGATATTACTTGTTTCTTTCATTTTCTAAATAATATTGTTTGTTTGTTTGTGGAGCATTTGATTTTACTGTGATCTGATGGTATCTTATTTTTAGAGTTGGGCCCTGGTTTGTGAATGGACCAGTTTTAGCCAGGTAGTATTTTTTTTAGCTTGTAAGTTCATTTGGATTGCAAGATTTTCAACTCTTCAGAGTAGGGTCTGTCTGTATTTTGCACCTTGTACAGCACTAAGCACATTGTTGGCACTTAAGTAGTAAATGATAACCATAATTCACAAGTGAAGTGCAGATTAGTTCTTTGAATCCTTCCCCTCATGAATGTTTAGTAAATGGTATAGTCTTTGTAATGCAAAAGACTGAAGGAAAGCAATCCTGTATCTAAAACATCCCGGTCACATATGACGTAAATAAACATTCATGTGTTATAGACCAAACCTGGCTCTGGTGCAAGTGGAAGTATTTTCATTAACATCAACGGGATTTTTGACTCCTTATTCTAGGGCTGAGTTTGCCTCCCAAACAACACAATGTAATCCTTACTATTTAACTGTCTTTTAGCACAATATTAAATCCATCTTTTGTCCACCTTAATTCAGCCCTGTAATCTCTCTCCCTCTTTCTCGCTCTTTTTTTTTTTTTAAGCCTTATATTTATTTTCAAATTCAGGCTGTGCTCTGATTAAGGGAATTGTATGCATTTTCTATAAATTAAAAATGGAAATGGCCTTTAGGGGAGAGTCAGTAGAGGAATCAATGCATGCATTAATTACTGCAATTCATTACCCAAATAAACACAAGACTCAGCCTTTTGCTAGATGGAAATGTAGAGACATAAGATGTTTACAAGAGACAAAGGCTTCTGATCCTGCTCATGTTAATCTGCAGATCAAAGAATATGTGAGTCCATTCCTGGTGGAGGCTCCTCTGGGGATACCGTGGCTGGGATCAATCCCCACATGCAGGCAGTGAATTATTGCAGCTGAATACAAAAGCTGTTCACGTGACATCACTGTCACCTAACTGCAGTGACACCCTCTCCAGATAGGGCTTCAGAAGACCTTGCTTTTCTAATACACCACTTTTCTATAATTAAACTCAAACCATAAACCAGTACCTGTCCAATGACCTTTGATTGCCCTCATAAACAAAAATATGTTTCAGCTCATAGCAACTATTCAGGCATTTGGAAGAAAAACATGAAAATGTAATCTTTAGCTTCCCAGAGGCTTTTTGGAATATAAACAGAAGGTTAGAAAATATACAACAAATAAAACTATACAGAAAAGATTCAGTGATTTATTGAAAAGATTTCATACTCCTCTCCTGAATTAGTATCCTGTCTTTTCCTTAAGAGAGACTAGAAGAGTACTGGAAGAATGTAATTTTTCTAACAGCATTTGGATGCCTTTCTTGATCATATTTTATAGCTTGAGGATAAATTACCATATGAAGGTTTTTGTTCAAAACCTGAACACGGAGTATGATTTAAATTCTGCTACATTTTGCATAGATGCCATTGCTGGTGCTAGCTCAATGTAAGTCTCAAGAGCTGAAAGCAGAACACATATTAGCCAAATCCTTTTCTCCTATTGGAGTTCTCAGCTATTTTAATTGGATTCTGTCCAAAACTTCAACTAATTAAGAATCAATTCAGGACCATTAGCAAGTGGGACTAGCTAGCCAGTGTTGCATATTTCAAAAGAGTTAGTTTTAATGAGAGGAATTCCTGGACAGAAAAAAACCGCACAAACAGATTAAAGATAGTGTAGGGACCTTCTCCAGCTAAACTAGACAACTAATGGTACATGGAAAGATGCTGAACTTGTAGTCCTCTCTAATTGATCTACTTACTGTTCTTAAGGAAACTTAAAAAAAATGTATGCAGGTATTTACTGTGCATTTAGCGGTTCAATAGCTATTTATAAACATTAGCAATTGTTGCATTTTGCACTCTCTCTTTCTCTTTGTCAGAGAAACATATGTTATCTCTTTTCAGATATATTAACCTTAGAACTGTCAAGCCATTTTCCCTTCTTTAGGCTTTGTACTTCTGCAACATCTGTTAATCTGCACCACATTGCCTGCAGATGGTATTTTTTAATTTAAGAGGTTAGATTGCCATATTTCTGACAGCTGTAGTTTTGTTTTACTACAGAGTAAAACTTTACTAAAAACTCAGTGCTTTGGGGATATAATTTGATTCACTTTTCAACAGTAGCCATGTCTAGATTTTATTTCTTAAGCTCTTAAATTTTCTGAACTCTTAATGAGTTTAGGTTATTTTAAAGGGTAAAGAAGGAACAAAGTACCTAGCTAACTGATTTTAAATATTACAGTATGTATGTGTGCAGCTATATCAGTACAGTGAAATATTTAACCATTAACATGGGTATGCATTAAATCAGATGACCAAACCTGAACACATTATCTGATAGTCCTGACTTCAGACCTATCCTTCCCTGTGGATGTATGTCAGGAGAAATTACTTGGACTGAGTTTCTTAGTACGAGGCAAACCAAACATAACTACAAGCTACTGTGACTGTAAAAAAAGTAAAGAGAAAAATGCAGAGCTGTTTACATGTCCAGCTTGTAAATATAAAAGTACATTGTTCAATGAAGAGCTCAGTTTAATAACTAAGTTTGATATACATTCTCTATAGTTTAGAGGGTAAATGTTATAAGGATTCTTCATTATATCAACACCCTGATTCATTTGACTGCAGTAGCAAGAATGTGCTGGAACATCTTTCAGTAAGCTAGTTTGAAAGCAGAGTGCCTTTGCTTTTTAATTGTTCATTCTACATTTAACAGAATAAACTGTATTTCCAAACAAGCACCTTCTGCTAAGGCACAAGCAGTGTTCTGTTGCAATAAAACATCCATTATCTATGACCAAGCTGAACAATAATGAATAGGCAAAGAAAGTAGGTGTGTTTTGGCTTTTTTTGTTTGTTTTTTTTGTTCTTGTTTTGTAGCAAGGGCTTACTCAAGGCAAGGAAGGGCAGGCACTGTACTCTCCCGTGCTCTGCTCTCCTTTACTCCCACCTACTTTAACTCCTGGTTTGGGAGGCCAGGAGGTCCAATGTGTCTCACAAGAATTCCTGCAATGAAGGCAAGCACAATTTCAGAAGCTTTAGTCATTTCACCAGGTTTATCTGCTTTCTTTTGAAGAAGGGAGTATGGTTTGATATTTGTAAAGAGTTCATAGTAGGAAGAACAAAAAAAAAAGGGGGGGATGGGGAGACGACTATAGTCTGGCAGTACATAGACTTGGTAGCAAGGTCAAGCATGCAGTGTCGTCCTATTTTTAACCTTTTCCAAAAAGGCATTGGCCTTGGGCAGGATAAAGGACTGGCAGGGACACATACAATTTTGTGGAAACTCTTTAAATGCCTGCTTCTTTTAAAGATTCCATCTCTCCCCCTAAGTTACATGGCCGAGATTGGAAAGGAATAAGAGTATGGAGCCTTTCCACATCATGGGTCAGATCCTGAGGTCCATGCAAAGTGCATAGGAAAGAGCCCACTGCTCACTATGGATCTGTGTAGAGGGGAATTTGGAATGGGGAAGGTGTGGGGGGATGTGGCCACAGTGGTTCTGTGACAATAGGGATCCACAGACCAAATCTACACCCCTTGGGTATGCTGCAATATGGAGTGGCTCTAACTGATACTCCACTTAATGGGAAGGGAGAACTCTGGCCACCCTGACCAATGCTGAACCACTTGAACAGGGTGCATTTTCTTAGGCTATGATCAGAAGAGATAATTTGGCCCTATATCAGTTCTTGATTAGTTGCCAGGAGTATTCTGTGCTGGGCTCATGAGTCAGACAGAGTATGTCATAGAGTGAATCCTACCACTTTTTAACTTTCTCTCTCCTTATAAGGAGACAGTCTGAGCTTTCAGTGTAGAGGAGGCTGTTCTGAATCGTGATACGTTTCTTATGCTCACTCATGGTCAGCATGCCCAGCAGCATTATTAATTCTGCCAAGTCCCAGCCTCCTTTCAGTTGTTTTGTGGTGTTCTTTTGGATTTTGGTCAAGAATTTCCTCTCTTCACAGTTTGGGTTTCCACAGAGTTTGCATGTTTTCCTATTTCATCCAAAGTGCCCTCCTGATTGTTCACCTCAACCCCATGAGGAATTAGAAGTTTGTCAATTGTTCGTTGAAAGCAGGCATTTGGATAATTTATTTCATGGTGGCATCTTAAAAGTGATTGGAAGAAAGGCTGATGGGTTGGTAGAGATCTTGTATCAAGTATGCAAGATGGTGCCTCCCTGACTGGTGCTTCTGAGACTTTGGGAACTAAAGAAATCTGATTCATCATTTATTTTTGGTTCTGGGCATAGTTCTGCTTCTTTCTTTCCCAGGGAGTTTGCCAGCAGCTTGTTCTGATAGCTGCCAGCAATAATGGAGACTGCAGGAGTCTAAGAAAAGATTGCCTTTGCCTTCATTTCAGGACCTATTGTGAGATACATCTGACCTTCTTGCCAGGAGGATCTCCCTGCCTCCTAAAGCAGATGTTTAAAGTAAATGGGAGTGAAAGAGAGCACAGCTCCTTCCCCACCTCTCCCAGAAAGCATAAGCTGTATTTCCCCACTGCTTCTCCCTCTGCTTGGCTTTTGTGGCAATGAGCACTCCCTCTCCTGTTCTTTATTGTTGAACTACTTTAACCACTGGGTCCCAAGAGGATTCTGTGAAGAACTTGCACAATTACAGCTCAGTGTATTTTTCTGCTGCCTCCTCCAACCACCCAGGTTTTTTTCTTTGACACTAAAGGAATGAGCTTACACCATTTCTTTGCTCTTCCTTCCTTGTTCTCTGCTGCCTACTTCTGCCTTTCTGGTCCAGGGCTTTAAACAAAAATTGATAACAAGTACAGTCAAACCTTGTTATAACTTCACTTGGGGTTTGGATGGAAAGCAACATTATGTTTTAGCAATCTAAGACCTCCTAGCAGTTGTTACTGGGATATATGCAGTGGCCACTTGGAACTTTATGGTCTCTGTGCGGACATTCCTCCTCCAAATCACAGCCCTTTGCACTGGAACTAAAGGAGATGCTCCTTGATTAGTTAAAGGAATAGGGCCTATGACACACAGTTGATCCATTCAGATTCTTTCTAGTAGAGGGCAGTGGTATAGATGCAGACTATCCAAATCACATTCAGAAATGACAGCCAAACTTGGAAGGGGGAAAAAAAGGCAGGAAATAATTATGCTTGCATTAATCTAATGTATTTTGACATGATCATTGCTGATAATGCCTTCCTGCTGGCTCTCCCACATTGAATGTTTGATAATAAAGCCAGGTCACAAAGCATTAGGGAAAAGGAAAAAACAGTGGTGCTATGGTCAGGGACAGTGCAAGCAAGCAAAACTATTATTAATTGAACTGAACAATGCTAGCCCATGACTTGCCATTGCTGACACTGGATGTTACAACAAGGTGTTACATTGCTATATTAAAGAAACATTTATAACAAAGTTCTATAACCATGTAATTTATTTTACCTTGATTTATACAATGACATGGGGAAAAAAACCCATTTAATTTTCAAATATTTACCTTCACGCTCCTGGAGCTGAATGAAAAGACATGCATTTAGCACTTCACCTTTCCGAGCAAATGTAGCCTTTCAAAGAATACCCAATTGAATTTCCTTTTGATGTTTGTTTTAACAGCACTTTGAGGCTTGCATTTGTTGGGAAGCAACTGAATAATAATAATAATACAAATATTCAAATGCTTTACTTGGGACAAAATAGAATTGTACCTTTGGGATTTTTATATTAATTGTCAATCTTAGATATGGAATATAGGCACCGTGTGTACATCCAGCATTCCCTCTCTCAAGACTTTCAAGAGTAAGGCTGTCTTTGATACAGGCTCCATTGCAATATATTAAATAAATGAATTAATTTAGATGGTATGAAAGATAATGGATTGATAGTCATGGACATTTTCATTCTCTGTGTAAGTTTCTTCAAAATGTCCCACTGACAGCAGTCATTCATTCACTGTTCAGTCCTTAGGTATCCTGAATTAGGGGTTTCTGAAATGTGGACATGTGACCAATGGGTAGTAGGCTAAAGTCACCCAGTTCTCATAGGCCAACTAACAGCTGTCAGATGTTAATGACTTTTGGTCACTACTGATCTGGGGTGGAATTGAACAGGCTATATAGAGGTAAAATACTCCATGGTATCATAATCCTCTCACTCTTTGGCTTGTGTTATGCAGGCGTTCAGACTAAATGATTATAATGATCCTTTCTGACCTTTAAAAGTCCATTAATCTGAAAACCTAAAGTACATTCTCTCCTTAGAACACAAACCTTATTATAGTGCAGAATCATTTGGCACCAAACCATAGAGGAAGGCATTGACTTGAACACCAATAACAGAGTTTAGCCATACAAATATGCTATAATCAGAACATGGCATATGGTAAGATTCATAGATTCCAAGGCCAGAAGAGACCATTGTGATCATCTGGTCTGACCTCCTGGGTAACACAAGCCATAGAACTTCCCCAAAATAATTCCTAGAGCACATCTTTTTTGGGAAAAATCTAATCTTGATTTAAAAGTTGTCAGTGATGGAGACACCACCTCAGGTAAATTGTTCCAGTGGTTAATTACCCTTACTATCAAATTTACAACTTATTTTTAGTTTGAATTTGTCAAGCTTCAACTTCCAGCTACTGGTTCATGCTATACTTTTCTCTGCTAGATTGTTACATATTTGTTCCCCATGCAGATACCTATTACGGTAATAAAATCACTTGTTAACTCTTTGTTAAACCAAACAGATTGGGCTCCTTGAGTCTATCACTATTAGGCATGTTTTCTAATCCATTAATCATTCTCATGGCTCTTCTCTGAACTCCCTCCAGTTTGGCAACATCATTCTTGAATTGTTGGCACCAGAACTGGACACAGTATTCCAACAGTGGTCACTACATTGACAAATATAGAGGTAAAATAACTTGTCTGCTCTACTCAAAATTCCCCTGCTCATGCATCCGAGGATCTCATTAGCTTTTTTTTTCATCCACAGCACCACACTGGGAGCTCATGTACAGCTGATTATCAGAGTCACTGTGGCCCAGGATAGAGTTCCCTCTCCCCCCATCCTGTAAATATGGCCTACATTACTTGTTCTCAGGTGTATACATTTACCTGTATTAACACACATTGTTTGCTTGCACCCAGCTTACCAAGCAACCTACATCACTCTGAATAAGTGACTATCTTCTTCATTATCTCCCTCTTCCCCCAATTTGTGTGTCATCTCCAAAGTTTTTTATGTTTACTTCCTGGTCATTGATAAAGATGTTAAATAGCACAGGGCCAAGAATCAATCCCTGTGGGACTGTATCTATTGGGTTTCCGGGTCCTGCGGGACTGTAGCGGGGTGGTCACCCACTCCTGCCTTAAAAGGCTGAAGTCAGCCCTGGGAGAGGGCTGAGGCCATGAGAGGGCTGCTGCTGGGGAAAGCAGCAAGCCTCGGCTGATTGGAGAAACAGCCACAGCTGTGGCCATGCCCCAATCAGACCGTAGCTGGCCTTATAAAGGCCAGGGAAGCCAGGAGCTAAAGGACTCTCCCTCTAGCTCCTGAGGGAGAAGGGCCTGGCTGCTGGGGAACTGAACAGAGTACCTAAAGTGGAGAAGGGCTGGGGGAAGGCTAGAAGAGCTGGGGGAGCTTCAGCCCAGAAACACCCCCAGGCTGCAGGCCTTGTTAAAGGGTACTGGGGTTTCAGAAGGCAGCCCAAGGGCAGGCAGAGGCAGCAGGTCCAAAGCCCCCTTGTCTGTGATGCGTGGCTTGTACACTGCAGTCTGCCCCAGTGAGTGGGGGCTAGATGGTGACTGGCAGTAGTCTGATACTGAGGTGAGGTGGGGATAGTGGGTGGGGGTTCCCCTGGGCGGGGAGACCCAGAAACTGGGGGGGTACTGCTAGGGGGCATCCCCCAAGAGAGAGGGGTATCAGGGTCCAGGAGGGACTCGGGCCCAGAGGCAAGCAGGACACCAGCCTGCAGAGGGCGCTCCAGAGGCTGGACGAGCTAATTCCCTGGACAACTGACAGGAGGCGCCGCAGGGGTGAGTCCCGCCCCGTGAAAGGGACCCACTGGAAACATACCCTCTTGATGACAATTCTCCCTTTACAAATTACATTTTGAGACCAGTGAGTTAACTAGTTTCAAATACATTTAATATGTGCATGGGATCACATTGTTTTTGGTATGAGAGTTAAGGCCTTGGTCCTGCACTGTGATCCACATGAATGGAGTTAATATGGCTTTGTGTGCGTTCAACGATCAGCTTGTGCAGATCATAATGCAGGAAAGGAGTTTAAAAAAGTAAGTACAGCCATCCATTTACACAGCTCATCGGAGCTCATCCGAAACTGGGATTGTCCCTGTTTTGGATTTTTGTTTGTTTGTGTGAGTTAGGGTCTCACTCTGCAGTCCTAACTCAGGCAAAACTCCCATTGAAATTAGGGATTGGGCAAGGAATGCAGGACTGAGCCCTTAAAAATGGATTCGCTTTTTTATAATTTTATTAGAGAACACATAATTGTTCATAAAGTGTTGGTATATAAAGACATAACCAGGCTAGGCCTCACATCACATTGACAATGCACAAGTGTTAGTCAAATGGAGGGATGACAGGACAGTAAGGAAATAATTAAATTTCAATAAAAGAAAATAAGGAATAAAATTCCAGTCAGATCTAACCACATTATGTACAGCATAACTTTCAAATTGGAAGTTCATAAAAACTAACCACACCTCAGCCAGTTTGTCTGGCATCTGTCCTGTTCCACATGGCACTGCTCCAAGGCAGTTTGGATCCATTTCTGCAATGGAATGGCGCTGAGCCACTTTTCCAAAAGGAGAGAGTAATTTTTCTGGTGGGAAAGTGCAGTCAGTGAAGAGCCATGAGGGATCAGATTATCTCGTCCAGCTTTTTCTCTTTTTTTTTTTTCCCTTCAAACTTTTTTTTAAGTAAAATTAATTCAAATGCAGAAAAGCTGCCGTTAGGATAATATTAAGGACCCGATTTAAACTGACAGGAGGCAGGAAATTCAGAGCAAGGATGACCTTCTGGTTTAGATTATTACAATTTTATTAAAGAATGTTACAACAAATCAAACATAGGCTGTCATTTTGTTATATACAATCACCCCCTCCATAAGTCCCTCCCACAAAAGATATTTAAAGACCTACCTAGTCCACATAGAAACAAAAGATTTTAAAGATTAATATTCTTCTAACCCTGAACTTTGAAATATATAGTGCATGCATGAATAGTGCTAGTAATTAATTTACATACTTTCTCCCATCTTATACATTCTCATAATATACACATAGCACATGGAGGACATTTATGGACTATCAGAGAAATCCTCCCGAGCTTTCATTATTGCAGCACATACAGGAGTTAAGAACACCCAGGGTGAAATCCAGGCCACACTGAAATCAATGGCAGAATTACCATTAATTCCAAAGGGGCCAGGATTTCATCTGGGATGTTCAGGCACCCTTGCAATACATAGGGCCTATGCAGGGAGATAGATTCATCCTGTATTCATTCTGCCAAACCTCCCATCAGTCTGAGTCAGGGCTAAGCCAAACTGAAGTAGCATGATAGTTTCCCCTGAATTTCCTTGCATGTGTCAGATAATTTCTTTGGGTCAGGAGGATCCAGACTCTCAAGGATAGATTTATTACATCACAGTAACAAGGCAGTTTTCCTTAAGGTTTATAACTTTTTGTGTGTTTATGACATTGAAAATGTCCCTCTTAATATTAGTGGAGTTCTCTGGTTTCTAATAAATAATAGCAAAGGTGGAAAAAAGGTAAAGGGACAGATTATGCCTGATAGACACAGGCTGTGGTGGAAGCATGGAGCTACCCAGCTCCAAGGGTCAACCTCTCTGGGTGCTCAGGGGGTGCCTCTCACACTGCATTATCCCTTAGCATAGCACACGGTACCTGGTGGGGAGGAAATGTGGGCCCAGGCTCCTGCCTCTCTGAGTCAGTTTGAGCCCCTAAAGGGGCACATAAAGGGACTGAGATTGTGATAGTTTCACGGGATGCAGATGCAGAAAGACTGCATGCACCCTCCTGCCTCTCCACACCCACACAAGAACCAGTCACAATCTAGTCCAAATTGCTTTTGCTCTCGGTATTAGATTTCTAGTGACCCTTCTCCCTCAAAGAACATAGACAAATGGTACAAACAGAGAGGGCCAGGATGACAAAGTTTGGATCAGGACCCAGATTTCCCCCAGAGTTAGGTGTGTTTGATTTTGGCCACTTCCAAGAGACAGGGGTTAACATCAGAGTTTCAATCTCAGTTTGGGTGAATTTCAGGGAAGTATGGATCCAATCTGGTCCCACTATAAATCTTTCCCCTATCAAGGTTTTAAAATGAATGAAAATTAAATTCCTTACAAGCTAAGACCCACAGTTCTCCAGCTCTTTCCTGGACGAAGCTTTTCTGGAAGTCAGTGGGCCAAACCATGCTGTCACTTGATTGACATCAGTAGAGTTACTTCTGATTTTCACCAAAGGAGAGATCCTTGAAATCTAGAATAAGTGATGGCCAAGTAGAAGCTTTCCTTGTGTAAGGACTTCAGGATCAAACCTCATTTAGCATGTGGCAAAGTGGTTACTAAACACAGGAACACAATTACACTGAAAATCTTTTTTTTTTTCTTTCCAGTCAGGTCTCTTTCCCTTGAATTTTGAATATTTTTGTCTACATTTTAATTTTTAAGAAATAGGACATACTGAGCTGTGAGTTATGGCATATTCATTCATGCTCACAACTGGGTGCAAATTAACACCTAATAATTCATGCAGTGGAGTGTCTTATTACAATTATAACATTTTATTAAAAAGTGGTTTTAATATTTATATTGTTAATTAAGTGATGTTTCAAATTCTGAGCAGTGAATTATGTTGAACTAGTCACTGTTCTGATTTTATATATTAACCACTCAGGGCAGGCAAATTCATCTGCCTATTTAATATGCTGTTTAATAAAGCTTGACGTTTTCTCTTTCTGTCTAGCATGTGAGGTTCCCTGTTCAAGACCGACTTTATCAGGAAAAGTATCAGGGGTAGCCGTGTTAGTCTGGATCTGTAAAAGCAGCAAAGAGTCCTGTGGCACCTTACAGACTAACAGACATATTGGAGCATGAGCTTTCGTGGGTGAATACCCACTTCGTCGGATGCATGTCAGGAAAAGATCACTTCCAATTCATAAGCAGTACAGAGCATTATTTCCCTTTACAGAAGAAATCTTTTCAAGCCTGGGGAGGGACTTTAAGCTCCTTCTTTAGAAGATAGGTAGAAATTGGATCATATAAAGCTTGGGGCCCTTAGACATCCAATGGACTACATGGCACCAGTGGTCCTTCCAAACACGTCTGATAGGTTTCTTGGGGTGTTTGAGCTCAATATACTGTATTGAAAATCTAATCTTGCATTCCTTGCCCCAAACTCGCAGTTATGGCCTCAGTTCAGGAACATATACTTGTTTATGAAAGAATTTATACATATGCTTAAAGTTAACCAATTGCTTTCCTGAATTAGGGAATAAACAGAAGTCCTGGATGTGCATGAATTCAAGCTCAGAGTGGATGGTGTTTGAAAATATGCTTGCTCAATACCCTTTTCTGACCATTAATCCTGTAATCATAACAATACCCTTTTTGTAAAGAAATGCACTTTTGTTAAAGTAAAAAATAAGACATGAAGAGCAAACCCAAAGGAAATAAAAAAAGAAATAAGGTAAATTGTTCACTTAAAAAATTTAACAGCATGCATTTGGTGCTATGCAAATGCATAGAGTAGATGCTAATTATTCCTTTCTTGTTTAAATATGCTTTTTTAGTCGCATAGTTCTTCTCTCCAGTTTCAAGGACAGTTTGAGCCAGGTAAAATGGAAACCTGCAGAGATTTACTGATAATCCACCTCCATCCTGGCCTCTGACACTTTCTTTATTACAGTGCTTTTTTGAGCAGAGACTGCCAGACATGCTGAACTATATCTTGGTTTTATGCTTTGTTTTTCTCCTCATTTTTGTACTTTTTTATAGTAGCACCAAGGGCCTGATCCCAGATAGAGATTTGAATGTGCAAAGCATGCAGGATGGAGTATTTTATGGTAATGCATTAAGCTTTGGCTGTCTGCTTTCCCATTGAGTGTTGCTGTTGTGGGAATGCAGCAAAGATTTCCTACTGCTGCTTTATTAATAATGAAACATTCACATGAATTCCATGCAAAATTGATTTTTGAACATTGTATAAGAATCAACTATGAAGCCTTAAAATGTAATTGAGAAATCTATTTGTAATTTACTTTGCCTGTAAGAACCCACTGTCCCACTATAAACAATTTTACTGTATTTCTACCATTAAACAGCTATTTTGCACATCTGTTTGGCCTCCACAGTATGACTCTGAGCTGATGGATAGAAACTTGAAACAACATGTCGGTGCACAGTTTCTTTTACTTCCTTATTCAAGTGGCTCGCTAGCCAGTAGAAATATCATTTTCATTGAAGAGTAGGTGAACAGTGTTAATAGCTCATTATCTAACACAGGATGTTAACTGATGAATTGTATATGCACTACTTGAAGACTAGAAAATATGCTTCCACATCAGTGGAAAAATTCTGCTTCTTCCCTTAAGCTTTTAGAGGGACACTCAAATGCTGAGCAAGAATGTTCTTGTGTTTAGGGTCTAGGGCAGAAAGTCAAGAGAACTTGATTTTTCCTTCTGTCCGTATCAGGCACTTTGACTTGGAGAAAGTCACCTAGGGCCTGATTTTCAAAAACATGTATACAATTGTATGTCTAATTTCCACATTAAATAACAATTATGCATCTGACTATCCATGTGCACACACAAATATGCTGAATACACTTGTAATAATGGCAACTGCATGTGTTTCTTAGGCTATGTCTACACTACCGCAGTAAGTCGACCTCCGCTACGCAACTCCAGCTATGTGAATAATGTAGCTGGAGTCAACATACCTTAGGTCGAGTTACCGTGGGGTCTACACCGTGGGGAGTTGACAAGAGAAACTCTCCCATCGACTTACCTTACTCTTCTTGTTGGAGGTAGAGTACAGAGGTCAACTGGAGCTCGATCCACTGTCAATTTTAATGGGTCTAGTGAAGACCCACCACTCGACTGTCAGTGGATTGATCTCAGAGTTGATCCTGGCTGTAGTGTAGACCTGCCCCTGGGGACTCTTAGCCTGTACGCTTTCAAAATCAGGCCAATGATATCTCTACCTCAGTATCCTTATCAGTAAAATTGGAATAATAAGCAGGCTAAATTAACTGGTGTTTGTAAAGTATGTTGAAGTCCTCATTTAGAAGGTGCAGTGAAACTCATAGTGTTTTAAACCAAAATTTTCTTTGCCAGTGGGACTAATCATAGCACCTTGGATTACAAAATCCAATTTATATTCCACATTGGGCTCTACAATTATATTCCACATTGGGCTCCTGAGTGTCCAGGATTAGTAAGGACAGAGGGGCATTTCTTTCCTGAGTCTGAGTATCTGTTCATTCCCGGATGGTTCTGCTGTGGCTATTGGCTCTGCTTATGCCTGATGAACCATTAGGGACTTACTAGAGGTCACTCCACACTGAAGATCAGGGAGATGACCTTGACAGTGAGTTTAAGGGCTCTACCAGGAATGAAAGAACCCTAAACACCTTATTTCCTGCTAGACCAGGTGGAGCCTCCATGAGGTTTGTGTTTTCTGATATGTTTCAAGTGGTGTAGCCAAATCCCAGAATGAATCGTGAAAACCTACTGTAAGAGGAGCCATATATGCCAGTAGCTGGCTTTCCAGGCTGCTAGGGCTAGTCTTCTAGTTGGTTTGAAAAGATCTTCCTGACTCTGGTCAACAGCAGAACTGGCCCATGCCTGGTTTCTACCCCTTCTTCTATCACAGATTCATTCCCAGGCCATCTAGGATCATCTGGTCTGACCTCCTGCATAACAAAGTCCATAGAGCTTCTACAAAATAATTCCTAGAGCAGATCTTTAAAGAAACATCCAATCTTGGCTAAAATGTATAAATACTGCCCTCGTAAACAATCTCTGTACTTGCCTCAGGAATTATATATGATGGTGAATGGAAAAGTGGTTCTTTGGGAGGTAACCTCTCTGTCCATCTGCGAGCCACATTATAGCATAAAAATTTTGGAACCTCAGTCTTACTTGGCTGACAGCTGCTGCATTGACCTGGGCTTCCTATTTAATGTGGGTAATGGTGCTTCTTATGGGTTGGCTTGTGACAGCAGCAGTTGCTGCTGCATCCTTATGCTGGACAAGAGATAGATGTGGGCCTGATCCACAAAAAGTTATGGGGCTGTTCAGAAAAAAAGCTACAAAATCTGGATCTGAATTTCCTCAGCTTTCTTGGGAGTTCAGATTTGGAGTTTTGTTTGTGAAACCTCATTACAAAATCTAGGCACAACATAAATTTCAAGTTTCTTCCTGGTCTGTGCAGAACCACAAGTGAGATGGAGCAAATCCTGTTCTCACTCTTCACAGGCTCTCAGATGAAGTAGAACCACGGTGGTTCCCCAGTACAGAGAGGGAAGGACTTAGGGGAGACTACACAAGGAATATTGCTGATACACTAGTCCTTATTTTCTGAAGAGTGTGGGCATAGGAGACACAGATGCTATTGCAGTGTCATGGTTGCTGTGTGGCTTGGGAATAAGGCATGGTGTAATCAGGTTGTTGGGGTTGCACTCTCTTGTGGCTCTCTCAGACACAATTCACCTAGCTACAGGTCTCTGTCACAATGAGGTTCACTATAGTGCTGTTTTGACTCTCTGGCTAAAGTAACCTTCAGTCTTATCTTGTTCAGGACATTTAAGATTCAAATGTAACCAGGAACAAAAAATAAGCACAAGTCAAAATCAGAGTTATCCCACAAACCTTCTGTGGGGCCCCACCCCTTTATTCAGGATTGTCTCCTAAACAGCCTGTGCTTCTACCAGTTCCCTTCCTCTGATCTGGTCAACTCTCCCAGGAGGGCTGCTCTGGCTGGCAGGCAAGCTCCATATCAGGGCTACAACCAGGCTTCTCTCCAGCCAGGGGGGTGGGAAGGGGGAAGCTCTGTCCTCCTCCCTGGACATCCCTCAACGAAGGTAGGCCCTCTCCTTCTTATCTTTCCTCTCCACAACTGACAGTGACTGCATGTGTAGCAAGAAGGGGCCAGCTGGGTCCATGGGCTTTCCCTAACCCTTTCATTACCAGTGGAGAACCTGTCTTAACCCTCTCTTTGCCAATGTGGGCCTCTCTGCCCCATCACACACGGCCATGGTCTTCTACCTCACCTCAATGCAGAGAACTCCAGTATACAGCCCAGCTGCTTAGGCTGTGGATTGATTACCAGGATTTGTCCCCATGTTTACATTTATATGCTTGCCATGTTGCATATTTATTCCTTGGTATTGTATTATATCAAAGAGAAAAACCCACCTAGGTCAAGTAATGTTTAAATCTGCATCATGATTAAAATTCCAGTCATGATATAAAATCTGGTGTTTTTGTCTATAAGCCACAAAAGTTCAGCAGTGCTAAAGCTATAATATACTGTAGGACACAGATGATAAGGCCTAGTATTTTTAACAGAACTATTTTTTGCATGCCATACTTTTGATAGGAGGTTTCAGAATATATCTCATGTACCATAAATATTAGGCAATTTCAGGAAACATTACAAAAAACCACAATTAAACCACATTAGCATTGTTGGTTATTCAAGTAAAAACCAGACATTATCACTTTCAGGCAGAAAATAGTACAAAAGGAGTCAGACAGGAGAGGAAAAGATATGCTATGAACATCTGGAGAGAGTTCAGTAAAAAAAACTTTTTTTCCAAAGGTTGGATTTTTGTTTATGGACAATTGTGACATCTAAACCTAATGAGCCAAATTCCTAAAGGGACTTCAGCCTAGCTTCTGATTTGAGGGTGCAATTAATTGTTGTTATCCTGACAGTATTTGGACATCTACCACAGTGTACTTACAAATCAGGTGCAGTCAAATGCCATCATTTGCACATGTAAATTTGGAGACTTCAAGGACCACTACTCTGCATGTTACCAGTCTGCCTATTGTATTATAGCCATGGGAGGTACCAGTGCGGAAGAGAGGTCAAAGGGCCTTCTTTGCAACATGTACTCATGCTGTATGTAGACCCTAATGACAGCAGCTCCAGAAATCCATATTGGGTATAGCTGGTCAAAATATTTTGCATTAAAACATTTAATTTGTCAGAACAATAGCTTTTTCCACCTGAAAAATGAAACATTTAATGAAAATTGTCAACATTAACAAAAAGTTCTGTTTTCACATAATTTTCTGTGACAGTCTTAATTCAGATTTTAATGATGTTTAAAAATAATTGCATAGTACATAATTTAGTAAAATCTAAGTTTTGAGTAAGAAAATATGGTTTTTGGCATGTAAAAGTGTCAGTAATGATTAAAATTCAGTGAAAATTTAAAAATATTGCAGAAATGTTGTGTGTATGAGAGAGATAAAGTAAAATGGATCCATTTTGAATCCTGTGAAATGTTACAGTTGTTTGCATTTCAAAGTATTTCATTTTCCTGGTTTTCAACAAGTTCTAATCTTGTGTAGATGTGGGTAAATGTTAGCAGCCATATAGGAGAAGCTGCTGTGAATCCAGTCAACAAGTTCTGCAGATATTTGATAACATAGTTGCAATACCAGATCAGACCACTGGTCCATCAGTTCCAATATCCTGGCTATCCCTGATTCTTCAGAGAAAAGCAAAAATCTCATAATATACGTAATCAATTGTACAACTGGCTATGTGGGAAGAGGGGAATGCAGTGGTGGACAATGGCAAGTGGAAGGATGTTCTTACATCTGACTTTCAGCTTAGATATCCTCCTATCTCCTTTAGAGTATCACAACACTCAAAACAGTGAACAGAATGTTAGGAATCATTAAGAAAGGGATAGATTATAAGACATATAATATTTCCTCTATAGAAATCCATGGTACGTCCAGATATTGAATACTGAATGCATATGTGGTCGCCTCATCTCAAAAAATATATATTGGGAAAAGGTTTAGAAAAGAGCAACAAAAATGGTTAGGGGTATGGAACAGCTTCAGTATGAGGAGAGTTTAATAAGATTGGGCCTTTTCAGCTTGGAAAAGAGACGACTAAGGGGGGATATGATAGAGGTCTATAAAATCATGACTGGTGTAGAGAAAGTAGATAAGGAAGTGTTGTTTACTACTTCACATAACACAAGAACTAGGGGTCACCAAATGAAATTAATAGGCAGCAGACTTAAAACAAATAAAAGGAAGTATTTCTTCCACACAACTCACAGTCAACCTGTGGAACTCCTTGCCAGAGGATGTTGTGAAGGCCAAGACTATAACAGAGTTAAAAAAAGAACTAGATAAATTCATGGAGGATAGGTCCATCAATGGCTATTAGCCAGGATGGGCAGGAATGGTGTCCCTAACCTCTGTTTGCCAGAAGCTGGGGACACCACCAAGGGGATGGATCACTTGATGATTACCTGTTCTGTTCATTCCCTCTGGGGCACTGGGTACTGGCCACTGTCAGAAGACAGGATATTGGGCTAGATGGACCTTTGGTCTGACCACTAGGGCCATTTTTATGTTCTTATGTTTCTTACCTTTTTGATCATCTTTTGTTCCAAAGCATAACAACCCACGATAAAAGTATTAACCCTTTTATGAAGTGCATCCACAATATTTGACTATAACCATCTTAGAATCAAAATTTTTATTATTCTTCAACCTCCACATATTCTTGCAGTGTTGCAATATTTGATGCTTTTCTTAATGCAACAGATCTTGCAGTTATGTGATTATTGAGGCTTTCATTTAAAAAAATATATATACATATGTCGCCATCTTGGTTGTGGAGAAAAGCTTGAAAATATGAACCCTAAGGACTGAAAAACCAGAAGGCAAATAAAAGAACCCCAAATTTATTATTTAAAAAAAATTCATGATTTCTAATCCAGTCTCAAGATTTCTTTGGACCTGCCTAATTCATAATTTTTGAATGCTTGGTGTTGGCAGTATTACTTTATTATGAACAGTTAACTCAGAAATATATCAGATTACTAAATCTGGTTTAATCTCTTCTGAATAAATTTGTTGAGACTATATGATAGAAAAATATTATATGCCTAATAGTTAAAATTAAAAATGTTTTATTCTTAGAAAAGGGACACAACTGCAGCTAAAACAGACGGTGGACAGTATTTTCCCACTATAATGTAAATGTAATTTCTGTAATCTCTTCACATCAGTGTTGGGTTTAATCATAGATAAAAGTAGGAAGAGACAGGTTAAAAGCTTTTGGAAGTGTGTGTAAGTAGTCACCATGAACCTCCTTTTTGGATTTAATAATTTTAATTATGATTAATGATTATTTAGTTCTCATGGAAGTGGATTGATAGATCTAGAGACTAAGGGCCTAATCCCGCTCCCATGTCTGTTGAGCTCACAGGCGTTTGATTAGAACATAATCAAATTAGTTGCATAACTGGAACAGCAGGACCCCAACACTGCAGGCTTCCTTCCATGTCTTTGCCATTGTGCCTGTAATCTGACATGGGAGGAAGGCTGGTTTTGTGGTTAGTTTATTAGAATGGGACTCTATAGTAGATTTGGGCACAGAATTGTTTTCTAATTCCATGAAAACTTGTGAGATTTTGAAAATTTTTCCCACTCTACATTCATACAAACCCAACACCTTTTGAGGCTTTTTTGTCAGAAAATGAGAGAGCGTTACTCTTATCCCAGAACAGCCAATCTCATGGTGGTTAGGGCAGTCACCCGGCATGTAGGAGACCCAGATTCAAAGCCCTGCTCTGCCTTATTTGGAGCAGGAAAATGAGCCTAGGTTTCATATCCCAAGTGTGTGCCCTAATCAGGGGACTATAGAGTCAGTCTCTATCTCTCTGTCCTAATGAGTATTTAATTATTTATGCAATTATTATTATCTCTCCAACAGCAGGGACTGAGAGAGACTCTCTCTTCTTGAAGCACTGGGGGAGTTCCAGAAGATGGGGAGAGAGCTAATGTTGTGCCAATATTTTAAAAGGGTAAATTGGATGACCCAGTTAATTATGAGCCTATCAGCCTCACATCAGTCCTGGCAAGATAATGGAATGACTGATATGGGACTTGATTAATAAGAATTGAAGGCGGATACCGTAATTAATGCAAATCAGCATGGGTTTATGGAAAATAGATCCTGTCAAACTAACTTGATTTTTTTTGTGAGATCACAAGTTTGGTTGATAGAAGTAATAGGGGTAATTTAAGAGAAGGCATTTGACTTGTTATCTCATGACATTTTGATGGAAATACAGGAAAGATATAAAATTAACCTGGAACACATTAAATGGATTAAAGTTGGTTAACTGATAGGTCTCTAAATGTAATTGTAAAGGGGGAATTGTCATCAAGCAGGTGTGTTTCTAATGGGGTCCTGTGGGGATCAGTTCTTGACCCTATACTATTTAACATTTTTTATCAATGACTAGGAAGAAAACATAAAGTCATCACTGATAAAGTTTGCAGATGACACAAAAAGTGGGGGAGTGGTAAGTAGTGAAGAGGACAGGTCACTGATTTGGATCACTTGGTAAATTGGCTGCAAGCAAACAATATGCATTTTTAATACAGCTAAATGTAAATATATCCATCTAGGAACAAAGAATGTAGGCCATACTTACTGGATTGGGGACTCTAAAAAAGATTTTGGTGTTGTAGTGGATAAACAGCTGAACATGAGCTCCCAGTGTGATGCTGTGGCCAAAAGAGTTAATGTGAGTGTGGGGTGCAAAAATGGGAATCTTGAGTAGGAGTGGGGAGGTTATTTTATGTCTTTATTTGGCAGTGGTGACCACTGCTGGAAGACTGTGTCCAGTCCTGGTGCGCACAGTTCAAGAACAATGTTGCTAAACTGAAAAGAGTTCAGAGAAGAACCACCAGAATGATTAAAGGATTAAAAAATATGTTATAGTGATAGACTCAAGGAGCTCAATCTGTTTGTCTAAACAAAGGCATAAGTGTTTACAGGTAATTTGATTACAGTCTATAAGTATCTACATGGGAAACAAATATTTAATAATAGGCTCTTCAATCTGGAAGAGAAAGGTATAATATGATCCAATGGCTGGAAGTTGAAGCTAGATGAATTCAGACAGGAAATAAGACCTACATTTTTAATTGTGATAGTAATTAACCATTGGAACAACTTTTCAACTGTCATGGTGGATTCTTCATCAGACATTTTTTAAATCAAGATTGGATGTTATTCTGTAAGATACATTCTAGGAAAATTTTGGGGAAGTTCTATGGTATGTGTCATATAGGAGGTCAGACTAGAGGATTACAATGTTTCATTCTGGTCTTGGAATCTATGAACCTCAAAATATCCAATGGGTCTGGTGGTCAGGGTGAATAGGAGACATGGGTTCAGGTCCCTGCTCCTATTCAAGCAGAGCGGGGTTTTGAATCTGGGTATCCCACACGCTAGGTGAGTGCCCTAATCACAAGGCTATCGGCTTTTCTGCTGTGTCTGTGTATGAGAGAGAGAGAGAGATGCACACATGTATACCTGCCCACCCGAAATTCTCTCTTGAACAGAGAAATCTTTACTAAACAGAATTTAATCAAAGCTGAGAGGGTCCTACTCAAAAAGCTCTGTTGAAAAATTCCGTACCAGCTCTACTCAGGAGATAAGGGTTGAGTTCCCAGCTTTGCCACAGTGTCCCTTTGTAACTTTGGGCAAGTCATTAACCTGTCTGTGCCTCAGTTTCTCATCTGTAAAATAGAGATAATAATCATTTGTTTGTCTTGTCTATTTGGAGTGTAAGTTCTTGGGGCCAGAGACTCTCTCTTACTTTGTGTATGGACAGTGCCCATCACAATGGGGCTTCAGTCTTGGTTGGTACCTCTAAACCCTTCTGTAATACAAACAATTAATAACAGCACTGCTATTGGGATTGTGATGATCATTCATTCTTGTCTATTTTATTCCTTGACTTTTTTTGCCAAGGTGTTTTTTTGTGATATGAACACTTGTATACTAGGAACAGGACTGAGGCCTCACAAGGAAAATATTACAAGAAATATTCAAGCTGTAGGGACCGGCTACAGAATATGAAAGAGATGTAGAACTAAGCTTGAAGTTAAGGAGTATTGTTGGTTGATTGACTTTCTTTCCATCGCTGGACACAGTAGCTGCCCTTGAGGAACTCCAACCATAAGTGCTGCCAAGTGATACTGATGTTATGGTACATGACTTGAATCCACCCTGTTATATAAGAACCTTCCGTTGATGAACCTCACACTCTGTCACTACTACTGGAGTAAAAGAAATATGGAACATGACTTGCACATTTTAACTTTTATATAATGAAAGAAATAATTTGGCAAAGATGACAGATCTGTTTCTATTCCCTATAATAGCCAATGACCAAGAAGTTCTATAATAATTGGATAATCTCATAAACAAAAATACTTTATTGTGGATTCACATATTTAGGGAATTTTTACGTCTGCATTAGTATGAAAAACCACAGATGTTCTCTTTTTATCCATTGTCTGAGAACAGATTTACTCAACTAACCAACATTAAAAATGCGTAAATTTGTGGCAAGCACAATGGATCTTGAATATCAAAAATAATGAATCTTGAATATCTGAGAAAACAAACAGATGAACCATCTGGAAACAAGAGATAGATCTGAACTAATGGTGCCAATGGCACAATCCAAGCAAAATCCATGGCATAATTTATACAGAGCAGCTATATCATGAGCTGAAAACTATAAATTTAGAAGGCTGTCTGAGTTCAATAATGACTGCACATTATTACTCCACTTGCTTGGTAAATATTGACAAAGGAGTCTCACATGCTGTAGCAATGTATCTACATTCTGCATTTAACCTTAAGGGGAAGATTTTTCTGACTAATAAACTTCTGTGTTCTGAATTTTGCCTTCTATTTGTTTTTTCCCCAGTCAGTTAAAATGATTGTACTAGTTTTTAGCACTATGATGGTGTAGATTAGTTTATTGTTCTGAAATTATTTTGATGGCAATTGATAATGTACACCAATGCTTAATATTCTGTAAAATAGGAGGATTTGATAAGTGGAACAAAATCTGAACATTGCCATTAAGCATATCTTAATGTTGCTATACACCATTAGACATTCACACATCATTCATTGGCTGTTCCCTGTCTGCTATCACCTGAAAAGGTTTCTCATTGTCATAGAATCCTAGCACAAACTGCTCATGATGGAAAGTACTATGTTTGCCCATTAGTTTTACTATTATATCACTAATTCTAATGAGTTTCAGCAGAGTGCATTTTCCCATGGCTTCAGAGTGTTTTGGCAGCCATCAATTTCATTGGTAGTAATCACAGACCAATACAAATTAGAGCATGTATTCTTTATATTGCTGGCAGAGGTAAGACCACTTCACAAACAATGCATTATGAAGAACATTTGCTGGCTATTTTAAATGGTGAATATATTACAAATCTGGATAGGAGCTAAATTGCAGTATATCTTAAAAAGTGACTGATTTAAACCCATACCTAATCTATTTTGTAGGTTAGCAATAATTTGACTTGCTGAGTGGATGGAATTTATGGGCATAAGGCATTGCACAAGGCAAATAAAAACATCCTCCTTCAGTAATAAAGGTGTAGGCAGTGTCCACACTGCTTAGAAAAGCACTGACTTTAAATCTCTCTTGTACCATGCCATGTTGCACGCTGCAGCATGGGAGAGCTGCACTCTGTAAGTGGCAATTTTCAGGAAACTATATTTTTCTTGCATCTGACTTTCAGCTTAGATACCCTCCTATCTCCTTTAAAGTATCACAACAGTCAAAAAAGCAAGTAGAATATTAGGAACCATTAAGAAAGGGATAGATAATAAGACATAAAATATCATATTGCCTCTATATAAATCCATGGTACGTCCACATCTTGAATACTGAGTGCAGATGTGGTCACCTCATCTCAAAAAATATATATTGGAAAAGGTTCATAAAAGGCAACAAAAATGATTAGGGGTATGGAATGGCTTCAGTATGAGGAGAGATTAATAAGATTGGTCCTTTTCAGCTTGGAAAAGAGATGACCGGGGGGATATGATAGAGGTCTATAAAATCATGACTGGTGTGGAGAAAATAAATAAGGAAGTGTTATTTACTCTTCATAACACAATAATTAAGTGTCACCAAAAGAAATTAATAGGCAGCAGGTTTAAAATAAACAAAAGGAAGTATTTTTTTCACACAACTCACAGTCAACCTGTGAAACTCCTTGCCAGAGGATGTTGTGAAGGCCAAGACTATAACAGGATTTAAAAAAGAACTAGATAAATTCATGGAAGATAGGTCCATCAATGGCTATTAGCCAGGATAGGTCCATCAATGGCTTTTAGCCAGGGATGTGTCCCTAACCTGTGTTTGCCAGAACCTGGGAATGAGCGATGGGGGATGGATCACTTGATGATTACCTGTTCTGTTCATTTCCTCTGGGGCACTTGGCATCGGCCACTGTTGGAAAACAGGATACTGGGCTAGATGGACCTTTGGTCTGATCCAGTATGGCCATTCTTATGCTCTTCTCTCTTTTAGCCTTATTTATCTCACCCTTTTCTCCCACTCCTCTTGTCTTTTTCACTCTCAGTACCAACTTTTTATTCTTTCAAATGTTCCAGGCTACATTGTTATCTCAAAAGGTTTTTGTCACATCTCCTAAACTTCTTGTTTGCTCTTCAGTGATTTGGTCATTATTATTTTAATGTTGTCATTATTTGGATTATTGTAGTCTAAGAAATCTAGATATCATTGAGGTGCCTTTGTGCTAAGCAATGTCCATATACATAGTAATAGACAGTTCCTGCCTTGAAATGTTTACAATTTAAATGGACAAGAGAGACAAAGATTGTGAGAGTGAAAAAGAGGTGAAATGACAAGGTCACATAGCATGTCACTGTTAGAGCTAGAAATAGAGCCCAGGTCTCTGGTGTCTCAGTCCAGCAAATGCCCATTCTTTCGCCCTTCATTGCTCCTTCTTCTGAAAAGAAATTGGCCCTGTCTCTCATAAGGATGAGTCTAAATTTTGCAGCACGTTCAACTTTGTGATACAATCTTCTCAAAATCTACATGACTGGTTAATTGAAAGGCATTTATTGGAATTAGAGATAAGCCCAAACCAAACCCTGGGTTCTGAGTACCCCCAAAACTTTGGGTTTGAAATGCAGCTCTCACTTTTGCACATTCTTCCTTTTTCTAATAGGAGTTTGAGAACATACTAAACTAATAATAGAATAAACCATTTAAATCAATGTAAATGGGTGGTATCAGGGGTTCAAATAACATAAGGGTTTCCCTTTGCTTCAATGGAAGCTGTGTCTGTGTACCCAGAGTTAAAATGTAGCTTGATACAATAAGTGTTTATTTTTAACTCTTCTTGTCAATCAGTTTTGAAACTCCTTACTAATATAATGCTCTGAAAATGTAAAATAAGATTACGAAAATCCAAAATACAGAACAAGATGACAAGAACTTCAGTAATCATGGTGCCTATTGAGGTAAAGGTCAGAAAAAAAAAGACCATGAGGAATAAAGTAGTAGCAAAATATTGCCTTTTTCTATGTACTGTACAAGACTACAGCACACACTGATGGCACTCAGATCATCATCATAATAAAAACAAATGATCTTTGAAATCCACTTCAGATGACCTCTTTACATAGTGCTGTCTAAGATTATGCATTTAATTTGTCAAGCATTTTTAAGGCTCTGGAGTGCCACTGTTCAACAGTCAATATCTATAGAAATGCCTTCCTGAATTTAATGACGGGGATGCCTGTTCCCACTTTTATTTTTTTCATACATAGGATTGTTTTTTTGAGAGCTGGGTTCTGCTCTTTCCTAATATAGCGAAGTCCTCTTTTTGGGATGGTGCTTTAAGCACCAAACACTCTTCACTTTATCATCTTCAAAGAACTGTCTGAACAACAAGAACAACCTAAAGCTTTATGAAATAAGATGCAACAACGTCTCCAGTTTTGGTGGAGAATTTTGCTTGTGACAAACAGGTTTGTTTGTTTGAGGGGCTGATCCTGAACACACTTAATCCCATGAGTATGTTTACCTCCTTGAGTTCTATGAGATTAGTCATGGGAGTGAAATTCCTCACATGTTTGCAGGATGTCTTTCTGAATGAGATGCTCCATTTCAATCACAAGTTACGTGGCTAGATTCAGGAATCACTGATTGCAATTCTGTAGCCTGTGTTATGCAGCGTTTAAGACTCGGTGATCACAATGATCCCTTCTGGCCTTAAAATATGTGAATCAGGAGTTAGGCTACATTAGGCTGGCCAAAATGAGGAACATATCAATATTCTTTTTCATATGACAACATTTTCCTTTAATTTAATTTTTAACAAACCTCTGTCCTTGCTCACAATCACAGTAAGCAATTTAAGCATCTGGAAACACTGAAAAAACCACCTCATTAACTGCATCAAACCCCTTGTCCACCTCTAACCAAGGCTGAGAATTTAGAAAAAAAAATCCACTAGCAGTATGGGATTTAATTTAGTTTCTAATATAATCTCAAACAAAGTCTGCATATTGAGAATACTCAGGGACTTCCTAATGCCACAGAACCTAGGTGTCCTTCGCTCTAGCATTTTTCTCCAGGGTGTTTATCTTTGTAAAGAAAAAATTAAAACCCTCAGAATGCCAATTGGCTCTACATTTTAAAGTATTACAGTTTCTATTTATAGATTGAGGGCCTGAGTCTCATCATCCCTTAATGTTTTCTGGACAGGAATAAACAGAATCTTTTGTTTGAGAAAGCTTCCTTTTTAGTTTATATTTGTAATTTTTGGCAGAAACATACTTCACCAAATAGATATGTTTCATTACAGTGTCTGCAGTGTTCTTTTGCAGCTTTAATGTGTGCTAAGCACTTAATTGTAAAGTCTTGGGAATTTTTTGAGCCCCTTTGGTACTCACAGGTAGCAAAGATAACAGTTTATGAGTTTGTTATCTATAACTAAAGGCCGAGTCCTAGTCCCCAGCATGAGACCTGAATAAACTGGCTTTGCACAGAAAACCCTGTCCTCAGTTTTCTGAAAAGTCATCATAAAAGCAAACCTTTAAGACAAGATTTTGAAAATGATACTGTTTCTTCTGCTAGGAAGTCAATGAACAATTATGTACCAAATTTAACAATGACATGACAGTAACAAACACGGAAGAGTCTTTGCATAGATCTTATTTGTCCTTTCTGAGCCAAAGTTTAGGAATAAACTTCAAAGCTAACTTCCTAATACTGCCACTGAGGGAGAAATGTCATAAAGAGAGGCGGTAGGAGGTGTTGTCTTGTTGCAGACAAAGGACAATGAGCACACACAGAAGCGCCAACCTCCCTATCTTTTACTACTTCTAGTTTTTTAAACAGCTCTAAACTGTGATTCAGGGATGAGAGGCATAGAACTGATGTTTTTACTAAGACTGAACAGATAAAAATCCACATCTGTTACACTGCTGGTTTTAGCTATGGAGGAAACCCTCTTTAATGATGATAAAACACCAGAAGAATGGCAGTCCTCCTTGCATGGTTACTCAAGCAAAGATTATGTCCTGCCTTAACTCTAACTACTATCAGTTATTAAAATTTGCCTCTTTCTAACATGAATTTATTTCCAGGGCATGACCACTTCTTACTAGCTGATGAGCTGATGAGCAAGTTTGAATGCTGAGAATGTGAACGCATTGGCATGCAGACTCTTCAATTTATCCATATGATGCTGCTTCGGCTACACAGGCTGATATACAGTAGGTTTTGACACTGATAGTGATGAGTGGTGCGTAATGTCAGCTCAAGATTAGTTGCTAAAGTGGAGTGGAAAGGACCCATTCTGAAGAGGAATCACACTTAACAGCCTGACTCTTCAGATGGCTATGACTGACTAACTAACAGGATAGGCCTGCCATGAATGAAATTATTCTAAAACCATTTAAAGAAAAGATTGACTATTTTCTTTGATTCCTCTTCCTCAATTTGGCCAAGTATATTTTGGTAAAGGGAATAACCATGGCTTGATTATAGGAGGAAATGCAGTGGTAACAAAGATGGTGTGGGGAGGAGGGTTACATTTCTGCCGGTATTAAGACATGGTAATTGTGTTGAAGAATGATGGGAAGATGAGCCCACACAGTTTGTGTTGTTTCACTGTAGTTCATCCCAATACTGAATGTTATGTCGTAGGTTGTTGGAGAGCTCCTTAAATCATGAAACTGTGATGTAGTGGTCAGGAACATAAATTATGAACCTTATTGATCATATCCACACAGCACTGAAAGTTCTGTCCCAGCATTCGCTGGGCTCATTAGGAAACCTCAGAAAGAATCTCTGGATCAATCTCTTATTAGATTGTTCCAATGTCCTGGTCAAAAATCTGAAGGGGATTGTTTCTAAGACACTAAAAAGACCTAAAAAACATCACTAATGTGTCCCATAGATCTACTTTGAGATGACTGGCATCAGTCCCCTGACATCTAGACTGGTTTCAAGAACTAGTTTCCTTCATTTTCTATTTTATTTATTTTTCCATTTTAAAGAATGCACCTGTTGTGACCCTAGGCATTTGTGCAAAAATTGTAAGACCACATCCAAACATTGATCAATGGACACAATATCAACTAAAATAATAAAAACTCCCTAACCTCAAAAAGTCTCATGCAACCCTATGCACTTTAACCAACCCATCAGAAAAAGCCTGAGTAAATAGTTAGGCCTTGCAATCTTGAGTCATTCAACTCAAGCTCTTTTGGACTGGTGTTAGGGGAAGCATTCTTCTGAGAACACCTTGCTTTGAACATAAGAACATAAGAAAGGCCGTACCGGGTCAGACCAAAGGTCCATCTAGCCCAGTATCTGTCTACCGACAGTGGCCAATGCCAGGTGCCCCTGAGGGAGTGAACCTAACAGGCAATGATCAAGTGATCTCTCTCCTGCCATCCATCTCCATCCTCTGACGAACAGAGGCTAGGGACACCATTTTTACCCATCCTGGCTAATAGCCATTTATGGACTTAGCCACCATGAATTTATCCAGTCCCCTTTTAAACATTGTTATAGTCCTAGCCTTCACAACCTCCTCAGGTAAGGAGTTCCACAAGTTGACTGTGCGCTGTGTGAAGAAGAACTTCCTTTTATTTATAAATCTCAGGACTGTGTGCTCCAGCTGTTCTCAGAAGCTGTGCTGGCCCATGTGTAGAGTGGTGATCCCAAACGAGAAATGGTTTTATGGAGCAAAACCAGACTTTTGATTTGTACTACAAAACATCTGGAAGCCAATGTACTTTATCAAGCACAGGTGCAACATGCTCCATGCATAAATCTTTGCTAAGTAAGTGAGCAGCAGCATTCTGCACTAGCTGAACTTTCTGAAGTGTCTTCAGGAATAGTTATATGTAGATCTCATTGCTGTCTTCCAATCTAGGGGTGACAAAGCATGGAGTCCTTGGATGAAGTCTGCATCTGTCAAGAAGGGTCTCAATATTACTGACCAAGCATATATTAAAAAGGTTCTTGTGACTACTGCTCTCTTGATATCTGGAAGCAGGAGATGACCCAAATGAGCTCCTAGTTCACTAAAAAGCAGGCATACCTCCTCAACAGAAAGAGTGCTTAAAATCTCTAACATCTATCTCTTTGGTTGCTTCTTCCTGCCATCCAGCATCATAGCTGCCTTATCTGAAGTCAAAGTCAACTAGCTTTCATCTTGTCTAGCTGCTGTGATAGGTAGGATGCTGCACTGCTTTTATCCCTGATCCTCTCACTCCACTACTAAAGAGAACTTACTCATCTGCAGCTGGATGTGCCTCTAATTCTGCAAACCTTTTTTCACACCTAATAGCATTAATGATGCTTGGATCCTATTTTCCCACTCAGCAACTGGATGAATAACTCCAATTACCTCTTTATAGGAGTTACATAAATCCCCATAGGTCTCTTCTCTAGGAAAATAGAGAGCAATATGGGGCAAATTTTGCCCTCTGATGTCTGTTTGTGGCTCCAATGACTTCAGTAATAGTGCATAGTAGGAGTGACACTAATTTCCCCAAAAGTTGTTTTATTATTATTTCTTCACAAATTCCTTATGATCATTAATGTTTCTATATTTGTCATTAACACTGCAAAAATTGTGCCTTCTCTGTTTTTCAAAGGAAAATTAATGAGATGACAGTTGGGACATTCCTAATACTTTATGAAGTGAGTTGATTGCACAGATGCAGAGGCAGTGTGAAAGAGATGCAAAACAGCTCCTACAAAACCATCCATTTTCTGTGTGCCTCTTTCTAGGCTGATTCTATTTTATAACGGGATTTCCACTTTACTGCTAACAGAACTAGGAGAAGAACCCATCATACAGCTGTGGTTAGCAGTTCAGTATCTTATTGTTCACTGTAAGGTATTGTCTAATGTTATTCTTCGCTCTCATACTGTCTGCTCTTCTGTAAGAATCACCTTATCTGCTGGGCCAATGAGACCATTAATGGAAACTCCGTAGTACACAATCAGAGCTTCACTTCTTGATCAATAGTTATTTACTTCTGAGAGGTCAGAGCTTGGCTAATATAACTAAATAATTTTATTGCTAGATAACATAACAATGAAAAATAAAGTTTAAAATAGACAAATAAATTCAGCACTTTCTTCAGGCATGAATATTATTTGAAAAATTTTAAAACCTGGTGGAATGTTGAAAGGGCAGACAACAAAAGCATTGAATAATTGTCCTAGGACTATAATCAGACTTCCATTATTGACCTCTGCTAATATTCTACTGTAACTGTCTGCTAAATTGGTTCCTTGGGGCTTGAAATATACAGTGATGTTATGAGTTCCTATCGTAAATTGCCACACAGAAAAGTAGCAAGTCTCTGAAATAGCGTTGGTCCTACTTTGATCAATACTCAATTCTAAGCAGTGCAATAGGCAACTGTTACCATAGAAACATTGATGTCACAGGGGTTGAACAGTGGCTGTTACAACAAATCATTTCCTTTGAACAGTTGTAATTGACTATATGTATAGTTTGCTGTCACCTGAGACTATTTACATCAAGCCAGTAACAGAACCACATTAGTTATTCTAGGAGTAAGAGGGTTAGCTCTTCTTTTTGTGACCTTACAAATACCTAGGAGGATATTGCCATGGAAACCAGAGATATAATAGGATGAACATTAAGGGAGCTACATAATGCAGCTGCATTCTTTTGGAACATGAGAGGTAGTTTTAATAAAGTTTATCTAGCCATCACATAACATAAAGGTTACATTAAATAACCCCCTGCTACCTATTCTGAGGTATTCTACCTATTCTACCTATTACTCTTACTGTCACAATTTGGCACAGACAAAAGCAAGAATGTTCAAGACTTGTAGCAGAATTTGAATGCTGCAATGGACACTGATTTGAGACCCCTGCAAAAACTTGGTGCTACAAGGTTAGGGGGTGAGTTTCAGGATGGAGAGCCTAGATCTGCCCTCAGATACGCTGGTACTGGTTGTGCTCACATGTGAATCTAAGGGCAGAACTGGGCTCAGAATTTCAGCCTTAATTTTAAAGGTCCTTTTTCAGCTACTTTGGGGGCGATTTTTAAGGGCAGTAACGACACTTAGGTGCCTAACTACCACTTGAAAATCTCCCTCTATATGTCACAGTCTTATATATGTACAGGATTTTAAATAAAATGAGCTCCTTTAATGCTTATCTCCTCTGCACCTGCCGAATAATTTTTTTTCTATTACTATTCCACTGAAGCTAGTAGGATAGAATACCCCTGGTGTATTCAGCAACTCAGAAGAGGGGTATAATCAGGATGTAAAGTACTTGTAGTATCCAGCCTCAGTCAAACAGAGCAAAATTCCATAGTGCCCAATTTAGAAGCTCTCTAAATGCAAATCATTGACTTTGCCATGAACATATGTATTGTGGGAGTTTTTCAATGACTGGTATTTGCTGTGATGTCCCATAATTACAAAAAGCTGCTGTATTCTGTTGTTTAAATATAATTTAGTAATCCATCAATCAAATGAACTGTTAAGCTGTATAGAGTACGTCAGTAAAAAACTATAACTGTGAATGTACAAGTTACCAAATTTCAAAAATACACAACCTGCCCATGGTGTTTATGTACATTTCATTATTATACTGTAGAAATGCAGAATAAATGTGACATTTATTTGTTCTGAATATATATGGATATGTAAAATACATGATAGTGTTTTGTGGTATAAAAATTTTAATGGCCCTGTATTACTCAGAAGTGGCGAAGCCATGAGTATGCTGTGCAAGTGATCTCAAACTAGTGCCAATGAAACCTTCATACCTCACCACATCATCATGTATTTTGCATCTGTTGCAAAATGTGTGGGGTGTGTGTGGTATATTGTTCTTTATACAATGCATTGTTGACCTGTGGAATATGCAACCATAAGATGTCACTGATGCCAAGAGCTTGGTAGGGTTAGATATTTATATGGGTAGGAAACATTGGGATATGCTAATACAACATGGCATAAAATGACTTCTGTCTGGAGTTGGGAAGAAACTTCCCTTTCAATAAATTATCCATGATAGGCGATTACAGGATTTCTTGGAACTTTCTCGGAAGTTTCCACGACTACCTATTGTTGTTCTGGTCTGGTTTGGCAGTTCTTAAATTAATATAGCACACAAACTTCTTAGATCATAGAAACTGCTTGTTCTTTAAGGTGTTCTAGTTTTAAAATTTTCTGCTCTTATAATACACTTGTTTTGTGTGAGTGTATTTCTGAAGTGCAACATGGAATCACAGCCATAAAATATACAGTATATAAAACTAACGGGAAATGAAGTATGAGCTGACAATTTGATTTAGGTGCAATAAAATTAGTTTACAACTAAGCACGGAGAATGAGATGTTCTTTCCTTCCTTCAAACTCAAACACAGTGTTCTTTTAAAAAAAGGCCAGACAATTTTTCTGGGGCAAAGTGAAGCATCTAAGGTGTTATATCATTTTTGTGATCCTGTCACACAGATGACTGAAAAAGAACATGGCCATGGCCATACATATTTTTTAGTTAAAGCAGATTTCAATATTGGAATGGAAGAATTGGCTAAGACTCAACTCTGATTTCAATTCTGGGTGATTGAGTCAGCTGTGATCTGGTTCTGACTTTGGTTTGATTATGATTCTGTATTGCTGGGGTTGTGGTGGAGGTGATCTGCTTCTCCTTTAGACTCTCATCCTTTTCACACAGGTTCTGATTGACTTTGATTAGTTTAGAGGATTTTTTAGTAAGAATGAGTGAGTAGCCTGATGATTGGATTCAGATGCTAGTCACGTTTGGACATCCTATTATTGAGAAATATTTGGGAATATTTTGATTCTGAAATCTGAACTTTAAAGGGTGCAGCGCAGAGGCAGACACCTCAGAAAAATAAACAGCTAGAACTATACTTTTTCAAAATGATAGGTATCCTTCATCAGAGAGTCTCTGTAGTAGCGACTATGAAAAGCAGTTCGTCTTGGTAGGCACAGCATAGTTTAGGCTGAGCACAACAGCAATAAATAGATATAGCTAGAATATGGAGAGCAGGGTATGGGCAGCTGGGCAGCAGGAGAGAGTTCAGAACTTATAGGAGCAGCATCACAGCTCAGGTACAGAGGACAACTGAGATCCTCTTCCCCCTTTATTCTTTTTTTTATACATATTGTGGCTATCCATCCAATCCCTTCATAATTCAGTGGCAGATGCAGTGCTGAGGTGGGAGCAGGAAGAAGAGGCATTTACATATTAGATGTACATTCTGTAAGTGATTTACTTAGAACTTGATCATTCGTGGTGCCACTGCCCCTAGTCATTGTCAGTTTCTGCAGATCCTTCCCCACAGCAGATTGTTCACACACACAGAGTCCCACTCTTATTGTTTTATTCTCAGTGGATACTTTCATTGCTGCCACTGCTTTTCTAATGACTGCTCCATTCATTATTGCAACAGTGTTGCATTTAATATAGTTTTTTTCCCTTTGAGACAAAACATGTTGTCCCTAGTCAGGCAAAACTCTTGTGGAAGTCAGTGGGAATGTTGCATGGGAAAGGGCTGAGTAGAAAATGAGTAGGAAATTCAGGTTTTGACTCTTCATAACTTATGTCCAGTATCTTCTCCCTTGACCTGTCCCTTTCATTCCTCTCCCTTGTCTTCCATTCATCTTATCCTCCCTGAACTAAATTACTCCATCTCACAAAAAAGTGGGGAGCTACCATGACATTCACAGAATATCTCATTGTTCACTCTGCTTTTATGGTCTCTCCTTTCCCCCTACTTTTTGTCTACCTTTCCTATTTCAGTTGTGAGCTCTTTGGAGCAGGAGTGTCTGCTACTCTGCTTAGGCAGTGCCTAGCACTATGCGGGCACCAGTATTGGTTGGTCCTAAGACGTAAGGCATTACCATAATAAAACATGATTATTGACTCTATTAGTGAAAGTGTAGGACTTAAACTTGTGGGAACATTTTAGGCAGTGGCTAAGACTAAGAACAACAGGACAGTTCAGTCTTTTAGCTGTCGTCAACCAGGCAAAAAGTTGGGGCATGGGTTAGGGCTGGTCAAAAATGAAAATAACAATTTTACAAAAAATATGTGAATTTTTGAAGCTGTTCCTATTTTCCAGGGCTTGAAGCAGAACAATATTAAAAAAATTATATATATATTGTTGATTTTTTTTAAAATTCATATATATATTTTATATATATATATATATACAAACATTTTTTGTTTCTCCCTTTTTTTCTGCTTTTTTTCTTTTTGCTAACGAGTGCATTGAAAGGAACATTGTTCAGGGTTAGTAGTTTGTGGGGTTTTTTTGCTACTCCCTAACTCTACTATCCTGAAACTTTTCAAAAGTTGGGGAAGTTTTGAAAAGTTTCAGGGTGGTAGAGTTAAAGAGTTTAATTTTTCCTTTGTACTTTTGCAAAAGTCAAGGGAAAAGAAAAATAGAAACTCTAAAAAAGCAAATCAGACATCACTTTTTTTACTGCATTCAGTAGCAAAACTAAATGAAGGAAAAAAGAAAAAATGGGGAGTAAAAGGGAAAATATCAAAATTTTAAACAAAAAATTAATTATATGAAATGTTAACATTTCTGTTATGGCAAAATAATGTAAAATTTAAAAAGAGAAAGCTTTTCTGAATGTTTTTGGTTACAAAAAGGCTGTTTTTCATTAGAAAAAAATTTGGAATGAAAATTTTGACCAAGTCTGATTTTTTTCTCTTCCATTGGACTCTAGTGAAAAAAACCCTGGAAAGAGGAAACATAATGATGTAGCTTCTGGAGAACAGATGGGCATTGAATACACTCATGTAATTATTATTTAGGAACTGCCAATTTATAGATTTTCTCATTCATTATATAATTCAACTCAGCCAGTACTGGCTCCCAGGAAGAATGGACTGGGTGACGTATCTGTCCTTTCACATCTAATTTCTGTGGTTGAATATTTCACCGACATACACTCTTACTACCTATGCTACAGGTCTTCATTGATACATAGTAGAACACTGATGTATTTACCATCGTTTATTGTGATCAGTGCTAGTTTCAGTACAGAGACAAGGTAATATCTTTTATTGGACCGACTTCTGTTGGTGAGACACAAGCTTTCAGACTACAAAGAGGTCGGTGTAAACTCAAAAACTTGTCTCTCTCACCAACAGAAGATGGTCCAATAAAAGATATACCCTCACCCACCTTGTCTCTCTCACAGCCTGGGCCCAACACAGCAACAACAGCACTGTATAGTTACAGGAGTACAGATTACTTTGACCTTATCCTAGTAAAACATGGGCCACATTTATCCCTATTATAGCTCCATTGTCTTCATTGTAAACTACTGGGTTTTAGTCTAATCTCACACTGGTTTTAATTTTGTCACGGATAAATTTGGCTTATTCTCTTTTTCTAGTGCTGCTGTTACATTTAATTTATTTTGATTTATTTGTTTCAAATGCATCCACTCAGAACTCTGAGTATTATGCTTACTATGATTATTGTAATACAACAATTGATAAAAAGGTGGTGGTGTTTTTTTAAAAAAAGACTAGCTAGAAATGGTTACAGGCAAATGTAAGAAGGATCAGATTTCTCTATTCAAACTATTATTTAAACTTGTTCATCTCCTGGAGAAGCAGCCAAATATAGCAGAAAAAATGCAGAAATTCACAGAAATGTTTGAAAATTTGTTTGTTTTTGTTTTTAATTTGAAAACATTTTGACCACTGGTTAAAAACAGTAACTCTTTGGAGAAAACTTTTGCAAATTTTCCTTGAAAAATGTCAAGTGTTTGACAATTTTCTACCAGCTGTAATGATTTCCTTTTGTAGGCCTAGAGTGATGGATCAAGTCCATATTCTATCTGTCTAGAATACCTTCTGTGGCCTCCATTACTATAGTACCTGAGCACCTCAGAATCTTTATGTGTTGATCCTCATGACACCCAGTGAGGAAGGGAAGTACTTTTACCCTGAGCTGAGGCACACAGAAACTAACTCAGCCTAAGCCAAAGTCACACAGGAAGCGCACAGTAGAGTGGGGAATTTAACTTGGATCTGCCGAGTCCCGGGCTATCCCCCAACCAGTGGACCATCCTTTCCTTATTAACACATACTACAACAGCCCTCATTTTCCCTCTTATAAATCTCCATTTCTGCTGTAGAGTTTTGCTAAACACTTCCTTGACATCCCAGTTCTGACAGAGTTCAGTCAGCGAACCTCTATATAGTGCTGACGAACATGAGCACTTTTCATATAGAGAGGTATTAGGCATATTTATTGGCACTATCCATTTCATGAGAAACCTTTTTCCTCCAACATTAAGTATAAAATGTTATTGTCAACAGATGATAAATTAATCTTCATATTCAAATTCCTTTTATGCATTTAATATTATTAACAGTCATAAAATGTTTTTGGTCGAAGCATGTAAATCTCAGAATGCACTACCCCTTTATCAGAGCTATATAACAGGCTCTATGTCTATACTAAGTGAACCTTTCTCTCCCCAAAATAGGAAATACTGACCTCAGAGCAGTATGAGTTATGGATTTCTTTTCATGGCAATACATGATTGACTTTACCCAAGGCATAGAAACAAAATGCAGCTGAAATTGTAATGAAAAAAATGCACTCCATTTGTCCTTCATGCAGACAAATGTGAAATTCCTATAGTATTATATATTGCATCTATACCAATATCAATATAAGATTATTAGTAGATAATAATATTAGAGTTCATCATGATTAATGTAATTAACAAGCATGCAGAAAGCAATAAAGATTTGTCAGTGTTACTGGAAATGCTTTTAGATGCCATTATGGTCTTTACCATTGTGTACCCAATATGAAGATTGCTTTTTCTTTCAATCGGAAGCTTTCTTCCCCCACAGAAAAGGAGAGGTGGGCTGAATAGTTTGTCTGACATGAAGCACTTCTGTGCTGGAATGTTTGTGCAAAGGAAGAAACTTGTTCTCTGTTGAAAAAGTGGCAGGACACTGTGCATGCTTTCTGGGTGAGGCTGCTTCTGCTATTAAATGAAAGTAAATAAGAATGATAACAATAAATAAAATAATGAATAGCACTCTGCATTTATAACCACCTTTTATTACCAAATGGCAGACTGGCCTAATCATTGACTCAGTATGATGGGCCATATTCATCCCATTAACTTCATTGGAGCTCCATCCATTTGGCCCAGGACATTTAAAAAAAGAGAGTCCAGGCTGGGGTTAGTTCCAAGGTCACCAGTTAATCAAATAGTGCACATGATGGAGAGAAGCAATTCAAAGTACTAGAGCCATGGTCAGAAAGGATGTACTTTGAGGCAGAAATATGAAGAGCTACCTTAAGGAGATGAAATTAAAGGAATTTATTACAATATTGTTGAGACGGGTCCAACTCATTAAGTCCGGATATGGATCAATGTCTGGCTCTGAGCTTTCTTCAAGTTCAGGGCATGGTGTTGAATTCTGGTTTTTCAGTTCAGGCCCATTATAGAGATGGAAGTTTGACGCTGGGTATGAACTTTCTCAAAAAGGTTCTTGTTTGATTTTACTTTATTGTTAGGAGAATGATATACTTGCTACAGCATTGGTGGTGTGGGGAGTGAGCCCCTGCCATAGGCAGTGATAGAAAAGTAGAGGGCTTCTAATAGAAAGAAGGAGCGTCTTAGAGCTCTGTAGCAAGTAGTGGATGTGTTAAGGGATTTAGTCCCATTGTCATTTCACTAGCTGGGTCCTGTAGCACTATTGATGAACCCATTTCTCCCAAGAAGAATTAATTGCTGGTTGCTCCCCATCCACCCAATGAGTGCCATTACACATGATGCTCCTTTCCTGACCACTCAAGCTCTGTGACATTTAAAAGGATCCAGTAGCTTAGAGAGTGTGCTCTGCTAGATTCCACAAAAGGGATAGCTTTGGAAAGGAGAGCTGAAAGCTAAAAGAAAAGTTAACCTTCTACCTAGCACCGGCAGGCATGCCTTCCTTGCGTTAATGTGCACCATGGCTTTGTTTTGATGCTGTGCAACCATTTAGGCCTTGTCTACACTACAAGACTATTTCGAATCAACTTAGTTCGAATTTGTGGATTCGACCTTATGAAGTCGAATTTGTGTATCCATACTAAATACACTAATTCGAATTTCTGAGTCCACATTCACGGGGCCAGCGTCGACTTTGGAAGCGGTGCACTGTGGGAAGCTATCCCACAGTTCCCGCAGTCCCCGCTGCCCATTGGAATGCTGGGTAGAGCCCCCAATGCCTGCTGGGGGGAGAAATGTGTCGAGGGTGGTTTTGGGTAAGTGTCGTCATTGAACCGTCAATCACAACCTCCCTCCCTCCCTCCTTGAAAGCGCCTGCGGGCAATCTGTTCGTGCACTTTTCTGGTCAGTGACAGCGTGGATGCCACAGCACTGCAAGCATGGAGCCCGCTGCGATCATCGCCGTTTTCGCCTCCTCGCACTTTATCGTCCACCTCTTCCACAGTCAGCTGATGAGAAATTGGGCTACTTTTCAATGGTGCTGCAAGCACTGGGGGACCATAGGGGACGTTTTGCAAACATCAATGTCGGGTGGCCGGGCAAGGTTCATGATGCGTGTGTTTTCAGGAACTGTGGGCTGCTCAGACGCCTGCAGGAAGGTAGTTTCTTCCCGGACCACGAAATAACTGTTGTGGATGTGCAGATGCCTATAGTCATCCTCGGGGACCCAGCCTGCCCGCTAATGCACTTGCTCGTGAAGCCCTATACAGGCGCCTGGGACAGCAACAAGGAACTCTTCAAATACCAGCGAGCAGCGAGCAGCGTGACCTGTGATTGTTCAGTTTCTTTACAGAGAAGCTGAACCTGCCCCTGTTTCTTTACCCAGTTACTGTTGACTCTCCTTTTCGGTTACATACCCCGTTCACCCCATTTCCCCCACTTCCAACACACGTGTAAAAATAAAATACATGTCCCATTGTTACTTAAGAAAGGTTTCTTTATTCATGACTTTGCGTTAAAGGGTTGAAACTGGGAGGCAGACTGTGCTGGGTAGGGTGTGCGGTGATGTAAAGACCGCCTCTAAACTCAAGGAATGACAGGCTCCTGCTCCTAGAGCGGTCCGCAGTGCCGGAATGCTTCTTTCAATGGAGCCTGCCATCCCTCTTTATGGAATTCTGTGTGCGGGCGGATATGTGACCTTGTGGTGGAGGAGGACGGATACAGATTCCTCAGCTGCGTGACTCAGCGGTCCAGGACAAGGACCGCTGTATAAGATCTGTAACCGCCCTCCCCCGCTGCAAAGTCACATCTCCCCCGCCCACACAGATCCTGGAAACCACCTCCCATACCGACCAGGGTGCCTACTGACTGCACCGTGTGTGTGACCCGCTGTTGATCCTGCCCCCGTGTCTGTACCCTGGGAAAGGTGACTGTCCTATGCAATTAACCACCCCCTTCCCCACGCCCCCCATTCAAACACAGTCTTCTTTGAAAAAACATAACGGAAACAGTAATTAACAGCAAAGCATTTTTATTAATTAAGTAGACAGTTAGGGGATGGGACTGGGATTGGGACTACTGTGAGTCTGGAAGTGAAGGACTTCGGCAAATGTAGGGTATGAGAGCTTTTGGGTACTTGAGCACTGTGCTGTGGTGCAGTGACAGTATTCATGTCCCCGGCCGCCCCTCCTCCTGATTATTTTCGGTGAGGGGGGTATGGGACTTTGTGGTGGGGGAGTGCGGTTGCAGATACACTGCAGGGTGTCTCTGTCCTCCTGCGGGCCTGCAGAACATCCACAAGGTGCCTGAGCGTGTCCGTTTGCTCCCTCAATAGTCCAAGCATTGTTTCAGTCGCCTGCTTGTCTTCCTCACGCCACCTCTCCTCCCGTTCGCTGTGTGAGCGCTGGCACAGAGAGACGGTCTCCCTCCACTGGCTCTGCTGGTCCGCCTCTGCTAGGTAGCAGCCCATACGTTCCTCGAACATCTTGTCCCTTGTCTTTTTCTTTCGCCGCCTACTCTTTGCAAGCCTCTGCGAGGGGGATGCTGTGTCAGGTCTGGAGACAGTGGAAGCTGTGAGATGGGAAACAGGGAGTGAATTCCTTGCAAATATTCTTTTTTGCGAACAATTAACTGAGTCTAGGCTGTCTGTGTGAATTCTGGGTTGAGACCCCTGTGCCTGCTAGGGCACAAATCATTTTCGCAGTGGATTCTGGGTAAATGTCGCCAGTCATTCCTTCCTCCAGGAAAGCAACGGCAGACAATCATTTTGAGCACATTTTCCATGAATTGCCCTGGCATACGCCATAGCGTGGCAACCATGGAGCCTGTTTTGGATTTTGTGTATGTCACCGTATGTGTACTAGATGCCGCTGACAGAGGCGGGCCAGCAGCGCTGCACAGCAGCATGCTTTTGCTTTTGCATGACAGCAGCGATGGTTACCAGGCATACTGCACCGTCTACCATACCATGAATTGGTAAGAAGACGGTAATAAGATGGTCATGGTTACCTGTCCTTTTGCACTGCACCATTTGGTGCTGTCATAAGTGCCCCTGGCCGATCAGCCAGGGGCGCTAAAGCCAAAATTGGGAATGACTCCCTGAGTCAATCCCTCCTTTTTGGTATCTAAAAATAGAATCAGTCCTGCCTAGAATATGGGCAAGTGTACTAGAGAACCACTGTATCATAGAACCAGAGAGCACAGCTGCTCTGTGTCCGATCCTGCATAAATTATGAGCTGTATGCTATTCACAGGGGGTGCTCCTGCAACAACACCACCTGTTCATTCCGTTCTTACCCCAACCTTCCTGGGCTACCATACCATTGTCCCCCACTTGTGTGATGAAGTAATAAAGAATGCAGGAATAAGACACAGTGACTTGTTTGTGAGAAATGAGTGGAAGGAAGCCTCCAGCTGCAATGATAGTCCAGGCAGGACATTAAGGAGTGTGGATGAAGGAGCCCATCATCCCTCTGCTAGTCCAGGGGCAATTGAATCTTTTATTTACAATGAAGGGTGGGGGCTGATGGAGCTCAGCCCCCTGTTGCAATGATGAGGACGGTTACCAGCCATATTGCACCATCTGCCATGAAAAATTAGGGACAGGCGCCCTTGATTGACCTTACTGATGCTAGTCGGCATGGTTACCAGCCCTTTTGCACTGCCCCATGTGCCAATAGGCTGACAATGACGACGGGTATCAATCGTGTTGTACCGTCAGCCACCCATGGTGGGGGGGGGAGCAAGGATATTGGTGTTGAGTGCTGCAGCATCGCATCTATCTGCAGCATTCAGTAAAGATACGGTGACATGTAAACGAGTCAACAGAGGATTGATTTCCCTTTAACTTCTCGGGTTCGGGGGGGGTGTGTGTGTAAATTGCAGAGCTGTGCCCTGAACCAACGCGGACACTGTGTTTGACCCTAGAAGCATTTGGAGCTCATCCAAGAATGCAAATGATTTTCGGAGACAGCAGGAACTGTGGGATACCTTGCGTCCTCATTCCCCCCTCCCTCCATGAGCGTCCATTTGATTCTTTGGCTTTCCGTTACGCTCGTCACGCAGCTGCGTGCTGAGTCTGTGCTATGCCGTCTGTCCGTGGATTTATTAAAAATACTTTGGACCAGGCGCACCATAACAGTAATTCCACTACTTAGATGCATGAGTTTCCTAGCGAGATCACCGTGAGGACGGGCACTGAAGGAGATAGAGAGCGCATGCTGCGTGAAATCTATCACGAACCACGGACCTATGCAGCCGTGCTCGGGGAGGCAATGCTCCCTGAATACCGCATGAAAGCCTCGCGCGGAAAAGGGTGCTATCACGGAGCACCCAATAAGGCAGCTCTCCCCAGGAACCTCCTGCTGATGCTTATCGATTAACGGAAGGAGAGCTTCGTGGAGATCTCCCAGGAGGATTTCTGTTCTATCACCATATATAGAGAGACCTCCTTCTCACACACTTCAGATTCCTGTTATATTAAGAATAAAAGTTAACATGGTTAAAGCACTTACCGACTGCTCCTTCCCCTGATTCAGGATCCGGGTTCACGGCCGGGGAGGGTTGGTAGGGGATCTCTGTGACGGTGATGAATAGATCCTGGCTGTCGGGGAAACCAGCGTTGTAAGCGCTCTCGCCTGCCTCGTCCTCCACAAACACTTCCTCATCTTCCCCGTCCGTGAACATCGTCGAGGAACTGTCCATCGACACTGTCCCATCATCAGAGTCCATGGTCACTGGTGGGGCAGTGGTGGTAGGCTCCGTAGTGTCTGTTTGCCGCTTTGATTTTTGGTAGCCTTGTCTGGGGTCCTTGGTTTTCACGCGGCGATGCGTTGCATGACGGCTGTATCCTCTGTCTGGATCATGGCTTTGGAGACCTTCTCGTAGGTCTTTGCATTCTGTTTGTTGGAGCGCAGCTCCGAAAGCACAGACTCCTCGCCCCACACACCGATCAGATCCAAGAGTTCCCGGTCAGTCTATGCCGGGTCCCTCTTTCTATTCAGAGATTACATGAACTCCTCTGCTGGAGAGCTCTGCATCGCTGCCGGTGCTGCTGAGCTCGCCCCGATGTCCAACCACGAAATGAGATTCTAACTGTCCAGACAGGAAAAGGAATTCAAATTTTCCCGGGTCGTTTCCTGTGTGGCTGGTCAGAGCATCCAAGCTTGGACTGCTGTCCAGAGCGTCAACAGAGTGGTGCAGTGTGGGATAGCTCCCGGAGCTAGTAAGTTCGATTTGCATCCACACCTAGCCTAATTCGAGATAGCCATGTCGAATTTAGCGCTACTCCCCTCGTCGGGGTGGAGTACCGAATTCGAACTAAAGAGCCCTCTAGTTCGAATTAAATGGCTTCCTGGTGTGGACGGTTGAGCGGTTAGTTCGAATTAACACTGCTAAATTCGAATTAAAGTCCTAGTGTAGACCAGGCCTTAGAAAGATGGCCAGGTCATTGGCTTAGCTTGTGGTGTTAGGAGAAATGGTGTGTTTTTTGGGAGTACATGTGGGACTGCCTAGGCCACAGATTCAGTGAGAAGGACAACAAACACAGGGTATATATGTACAGCCAGGAATTCAGCTCTTCCTGGAAATAGTATGAGATGTGTTTCTCTGCAGTGGAGAAACTGAAGGCTACATAATAATACATAACACATAGATAATTACAGAGCACACTTCCCTTTTCTTAGAGTCAGAGATGTTAATTAAAGAACGAAATTTATTACAAGCTGTTCTATTATCTCCAGTCACCTTGACAGAGTTTTGGACTGCATTCTGCTCTTCAGTGGAGCTCTGTGTGCACAATCGTAGCAGCTTAGCAAAGGTTTTTTGCATCATTCTTCCAATGCAGGGTGAGCATAGACAGAATTATCAGGAGAGCCTAGGGGCAGCCCAATCAGAAGGTGCTCCATAGGGCTGGTGCAGAAAGAGGTGTGTGTTACTCCTCTCCCCAGCACCTGTTTCCTAGTACAGACATCCACAGGAGGTTCAGACCACATCCAAAACCACCTTTTGTGGTCAAGGGGTACCATTTGGCATCTGTCCACTGCTACATTTTGCCTGGTTCTTGGTCAAATAATCTGGTAGTGGTGGTGAGGAAAGGCTCTTTGTGGCCTCTTCACCCAATCTCCCAGCATACCCTCACAAGGCAAAGAAGAATTTAGCTCTTAATGAAAAGAGATTTCTGGTTGGTTATGTCTACTCCAACATATAGAGTATTATAGCCATATTGGTGAATACAATACATAGTGAATACTAGACTGACTCCAATCACACAGAAGAGCTTTGTCTTTTGAATACTGCATTTTTCCAATTTATTACAGTCACAGAGATATTTGTGGTATAAAGCTTTGTGCTAATTCACGCTGAACATTTCCAGCTTTCTTTACCACTCAAAATGTATTTGTACATTACATGAAGAAGAGAAGCCGTAAATGTTATGAGCAGAGTGTTGAACTTTGGTACCTGAATCTAAGCTTTCTGGGTAATTTTTAAGGGACCTGTCTTGCAGGAGGTAATTTGAGGATTTCTTGTACCTGCCTCCTGTTCCCCTATATCAGGAGTCCTCAAACATTTTTTGCTGGGATCTCCTTTGAAAATATTTCAGGCTGTGATGACCACCCTGAAAAGTGACAATCCCACACCCCTCCCATGCCACACTTACTTCTGCACTGCTGCTGGTGGTGGCGCTACCTTCAGAGTTGGGTACCAAACCACTGTTCTCTGGCTGCCCAGCTCTGAAGGCAGCACAGAAGTAAGGTGGCTACAATAGGCTTGCGATCCCCTTTTGGGTGGGGACTTCCAGCTTGAGAAACGCTGCCCTATATCTTTTCCTCTCTTCTCTTCCTCACTGTACATGTTTATATTTCAGCACCTGAAAAAGTTCCAAACAGCTGGCTAAATAGGTCAAAGAGTGGAAAGAGTAAGAACACAAATGCAAACATAAAACAGGGAAAAGGCCAAGGTAAAGGATCTTGAGAAAGGTAAGGAGCAATTTGGAATGAGTTTGAACAGGGAGTACTGGGATTGGTGCATAACTAGCATTTAGCCAGGGTCACTGTGGTTCTCTGATAGTGTCCTTCCTGAGCAATTATTTGACATTCATAGTGATGTGTGTTGGAGAGGGATTGTGGAGCAGCTGGGGACGGACAACTGAACTAAGCTTGAACTTCAAAAGACAATATTTGGGTTTAGTCTGCATAACGTGAAGCATAAAAGTATAGGCGGCTTTCTTTTTTCCCACTCAGTACCTTCTGCTCTAAAACATTGCACAGCCGTGTTTCTTTGAGCGCAGGAGAAAAGTCTTTTAAAATGTACTTTACCGTTAAGAATGTAAAGAAGAGAGCCTGAGAGCTTTCCATTACCCTGCTTCTTAGCTAATAATCACACCCTGAGATAGTCTGTTCTGGTTAGCATCTCTTGTTCTTTTCTGAACACTGCTGTGTTAATTACTTCTCTTGCTGTTAGCTTTCATAGGACAGTCTTGCACCCAGTACCCCCTGAAGATGGAAGGTGAAGTCTGAATTCTACATTTGCACCAGTTCCTTCTTTTTAGCCTTTGCCACAGAGTCCTGGGTTTAATATTAGTTTAAACAAATTAGTCTATCCTCAACCTGGCCTTGGATTTTGTGTCTGTATTTTTGTGGGCTTTTTTATAGCACTTAGATGCCTAATTACCTGATTTGTGGTTAGATGTTAGGGTGCTATATGAGGTGTCCACAATTATTTGCACCTGTAATTCAAAAAAATCAGGCCCTAGAAATTGCTGTGGTTTATCATGAGTGATTATGTCATACACCTTTCTGAAACTCCGCTAAATTGTGTTTCCTACTTGCCCTATCCATGCTGCATTGTTTCCCTTAAAAAATTCCACCAGATATGACCAACAGGATCTAACAATTGTAATGTCAAGCAGTTTTCCTTTTCATTGGCACATTCTGGGCCAGAGCCTCAGCTGGTATGGGGGACTCCCCAGTTCCCCTTCTACCTCTCACTGAAAAGTCATTAAAATTGCAGTTAGTCAGCAAATCCAAAATCAAGCACCTGTTTGCCAGATATAAACAGCTGTACTGCATGCACCTCATCTGACCTATTTGCAAATGATATGCCATATGCAGTACCAGTTGCTTAGTTCCTTTGCTTATGGTGATTTGGGAGAATGCTTTGTTAGATGGAAACTACACAGTGCAATTAAAATATGGGGCCATATTCTTGCTTGGTGTAATTCTCTTGACGTTACACCAAGGTTGAATTTGGCCAGTGGAGTATTTTAAAATGTATTGCTCCCCTTTTTCTAGAAGAACGTTACTTCTTCAGTAGTCACTGCTGTAGCCTGTTTCACCATTAACTTTGATTAGGTTGTGGCCTCATTGAGTTAGTGATTTCTTTCTTGTTAGTTTTTTCTTTAACAAGAAAAAGAATGAATAAATACAAAACAAAACAAAACAAAACAGAAAACTTTCCTGGGCTGCTTGAATCACCTGGGACATTCCTACAATATGAATTCATTTGAATTTATATTTGTTTTCTTTTAACACAGATCTGGTACTGAGCCACTTTTCCTTTTCTGAAAATTATTACCCTCCAAAGTGTCTGGAATTATGAAACTGAAGCTATAGGAAACCCTTCTAACTTCTCCCAAACCACTGGCATTTCCTGCTGCACTTTCTTTTGCTCACATGTACTGGCTGGTCTGCCACAAACAGTATTTCATATTTTGTAAGGTAAGATCAGATTTACTACAATGACAGGTTAAAATGGCACCAAAATACAGACAGGACTAGAGAACCTAAATTCTAGACAAGCAGTAGAGAGTATTAAAAGAATAGAGGTCAATCTGAACTTGAATTACGTACTTCATAGTACAATAAATGGCAAGGCCTGACAATATCTAACACTTTCTTTCTGAGCTCGTTTTTACCAGGTTTTGAGAACACAGATATAAAATGACATATTTAGTTGCTGTGTTTAATCACAGGGGAAGGATGGGCTTATGGTTAAGGCATTGGCCTGGTACTTACATGATGTGGGTTCCTGGCTTTGCTACAGACTTACTGTGTGACCTTGGGCAAACTGCTTGATCTCCCTGTGCCTCATTTCCCTATTCGTAAAATGGGAATAATAATTCTGTCTATTTAGATATCTTAGTATGTACAGTACTTAGCACAACGGGGCCTGCTGTTCACTGGGTCTCAAAGGGCTACTGATGATGTTCGTCCATCATTTTCGAAGAAGACCTTAACATCTATCAGGTTGTGAGCTGTCCACGGTGTGTCCGCAAATGGCTGGTAAGGCCAATACGGGCACGGAATGTTCTGCCACATGTCGGGCAGACATGTGTGGGCACCACTGTTACAACATTTGCAGCTCTGGCTTTACGGAGTGCTCGCTTCTCTTGTGCTAGGGTTATCCTTCTGGCTTCAGATGTTACTATAAGGGCTACTATAATACAATTAAATACTAACAACAAAGCCTGATCCTGCAAGGTGTTCAGTGTCTCTTGAAAGGAGATGAGCAACCTTAACTCCCACTGAGTTCAGTGTTCAGCACCTCACAGGTTAGGGTCACAGATGATAACATTATAGCACAGACATTCTCAAACTGTGGTCTGGTGGTCCATGGAGAGCTGGCTGGTCACACAAGGCTGGCTTTTTCTCTTTATTTCCAGCTGCTGAACTGCATTAAAGATACAGAAATACTCCGCTAACACTGCTCTTCCATGTAAGCAATTGCTGGGTGGTTGCCACAGAGCAATTGCTGGGTGGTTGCCATTGTGAATGGAAGAGGGTGGTAGTGTGCAAATTTGTGAATGGGAAGGGAGGCGATCCACACTACAGCCTTTGTATTAAAATACGGGCCAGCCTATGAAAATATTTGAGATCCCCCGCACTAGCAAATTCAAGAGAAAAATAGGCCCTTAGCTATGGATAGGACTTGGGGTATTTGTGCATCAGTTGCACTTATATAACATCATAAACTCATGCAAACACCTAATTTTAAAACCCCTTTAGTCTCTGAAATTGTCATACTCATTCAAACTATGGAATAATCTGCTCAGCTTTGACAATAGTGTGTCCTTCACAGTTGTCTTTAACTGGTAAATAGTTCTTGTCTGAAAATTCGTCTTCTAATTCATGCCTGGCCTTTCTAAAGCCACATCAGACTTAGAGACTGCATTGTCCAACAAAGCTTCAATCTTCACTCCTGTCTTTCTACTTTCATAAAGAGCACGCAGGATATCCTGGTTGTCCTCTGAACACCAGTACAGATAAGTAACTGCTATTATGACCTCAGTGCTTTCTCAGAACTGACATTTGAACTAAGTGGGAGGGCACAGCAAGGTCACAGGCAATATGCGTTTACATGAGCTTTAAGAAATGAATCTAGGGTGACCAGACAGCAAATGTGAAAAATCGGGACAGGGAGTGGAGGGTAATAGGAGCCTATATAAGAAAAAGACCCAAAAATCAGGACTGTCCCTATAAAATCGGGACACCCTAAATCAATCAGACTTATGGATGAATTTATAATTTGCCTTGTCACGAGAACACACATCTTAAAAAGGTTTCTGCTTTGGAAAAATAAAATAAAAACCATAAGCAACCACTTAAAGAGGCTGCATAAATAATTTGCCATTTGTGAGCAATATATGCAAAACGATAGGACTGCAAGGACTCAGTTCTGCGGAAAAGCTTCTAACCATTTAAACTGCCATGCCAGTGTTTATTACCTGAATCACCTCCGGGAGTCTGATAAACACCTGTGATCTGCTGGTAATTCAGGAAAGGAAGCAGCACTCCACATGACCTGCTTTTTTCTTTCAAGTAGTCATGGTGTAATAAACAGTGTACACTGATTTTGAACATGCAAAGAATATATTGAGGCAAGTAAAGGTTACTGCTGTCATCTTGATGCCCAACAAACAAAGCTAATAGCAGGAAGTACAAGGTTTAACACCTCAATATGCTGTACTTAGAGATGGAAGGAAAGACCAAAAGACAATAGGAACCAGCAGCATTTGGAAGGCAATTTGGTCATTTGGTTTAAAAATGAGAGTAAATGGTGCATGTTTTGAAAAGTAAAAAAATGGTAGCTATCTTGTTTAAACTATAAATGTTTTAAGCTACTTCATGACCAGTAGAGTAATAATTTCCTGGAAAGCAATATTTAAATGTATCCATCATCATTTAGATCTTAGATACACAGTTAAATATTATTGATCATTTGCAATTGTGTGCATTCATGTATACATATATTAAACAAAAAAAGTAATGGTATAATGCAAAGTGTTTTGGGATGAAGTGCAAAAATAGTACTGGAGTTTCCAATTACCAAAGATTTTTTTAATTAAGACAGTCACATGCAAATTATAGACATCCAGTTTATAGCATTGCAATCTTATGGGCTTGCACTCATGAATATGGTAATTTTTATTTTATGCCCTCTTGAGATGTCTTGTTAAAAACATTTTATTGGTGATCCTAAAATTCAGTAAATTTGAAACCCTTGGCACCCTGAAGATAGTTAAAGTTTTTTTTAAAATGTCAGTAATAAATATTTGGCAAATATAAAAAATATGCACATTTTCCCCAAGTGGGTGATATTTTTGTTGCAGTTCTTATAGTCAAGTGATGACACTGCAGTTCAGAATGTAAGTGCATATTGATATTTTCTTCCAGAAACTGCAAGTGTTGCTTAGAGAGTGCTTCTCCCACAGAGTTATTTTTATGCAGACACCTGGCAGTGGTTACATTCTTGCTCTGGTTTGTAGACTTGTTTTGGACAATCAGGTGTATGTATGAGCAAGTGGTCTTTATTTGGAGCAATTAAAATTCTAACATTCTCCTCTCTTGACATGCAATTACTAGGGCTCTGCTGTTCTCACTAATTGCTCTTGCTGGGGACATTGGTAAAAAGCCAATGATTTTGATGGGTAGTGGATTATCATTTTTACTCTGCTACCTGAGAAAAAAAATCATTTGCAAAATCCCATGTGTAATTAGCAAGACTCATGATTAATTGTCCTGCAAAATTAGCTTCACTGTTGCTTTTATTTTACTGCTTCAAATATTAATTAATGTTAACTCCTTTCCTTCAGTTCCAGCTTTTGAATATTCAACGTGGCTTTGAAAAATTAGTCAGTGCATCTACTTGCATTAGCATGCTAGAGCTTTGATTTCCGAATAAGTATTCTGATTTAAAAGATCACACTTGGGTCATAAATAATTTTTATAGGAGGACAAACAAAGCATCAAAGCATCATGGGAAGGCATTCATGCACTAACTGAAAGTAAATTGTTTCAGTAATGATTCATTCCCCCAGTGCTTTTGGGGAAACATTAGCAAATATGCAAACAACTGCATTGTAGTGCAAGACAATTCTTTAATGACAGGCAATCAATGTATATTTCCTAATCAGTAACAATATGAAAGAGAGGAGTTAATGCTGGAGTAATATCTTTTTAATACAAAACCATCCTCTAAACTTTGATTAGTTGCAATGAGTACTCCCTGTGTTTCTCTGAATTGCAGGTTGTTAAGTTTGATGGTGCAAGGTAGAAAATGCCAAGTGTCTGTAGTTTGATACCATCTGTCTTAGTGCTCTCTCAATTATTATTTTTAAGCTTTTTCTTATCATAGGGTCAGAGAACCACAAGAGGGGTCTAGTTCAGACTATTCCTGAAGGACAGAAAGAGGTTCTGATGGACTCTAACAACTAATAAAACCATGTCCCCCCAAAACATGAAGAGGAGCCCATTTCCCCATTTTGAAGAGGTGACTGTTTATGCCCACACCAAGTGGCACCACTCCTCTTAATAGTGAGACCCAGAGGTGCCGACTTTCTGATTTCCCTGGGAGTGCTCGACCTCCACTCCATCCCAGACCACGCCCCCCACTCCACGCCTTCCCCCAAGGCCTATTGCAACCCACCTCTTTCCGTCCCCGCTCCACCCCCTGCCCCGCCTCTTCCTGCCCTGTTCTTTCCCCTCCCCTGAGCCCCTCTTCCTGCCCCTGCTCCTCCTCCTCCTCCCTTACAGTGCCTCCTGCTTGCTGCTGAACAGCTGATCAGCAGCGGGCAGGAGGTGCTGGGAGGGAGAGGAAAAAGCTGATTGGTGGGGCCCGTTGGTGGGTGCTGAGCACCCACAGAGTCAGCGCCACCATAATCCCCAAAAATGTACACCTTCCCTGCCAGGTACTTTCCATTCAAAGAACAATTTCTGCCCTGCCACCCCCAGACACATTCTGGCAGTAGACAAGGGCTTAATTTTGCACTTGCATAAGGTAGAGGGCATGTTTCTTTATCTGATCACTTGTCAAAAACTGCTCTCATAGGCAATGTAAGAAAAGCCTGCCTTTAAGTTGAGTGCGAGTTTCTCCATGGCCCATGACAATAACACTGTTCGGTTCCAAATCTCCTTCCAGATGCAATATTTTTTTCATAGAGCAGTCACTTTCAAGAGTCAATTGTCAATAAGTGATTATTGTTCAGTTCTGTTTTGCGGGTGTGTGTGCCACAGGCTTTTTGGGATGGGTAGTTGGAAGTGGTATGAGTCTGTGACTACCTTCATTTCATCATGTCATGGTCTCAACTATGCCCTTGTCACAGCATCCAAGGTTGAACACTGGCAGCAGCAGGCTTATGGTAGCTGCAGACAGCAGCATTTTGAAGAACATACCTGGCCTTATTATCAAGTATGAGGGTGAATAGCATGTGTTTGGGAAATTCCATCCCCCTCATCTCTGCTTTCCCATTAAACTAAGTAGTTCCTATGGAGGCTGTTGCTGTGCAGCACAAAAACACAGCACAATGTAGCTACATTTTCTAGAATTATGATTTTATTTATTTCAGACTTGTATAACTGGCATCAAAACCTGGGCTAATGTGTCTATAAAATTACATCCTTATATATTAGAGCCAGTATGGCTGTATATGTTATGGGAACATCATTCCTTGGTACATTTCCTTTACCTAGTACAATAAAGGGAATCTCTTTGTCCACATTTGAAAACTGCATTCCAGAATCTTTGCCCCAAACTAAAACTGATTGGGAATTTTCTGATTAAAAAAACGTTGTTTTGTCAGAAAATCTGTGTTCATTGAGACCAAAACTGTTCACCAGAAAGGATCAGTTTAACTGAATCTCCCAATTTACTGTTTTTCTTAAAGGTTTTGAAATGGTTGAAACATCCAGTTTTGACATTTTCTAAACAAAAAGTTTTGGTTTTGGTGTGAACCAACTTTTTGTTTAGAAATTTTAGTTAATTTGTACTAAAACATAAAAACATTAAAAAGGTTGAAATAAAAACAAAATGCTTCAAAACTATCAAAACAAGTTGTTTCAGTTGACCCAATCTAATTTTGGGGGGGGGGATTATTGGTTCACAGAATATGAGATTTTGACTTTTCATCCCAATTCAGGACAGAAAATTCTTTCAAGATCTTGAAAATTGTTTTGGGACAAGAAGATCCTTTCCTGCACAACTCTACCAAACACCTGTCTACAAGCTGTAGAGAGCTGTATACTGTGTTACTTGGGTAGGTAAACTCTTACCTTGCCATACTGAATGTTTCTGTAGGCATAGCTTCAGTTCATTACAATGTGTTGGTTGTGATAAATACACAAAGTTTAGTGGTTGCAGGGAAGAGCTTTGTTCATTAAAGCATGTTTGGTTTATGTTTGTTTTAGTGAGTGCACATTGTGTAGTCATTTTTCCAGCATTGCTACAGAAGAGCCATGGGAAAAATATCAACTATAATTTAAAAATTGAACGGGTACTTAGAAAACTTGGAGTAGTGCTGGTCACATGGCACAGATGTTTCCAGTGATGAGATGTAAAATCATGTCTTGACTAGTGATGGTCATTAAAGAGCCCACCTTTTTTCCCCACAAAAGATGTTAATCCCCAAACCGTTGCCAAAATCCATCTTGAATAATTACATTCTGCCTACCAAATATCCCGGTGTAGTTTCTGACAAGTTACTTTTTGCTTCCCTCTTCTAAAAATTATGTAGTGCTTCTAGTGAAGAATTTCTATAGTGTCTCATAATGTAGCTGACTGAGTTAGACAGAAACTCAAGCCACAAATTCTGATTTGAATCCAAACTTTCCAAAAAGTTTAAGTGTGTATCTTTGGGATCTAAATAAAAGACTCTCAGGGCCTAGTCCTGTAATCCTTACTCAAGCACAACTCCAACTGTTCTAGTTTCGCCTGAGTCAACAAGGAGATTAAATGAAACATTTCCCCTTTAGCACAGGATAAAATTTGTTTGTCGGGAATGTGGGTGTCTGTAGACAACAGGAGCCAGGGGAACTGGAAAATCTTTCCCTTTATTTTCTTAATTAAGCAGAAAACTTCACATACTGTAGCTGTAACCAAGGAGGGAGGCAAGACCACTTCACAAACAGACAGGTTAAGGACACTTGCTGGAAATGTTTACATTTTGTCTCTCAAAAACATACAAAGGGCTTGTCCACATGTGGAAATTCAGTGGCATAATTATACCAGTATAACTATACCACTACAGTTACACCAGTATAATTTTCCATGTGGAAAACTCTTATTCTGTAATAAAAGCACCTTTTTTTAGTTTAGCTTATCCTGCTTCCAAAGCAACATCATTACAGGAATGGCCTAAGTATATAGGAAGCATACTGCAGCGTTCAATCCGAGGACAGCGATTTCAAATGAAGGATTGGGGGTGCAGCCCTTGTGTGGGTTAAGGCATGCTCACCCAGGATCTTTTTGTTTTTAATACTCAGTGTTTGGTGAACTCTGATCCTTTCCCAAAACCAAACTACGTGCTCTTCAGAAGTGTCTTTAGAGATGACTTAGCTGTCTGGAGAAAGGGATGAACTTCATCTAAAATCAAACCTCCCTTCACTTTGATGGTAGAATTTTAATAAGGGGCTTCTGTGAGTCCCCTTCACCACATCATTAGTAAGGATGGCAGGTTTGGCCTTCAGTAAATATTAGGGTGTTTTGCTGTGGCTGAGCCCCTGTAGTTCAAGAAGAAAGTGCAGGACCTAGAAGTCCTGATATTTTTCTAGACTGTACGCCATTAGGAGGAAAAGTATTGGAAGCGAAATAGCCTTATTATTTTACTTACAATAACAATTAGGTGAATCCCTACAGTCCTGATCTTTCTATTGAAATCAATTGAAAAACTCCCATGGACTTTAATGGGGTAGGGTCTGGGTGTATGTGGGGCATAAAAGAGGTCAAAATGAGTAAAATCCTTCTTTTTCCATATCTCTGTCAATTGTGTAAACATGCTTTTACTTTGAAGATAGTGATATTCTGCTGCTTTAGGGTAAAATTCCACTGCTGGTTACACCATATGCCTGCAACTGCAACTCCTATTGACTTCAGCATCTAGTTGTAATATCTTTGGGTCACACTGTGCCATTAAGGCACAAGCCTGTTTGAGGGACAGGACAGGACAGAACCAAACCTGTGCTGGGTGTGGTTGGCAGCGAGCTCCAGGAGGCACAATGCAATTTTATAGATTAGATTCCAAGGCTGGAAGGGACCATTGTGATCGTCTAGTCTAATCTCCTGGATAACACAGGCCACAGAACTTCCCTAAAACAATTCCTATTCTGAGCTCTCTGACTTGGATCAACCTATTGCATAGGGTTGTTAACTCTGCTAGGACATATTCTGGGAGCCTCCCAATCGGGCCCTGGCCCACACGCCCACTCAGAAGAAAAATAAATGGCCAGCCTGATGACTGAGTCTCTGATAGAGCTGGAGTCAGGCACATCCAGCCTATGGCCAAGAGGATCCCAAGATGGATTGATGAACCTGGTGGAAGCTGCTGATGCCAGAGTGGTGCCGCTCTTTCTCTGACTGCCGCTGCTGGGATATTCATTTTGAGAATTCCCAATGATTTTTCTCCCAGGTTGCTTGCAGCAGCATTCGGAAGATTAATCCTTTAATTCCTGGAGATTCCAGGAAAATCCTGGAGGGTTGGCCACTCTACTGCATCACCTATTAAGAGTGTCTATTGTGTGCTCTGTTTTCCATTTGACCATTTCTTCTGACAGGCCCCTGGGAATGGGGCCATGGCCTTTTCTTCTCACTGTACCTTTTGAGTTTGTTAGGACTATGGGTGGTACTAGCAGGAAATGCACCTGGATCCCATACAGGGAATATAAAGTGAGGGAGGGAAAGGTTCCTTTCATGCTCCCCAACCTTTCACACTTTTACAAGGGCCAAGCACAGTTGAGTCCTTTATGTTGACCTCTGCCAAGAGGCTAGAATGGCTTGAATGTAGCTATGGCACTATTTGCTATTTTGCTGGTATGTAGTGGATGATGAATAAATTAGTGCAAACTTAAATTGATTCTATTAAAAATGTTGACACCATATTTACCACCCTGTTAAAGTACTATAGGCCAGTCATTAGCATGGAGAGACCAAGAAGAAAATAACTTTAAGGTGACACTGACTGGAACACCTAAACCATAACAGCACTTCATAAATAACATATTTCTTCTATTATGTTAATTTTTCAGAATAGCCTCAGAGTTAAGTGTAATGTTTGATCACTTTATCCATCTATGCTAGTATATTACTAGTCTGCTTAGTCACATCTAGAAATATGTTCTTTGTGTCTGTGTTTGCCAAAGTAAATAGAAATCAATGAAAATAGCAAAAGTGCTGAAGTCATTTCAATAAGTGAAGCACTCGTTAATTTAAATTTCACACTTGACATTGTTAAGGGCTAATCGTAGAAAATAAGGTCTTTTGCTGACTACTGAAAATGTACCAATACCACTATGGTTCCTGCTGCTTTATTTTCACAGTGGCATTGTCATTAATAAGAGAGACTTCTGACTACAGCAGTTTGGACAGATGTTAACGATATGGCAAATCACTCTTTCTCAGAAGACTTAAGTCCTTTCATATGAATGACATGAGCTAAAGGAGAGATTTTGCAAACAGAGAATATTGAGCTGTTGTGCTTACACTGAAAGATCTTTTGTTGAGCATTTTTAGAAACATCAAAAAGATCGTCCTGCTGTTTTCAAACATCTACAAATATGCATGAAGCCTGTTGGCAATTTAAAATGGGAAGATATACAGAGAGCTGGAGGAGGTTACACAGGAAATTAGAAAAGCCATGTGTCACCAGAATGAAATAAATGTGCCTTTGGATGGGAAAGTAATTGCAGGGGTGTGTCCGTTCTGTTGATATCAAGCAGGTGTCCATAAATTAGAATAAACATTCATAATTAATTGTTGTTAGCATTAATAAGAAAGTGTTTTGAATATGCTAACTTGTCTCTTTATTCCTTTGCTGAAGCCTTTTAATCTTAGGATGCCTTTCCAATTGCAGAGATAGTTTGGAAACGACATTGTCTTTTCACTTATTTTTTACTATGTACAGTGGTTATTGTAGGAACTAGCTCAGATTTGCCTATGGTATGCCAAAGTATGCTGGTGTTAATGTTGATGGAGGTCTGTGGTGGGGAGAATCCACCAGGGGACTAGGTTGTGGTTGTGAAAAGCAGCTGCAACCTTGCTTATACAGGGGAGTCTGTTAGGGTTATGTGGAGCCCCAAAAGGGGTGTCATTGTTCAGTTGGTCCAAGGATACCACATCATTTATGTGGACTGTATTCATGCCTAGCTAAATCCTTATTCCGGCAGAACTCCATTTGTAATAGGTCCTTCATTTGCTTTCCCTTCATTTTCCTGGCTTCCTGCATTCATATCAAAGGAGCATTTTTCATGTCACTTAGAATTCAGAGCTCTTTGGTCCAGTCTACACTAAGGAAACTTTAGAAAAATTTTCATCATGGCTAACCTCATTTTTTTCTCCACCAGCATTAGGTGACCTATCAACAGTTCACTGATTGTCACCAATTTGTAAGGACTGTGGCAATTAGCCTGGTTCAAAGCATTAAACAGAAACCAGTGGCCTACCTCCACGTGATAGGAGAGCCTCTGTTGTTAGCACCAGTGGAGGTGAACTGGTGTTAGCAATGATGAGAAATCTTTGAAAAAAACTTCCCTAAGGCCTGGTCTACACTAGGGGGGGTTTCGAACTAAGGTACGCAAGTGCGTAGCTGAATTCGAACTACCTTAGTTCGAACTACTTACCCGTCCTGATGGCGCGGGATCGAAGTCCGTGGCTCCCCCGTCGACTCCGGTGGTGGAGTTCCGGAGTCGACGGGAGCACGTTCGGAGTTCGATATATCACGTCTAGATGAGACGCGATATATCGAACTCCGAGAAGTCGATCGCTACCCGCCGACCTGGAATTTAGCTCAAAATTAGGGCCCATAAAACTAATTTTATTCTGCCACATCTGTTTTTATACTGTTCTAATCTTTTTTGACCCACTAATTTTAGCTTGATCTTTTTAGTGACAAAATATCAGTAGCAATTAGGCATCTGTATTGTGAAGTTTGAGCTTAAAATTGGGGCTAAAACTGCCAGAACCTTTTAGCAAATGTGAGTATCCTTCAATGAGCTCTCCAGTCTTTGCTTAACAGAGCTTGGAGTTGCACCCTTTATACATTCTTTGTTTTACAAAGCTGCTTAATTTCATTCTGTCATGAGATGTTGGAAAAATTAAGTTCTTCTCCCAGTGGCACAGGCTCTTCTTTTTAATACAAGACTTCATCTGGAAAGCTAACTCTATTAACTGGAAAGGTGGTATACCAAAGTGCTGATTTCTCTTAGCAGGGTATTGGTCTGCCATCATTTTGACTAGGACTGTAGACATTAAGAATCTCTTGGAGACAGACCTTCGACAGATTTTTCTTTGGGGAATAAGTATCTATTTCACACTGTACTGTTCTGCTTTGTAATTCTCATGCTACTGTAAATTTTCCTCATAAATCATCTAAACACTCCCTCTTTCCCCATGAAGCCCTTATAAGGACCTGTCTCTCTACTCTCCGCACTTCAGAATCTCTCAATAGCCAACAGCAGTGGGATGCATACCAGAAAATCCAGACACACATCATCATCTTATGTCAAAGGTACAAACTTATTGTAAGCCTTTCATCAGATTATATATCTCCCTGAAAAAAAGAAGAATCACCTAGCTCTGCCTTTCTGATTTAATTTGCTGATATTAAACTTTCCAGGATACATTGCTCTCCTAAACTCCACGCCTAAAATTTGCACTCACATTTCTTTGTATACTCAAAACCTGCATTATTTTTTCTCACAACAAAAACAAATGCATTGAATTAACCATTTTGCATGCATGATTGTAGAGTCACTATCAGTGGCGTTATTCTGGATTCACACTGGTATAGTAAATAGCCCTTTTGTGCGGAAAGAGTTTTATAGGCATGATTTTGGAGGCCACTTTTGAGACTCTGACCCTGGTTATCATCTATCCTTAACTAAATGTTTAATTAATTTTATCTGTTCTTTGAAAGATATTTCACTCTTGGGACTCAGTTTCTCTTTGTTTTTCCCTTTCTAACATGCCTACCTGGTAATTATTTTTTCTTTCGGGGAAAAATGATGACATGGAAGATCTCTTTACTATGGGTAGGTCCATCTAAGTCTAAGATCAGTTGGTGTATAGACTTTAACTGCTCTTTTTTAGTCCCTAAAAAATCCAGAAACTCTTAAATTTCTAGACTTGCAGCTGCAATCTCAGTGTATAGGACAAAAATACAAGAGTTGCAGTGATACATATAAACTTGTAACTGTTGGCTGCAATATCTCACCCACAGCATGGAAGTTTAGCAATTGTATTCATAGTTGTGACATCACATTAATGGATTCTGAGTCACTCGCTGAAAATCTTATGTGGCTGCTGCCAGTGGTATCAATTAGGGGGAGCTGGGGTCAGGGAACGACCCTCTTCTCCCAGGTTTTTGCACTTACTCAAAGCTCCATAGGTTGTGGGGCTGGGGGAGGGAGAGGCATGGCCTGACTGGTTTTAAGCAATGATCCCATCCTAAATCAGTACAGCTGCTGCTGGAGTGATCCGGGGTATCACTCCACCATTGTGGTTGTAATGCCACTGAAATTTGACCCAGCCATTTCTCTGTACATCTGGAGGGGTGGGTAGGCCACATTTCAGTGAGTGGGAGTGTGACCCCATGCACCAGGTCGCAATGCCACTATTGAGATTTGGCCTGGCCAGGGCCGGCTCTAGACCCCAGCGTGCCAAGCGCGCGCATGGGGCGGCATTTTGCCGGCAGGGTGGCAGGCGGCTCCGGCGGACCTTCTGCAGTCATGCCTGTGGAAGCTCCACCGGAGCCGCGGGAGCAGCGGAACCTCTGCAGGCACGTCTGCAAGAGGACATCAGGAGCCGCGGGACCGGCGCCCGGCAGCGCGCCCCCCACGGCATGCCGCCCTGCTTGGGGCGGCCAAATTCTTAGAGCCGCCCCTGGGCCTGGCTTCCCCTCTGTTGAGATGGAGGGGCAGCAAGGCCAAACGATGTTGCAGCCGGGGGTATGGGGAATTAGTTCCTATGTGATGGAGTGCAGAGGAGACTGCTAAGACTTGACTCTTGGTGGCCCCAACTCATGCACTGCCTATGTAAGAGAGAGAGAAGTTCCCATGCTGAGGAGGCCTGGGGTCCCTGTGGGAGGATGAGTGGGGACAGGAACAGAGTCTTTGCTGAGGGCTGTGGGGATAAAGGCAGGAAAAGGAATTTGTACTCCCCAACTCCCAACAAATACCACAGGCTGCCACATCTGACTCAGCTGCTAGAGGGCCTTTCAGTTTGGAAAACAGCTCCAGTAGCACTCAAACTAGGACTGTTCAAGGTGTGGGGGAGTGGAGGGAAGGGGAGAACTGGGTAGGGATAAGAGACCTTGAGTGACAGAGAAACAAACTTGAAATATAGGGGCGTTAAAGTGGGGAAAATAGCTGCAGTGGGAGCAACTAGGAGGGGATGCTCTCAGGGCATCTGTATAGGGATTTGATACAGGTCAGAGATCTCAGTATTGTATCAAGTAAAACAGACACTTTGAATTATGGGATTATAATTCCATTTTGTGTCTTTGATGACAATCCCATTCAGATTTCTTTCTCATGTTGTGTATGATATCACCAGTGCTACCAGATGGAATTATAGTCTCCTATTTCAGTTTTTATAGATGTCTCTAATTAATTGTAGAATGAACGTACAGTGTATTTCATCTATCTAGTTATCTAATCAATAATATACTTTCTTGGGGATACTAGATAGGTAGCTAATAGCTCTGAGGCTATATTCACCCATCAAGGAGCTCTGACAACATTAGGGTACTGTAGATGAGCGCCTCCTTGCTCGCTGTACAAATTAGTCAGAGACCTCTTATTTTGCAACCCAGTGTCCTTTTATTTCCCTGTGTTCATTCCCACCACCATCTATGTACAACTCTATGTACAAGTCAATTGCAGTTAGGTAGCCAGAAGGGGGTCAGCTAGTGCCTGTTGCTAGCTAGGAGCAGCAGTTCCTTACTCCTCCTGTTTCTCTCTATCCTTCTCTTCCTTCCTGTCAGCTTTATAGGCCTTCCTCTCAGCAGGCTCACAGGTGATTGCTCTTAGGCTCCTTTAATGAGCCACACCCTGCCAGCTCCAATCAGTTCCCCTTTATGAGAGCTGCGCTAGCAGGTTCTGAGCTAACGGGCTGGTTCAGTGCCTCTTAGGCCAGCACCCTGTTACAGGTAGCCAGGTTAGTGAGGTCAATGTATTTGGCACTTTGTGGGCATAGATTTTACAGATATGATTTTGAGAATTTGGCGATAGGTATCTTGAACCCTCCTGTTTCAGTTTAGGTAATGTTGCCTCAGTTTACCTTTTGCTAAAATAATGGGGATAATAGTACTTTCTGACTGTGGGTTGTTGTGAAGATTAATGATTTTAAAGTGCTTTGAGATCCTTAATGTGTGTGATCTGTCTTTTGAAAGATGGTGAATACTGGATGGCTTCACTTTGGTTCTCCAAGATGACCTTCTCTGAGTGTTCCTCCATGCGACATATACTGCTGCTATTATTATAGAATCTTAGCTACTCTTCTAGCTATAGTGGACATTTTTTTTCATTCGTGAAAAAAGAACTAGATAAATGCATGGAGGATAGGTCCATCAATGGCTATGAGCCAGGATGGACAGGAATGGTGTTTGCCAGAAGCTGGGAATGGGTGACAGGGAATGGATCACTTGATGATTACCTGTTCTGCTCATTCCCTCTGAGGCAGCTGGCATTGGCCACTGTCTAAGGCAGGATATTGGTGTTAGATGGAGCTTTAGTCTGACCCAGTATGGCCGTTCTTATGTGAAACCTTCTCCATTTGTTGATATTATAATGTCTCCTAGAATGGGAGAAGGATGCCCCAAATGGTGAAACTAGCTAAGGGCATAGATCAGTACTTGAAATCCATAATCTGTGATCTGGGGGAAAAGAGCTGTCAGAATAAGTCCTTCCAGTACACACACACATATACCCTGTTGCACTCTGCCAATGGATTAATGGGAACTCTGGCATTTCATACAGGACTTATTCTGATAGAATATTCTGTTTGGTAACTTCTCACAGAAGTTGAAGCCTGGGACTCACATAATATAGAGATAGGAGGAGAGGTCATATAATCATCAGGCTAGATGATGAAAATTAATTTAGATATTTGTGCAAATCTAAATATCATCTGGGTGTTAACCTTCCACTTTACATAATGAAGAGCTACAGACTACTAAACAGCATACTTTGCTAAATGAACTTTATAGCACCAAGATCTAGATTTTTAATGGTATTTAGACATTGCACCACTCAGCACTTCAATACTGAACTAATTTACGAGCTGAAATCCTTTTTGAAAGTGATTTAGGCTTCTAAAATCACATAGATGTTACAATGCTGAGCACTGCAATGTGTAAATACCATTAAAAATCTGGACCTTAAGTCACTATTGCTGGCTTGTGCTAAGGAATTCTTAATAATATAATGGATGCTGGAAACTAGTTGCAAATAATGTAATCGGAGAATGCTGGATATCAAGGAGCAATCTGTCTTGCCAGAAAGCCAAATTACATTTAGGATTTAGTTTAGACCATTTCTTTTTTACCTTTGGATACATGCAAAATTTATAGAATTCCTAGGCCACCAGTAGTGAACTGTGCAAAACACTCCCCTTTTAAATTCATCCTGAGATATTTCTGAGTGAGGTGTGATATATGTGTTGAACAGATTCCAGAAAAAAACAGAGTATTTTGGACAGTATACTTCCATGTTATCAGGTTTAACACCGGTAACTCACAATAGTAAGTCTCTGCAGTGAATGTTAAATGAATTTTGTTTAGTGCTTATGTGGCTGTACTTTCCCAGAAATATTCAGATTAAATTTAGCGAGAAAAATGTAATTTGACCAGATATAATGAAAGAAAACATTTAATGTATGTCAAACTAGCTGAAAGTGCCAGTCCTGCAGAGTTTGATAAGGAACTGATTGTTATTTCTTCTGTATCAGAATTCTAAGTAGTTTAGCCGATCCTCTTTTTAGTCAGGTCTCAATATAGTCCCACCATGATCCCTAAGTGTTTCTGGTTTTGGATTTCATACTTTTCTGAAATTTCTTTTCCATTTTGAAGTGTTGTAGATGCAACTTAAATGATGAAGGCCCTTGGCTAGCTAGGGCAGCTTCCTGAACCTGGTCCTGGCTAATATCTGAGCTCTGGCCTATAAGGAATCCAATAATCAGGAGAGTAGGCTGTTGCACTTTGAAATGGCACACAGAAGGTGTGTACTCTTCCTAAATCCAACTCCTCTTAAACAAACAAAACTTACAAAAATAAACAAGTCCACACATTGTAGGGTAAGATTTAAAGTGAAGATCCTATATCTACATTTAGCTGCTTTGCACTTTTGAAAATCAGGCCATTGATTTAGGCCCCTCATGTGGATTTAGAACTCTAACTTCAGGCTTCTATTTTTTAAATCTTAGCCTAAGAATTTTTCTTTTATATTTCAGCTATGCTTTTGGCATCTTTGGCCCCATCTCCTTCTGAGCACCTTAGTTTATAATTTAAATATTATGATCATTATTTGTTTCCTGGGTATTTTAAGGAAGAGTTCGAGATTTGCTTCTTTCCCTGATCTCCACCTGATAAGTGAGGATTTATATGAAAGGTGTGTTTATTGTTTACATCTTCATTTTACCAATAGTCACCAAATGAATTCCTAATGAAGTTCAAGTAGTTACTTTAACATGTAAAGTCATTGATGCTTTTGGCTCCTTCACCCCTTTAATTTTGTGATTCTGCAGTACTTGCAATCAACCAGGCCACTAGGGCTAGTCACCAGTGCTCAAATGTCACACGTACTCCCCAGACTGGTCTGCCAGGGCTCAGACTTGAGGAGCTGCAGAGCATGCTGCCAGGCTATTGCCCGGCTTTTCTGGGAAGAGGGTGATTTTAAATGGCATTCTGGAGTAGATGGCCAGGGAGCCCTAGGTTGGTGTTGAGATATTCTGTAAATGTTTAATTGCTGTTTTCCAATTTTGTGAATGTTTACACTGAGTGTTTGTGTTTAAACACATCCGGATGAACACATTGTTTATTTTGCAGAAGGGTTTTTTCATGATATATTTATCAATAGACTGTGTTTTGGGTTTATTAAAAAAGGAAGATGACAACTCTATACTTAGCAATTCACCTTTTACAAAGAATAGGCCTGCCAGTTGGTAGCACAATGTAAGCAAGTTACCACTAAAGCACATATTCTGTGTACTGGGAGTAACAGAGCCCATATTTGCATTAAATACACTAACTTCATTTAGCTTGGCTTCCAGCAAAAGTAAAACAACCACTTTGGGGAGAGTACACTGGTTTGGTAATATATTTAGGTGTATTGGTGTAGAGCCCAATCCTGCAGTACTTAAAATCACTTGGAATATTGCCTGAACAAGGGTCGCATGTTCAGGCCTCATATGAAATAATTATGAATAAGTAATATGTAAAATGAATAAGGATGAATAATTATAGGATAAGGTAGAGAAATTTGGGATGGTTTATAATCCCATGAATGACATTACAGTAATATAGGCCTAATTCTGCATGTGTTATGCACCCAAATCTGTCACAGAATAGGAGATCAGGCCCTTTCTCTCTATTTGTCTTTGGCTTCATAGGCTCTGGGTATCCAGTTGGATGAAAACAAAGTAAATATATAAAAAAACCTTATTGCAACTGTAATAATGTCAGTATTTAATAGTAGCATGCTAAAAGGGTTGGTGGTTTACATAATGGGGATAAATCCTTCTACTCCATTGTAAACTTGATTTAGTATATTTTAATTGGGGTTTTTCCCCTGATTTTTACAAGAAGATAAACTTGCAGATGGAAATTCTTTTAAGCCATAAATACCACTAATGCTGTCATGTCACAGAAGTTCAAATAAAGCCACTGGGATGTTAACAACTGCTGAAGTGCATTCCTTCCCTACCTAGTTAGCTCAGATGAAACTGCCGCTATCAGTTTGTTTGAGCAGACGGTGTTTGACCCTTGCTTGTAGATATAAACTAAATAGAGCTCCTATCACTTAGTCAGAATGCACTAAATGACAAATTTGTCTACACCGTTTGACCTGAAAAGTGGAGGCTTAACCTTACACGGCAGCCTCTGAAGTTTCATGCATCTGCTTTATCTCTGTAAACATTCTCCAACCTTACCCATCTTACTCCTTGTAGACAAGGTCCCTGGGACTCTGTGATTGTAGAACTGTTCTCTGTATTCACTTCTTTATTATTCTTTTCTTTCTTTGCTCTTTTTTCCCTGTGTAATTGTGGATTAAAGGAACGGGATGGATGCCATTTCCTCTGTGTTACTTGGATTTGCTCTGCTGTCTTCTAGAGGCCAAGATCCTTATTTATTTCATTCTCAGTTATTAAGAAGCACTGGGCACAGGTAATACACGTGTGACTCCGGTATTTGCCTTGATTACTTTAGTACAATTTTTGTGGTATTCCTTATTCTGAGAATGAGAAATACAACAGCTAATGTAACTATTTCAGGCGGTAAATTAATCAGTAATGGCCGAAGTAAATGCAAAGTAGCAAAAATAATTCTCAGAATATTTTCACAGTCAGGTGCCTCGATTCACCAGATCCTGAATTTGTATTCTCAGGTCAGGGTGTAAACGTTTAACATTACATCTGAGCATCAAATGCAGGATATCGATATCCTATTAAGAAGCCCTGCCTATAAAAATAGCAGTTAACAACTATTGCTTTGTCTCAACTATCCACTGGAAGGTTTCTGGAAAGGAGATGTGTAGCAGGGAGAGAGGGGAAGGGGTAATTTCTGGAGTTCACGTCTGAACCTCTAAACTCAAGAGACCCCTCAAAAGGATGAGAGGACATTTAAACCCTCTAGATCAGTCAGTACTTATCCCACTTAGACTGCCAAGAAAGATGCCAATTGTAGTGGTACCTTCTGTGATATAGTCAGCATGTGAAAATTTGTCCAGGAGCAATTCTTCCAAGAAGCTGGAATCAGGCTGTACATTTAACTCACAGGTGCTAAGAGCACAGTGAGCTAAATTTGTGTTTCATATATGGATTATTACTTACTTTTGTTCTGTTTAGCAAACCTTGTCAGCCCTTGGGTTAAATAGGAGGTAGGGAAAGGAAGGAGTGTGGGTTTACTACAGAAAGCTTACTCGTACAGCTTCAATTCTTTCTCAGAAATGAGAGAGAAGCCCTTTTCTAAGTTTAATCAATAAATTGGAATGTGATTACCCATCCTCCTTTTTTGTTCATTTGGAGGGCCCTTCTCTCTCTTTCTCCCTCCCCCTGTCTTGTCCTTTCTTTTTCTTTAGACCTTTCTGAACTTTGTACAACTTTTTTACAAACATCTCCCCATAGATTAAAAATTAAAAGATTGCAAGAGCAAAGGCTGAAGAATAAATGGATCTTGGTTGGAAAAAGTGTGGGTGGATTCTAGACCTGGCTCCTTTTCTGACACACTCTTGTGGTTCCACCTCTCTCTTTTATGGGTAGAATGTTAGTTCTAGTTCTTTCCATAACCGTTTGCTCAAATATACGGAGAGAGCAAATTGAATTTAAGCCAAACACTGCAGTTCAGTAATGGCAGATCTTTCCCAGTTGATTTCAGTGTATCAAACATTGAATGTCCAGGTATAGACAAGTTGGTTAAACATTTCATACTATGCCTGTTGACTTAGAGCCAGATCCTTGGCATGCCATACTCTCTTTTCACTCTACTGCCCCCAGAGAGGTAATAAAGCTGGCTTAACCCGCTCTATTCTCCCATCATAGCAACTCTACACCTGCCTCTGCCACTGAGTGCATGGTTCATAGATTCATAGATTCCATATAACACAAGTCATAGAACTTCCCCAGAATAATTCTTAGAGCAGATCTTTTAGAAAATCATCCAAACTCAATTTTAAAATGGTCAGTGATGGAGAATCCACCTTGGTAAATTGTTCCAATGGTTTATTGTTTTCACTGTCACAAATGTATGCCTTATTTCCAGTCTGAATTTGTCTAGCTTCAACTTCCAGCCATTGGATCATGTTATATCTTTGTCTGCTACATTGTTAAATATTTGTTCCTCATATTATTACATATAAACTGTAATCTACATGGGAAACAAATGGCTGGAAACTGAAGCTTGACAAATAATTGGGGAAAAGGCCTCAGCAATGGGGACTTGCTGAGCCCCCAGATAGCCTCAGGAATAGGGATCCACAATGGTAACATAAAGCTACCATTGGCCTCCCTTTCCCCCAGGTCCTGTGCTGAATACAGCTTGGCCAGGTAGGAAGATCCAGACCTGAATTTGTTCCCCCTCCCCGCCCCCCGAAAAAGAGGCAGAAGCAAAAGAAGAATGGGAGTGCTCCCACTTTTAGGCTGTACGTTTCCCCATGGATATTTATTGTTATTCAGATAATTTTGTATACAGGATATTAGTGTGGCTAGATTAGTATGAAAGATGCAAATGATAGATTTGTTACGGGAATATCCTTGACACACCACTAGTTTGGGCCCATGTAACTATATAGTAATGGTTTAAGGGCAATCCTGCGAAGCATTGATTGCCCTCTGCAAGGCTCTGAGTGCTATAAGTTCCTATTGAACTGAAGGCAATTGAGGAATGTGCATCACATCACAGGATCGGGTCCTTAGTGCTCTTTTTCCAGCTTGACTAGTCACTGCAATGACTTTCAATAAGGTGATGGAGAAAAGGAGGAGAATCCCATTAGCAATCCTCCTCCATCTCTCCCTCCTTGTAATCACAAGCTCCTGCCTGAGAAACAAAGCCTCTCAAATTCATCTAGAGAGGATCAAACACCTTCTGCTGTTGTTCCCATGCATTGTTAATTGTTGTTAATTTACAACACGTCATTAATTATTTGCTATTGAAGATGTGAAAGAGGGAAATGCCCTTCACCCATGGGTAGTCACAAGACTGGACCATTAATAATTCCAAAAAAATGTTTTTCTTTTTAAGTTGAAAGCAAGTTTGAGCTTTTGGAGTGAAAGTTGCTTTGTTTACAGGTAATGCCTGATGCTGCATCAGGGTGTCACTTTATGGAGGGCTGGGCCTGTGCCATACCTTATATCTACAGAACAAATAATGCTGATGGAACAGTGATGCATTAGGAGATGGGGTAATTCAGAGACCACTATGGATAGAAATTACCCTTTTCCCCCACCCCAGCTCTCAAAATTACCCTCTACTCCCACCCCAAACCTCAACTAATCTGCTTGAAATCAAGTTAATTTGGTTTCAGTACTTTTAAAAGACATTTCAGTTTGTGTGAGAAATGTGCTACCTCTGGGAATTATAAACATTATATAGTAACTGGCAAAACATATTGGGTCACTTATTTGTATTACAGTGGCAGGAATTGAACCCAGATCTCCCCCCAAGATCATCCTTTGTCACCACTCTTAAATTCAGAGGGCTGAGTAAGGACTTCAGAGTGCCCTATGCAAACGTTAAGAACTAGTGTAATGGGCTGCAGGGAACAGGAACAGGAATCCTTTTCCAATACTATTTTACAGCTGCTACTGCAGGCTCTCTCATATGACAGTAGCTGTGGCTCTGCACTCCATGGAAGCATGGTGGATATTAGTAATGTTGGTGGATCTCACAGATTTTGGTCCAAACTAAAGGTGTGTGTGTGGGTTTCTCTTCTTTCAACTCCACGGTGTGAAATAACAAAGCATGGCCCTACATCTTATTCTTTACAAAAGTATGCAGGAGTATTCTAGAAAACAGTCATTGGTTCATAGATTTTAAGGTCAAAAGGGATCATTAGATCATTTAGCATAGCCTCCTGTATAACACAGGCCATAGAATTTCATCCAGTTATCCTTGGTTTGGTCCCAATAACTTGTATTTGACTAAAGCATTTCTTCCAGAAAGGCATCCAATCCTGAGCTGAAGACAACGCTTCCCTTGGTAGTTTGTTCCAATGGTTAATCACCCTCACTGCTAAAAATTTGTGTCTCCTTTCTAATTTGAGTCTTTATTTCACAAGTACTTAACCATTATCTTGAGCATGAATATATATTCAAATTACAGGATGACTTACTAGAGGGCACTGTACTCCCCTAGACCTTTATCTGTCTTGGATTTTACTTTGGCAAAGAAAAAGCCCTCCCAGTAAATATTTTCATTAGATGCCAGCACCATGTTTGTTGCAGAGAAGCTGAAGTGTAATGATGTGTCTGTCTTAAGACTTCCCAAGATAAGAAATGCAGGGTTAAGGCTAAAGCTTCATTCTTAATTCACTCTTTTATTAAGGGAGTTGTTTGGTTTGAGAATTTGGCAGTGTTAGAAAGCATAACCACTACAGATAAGAGCCTGTGAACTCTGCCCTGAAAATTAATAGACTAGCAGAGCTGAGCAGTCAGTGACACAAAAGACAGCTCTTTTAGGCGTAATCCAAGCTGAATGTATTCTTAGTCACCTCCTATAACAAGTCTCTAAAACCACAATCACAATCCATAATGAAACGTGGTTCTAAAAAGTTGTCATGACGTATGTCTATTCAAGATACTGTAAAGAAATAACAAGCAAAGAATGAATACTATGAAGCTTTTGTGACCTCTCCTATGCCCATATATATATATAATTGATATATTATTTGTATATACATAAACAATCCATATATCTGTATCTGGAAACGGAAGTCACAGAAGTCATAGAGGAATGTGGGTTTGAGTGTTTTAATTTAATAAACCAACAATCCAACACAACCACCACACCAACTGGCTTCAGCTGAGTAGATGGTGTACAGAGGGACGTTCTGGTGAGACTGTTCATAGTTGTGGTGTTTCTGAGTTTGTTTAGTGGAATGTAACAGGTCTGTGGTAGGCATAGCTGGCCCATGTCCTTAGTGAATTAATGGTCCCAGATTTTCCCCAAAGATTTAAGAGATCCTCAAATTCTATATGTTCTCTTTTTGGGGTTAGAAAATACTACCAGTCCATTCAGCTGAAGTGGACAAAGATTCCTGAGACCAGTGGTGCATGGTACAGCTTCTCCACAGAAGAAACAAATAAAAAACAAAGTCACTGTACACCTAAAATAGAATTGTTTGGCCAAGCTACAGATGCAAAATTGGTACATGCCATTTGTATGTTACAACAGGCACTAGCATGTGGAAATCAACTCACTGCATGGGCATTTCATAGAATATCAGGGTTGGATGGGACCTCAGGAGGTCATCTAGTCCAACCTTCTGCTCAAAGCAGGACCAATCCCCAGAGAGATTTTTTTCCCAGTTCCTTAAATGGCCCCCTCAAGGACTGAACTCACAACCTTGGGTTTAGCAGGCCAATGCTCAAACCACTGAGCTATCCCTCCCCCGTGTAAGTTTTTGAAGAAGCACCGTAGATAACCTTCTTTGAAAATCAGCAAAGAGTCCTGTGGCACCTTATGGACTAACAGTTCTCTTTGTTGCTTTTTACAGATCCAGACTAACATGGCTACTCCTCTGATACTTCTTTGAAAATGTAGCTCTAAGGGACTAATTTTGTTAAGCAGCTGGTGTGCTATGACAGCAGCTTTTCATGATGCCCAATATTGTCTCAGTGTTGCCACATGCCCGTCTGCATCCACCTGTTTTCTTGTACTTAGGCCTGGTCTACACTAGAAAATTAGGTCAATTTAACTAAATTGGTCAAGGGTGTGAAAAATCCACACCCCGAGCAGTGTAGTTAAGTTAAACTAAGTTCCCCTGTAGGCAGCGCTAGGTCAAAGGAAAAATTCTTCCATTGCCCTAGCTAGTGCATCTTGGGGAGGTGGATTCCCTTTGCCAATGGGAGAATCATCCTGTTGGTGTAGGTAGTGTCTACACTGAGTCACTACAGCAGCGTCACTGTAGCATTGTAAGTATAGACAAGCCTTTAGATTGTAAGATCTTCAGGCAGGAATCATCTTTTTGTTTTGTGTACCATGCATAGCCTTGGTCCATGAGTGAGGCTTCTAGGCATTGCTGCAATACAAATAATAAATTATAATAATAATTCAGTTCCTCAGGGTGTTGTAAATGTGCTGGAGACTAAACTAGCCCCTGGCTTCCTGTAGACTTGAGGGACAAAAGATGGATTAACACCAACTTGGCTACCCCTGTCTCCTATGTTCAGCACTTTGGTGTTCATGAAAATTTAGCTCTTAGTCTGAAACTTGCATTCATTTTGACTTCTTGGGCCTGGGCTGGACAGCTGACATTCCTGTCTTATCAGGTAATGACAACGTTTGTGCCTTTCTTCAGTTTTGTGGGTCAGATTTTTCAAAAATTGGCATCTAAATTTTGCACATACACAATTGTGCATGAGCCCATTTGTGAGTATAATGACTGAAGTTGCACTTGTAAGCAGGCATTTTTGTGTGTCAGTAATCATGTACCTAATGAGTACCTTTGCATGTGCAAATAAACTAACTATATGCATAAATGAGTATACATGCAAATTGTGCATGTGTGGAGCAGGAGGCTGGGTTGAAGCTGCCTGAAAATTTAGCCCTTCATGTTCTATGAACATTTTTATTTGTTTGGGTGTGAATAGCTTCAGTCCCATAGGAGATAGTAAAATGCATTGTTTAATTATCAGCATAACATTTTCAAATTCATTAGTTGTTGGCAAAAGCTTATTTCTTACAAAATAAAAGCTGGAATCTTGCAACCAGACTATTTATCTCTCTTTAGGGACTGGGGGTTAATATCTGATAGCTCATAACATCTTTATTATAATGCATTTATAATGATTTACTGGAATGATTCTATAGCTAAGTATCTAATGTCAAAGCCTAGAGCTGGCATGGAATAAAATGTCATATCCTTGGGTAGCTCTAGGGAAAATAAGGCCTCAGCCAGTAGTTTCCCAGTAATTCTGCAGCCTGTAATAAGGATAGGGGTAATTGCATTAATGTCAATTAAGCTATTAATAATGCCCATCTTGTCATTCCTAAATATAGCAGTCACTCATACATATATTACTGTTGCCTGTAAAGACTATACATAAATGAGATCATGGTTTAACTATGCTTTGAAATCTGGCCAACAGCCAGTCTTATATCTCTTGTATAATACAATAGTATTATTTTTTGAGGGAAAATGAACTCTGCTACTTAAACAATATAATGTACTATTTGTGTGTTGTTGATTGCCCTATCTTCAATGCCAACTCCTGGTTCATTTTCACACTCCCAGTGTGCCAGAAGGAATGCTTTTTGTCATTTTCAGCCTCATCCCTGAGGATGCCTGGTGATGGCTGACAATGAGGATCTTTACAAGCAATGCAGCCAGCATCCCTCCACCCCAAATCAAATGTCATCTCTATTCATTAGTTCACGTTTCCTGTGTGACAGTAGCACTGCTAGATGTGGGCTGTCACTGCTAACCTGCTGCTACTGAACACATTACATTGGCTGTTTCCATCACGTGAAATTGTATTTTAATGATATTTAGTGAGATTGCTAATTTGTCTTTAGTAAATTTATAGCTAGACAGTTTAAAGACAGAAACCTGCTTTAATGCAAATGGACACACAGTCCCCACAAGCCACACACAGATCTGAATTTAAAACAATTGCTGGAAACTGACACCGTCGTTTAATAAGACAGAGGGGCTAGTTGGTAGATTGTGTTGTGCTCTGGAGACTGTGCCTGAATGCCCAACATCATCTGTTATAGTACACAGCAAAGGGGTAATTAGCAAATCTCCAGAACTCGATGAGTTACCGAAAAGGGTCACTCTAAAAGTTGGGCTGTCCCTCAGGGAAGGAGGTGGGGGAAAAGGAATGACAGAAATACAGGAAGAACCTTTCCATGTTAGATCATGATAAATGACAGGCCCTGGCCAGTCCCCACAGGAGAACAGAGAGAAGTACCATTGTAATCCTACTTCCAGCAGCAGGTGAAGGAGGGAACAGAGGATGTGTGTGTATGTGGGGGGAGAAGATTGGGGAATTGAGCATGAGACCTGAATTGCTTGTGAATACCAGTTATATTCTAATGCTGTTCAGTACTACATCATCCTCCAGAGAGCCCTGAATAAGGTTATTATAGGTGAAGTCATTTTTGTAATAAAGTTGGCTGGAGCTCTAGGTCATAAATCATGGGTTCTACTACTAAAAATTATCAAACATCCCTCTCTTACCTCACACTCTCCTTCCATTAAATACTTTGATTTGGCTGCAAATTACCATTGAATCTAAAGGGGAAAAGTTAGCGGAAATAAGCAATTCCTTTAGCCCTATGAAGAAAAACATATTTGCCGTCTTGGATTATTTTCTGACTAGAGGCCATATGGATTCTCCCTCCAAAAGGAAAACATGATTCCAATTTGCCTATTAGCTTTTGCCCCGTGTTTTAATTGATTCTTTACCACAAGGGTTTTTAATATTTCTCCAACTGGGCCATCCTCTGCAACTTTAAATACAGTGTGTTAAATACTGTAGAGTCAAGTCTCGAAGTCTTTACTCAACTTTTACTCATTTCTTTGCTCAGACAAACTCCCAATGAAGTGAGGATTTGACCCAAAATAAGTGAAGTGTTAAAACTGTTAAATGTCAAAACTGTCAGGAAAAAAAATTGGCATCTCTTTCAAGTCTGTTAGTTATTTTAGGAACAGTTCAATAAAATAATAATATCTCCTTGTCCTTTTCCAAGTCTATCACCTTTGTTCAGTTAGGATGTTAGGAACTGTTACGAAGAAAACAAAAACCACACGGGTTGTTTAATTTCTTTCATAACTTCTCCTTTTAACTAAGGGCCCAATGCAGAATGAGATAATGAATGTTATCATATGAAGTGCATTTTGAATGCAATCAGGCAGAAAGGAGTTCCTGGCCCCTGTGGCAGTTATAAGAGGGGAGATAGTGTGATCACTGTAGCTCAGTGGCTGCAAAGCAGAAAATGAAGATTGTAAAAACGTCACATAAAGAAAAAATGCACAGTGGATTCGTTTTGCGATGCTCATAATTCAGTAATGCCTTTAAGTAGCTAGAAGAAATATAATAAATGTTTTTCCACAACATTGATCATACTGTATCAGAGGAAATATTAGTGTGCAGGGAGCCATGATTATGCTGGTAGTAATTCTCAGTGCAGAAAACTACTAGAAGATGGGACCCTTTATGGGCTGAACTTTTATTGGCTGCAGTTATTTACCTTTAAGAATATGCCTAATACATTGGTCCTATAGCTAAATATTGTTCTGAAAACTCAAACAAGCAACTGTCAGTAAATCAGAAACCCTGCCACCATTTAATAGAATTTATATTTTTCCTACGGATGCTCTGATATGTTCTGGGATACAAAAAACAGCCAATTGACCATGTAAAAATGATAGAAAGCTTGTAAAACAAATTCTTCAGCTGTGTTGTAAGGTCTCGATTTGGCCAGACAGGTTTATTGTGTATGTTTCCATCAAAATATTGCTGGAAGTATAAAATATCCCTAAAAAATTAATGGATTATTAGATTACCCAATATAACAAAATACATGGTTATCTGTAGGGTGTAAGAAAACATACACCGACTGCTATGGGCTTGTTATATGTCAGGCTGAAGAAATCTTCATAAGTCACAAGAACATGCCTGCAATTTGGAATTTTATGAGGAAGATATGAGCACTGATTTCTAGCCCCAGTCTGTTGCTCCTCTGGGTGGCAGGAGCTAGTAGCTCGGATGAGGCAGCAGGACTCAACGCCTAGGGGAGAGACTATCTTGCGTGGGCTCAGCAACAATCTCTCTAGCTGGGTCTGGCACTGCATGGCAAGGCTCCAAAGGGAACCCCATCCAGCCTGCCTCAGTGTTGAGGATGGTGGCCACAACACATGACTTCAAGAGAGGGGAGGAGAGACAGAAGTAAGAAAAATAGAAGACTTTCAGGACTCCTTCAGGAATACAGAGGCCTCCTTCTCCTACTCCTGGAGGAAAAAAGAGAGCTGCAATAATGGTAACTTATTCTGAATAAGGTTTAAAGTGTTGAGCTCTGTTCTCCTCTCCCTACACATGTGCAGCTCCTCTTGGTGGGAATGAGATTAATTTATTAGCATGCAGGAAGAATGATCTCTGTAGCTTTCAGTTCTTGCTCATGCCAAGCCCCAAATGGAGTGACTGGAGATTTTGTGTGCCAAGGAGTGATGAATTGAATTTTAGTTTCTATTTTTGGGGTCTCTCTTTATGTTAGAGACCCCAAAAATAGAAACTAGAATTCAATTATGTATATCATAGGCACAGAAATGCCTATATCCTATTGCCATTGAGTTCCCAATTTAGCAAAGTGTTTAAGCAGGTATATAACTTTAAACACATGCCTAGTCCCATTCATTTCAATGGGATTAGTCTCATGCTTAAAATCATGTATGTGCTTAAGTGCTTGGCTAAGGGAGGCCTAAATCACAAGACTTCCTGTGATGTTCATATTATGTAGGCATTACAGAGCATGCGAAGTGCAGCTTTAGGCTCTGAACATTTGGGATTGGATTGGTTTTCTCAGCACAAGTTTATGAGAGATCCAGATATGGTTGTTTCTTTGAGATCAAATCAGTCCTGAAGAAGGCAATCTAACAGCAATGGCACTTAAACTGGTATAATTCCATATTGTGCAGCCACTGTATGCAGCTGTATAAATACAAACGTCTTCTACTGAGATCTCAGTGGAGCTCTGGAGAAACCTTGATTCCATTTAGCCAAACTCTCCAAGGCTAGGAGGAAACATTCCCTGGGGCAAGGAAGAGTGCGGGGAGAATACCTATTGTGGGGGATGGGGGTGTTTGCACCTTCCTCTGAAGTATGTGGCACTGGTCACCATTGGCAACCGGATACTGGCCTAGATGGGCTGCTGCTCTGATCCAGCAAGGCAATTCTCATGCACCGTTCTTTTAAAATAAAATCCAATGGAGCCACTTTGGGGAGGAAAGGGGAAGATCTTACAATTCAAATGCTATCAGACTGAAAACACCTCCTAAAAGATGAGCTGAAATGTTTCTTTCCTTTCATACATTAAAATGTCCTTTTCATGTCCTGAAAGATAGGGCAGTAACCTTTTTTGTCAGTCCCTCCCACACCTCACGTGTGGGGTAGTTGTCTGTGTAGAGTTCTACAGGTCTGGACTACCTGATCTATTCCTTGGCTGCATTGCTAACTCGCTGCATGGCTTTGGGCAAGTCACTTACCTTTTTCTGTGCTTTACTTTTTCCATCTTTTAAGTGGATATAATGATATTTACATGTCTCACAGGGCTGTTGTGTGAGACTTAACTAATTAAATGCCTTTGATTGTTTGTTTTTGATACCACCAAAATTGCCCTTCGTGCATGGGAAGTAATCTGAGTGCAATTTTATAGCATATGTTTTGTTCTTACACCTTTTGTAAAGCAATTGTGAGCACTCAAGGATCCTAATAAATAAGATATGATAATAATGGTAACTTAGTTCTATATAGTACTCCGGAAAGCATGTGTCTGGTCTCTGTCATTGAATCTCTCTCTCTCTCTCTCTCTCTCTGTGTATCTGTGTTTGTATATTGTGCAATAATAAGAGCTTTCAAATCGTATAATCAAAAGCACTATGGTAGTGCAAAGTGTTGTTATTATCATTTGAAAAGGCCTCATTGCCACAGAAGACAAGGAAGGGGTGGGATTTTAGTGTCCTAAACCAGAAGACCTAAATTTCAATTAGTCTCCAGATTAGTCACAGAGACTTAAAATGAGAGGTCAAATTCCAGAGCCCTGGATTATTTCTATGGGCATATGCAATTCTGAATTTTGTAAAAGTATAATATACCAAGAGTGTCATTCTTCTGTCCATATGGCAGATCACCTCCCCGACCCCACACATTACACATAGGAACATAAAGCCTGATTTGTAATGTTAAAATGTGGTAGAAAAAGTGGATACAGGATTTTGCAACAACTCACTGCTATTCTTGAACTTTAGTTAACATTTGATTTGAATCCAGGTTAGAGCCTTTAAAAAGAGCATTTTTATTTTATTTTATATTTTAAATTGTAATGTCTGCAGTATTCCTGATGTACACATGTGAGTAATCTAAGCAGCCACTAGATGGCACTGTTGCATATATCTGGCAGTAAAAAACTTACCTCTTAAAGACCACAATTTGAAAATGACAGTTTAGGGGTCTTAAGCATAGTTGTCCGCTGTGTAATTACTAAAACAAATTGTGTGATAATGAGAAATTCTTATAGCAAGATGGAAAGTGTAAAAGCTTATGTCTCTTGCACACATTAGTAAAAATGGAAATATATGTCTTTAATACTGTTATACCTTTGTAGTTGTCCTGTCACACATTTCTAAAAGCAAAATGGGGGAGACCTCTTATTAAGACACGGCTTTTAAATATTTGCCCCCACTTAAACTGGAAATCTTGCAATGATCTAATATCTTAATTATTCTGTACACCTTCATCCACACAAATAAAGAGAGAGGAAAGAGACTTAAGAGCAGTGAATGGTTGGCTAGGCCGATTCAAAAAATAGTTTGAATTTTGCTAGCTATAATAATTTGCAAAACTATGAACGCATCCAAATCTCCTTTTACTTAATTTTTTTAAACTATAGGAACAATTTTCATGTAATATAATTGGGTTTTCCCAGACAGTGAAACAAATGTAGGGCCTATTGCAAGAATGCAGCACCCTGTCTTTATCTACTCTATGTGTTTTGCTATTACAGTGAGGAACAGGAATGTGCTTGATGCCCAGAAATCAATTCAAAATAGAAAAATAACTGTTTGCTCTTCCCTATATTTAGAAATCACCAGAAGTTTCACATCAGTATTTTCTCAAGCTAGGCTCTCTCTTTGACCTGAACCCCTCAGCCCCACAACCCCCTTTTAACTTCCTTGCACGTTTATCAGTACAGGGAAGTTAGAACTGTTCATAAAGAATTATTGGACTAAAATTTAGCTATGGGATTACATTCTGTTTTCATAAATTATCACAGGACTATGTTGCCTTCCATCTAAGGGATGCTTTGATCCAAAATTTTAGTCATTGTTTCCACATTTAGGGGCTGGAATGAACATCAAAGAAATGGGTGTACTGAATTTACTGAATGCCAGAGCAGTACAATAACATACAAAGGATATAAGCAAATCCCAAAGGCAAAATGTGCTGCCAAATCTTGCACATAATAGAAGCACGAAAGTGACAGTCTATCTTTGACAAATGCATAATGATATCAATGCCAAGGGAAGGAACTAGCATACTGAAAGGTGAATAAAAGAGTTGGGAACAATTCACTGCATTTACACATTTCCTCAGTGTGTTTTCACACAAGGAAGGCAGATGACACAAATGCATTAGGTAATAATCAGAAAGGACCACAAACCTGCCAAGGTTTTTATACCAACCTGGCTCTTCCTGTGGCTCAAACTCCACAGTTAAATACAAAACATAGTTAGAAATAATTCCTCTTCAGGAAGAATAAAAAAAGTAAAATAATAAAAAATAACAGCTACAAGGCAAGTAAAAATGGTTAATTGGTTCTTTCTTTGGCAAATTCAAATTTAATGCCCTTATGGTATTTGCAAAATGCTGGACCCCTTCCTCGGCTGATGCATTCCAAAATGTTTCAAATAGTTTGTAAATGAAAGTTTAGGGTTCCACATATATACACCAGCCTTTCCACAGCTATGGACTAACAGGATAATTTAAATGTTATAACTATTAGAACCACAGCACAGAAATTCTACGATCAGGTTCTCCTCTGAAAATCTGAAATCTACTTGTTAAAGCCAGGGCACACCACCTCTCACTCAAATTTGGCCCAGCCACTCCTCCATCATTTTGGGGGCCCTCTCAAGTGGGGAGCCCAGGGTCCTTTTGCCTGTGCATCTGAGTGGCTCTGGAGATGGGGCAGTGGGGGAACATTAGTTACTCAAGCCAGGGAGAGTAGGGGAAGCTCCCCACTGCTTTTTGCAGAGGAAAAGGAGCTGTACTCTTTCCCACTTCACCCCGACTTTCCTGTATTTTAACCTCTTTTGTTCCCATAAAGGCACTAAGCATTTTTTTGGGATGTGGAATAATGAACTGAGAAGTGACAGAGCTTTACTATTGCTTCATAGCAAAGATATTTCTACAATGTAAGGTCGTCAGCTATTGTGAAGAATGTTCTCTAGTGTTAGATATAGTCCTGCTTATCGGAACTTTTCAGAGTAGTGATCTAGGCTAGCATATATTTTACTGGTGCTTTTATTTCATGACTTCTCTCTACTTAAATAATTGGACAATAAATTCACTTTTGTTTGAGACAATCTGAGTTGGGTCTTTTAAACTGAGAACAATCATTGATAGGTGTCTTGGAGAAAAATTGACCTTTTAAATGGGAGAAAGCAGGGAGAGAAGTAAGTGTTTGTATTCAAGGCTTTCGGCATCATGGAAATTGCAATCACTCCTCCCTCACCAGGACCACAGATAGGTTAGTGCTGGCCAGACGGTGCCGGGGAAAACAAAATGCCTTGAAAGTTTTGAGGTTTGGTTGCAGCTACTTTATTGGAAGTCTCAGCAGAATGACCAAGGATTAAATGGCGATCCTGGATGATCCACTCAGCCCTTTAGGTTTGGGTTGCAGTGTATTGATGGGGCAGCATAGGAGAAACTTGCACAACTGCTGTCTGTGTTGTATCTGTATTAGCGCTGAAGAAAGGACGTCATTCTCGAGAGCACAGGCTGGCATTTTTCAAAAGAACTAATTTCATACACAAAATTCACGACATCTGCTTCCCCATCCTCCCCAAAAATGGGATTAGTGCACAGGCATTTCTTTGTGTCACTGTCAGAAATACATGCATGTGTGGATGACAACAAATAACTAAGTCTAAAGAATGTTCAATGCTATTATCAGACTTTGTGTACAATGTTACTACTTAGTCCGGCCATGAGTGCAGGGGACTGGGTTAGATGACCTCTCGAGGTTCCTTCCAGTCCTATGATTCTATGATTCCATCACCAGCTCTGTTCTTCCAGTGGTAGCGGGGGTGGGAATGTGAGTGTAGACAAGAAGCCAATGACATTCTAAACACCATCTCATGTTGAACTACTCTGAGTACAGTCAGGTGATATGGTGCTTAAAATGTCATTGCTCACCGGAAGCCCTATTGACAGTAGTGCTCCCACTAGAGCTGGGCAAACATTTTCTGGGAGCAAAGTTTAGTCGCTGAAGAATGAAGTTTCAGGATGATCAAAACTATTTATAAATTGGTTGAATTTGGGAAATAATTTCAGCTGAATAAAAAATGGGAGGAAAAAAAATTAAAAAGTTGAAATGGTTTGTTTCAACATTTTTGAAATGGAATGATTTGACTTTTTATTTTTAAATGATGATTTATTTTGAAATTGAGCTAATTTTTTTTAAAAGGTAAGAATACCTAAAAATCTAATTCCAGACTAACACGGCTACCCCTCTGATACTTAAAAATCTAATATAACAAAAAAATTGGCCTCTGGGCACAGAGTGAGCTGTTCTATATTGGGGCAAAGGTCAGATCAGTCTGGGGCCAGGTCAAAACCGCAAAGTCAGATTTTGCTACCAAACTGAGAGCATGAAGCGAGAATCAGGGTTGGGCCTGGCCAAAGTCTTTCACTGGTGTCAGCAAAGGTTTTAAGCTGGACATAGAAAACCAGGATCAAGGTCGGAAGCCAAAAATAGGTTGAGAGCCGGCAGTCTGGGATCAAAGAGAGCCTCAGTAAGGTGCGGTGAGTGAGTTAAAAGCACACCGAAGGCTGCATTTTCCAGACAATTCCCAGAAATGGCTTCCTGGTTTATATGGGGAGTGCCAGCTAATCAGGGAATCACAGAGGGTTGTTGTTGCTCATGTCCCTCAGGGCAGAACTTCCTGCAGGGCCTAGCCTCTCAGTTCCTCTTTTTGGCAATCCTGCCTGGGCCCCTGTTGGCGAAGAGGAAGCAGTACCTGTCTCGTACCCTGCAGACCACGATTTTTGGCCTGTGGGGTCTAGCTATTATTATTGGGCAGTGTGGAGAGTGGATCAGATGGAAGTATAGTAACTCACAGTGCTCTCCCATTCTGGCCCTGAAAGAACAGTTTCTTGGGTTACTGGACTGGATGACAGGGGTGACCTATTGATTATTTTCTACCAGGTCCAGTGAAAGTTTGGACCAAAGTGGAATTTGTAGGATCTGACCCTGGCTAACTGCAAGGGCATTGATCTTGATCTCCCTAGGACATGTAATTGCAGTGGTATCTGTAAATGTGGAGAGGCTGTGGAGTTTGGATTGGGCTCTTTTCAAAGGCAGAGGAACAAGCTTAGGGATTGGGTGCCCTGGTGACGCCCAGGCAGTACCCCTTACTGGGCTTGGATTTGTCCATTTCTCTAGTTTGGTCTGAATAGACAGGAAATTTCTCAACATTCTCCAGTAGAAACAGAGGTTAAGTTGCCAACGGCATTCCTTTTCCTCCCAGGACAGACATTTGTGACCTAGATCCACCCACATTCATTCAAGGTTTGGTTCCATGGGCTTGGGTGCAGTATGTGGGCATAGTGGCATCAGGCTCATTTTCTCTTCTCCTTTTGCTTGCACAGCCAGGTGTTAATATGAAGGACAAGATAAATGAAGGGTTTGAGTCGAGTACTTTTCTCTACACTAGGTAGCTTGTCTTTTACCTCTGCATGGATACTCCACAGGAACTGGTGCAGTTGTGCTGCCTCTTTCCACTCAACATCAGCCACCAGTTTTCAGCACATGAAGTGTTCAGCCCTTTCCCTAGCCTCAGCTTATGGACAGCAGCCTCTGCTGAGCAGTCATGGTGGGAGTCATCAAAGATAATCGAGAATCCTCACAGGAAAGCATCCCAGTTGGATTATACTGGGCAGTTTGGGGCTAACAGAGGAGAGGTCCAATTTAGCTCTTTTTGCTTGAGCAGGCTAATCACCAGCCCCACCTTTTCTTGGTCTGTAATACGTTCAGGGATGCAGAAGGAAATGCACTGGTTTAGAGAACCCTGATATTTCCAGTGGTCCCTGTTGAATCACTCTGGTAGCAGTGGTCCCCTGCTCAGGAGGGGGTGAGCTCTCAGGGTAGCTGCTTTTCCTTGCGAATCTTCAGGTTGCTCTTGGAGGGCCCGTACTTCTGACATGAGTTGTGTGGCATGGGTCTGTGACTGAGCCAGCTGCTCATGCAGGGCCAGCCCTTTAGCCATGGCCTGCGCTAACTGGGCCTGCAGCGTGAGGGTCTCCATTTGCAATCACACAGCCCATTCCTAAGGGTTTGGGACCCTGTGGAAAATGAGAGATGGACCTGCCCCATCCATCTTCTGTTCAGGGACTGGCAGAAGGAGGAATTTTGGAGGTGGTCTGAGTAATCTGTCAGGCCCGGGTCATGGGTGGCCTGGGGTATGGTGTGAGCTGCTAAGTATCGAGGCTGAAGGTCAAAGATCAATCTGGAGCCAGGCCAGGTCAAAACTGGAAAGTCAGATTCTGTTACCAAATTAAGAGCATGAGGCGAGGGTCAGGCTGGACTAGGCTCTTTAATCGGGGTCAGCAATGGTCTTAAACTGGAGCCAGTAAACCAGTATCAGGGTTGAGAGGCAGGAGTCTGGGATCAGGGTGAGTCGCAGCAAGAAGCGGTGAGGTAAGGTCTAAGGCAGAAGCACACCAGAGGTCTGCATTACTTGGATAACTCCCATAAATGGCTTCCTGGCTTATATAGGGAGTCACAGAGGGCTGTTGCTCGTGGCCCTTAGCAAAGGATTTCCTGCAGGGCTTAGCCTCTCATTTCCATTTGGTGGCAACCCTGCTTGGACCCAAAGGAGTGCTTGTCTTGCATCCTGCAGCCCCTGCTTCTAGACCCGGGGGTTCTTACATAAATGATATTTTTTGGTTCAGCCACCAAACCGAAAAATCAATTAGAGCTCTGCAAATAGCTCCCGCTGTTCTTATGAGCTTTGGAGCTGCACAGATGTTAACCATGGTGGGAAATTTTATAGAGAATAAAGACTAGTGTAGTCACAGCCCATGTAGATGTGCAATAGGCAATTCAAGAGAGTAAGCTGCTAGTACATATTTTAAAAAATTTCACAGCTTAGTTAAAAACGGCTCTTCTATATTTCTGAAAGCACGAAGCTGAATATACCTAGACACTGTTGTTCCCTTGCATCCGTCAAACTGGTTCTGTTTTAAAATGATGTCCCACTTTCAACAGAAGGCAAGCATGTCCTCTAACATGTATCCTTTTAATTCATTTGTGCCACAATCTGCTAAAGCTCATTAGCGTATAATACTGTGATTTAGCTTGTGAAAAAAGATGTGCTTGAATAAATAATCTCTTTTAATTATAATTAGTACTTACAGGGTTCCAGGTAAATTAGATGATTTGGCTTCTTCATTATTTTAGAACTTATTAGCGAAGTAACTAAATGTCCAGGAACATAAAAAAATGTACAAATGGATGTTCAGTTGACTGAGTGTAGTAAGATTTTCTGGCATGAAAAGCACAGTATTTATGAGTTAATTTAATCAGAGAAGAAAAATATTGAGTAGGTGACTGAGCAAAAATGATGACTGTGTATTATATTTTTGCCATGCAGCTGAACAAACACATTCAGTGACAGACCTTGGCAAGAGCTGCAAAGATGTTCTTGAGAATGGCATGAATAAATATTAGGTGCTGCATACAATTCACTGCTTCCCAGGTCTTCAGCAAAACCAGGTGAGCTTTGGATGGAAAATGTGGAAGAGACAATGTAAGCATGTTGGGATAATGTAAACATCTACAGTCCTCTCCCCAGCTGCTTTGCTGTAACATTTTCATTTGCATCAGCAACAACTCTGTCATTTTTTATCTGCTATACTTTCATTGCACTTCTAGGAATCAATTAAAATCACAGCTGCTTTGGAGTTCATGGCAGGCACTTCAACAATATAGCCTAAATAAAGGACTTTTATACCTGCTGAACAGAATTTACCAATCAGATTTCATCCCTACAACTGCAACCAGTTTACAAGCATATAAAGAAAAGTAAGTTGCTTGCTAGGTCCATTCAGAAACAGTGAGGATGCTTCCTAATGATTTAAAATTGAGTTTATCCCAGAAGGGCTCATTTGTCTTCCAGCGGGAGGAAGGGGATGTGCCAGGTAGAAGAGTTGTGATAAACATCTGGTTTTAGGGTAATACACTGACAGTGTCTCCATTAAAAGAATTTGTGAGAAAACATGGAGGAAAACCTCATTTTGCTGGTCATTGTTACTCCGGGGCTGGCGTATGGTGATACTGTTTGACTAGGGTCTACAGAACCACAGCTAGTCCAAGCACAGCCATCTGTCTGCTAAATGGAAAAGATAGACAAGAACACTTCACCCCAGTACTATGCCCATTACACTGTCTCCTCATTGAGTATGAAATTCAGTTCAAGGTCAGAGTGCTCATCTTCAAGCCCCATGGGAGTTTGGCAACTAAACACCTTCGAGGATCTTGGCCTAACTGTTGAAAGAACACTTCCTCCTTCCACCCTGCCCCAGGAACCAACAGGGATGATGATGCTGGTGGTGGTTTTAAGACAAAGCTGGATAAAAGGTTTCTTCTGTGAAGGGTCCAAGCTCTTCTGCAGCAGATAATGATGCACGTACATCTTTCCTACTTTAGAACACAATTCAAGACCCAAGATATACTTGTGTTGGGGACAGATAATGGCTGTAACTGAGAAGAATCTGCCGTAGCTAGGGGGAGAAAGATAGCGTTATGCCACTGTTGTGGCTCTCCATCCTGTGGGTCAGTCCCTACCATAACTCAGCAGCCTCAGGGCTGCTCCAATTGTCCTTGATTGTCCACAGCCCAAAAAGGATGTTTCAGAAGCTGATGATTGGTGGGTGTAGGAGTGCCTGGGTTATACCCCCTTTTCCACATCTAAACCCCTGTGCTGGAATTTAAAAGAGGGTACATAGAGCTGTGCTCTCTGTACTGAGGGAATATGTGCTTTTTGCCACTAGAGTGCCACAAAGCAAGTGAAATAAGGCTGAGGATGGGGCTGAGTGAGCGTAGCCTTCTTCCCCAGCCCCACTGCCTATTTCCCCATTAGAAATAAAATCCCATTGAGGGAGGAATAGCATATATAGTCCTTACAGGATGTCACTGCGACTTTCCCGCTTAGTTCCTCGATATCAAGGTGACTGGCAGATTAAAAAACAAGGTAAGTCACTCTACTTTCAGAGAGACACTATACTTGGGGCAAATCAGTGTTTTTGGATGTGTGCCTTTTGGGGTTTCCTTCTGAGTTTTTAAGGGTGATTGTTCTTTCCTATAATGAGCCAAATGTCCGTTATGTATGTTCTGTTCCTTAGCCATTGTCTGTGAAAATCAATATTAAACAAACTGGGTGGCACTTCTCAGGCTCAAGATGCTCCTGTCTCCTGCCTTATTTCCCTTCATCACTCCATAGCATACTGCGTCAGAAAGCCAAGCAACATTAGGACCGAGCTTATACTGAACATGAGTTGGGCAAAGACCTTTGGGATGAGGTAGTCTTCCATCAAGGGCAGTAGCACCTGGTAGTCAGCCTACCCCCTCCATTTAGCATGGCCCTTTGAGAGTTTGAAAGGCCCAATGGAAGATATAGCGAGACCTAAGAGGGGCAAAGATCTTGAGGAAGTAGCCCTGGGAATGAATACTGGTTGAAGAAGGAATCTTGTTACTGTACCTTCAAGAGCCTTTTAGTGGGGGTGGAGCAAGGTTCTCTCACTCAGCCAGTTAAGAAGTTGTTGGGAGAAGAGGACTAGCACAAAGGCTGCCTATTTCCTCACACTAGGGTAGCCACTTAACAGGAGAAGGCTGGCCTGCTGAATGCAGCAGATTGGAAGGCTAATTGGGAAAGGTATCCAGCTGAAGGGAGCTTGCAGCTGATTAACCTAAGGCCTGAGACACAAATTTCATCTCAAGAAAGAGGGAACTCTTGCTTGAAGAATAAGACTGACTGACTGACCTAAAGCAAGAGACCTGAGAAAACTACTAGCACAACAATCCAGCTGCTGCAGGGAAGAGCTGAGACTGGCTTTCAGGAAATGCCTCTGTAGCTGGCCCCAGGAGAAGCCATGAGGAACCACAAAGTTCAGGTGAGTGCACCAGAGTCTGCAGATCTTGTGAAAATGCTGATGATGAATCTGAGTCTACAAATGAAGTAAAGATAGGAGCAGCCCAGGTAAAGTATGGAGGGATTGAAAGAGCGGTACTTATCTGCCTAAACAAGCTCCATTGGTGGAAACCCAAAGGAGAGGGTTGGGCTGGGTGCCCCTATGGTCTTTCACCATACCAACAGGGGTCAAGAACAAAAGAAGCCAAGAACAGCAAGTGCCAGAAAGAGTCAGGGAGATGGGCTTGAAGGCCATTAGTTTTTGTTTCCTATTTTCTGGGCTCTTCTGTTAACCCCTGGAAGGGGAATGCACTGAGCAGTGACCTGGCCAGAGGACTAGGCCATGTCCAACAACAGACCATTGTGTCACCAGAACAACTGAGAGAACCCCAGCAACACTACACCTGAACTCGAGGAGGCCCTCAGAGGTGACAGGTGCAATTACAACCTGGTTCTATCATTCCTACTCTCACTAGGTTGTCCCTTTTGTCAGCACCCACAATAAAAGATGTTCAGAACAGCTCAGCTCCCAGGTAGGCATCAGAATAAGTGGACACATTTCCAAGAGTGCTCCCAGCACATTGAGATCTGAATGTTTTTTTAAAAACAAACAAACAAAACCCCTGGTCGTAAGTTTCACAGTGGAAGCTGTTGGGTGCTAAGTTCTTTTGAAAGCCTGGCCCTTGTTTGGGAGCTGAGCTCTCCTGAGACTCCAGCTACAGTTATGGGTGCTGAACATGTGAAAATCCAACTCTGAACTCTTTGAACATTTGGCCTGTAATATTTGATAACACAACTGATTTTTGTTTGTTAGAGTAACCCTAGTTACGCCTCAAACTTGTCATTATTGGTCAGCTGCTTGCTTGTTGTCATCACTGTTGAAATGATGGGACTTGAATGCTGATAGTGTAGGATTTGAATGCTGATAGTGTATCGTGTTTTGGACCAGCTCAGGAAGGGTGATCCCAGCATGAAATAAATGTTATCAATATTTGTCATAGGTACATGTCAGGCATGTGAGGAAAGGGAGATGGATCTTGCCTTGGATGATGCTTTCTCCAAAATGGTGAGTTATTTTACCCCCACCATCCTTCTACACTTATACAGCAGTAACTTTGTTAATCAGCTCTATAAATATCTTGCTTTTCTATTAAAATGTTGAATATAAATATTCTAAAAGTATGACACCATTATCTTCCCTTTATCCTTATGTGGGTGTGTCTCAGAGTTCTCTGTGCATATTTTCTCCACTTAACCTACTTCAATATCACCTAGAAGGAGTCTGAGCTAACCTGTGATGGCACATAAATCAGAACCCAGCAGTAGTGTGAGCAATGTGCTGTATGCGTGGACTACAGAAATTATACATGCAGGCAGATGATTCTCCTGAATTTACAGAAGCACTGATGTTCCTTGTCTAAACTCTCCCCTCACTGAAACTGCACCATTCCTTGATGGTCACATCACAGCTCAGCTAGACTGGATATTATGCTGGAGGAGGTAGGGTTGCCAGGTGTCCAGTTTTTGACCGGAATGCCTGGTTGAAAAGGGACCCTTGTGGCTCCAGTCAGCACCACTGACCGGGCTGTTAAAAGTTCAGTTGGCTGCAGTGGCTGGCTCTGTGCAGCTCCCAGAAGGGGCTGGCATGTCCCTCCGGCTCCTAGGTGCAAAGGTGGCAAGCGGGGCTCTGCATGATGCATCCACCCCAAGCGTCGACTCCACTGCTCCCATTGGCCGGAAACTACAACCCATGGGAACTGCGGGGGTGATGCATGCGGACGGGAGCAGTGAGCAGAGCCCCCTGGCTGCCCCTGCACCTAGGAGCCAGAGGGATATGCCAGCTGCTTCTGGGAGCTGCTTGAGGTAAATGTTGTCTGGAGTCTGCACCCTGAACCCCCTCCTGTGCCCAACCCTCTGTCCCAACCCTGAGCCCCATCTTGCACCCAAACTCCTTCCCAGAGCCTGCACCCCCTCCCACACCCCAACCCCCTCCCCCAGCCCAGAGCCCCCTCCTCCACCCCAACCCTCTGTGCCAGTCCAGTGAAAGTGAGGGAGGGTGAGGGAGCGCGAGCGATGGAGGAAGGGGGGACAGAGTGAGCGGGGGGCGGGGCCTCGGGGAAGGGGTGGGGTGGGGCAAGGGTGTTTGGTTTTCTGCAGTCAGAAAGTTGGTAACTCTGGGAGGGGGCATTGTTTTGCATCTTTTCACTCCATGCCCTTTTTTATGTGTTAAGGATGATTTGGAATGGCAAATAGCTATTTCTTTCTAACATGGCTAGGTGCTGGGTGCGGCCAATAATTACAGTATCACAAAGAAATAGGCTGGAAGATCAGTATTTCTCCTGGAAACCATAAATCCTCCCACTTTGTTATAGACACATACAGTCTCTCTCTCTCTCTCTATCTCACTCCTGCCCCTCCCCAACCTCTCTTACACAAAATTTAACAGATTATTCACCCCCATTTTTTAACTTTATTATTTTAATTGAAGACATGCATAATGTGCCCTATTTATTGTACAGAAATTGTGGTTCTTGTTGTAAAGAGTGCTGTGTTCATATTTTGATTGCATTTGTGCTTTCCCTGGCTTGTATTTTAAAAAGTTCAGATACAAAATTTTAAAATTCTTAAGAGAAAAAAAAGGAAGGGGAGGGGAAAGAACAAAATGCCAGTGGTTTCTCATGTTACTAGGAATGGGCTCTTGTTTCTGGGCTAACAGTGTAACTATTTCTGAACTCTTTATTGATGGCACCCAGAGATAACTAACTTTCATGCAGCTTTCAATGCATATTCCTCAGTGACTGTTCTGTCTGTTATCATTGTTACCCAAAGGGTTGTATGACATTTAGATACCATAGAAAGTGAAGTATACAAAAGTGTTTCCCCAGAACCTTGTTGGGAACTGGCATTAGAGAACAAGCTGCTAATCACTCCTAGGTGATATTGAACTAGGTCAAATATTTATATTCAACGTTTTAAGATAGCAAGACATTGATAGAGCTGAGCTACAGTGGATCAGCCATCTCCTGCTATCACTGAAGGTGGACCTTGTGGGTAACTTTCATCTAGGCTGCAGCTTTCATTGCAGGATCTCAAGATGTTTTGGTCAGGCATATTTTATCTATATGAATTATGCTTCAGGTTTTAACATGACACCATATTCAGAGGTGTACTCTGTCCTTGATGTGCATTCAAAATGTACATTTATATTAATGCAAGTTATGTGGACAAATCATGGGGAGAAAGATCATCCAGGGTGAAATGTCCATCCTTTGCTGCTCCCACGTAGAACCTGAATAAGTGGACCTTGTACAGGGGAAGGGGCTGGGTTAACGTGGTGCCCCAGTTGTGGGGCAGCTCCACAGCCTTTCTTCAATACAGCTGCTAAACCTACACTCTCCCTGCAGCAATCTATTGGCCCTCAGAGCCGTTATGTAGCCTATAGTGTCTACTTGGTTTTGTTTCTTGTATATCATCACTGACAGCAATTAAACAAAGTTAGTAAGAAAGACACATGTTTTCTCTCCTTGGGATGTTACTAGAACTCTCTGAAGGGAAATGTTTAATTTATTCTTCAAATGGTGAGGAAAATCTTCACAAACAATTAGGGATTATTATGAAACCAGCTTTAGCTATTACATATGATGTACATGATATGAATACTCAGTATGGAATAACTATGTTTTTGGAGAGTTAGACATAGATCATGGAAATAAGTTCTTGGTTTAGTTTCAATAGAGTTCAAAATTACATCTAATATATAATATATCTTGCTTCCTTGTATTTTTACTCTACATACTAAAATGTAAGCCTAACTGTTAAAAAAAAGCCCACATTGGAGACAAATTCTTAGCTCTGCAAACTTTTTTTTACTTCAGTGGAGATAAAGAAATAAATTAAAGAACTGAGGTAAATGGGACCCTTTGTACAATACAAGGACAATTTTTGGCCCTTCCTATGCTTCTGCCTTTAACCTGCAGATTGTATGATGACTTTTTGGAGCAAATTATTGCACTGAATCAAATTTGGAGTTGTTAAACCAATGATACCTTACAATTAATCTTGGCACATATTTACAAAACTCCAAACACATTTCTTTTGTACACGCTACTGAGAAATGTTACATAAAATTAAGCACCAAGTAATGATTTAATCTGTGGTTAGTTAATAATTCACAGATGATCACACTGCTGGAAAGTCTATCTCTTGGGACAGAAACAGAGAGACAGGCAAATGAGAATTTGAAACTGACAGGCTGTGAGCTATACATATAAGAGGGAAAAGTCAGATGTACACCATCCGTATTTCTGCTTACTGTGCCACACAAGCCTCATGGAAGGATTTGATCAGGAGGAGCCATTTTGCGCGACCTTTTGTGTTTCTTAGATTACTTGAAAGTTATTTTTGATTTCTTGCCCAGAGCAGGGATTTTACAAAAACTGAAAGGGGCCCCATCTTAAGTTCCCACAATGGCCTAGACTCCCACACCATAGTGTGAACTGCTGCGTTTCACAAGCTACTGTAACATGTCTTGGCAATTGGTGATAAACAGGCAGGGCTTCAGAGGAAACCTTCCTTCCTTTTTTTTTTTTTTTTTTAAAGAAAAATAAAATTCCAGACTTAATTCAGAATGAAATCACACACTGTCACCATGCAGAAATAAAAAGGGTTAGTAATATAATTTGGATATGATGCATCAGAGCTAGATTGTGCCGTTAGGCTCGGCCAAGATGGAATGAAGGGGTGGCACACAACGGCTCCACTTCAAAACAGCAACAGGAAGGAATTCTGAGTCATAAGTGCTGCCTTCTCCCTGTTCCTTACCACTCACTTCCTCACAGGGGAGAATATTTGGAAAGTTGGACTGCTTTCTACACCAGAGCCAGGTTGTCTGATACTATTACACATCACCGTAGTAGCAGACTCTAAGGATTTGTCTACTTGGCACTGCGGATGAGAGTCCCAGCTCAAGGAGACATACTCACTCTAGCTGTCATTGAGATGCACACTAAAAATAGTAGTGAAGCTCTGGTAGCATGGGCAGTGGCTGGTAGCAGGAGGGCCTAGCTGTCCTGAGTACACACCCGTCTAGACCATGTGGGTACATTTGCAGTATTGGCTCAGGCTACCCATCCATGGCTACACTACTATTGTAATACACTAGCTCAATGACTTTAATAGACTGACTTAATGAAAGCTAGTGTGGGTATGTCTTTTAGTTGGGAATCACACCTCAGTTCCAAGTGTAGACATATCCTATGATAGACCCAGAACCAGGATCCAAGTAGGCTGAGCAAGAGGGTGAGGGGAAGCAATACTCACTCAGTCAAGCAAAGGAATAAGAGGAAAAGTTTGTCTACACTAGAGACCTTACAGTGGCACGGTTGTACTGCTGCACCTCTGTAAGGTCTCCCATGTAGCCTTCCTATGCTCTCTCATCGGCATAATTAAATCACCCCAACGAGCATCTCCCGCTGAGCTAGTGCTGTCCATGCTATGACACCATCTGTCTCTTCTCCCCCGCCCCATTCATTTTGTCTCTTTTATTTCTCTACGTTACATTCCTACCCAATTTCTTTCTTGCTCCCTTCTCTTTGGGTTTCTCATCTCACCCCAGTAGCTGTACTCCCCATTCCCCTGAAGACTATGATGTTTGGCAGGGGACCTAAGCTGAGTACCAGAGTGTAGAGGCAGCCATTATCATTTGAGATGCTCTGGAGGTGGCTACATTGGGGACCGCCAGAGGAACAGACTGGGGGATGTGGGGGTTGGAGGGATTAGATTTCAAATAAATATTTGAATGATTCAACCAAGAAAAATATTACCCTTTGAAAAAATTAAATATACAAAGTGCTGAAAGGCTAATGAAGTTGCTAACTTTACTTGTATGTAACTTTTTGTTTCTTTTTGTTTGTTTGTTTTTTAAAGTGAGGTACCTTTTCAAGCAGTCTAGCCCCATTTTCTGCTAAAGTACATGCAGCACTAATAGTACTAAACCCTGATGTCCTTATTCTATATTTCTTTTTTTATTCTATGACACCCCAAATATTCAGATTATAAGGGATTTTGTGGGTTGATAACTTTTTATATCACTGTAAATTAATGTTGTTTTTAGCAATATTAGGTATTGCCCATTTGTTTAAGATCATAATGTTTTTTTTCTAATTTGGTTTTGCTAACTAGTAAAAAAAAATTTGTTTTTGGAGGTGTGAAAAAAGCCATTTGGCTCATGAAGGGTCATTCACTTTATTAATAAACATGTACCATCCACAATCTCATTGTTCTTGGTGCATTAAGACAGTCTCTTATTTTGTGGTAATACAGAATTGATTTTTCAGTATGTAAAAGGCTTTTTACTGTCACTGTTTTCCTTTGAAGTTCTAGTTAGTGAGGTTGAGCAGATGTAAGAAAGCAGAAGCTGGCTCTTAACACTTGAAAGTGTAATGAGAAGAATTGACTTGACAAAGTATAAGGATTGGTTAAAGCCGGCAAGGTTGCTCAGCTTAGAATGTGCCACTGCTGAGTCACCCTTAGGGTTGGACAGACAGTGGATGGTGTCTTTATAGGGGATATAGATCACAGTGCCTTGTCTGAGTAGCTGAGCTAACATAGTGGAGGTGTGCAGAGCAGGAATTATCCCCACTCACTCATTCCATGGAATGGCTGCAAAGTCACTCCAGAATGGCTGAATGCAGGATGTTTACTCCGTTCCCCCACACAATAGGAGATCATTTGTCCCTGTTCTCTCCTTTCCATGTGAGCATACTGTGTAGGAAGTGTTACAAACAGGATGTACAACCTATTGATGGTTCTACCAAATCATCCTCCCCCTCACCCACGCACCTTTCACAGTGAAATCTAACCATTCTGATGCACATGGGCCTTAGTGCAGAATTCCATAATTTCATTCTATCTTGCCCAGATTTGTCTTGTACTGTTTTAAGTACTTATTCAGCAATTCTACTGGATATTTTAAAATCATGTTCACAACATTATCTATGATGCACTATGCCGTATTTTTCAAAGTCTTGTGGTCCCATTTCAGTCCTATTCCTTGTGTGTTGGTATTAATTATTTTTGTCACTACTATCTGCATTTGTCAATAATACATTAGATTTTCCATATGTCAGTTCTTCAGCCAGTCAAAGAACCCTGTCTTACTAGTTCTTAATTTTTTTTCACTCATCAGCCACTTTTTTTTTTCTTGCAGCCAAAATTCAAAACTAGAGATGTGCTGAGAGGTGGTGTTTAGATCCAAATTCAGGTTAGGGTTTGGGGTTCAAGGTTGAACTAGGGCTAGGGTTGGTTTTGGAATTCATAGTGTAAGTAGAATTTTGATGTCATGAAGGGCTTGTGCTGATATTCTGCATAGGGTGAATTATTAAATGCACTGTCACTACTTGCTTTTTTTCTATAACTTCTCAAAACTTGAGTCTGTTCTGCCCTAAATATAATTTGACAGTATGTATCTTACTATACTTAGAAAACTGTAAATAACTAATCCAAAAAATCTATCTTGCTAGTATGTTTCTATGAAACCTCCGACTTCAACTTGAAAGACTTATTTATGGTTGGGTTCCCACAATCAGAACTTTCTAATGGCTATGTGATTTTTAATAACATGGAATTTAGATATCTGTTTTTTTAATTATTAAAAACAAAAAATGGCACATGTCCTTTTAATTTCCTCATGTCATGCTGTGTGATAAGCTACAAGATAATATGTTGCAAGTAATAAGTCAGTGTTTCCAAAGCTATAGTTGCATTGTGCATCCAAATATACAAGGCTATTTCTAATTATCTGCATACCATTTAAAATCCAGGATAATTCAATGTCCACATCTGTACTTCACCTCTACTTATTTCCATTACCTTGCATATTATAGATGTCAAATTGATGGGTCTGCAGTTCCCTAGAGTGGCCATTATAAATATCAGTACTACAGTGAAATGCTTCCAGTCTTCTGGAACCTCATTTGAACTAAGGAAGTTCTCCATAATGATCATTAATGATGTATTGCTTGCATATAAATGTTGGATATTAATCTTTTGTATATTTATACTATTCTATCAGAGGTTTGTTCATCCCTTTAATACACAGCTAATCAATGAGTGAAACAGTATTGTGCTTATGAGAACTCTGCATGTATACTTAGTGAAGTACTATTTTTATTTTTAGCTCTTTTTGTGGTGAACCTTTTCAAAATTCTAACTCTTTTCTGTTGAATGAACTGTAATGTCCTTTAAAATCAAACATTGAAAATGCACTGAGTGAATTAAGATGTACTCAGAACAAAGAATTTTTGAGAGATGTAAACTAGAGCTGGGTGAAAAAATCTGCAAATATTTGCAGATTTTTATATACATTCGTTGATCATGTGCATTCCCCTTTGCACTTGTTTTTCATGAACATTTGAGTGATTGAATCACACAGGCCCACATGTTCTTGGAGTGTTAATTGCAAAGTTGTGGAATCTGATGATGATTCGTGTGTCAAATTAAAATGCAAAACTGCTTCTCCAGTCATCTATTGAAGGAACAGAAAAAAATGTAATGCGACTTTTCTGACCAATTATGACTAAGCAATGCAGCTTAACTAACAAGCCCTGAATTCTTGCAGTCACTGTTCATGATTTACAGAATTTTTAAAAAGTGTGCGTAGAGGGAAGAGAGACTGAATAACAAATACATTTGAAGAAATGATCTGCTTATTGACATTCCAAGACCAGAGATAAAAGAGGCTAAATTAGTTGAGACAATCCTAAAGTTAGGGGCAGGAGTTTTGTCCTGCTCCTCGTGGGATAGGCTAGAGGTGATTTTTGTCCTGTGTGGGTTTTTTAAAGTGTGTATTTGCATTAGAATGAGGCACATATAGAAGAATAAAGCTTTGTCTGAGGTTATGATGAGTGTCCATTGCAGTCTTTTCAGGGTTGCCAGCTCATGATTTTATTACCAGTCTCATGATATTTGGGGTTTTTCTTCAAGCTCCAGATCCTGAAGGCATGTGAATCAATGAGTATTTAAGCTTTTATTTTGAAATAAAGTCAATTTCTAACCCTAATGGTCATGGAGAAAAGTTTGGAAAAGCAGTCCAAGTGTCCCTTAAGGACTCAAATCAGATAAACATTTTTTTTGAAGTATTGTATTTTAAGTCAATCTTGTGTGTGTGGCATGACTTTTGTGTGTGTGGTCTAACTCATGATGATAGATTGCTTGGAGTTGGCAGTAATGATGCCAATTTAGTTTTCTCCATATTCCAAAACTGATTGCGCTACTTTGCCTTGGACTGAAGGGAAGTAAGCTCCTCCTACCATGAAAAAGATGGCCTGTTAGAAACTTGTAACTAATATCAAAGAAGCAAATAATAGTGTGTGTACTGCGACTGAAATTTTTCAATCGCACCTAAGGCCCAGATCCTCTGAATGTATTTAGGCTTTTAACTTCCACTGAAAAAGATGGAAAATAAGTGCATAAATGTCTTTGAGGATATGTGTGTCAGTGATTTTAGACGCACAATTTCCATTGAAAGGGCCTTGTGTGTTTGTGTCAATTGGTGTAGCTCCATTGACTTCAGTGAAGTTACTCTTATTTATGTCAGATGAGGATCTGGCTCTCTTTCAGTGCATAGATGAGTGCCTTTCTGCAGCACAGTCAGCAGCCCAGCTGTTTGCTGCTTGTTATAGAGGAGACATGCAGTGTGCTCTCTCACTGAGACCTTATTCTTGTGCTTTCATGATTTGTTGTACTGTTAATCTAAAATAAAGGTCATTCTGACTCAGCAGATACAGAATGTGGAAAAATAATAGACATTTTAGTTGGAGAGGCTCTTAGTTGGTTCCATCGGGAGTTTTTAATGATCTCAAAATCAAAAATGAAGACTACAAAAAGTGGAAACATGGATAAATTGCTACGGAGGAGTACAAAAGAATAGCACAAGCATGTAGGGCCAAAATCAGAAAGGCTAAGGCACAAAAAAGCCTGCACACCTAGCAATGGACATAAAGAAAATAAGTTCTTTAAATACATTAAGAGGAAGAGAAATGCAAAGAAAAGTGTAGGTCCTCTAATTAGCAGGGAAGGAGAGCTAATAACTGATGAAATCAAGATAGCAGATGTTTAATGCCTATTTGCTTCAGTCTTCATTAAAAAGGTTAATGGTGACCAGACACTCAACACAATTAATATTAACAAGGGGAAGGAATGCAAGCCAAAACATGGAAAGAACAGACTAAAGAATATTTAGATAAGTTAGATGTATTTATGTTGGCAGACCTTAAGAAATTCATCATATAGTACTTGAGGAAGTAGGTGAAGCAATCTCAGAACAGTTAGCAATTATCTTCAAGAAGTCATGGAGGATAGGTGAGGTCCCAGAGGACTGGAGAAGAGTAAATATAGTACTTATCTTTAAAAGGAGGAACAAACAGGTCCCAGAGAATTATAGACCCATCAGCCTAACTTTTATATATAGAAAGATACTGGAACAAATTATTAAACAATCAATTTGTAAGCACCTTGAGGCTGATAATATAAGGAATAGCCAGAATGGATTTGTCAAGAACAAGTCATGCCAAACCAACCTAATTTCCTTTTTTGACAGGGGGATTACTAGCATAGTGGGTAGGGGAAAGCAGTAGACATAATGTATCTTGTTTTTTTTAATAAAGCTTTTGACACAGTTGCACATGACATTCTCATAAGCAAACTATGGTCTAGATTAAATTACGATAAGAAGGTTGACAGACCGTACTCAAAGAGTAATTATCAGTGGTTTGCTGTCAAACTGGGAGGGTATATCTAGTGGGGTCCCACAGAGGACAATGCTGGATCCAGTAAGAGTCAATATTTTCATTAATGACTTAGATAATGGAGTGGAGAGTGTGCTTATAAAATCTGTAGATGACACCAAGATGGGAGGAGAGGATTAGAATTCAAAAGGAACTTGACAAATTGGAGAATTGGTCTGAATTCAACAAGATGAAATCTTATAACGATAAGTGCAAAGAACTTCAGTTAGGAAGGAAAAATCAAATGAACAACTACAAAATGGGGCATAGCTGGCTAGGTAGTAGTACTGTTGAAAAGGATCTGGAGATTATAGTGGATCATAATTTGAATGAGACAACATGATGCAGTTCAAAAAAGGCAAATATCATTCTGAGGTGTGTTAACAGGAGTGTTGTATGTAAGATATGGAAAGTAATTATCCTGCTTCATTCTGCACTGGTGAGGCCTCAGATGGATTATTGTGTCCAATTCTGGGAACCACACTTTAGGAAAGATGGGAATAAATTGGAGGGAGTCCAGAAGAGAGCAACAAAAATGATAAAAGTTGAGAAAACCTCACCTCTGAGGAAAGGTTAAAAAAATCCTGGGCATGTTTAGTTTTGAGAAAAGAAGACTGAGGGGGCACCTGATACCAGTCTTCAAATATGTTAAGCTCTGTTATAAAGAGGACTGTGATCAATTGTTCTCCATGTTCACTAAAGGAAAGACAAGAAGTAATGGGCTTACTATGGTCTTACTTTGGGGTGTAAATGGCACTAATAGCTAAGATTCTGCACCATTGAGATATGATGAGTGAAGTATATAAAAGCAGACATAGGACATGCGGAGCTTTTGAAAAACAGGGTTGAAAGATGCTGTCTGGCAGTACTAAATGGACATTGAGTAATGCCTAGCTACACTGACATATTTAATGACTTGTCATTTATAGTTTATAACCCTTTTGTGGCCTTGAAAATTTGCTTAGTGTGTACCTTGGAATAAAAGCTTGTGGCAGGATTTTTTTTTTATTACAAGTATAGCCCACACCCCCACACCAAAAAGTGGTAAATTAACATTCTGAAGCTCAAGTTATTTTTGTGTCAAAAGGCATGATTTTGTTGTATATTTCTGCAAAACATAAACAGGAGCCCCTGGAGTATTTTGTGTCAGAACAAATTATCTTTGACAGAGTCATTCCTTTTAAGGAAGCCATTTTGCCAATCGCTAATTTATTTCAGTCAGAGTTTCATCATATTTTTTCATATGACTTTAAAAACCTTAGTATGAAACCTTCTAAGTGTGGTGGAAGAGCCGAGACAGAGTTGTCTTGAGACTGTTTAGGGAGGAGCTGAAGAACCTGAGAACTCTGTCTAGGCCTTAAACACAGTGCTATCTTGCCTTATCTCTGCAAGAGATACTACATTTGAGAACTTTTAGCTGCAGTTTTGTTTTTGTCATCAATATCCCCCTTCCAAGGTGTGTATGTCTGTCAATAAAATTAGAGTGGAAATTCAGTATCCTATGTGTGCATCTACGTGCTTTTCTTCCAACATGGAAGTAACTCACTGCAAGATTCCCAGCTGCCCAGAAGCTGGGACAGTGAATTTTAGACCTTGTCTACATGGAGAAATTTATACACGTGACTATACTTAAGTCTCTCTAGAAACAATACTCAGTCCAGAATAAGAGTGACCACATAGGGAGTTATACCAGTATGATTATACTTCTGTGTGCATCCTAGTAAACTTCCACATATAGATAAGCCCTGAGTGACACTCTTAACTTTATTAAATTGCAGTTTCTGAGTATGAATAACAGTATATGGAATCTCAGATATTACAGGTGGAAATGATCAGTTGGGTTATCTTGTCAATCCATTGGGGGCCAGTCCACAATTGCATCCACCCTATATTATTAGTGCTTTGTCCCTTCCAACTTTAAATGTTTCAAGGGTTTCACCATTTCCACTGAGAGATTATTCCACAGCGCGTACTTCTTAGTGTGAAGAAGATATCCCTTATACTGTCCCTGCATTTTCCTTTAATGTAGTGGCATTTTTAACTGTCTGGGGAATTAACAAAAATAGAGTGAATATTGTGAATGGGGAACTAAAATTAATTTTCTCCTATTTTTAAAAATATATCCTCTTAATGATAAGGTTAATGAATTTTATTTATCGCTGTTTTTGGTTGTCAAAGCAGAGCGAGTAGTTTTCAGAAAACAAGCTGAACTTCCCCTGTAAACAAAAGAGGGGAAAATACCCCTGATCCACTGTCATAGATTTCTACTAATTTCTACTGCTTTAAATAAAGGAGTTTTTGTGCTAGCTTACAAATAAAGACCTTGAAATGAAATAGAGAAGGGGGAGTTAAATAAAAAAACATACTGGCTTCCTCCCAAACAGGGAGTGCTGACAAGTATAATCATATTACTAAAGTCACATCAGCAATGCGATATATTAAATAAAAACATTGTCTGCAGCAAGGCTACGGTAGTTTGTATTTTGTTCATGAAAACACTGTTACATCAATCTGCCCAGAAAATGGGCTACATCAGAAAACAATGTTAAGAAGGCTTTTAAAACACATCATTGAGATTACAACACTTTTAAAAATAAACAGCACTGAATACCAACACAGGTAAAATGTCATTGTGAAACCAAGATCTGAAATTCAACGGCATGCTTTATAGCTTTCCAGTGTGTGATAAAATCTGTTCACCAGATGTACTATCTGTCTCCTGTGTAGCATACTTGAGCATCGTGTAGGCCCGAGGCCCATTTATTTCATGTAATTGCCTTCCCTGTGCACACCTTAGGGCACCCTAATTCTCCATTTTATTTCAGGCACTGTTCAGGGTACCATCTGGTAGAGTTAAGCTCATCTCATTTTACTGCTCTACTGCAGTGGCTATATTCAGCCCTATAGCATTTTTGCAATGGAGAGAGATCTTACTGCCAGCTATTTATTGTTGCCTGAAACAAAGTAATCTTTAACTATACACATTCAGAGTTCACATGTATATCAGTATTACCTGAAAAACAGGTCACCAGTTTCCACTTCACATACTGAAATAAATAGTGAATTGCTAATATTCAGGTACAGCGCCATGCCGGCACAGCATTTTCTTCTGTTAACTTGTGGAGCAGTAGTTCTAAATTCTACTCTTGCTATTTCAAGTACGGCTGTCTCTTTAGTATCTCATTTTTATTATTTCTATTAAAATGAGCACAAAATATTGTATCACCTTGAAAAAAGGTACCTCACTGAAATAGCTTAATATTTAAAGGAAGCAATATACCTCTCAACTCTACCTCATTACAAGGTTCATTGCTATTTTAGGCTCAGATTTACTCCATCCCTAACATACATGGTGCTATCTTATTGTTTATCATTGTAAATCATTGATATAAAAATGGTTGAACTTGAAAGTGAGATCATGAAAAACATCATTTCCAGCATCTTCCTTCTCCTCTGCTTTTTTTTTTTATAATTTTTTTTTTGATGATCTCTCTCTTTCTCTTTCCCTCTTTGGGTCTTGGTCATGTATTTTAGTGGCCTGACTCTTTCTCCCCCAATATAACTTCCCTTTTTTTGCCTGCAATTTTGAGCCCATGGTTATTGCCATTTAGATGTCTGTCTACCCGATTATGCCTACAGATTAGGTGCTTAGTGTAATTGCTCCCAATTTTCATATGCTAATTGAAAGCCCTGCATCCCTAACTCTAACTCCTTTATGGATTTGAAACTTACATCCAGCAAAATTCAAAGAGCCAGATTCTGTCTTGCTGTAAATCCCATTGACATCAGCACAGCTGCAAGGCAGTACAGAATTTGCCCTACGACAGCCGCTTTCTCTTGTAGGAGAGAGCTGCCCCCCTCTCCAAGTTGCTATGAAATGGTGTATGCATCATATAAAACACCTCCAGTTCCAACTTTGGACAAATCCTATTGAAGCCTTGAGTAATGTTCACAGAACTTGGCTCAATGTTTCTTAGGTGTGTAACCAGATTCTCTAGAACAAAAAATAGCTACTACCCTTCAGGGTCCAATCCTACATTCCTTGTGTACCCTAAAACTTCCACTGAGGTGAGTGGGATTGTTGAATAGATCCTATTTTTCCTGTCACAGCAGCATGCATGTTAAAAATGAGCTACTCTTCTCCCACTAGCCTCTTTTTAACAAAACATTTAAATCACACTTTCATTGGATCCCCTTCACCTGAACTTTCTCTCCAGGCAAGGTCAGGGCAAGATGATGGCAATCTGATGTAGGCACACTGTAACATGGCCCTCTGTGGTTCTGCCTCCACTTCAAGTGGCAGTGGCAGCAGCATAAGGCCACCGCTGCTCTCTCACCCAGGTGCAGCAGCAGCAGGATCCCACTTTGAGGCAGAGGTGGCATCATGGGAACCTCAAGTACTTAGCCCAGCATCTGGGGATATATCTGCTCAGGTAGGTGGGCTAGGCCCACTTCACGTCTTGATACATGTGGAGAGGCTTTGGCAGGATGCCCAGAACAGCGGGTCTTGGAGCTAATACCCCACTGAGATGAGTTCATACCTCTCATATTGTTCCAGGCTGATACTCCTGCTTTGATCACACTCAGTTCATGTTTTCAAACTTTTCTTTCCAACCATGAGGACTAGAAACTTACTTTCAAAAAAAATTCTGATGTAATCACATGACTCCAGGAGCTGTGGCCCAAGGTACTGTCTGTCCGGCAGTGTCTATATCTTAACTTAGCCCTGATCAAGGTGATGGGTGAGGGGCTACTTTTCTGGTCAGTGAAAGTACTGCTACTCAAACAGGGAAGGGGTTGTAAGTGATAGTCAGCTCACCTGCCACTTTGGTGATTGGTTATCTCTCTGCATTGGTTATCTCTCTGCATTATCTGCAGCATTTGACAAGAAGAAGATTCCAGAATCATTCAGAGCACAATCTGTTATGGCTTAGGTAACCAGCACAAATAAATCCTAGACCAAATCACTCTAAAAATGCATCTTTTCCCCTTCTCTTCCCTTGTTACAATTAATTATTGGTAATAAAGGATGGGATTTCACAGCTGTGTCTGAGAATACTGTCTTCTAGATAAACTATAACATCATAATTCCACTTTTTAAAAAGAGAGTTTGTTGTGTGAAATCTGTATGTTTTGCACTCACAGGCAATGACAAATGTAGGCACAGGCACCTGGATGTAGCTGTCTGCTTTAATATAAAACAGGGTTGAATGAAAAGGATAATTCCCACTGTTATTCATTGTTGTAAAGAGAGTTTATTTTACTGTTTTTAAGATCAGCTGAAATTAGAAGTGCTGGATTATCATCAAACTGACGAATTCTTAATAGCCATAAAAATGCCTTTGGCTGATGTCTTGTAAATCACTGTTAGTGTCCAATGACTAAATAGATTCATATTTATTTTCGTGGCAATTTACCTCTTTGAGATTGCTTGAGAGTTATTCTATAAAAATGTTAATGTTGATCTCAATCTGAAGAGGAATTCCCCACCCCCCATGCATTCTGTCAAACATAGCTTCCTAATAATTACACTTGCATCTTTGTGCTAAGAACAAAGTGGATGAACAAAGCAACCACAGGTCTTTGAGGAATGGGAACTTGGAAATTTTTTAGCATATAATTCAATGCTGAGGCTTTTTGGATATCAAATATACCAAGAAAATATTCCTTAGATAAAGGAAAAAAGATCCACCGTGGCCTCAATCTGCAACTGATAGTGTATGGTGCCCTGCTGTATCCATGCTATCACGTCCAGGACTGGAGCCTTAACTACAATTAATGCTGTCTGTTTTCTTCCCCATCAGACAGACTAAGGCCTTAACTATTTCATTGATCAAAAAGGCAAGTGATAATTTAGTTTAAAGGGAAAAAAAAGGAAAAGTCATGGCATACAGTTCTTAAGTTTATTTTTCCATTAGTAAAGTGCTAATTAATTGTCATTAATTTGTAGAAAAACACACTCCAAAAATCCAGCTGTGTAAACAAATTCTCTGGAAGAGTCTTGCATGGTCTTGTATAGACACCAGGGTGAAAAAGACCTTTTTAAAGGGGGAAGAAAAAGTAAAACTACTATTTTCTCCACAAAAACCATAGCTGTGACAGCCATACAGTCTTAATGATGACCATATGAGTTACAACTACCTAGTCAATAGTTGTACTGCATGCAGTTGCAGTGATATAAAAGTGATACTGAAACAGTCTTCCCTGTTTCTGCCATTGTATAGTGAGGAAAATATTATGGTTTCCATTGTACAGCCTTTAAGAGGAATTTCCATTGCAGCATCTGAATTCTAAGACATGTTTTCTCTAAGCCTGAAGGGTGGCTTCTTAGCATGATTTCTCTCTTAACCCTGGGAGACAATCTGGGTAAAGTCATATCTTATCAGACCAACTTCTGTTTCTGAAACTTTTGAGCTACACAGCACTCTTCTTCAAGTTACCCTGAACTCATTCTTGATCAGGTCCCATTGAATTTGATGAGAGTTTTGCATGTATATGGCAGGCAGCATTCACTCCCCCAATGCGCCCCCCTCCCCCGGTGTCTTGTATGGTAAGACCTAATGGCATTGCCTGTTTATTTCAGGCTCTGGTCTGGATCTTGGAACACAAGGCCTCAGTTTGGAAATACTGTTCTTATTAAATGTAATATGTGTTCAAATTACTGACAAAGTATTTGGCTATTACATTTTATAGAATATTCTTGTAATAAAACAATTGGTTCATTTTCCCCTTGAAATGAAACTTATAGAATTTCAGTCCATAAGATGGGGTAGGCCCTTTTCCCAGTTATACACAAAATCCATAATAATCAATCCCACATCTGAGGTAGTGAAGATTAAAATCAACCATTGTGTAGTAGATGAGCAGTAACTATTTTTCATAAGGATTTTTACTGCACATTTGGGATTATGATTTCATATTATGCACATACATTTTATGAATCCATAACATAGAAATGTGTACTATTGTTAATACACATTTGCTGCCTATCATATAAAGGCTCTAAAAGAGCTATTTTGGTGTCTGCTGTCAATGTGTATTCTGAATAATAAACAAAACATGGCTAGACATATTCTGTATTATGGAGAAATAATAAAAAAAAATCATACTGTTGCTAATATGCATTGACAGCATATACCCTAATGGCGCAAAAGGAGTTGTTCCAGTGCACATGAATGTTAAGAATACAGAAAAGTTGCTTAATCATAAAGGATTGTGGGCAGAGCTGCTGTTGGGTCAGCTGTATCAGTGTTTCACTCAGAATGAAGGAGGAAAACTCAAAGTGAAATAGATGCACCCAAATCTCAGTTCTACATGCCATTCACCTCTTAATTTCATAATGGGATAGCCCTTCTACATGAAGAATTTGTCAGGGCAATTTGCTCCAGTGCCAGGCCAGTAAAGTAATAGGCCTTGAAAGGGTCACTGCTGTGCATACTCAAGTAGAGGGCTCCCAGAAAGCAGCGACAGATTGAACAACCTAGTACTCCCCACAGAGTCCCGAGGGGTACTTTCAAAAGTGTCCTAATGAATAAGTTGTATGCAGTCAGGGGCGGCTTCAGGCACCAGCATGCCAAGCGCGTGCTTGGGGCGGCAAGCTGCAGGGGGCGCTCTGCTGGTCGCCGCGAGGGCGGCAGGCAGGTTGCCTTCGGCGGCATGCCTGCGGAGGGTCCGCTGGTCCCGTGGCTTCGGCAGACCTCCCGCAGGCTGCTGCCAAATCCGCGGGTCCGGGGACCTCCCGCAGGCAAGCCACCGAAGGCAACCTGCCTGGCGTGCTTGGGGCGGCAAAATACCTAGAGCCGCCCCTGTATGCAGTGTGGTTGTAGCCATGTCTGTGTCAGGATAGTAGAGAAAAGAGGTGGGTGAGGCAATATCTTTTATTGGACCAACTTCTGGTGGTGAGAGAGACAAGCTTTCAAGCCACTTGAAAGTTTGTCTCTCTCACCAACAGAAGCTTTCAAACCACTTGAAAGTTTGTCTCTCTCACCAACAGAAGTTGGTCCAATAAAAAATATTACCTCGGTCACCTTTGTCTCTCTAAATGAATATGCTCACATGTAACTAAAAAGGCTACTTACAATACCCTGCCTAGAATCTAACCTGTAGCCACCACTGAATATTTAGTTTGAAAAAGCCATAAAACCCATAGGATCTCATTTTTCTTCTTCTTTAATATTAAGTAAAAACAAAGTAAACCACTGTATATCCTACCTTCAGGCTGATGTATGTCCACAAAAATTATGAATGCAGCAGTTAAAAATGACTTGCAATTAAAGGGCATGCTCCTACTTTCATTGATTTTTTTCATGTACTTCAGACCTATATGCTGAATGCCTCTTTCCTCTTTTTATGTAGTCCATGAAGCGGCACCAGCTGGTTTCACTCTGCTGTGATGCCCCGGAATGCATTTTTCTCTGGTATCACTGTTCACAGGGTAGCACAGCTGGAGCCTACCACATAACTATGCCATATAATTAAAAAAAATGCTACTCATTCTAACTCAGTGTGCTGATTTCATACCCGAAAAGTATTTGATTGGTATGCATGATATGACAGAACAATACCTTCTGGGGTTTCACCATGGAGTTGGCCAGTGCAACTTTGGGGGAAACAGAGAGAAATGGACAAATAGGTCAGTCTTGTTGTTTGCACAATCAAGTATTTAGCTAGGTTAGTAAGGGCATTTTTCTAGAGTAAATGAAATGGTCTTGGTTAATTTTAGGTCAGTTTTACAGTTGAAACTCTTATCCTAAATTACTTTATATCATATCTGGTATAGGCATTCAAAGGAACCATGCCCACATAAGCTTCAATACCACAAGTCTTAATTTTGGATTACTTGTACTAATGGGTTGAAGACAGACTTTGAATATTACTATTTGACTATCATTCTCCAAGAGTTGGAATTGTATTATAGTACTTCTAGCTTAACAATCTCCCTGCTGGTAAAGCTAGAAAAAAATAACAGAAGAGAATGGATCAATACAAAATGCCTGAAAGGCAAGATCTCTAGAAAAATGAGTTTTGCTCAAACACACTTTTCTATTTTGAAAATTCATGCAAGTGTCCATTAAAGAAGAATCCACTTCTCTTGAAATGTTACAAGCATGGCATCTAAGACTAAAGAGATGTAAACACTCAAAATTACGGGGTTTTTAATGAAAATTGCATAACTATAAAGTCTTTTTTTCTACTGCAGAATACATTTGTATAGATAATTTCAGAAAACATTTGGAGAACTGGAAGTGCTTTTCTATCCATATGGTTCTTTATGAAGAGGTAATTTTTATCTGTGCTCCACTCAATTGAATATTTATAAGTCTGCTTGGCCTCAAAGATACCTGCTAAAAAAATACAATTGCCCTAGAATGCCTATAGTAAGATTTATTCAGTTACCCTTTAAGTACTTTGCAAGTTATTTCCATTTTCTTCCTATACAGTAATTTCACTCCCAGTAAAATCCTATATTTTTCTAATATGCTTTATTTTAATTGGTCAATTCACTCATAGTTGTACAAATAAGCAGTTTTAAGTTTGAGACTGTAAATCAGTCATCCATTTAAAAACTCTATTTCCTCATACTGCAAGTTTGATTCATTTAGAAGAGAAAAAACGTTGGCATGGAACAGAATTATGCAATGTCATGGACACATTAACATTTGGATCAAAATTTTACATTGTGTCAGCCAGTAAACAGTATAAATGGTTCAGATTTGCAATAAATAATTGTCTATTAATACTCTGGCATGGTGTAGCAAATTAAAGTCTCACTCCAGTAAGCACAGATGTAGGTAAGAGCTTGGGCCTAAAGCAAAGCAACTGCCATACAGCATCGAATAGTAAGAAAGCATCATGAAGCGTTGTTCTCATTGCTATAAAGAAAGCAATGTCTACAAATTTAAACAGCAATATAGAAGCATAGGAGGAGATACATGGTGGGTGAAAAGTCCAAACATGTCAGGACTAGGACTATTAAGTTTTAGGTGCCCTGGCAGTGAGAAACATATGTTATAAGAGTAAGAAGGGCATTCTTATTCGTAAAATGGTATGCTGTTTCTAGATCTGAGCCAATAATTTATTCCATGAAGTTAGCCTGCTTTCTCTTTACAAATTGTCTGAAACTATCTTGCGATTTGTTTTCAAATTTATTCACTAACTGAATTTTTTTTGCCAAATTACTTCTGTGATTTTCTTCATCCGTAGATTGTTTGTTTGCAAGCAGATCATCTTGAGTATTTGATATGTGAAATTCACAATTTTAGATGCATTGGTTAGCTTTTTTTCTTGGACACACAGGGGCATGTGGTATTTTTGTTACCTGATTCTATGACTTACACTCATTGACTTAGGGATCTGGTGAGACTACTTGTGTATAGGAGTCCAACATTAAATTTCTTAGCATGTACCATTTCCTTGACAATTCCTGCAGGTAAACATGCTTGCTAGTTCGGAGTGGAATATGAACACAAACCGAGGTGTAAATAGGGGAAAGCAAATTCATCTGAAAATTCAAATGAATAGAAATGTTTCTGTTACTCAGCCAGTTCCAGCTGATGCACTGTAGGACAGTTGAATCTTAAAATCCAGAGTGGTGTTCCCTGTGTACTATGCTTGTCGTTAGAATCCACTCAAAACTGCTGCTGCTGTATTTGTCTTTTCTAACTGAATCAGTCCCTACTACTGTAACACAGTCTAGTCTTTCTCTACTCTAATGAGAATGCCTTAGCCAAATAGGGTGCTGTCTGTTACATTAACTATAGAGCAGAATATCCCTTTTCTTTTCCATATACTGTTTAATATGAAGATACAATATGCTGGACGACACTGTTTTAACACACTGTCTGCTTGGATAGCTAGAGAGAGAATCTCTTATCTACCTAGACATTTCTACTGTGTTCATCTCCTTAGTATCTGGGTGCTTGGATCAGTGAGCTTTTGTGAAAAATGTACTGGTCCCCCAAAATATATAGGGATTGCACTTTGTAGGTAGGATAAGCATTTAGGGTCAAATTGACCATGGCCCTCATGCAGGTGCACAATGGGGAAGAAGGGGAAAGGAACTTCCCCCACCACTTTGTACTTTAAAGACCACAGCTGTCAGGAGGACTCAGAGCAGGGAGGCCAGGGATTGAATCCATATGGCTAGTGAACCACCTCCAATGTCACCCCTAGAGGTGATCACTCCAAGTCAGGACTGAGGCATGCTGTACTGGTCTGAGGGAAGTCTAAACTGTTGCTGTCCATGCTATATTTGTCCTGTGGACAAATAAAAGATTGTCCATGAACATTACTTCTACCATTTCGAGTATGTACTTAATGTATGAAAGAGTCCCTTAACGAGCTCTCACATTCTTGCATCTTAGAATAAAATAATTGAGGATGATAAGTGACAAAACTCCACCAATTCTCCAGAAGATTGCAGAGTATTATTTAGATGAACCTTTGCATAAGGCAAAATACATTTTTTTTGTCTCTAATATATCTCATTGCAGCCTCAACGTTACCAAGGCACACAGACACCATGCAAAAAATATGATCAGCATGTAGGAATTTTCACAGTTAATTATAAAATTCAAATAAAAAGCAACAATGGAAAGTTGTAGGTGAGTGTATTAGACTAATTAAAAATATAAATAAAGTGGGCCCTGACTGAGCTTTTGACAGACCACTAAAAACACAAAATTGAGTTAAGTAGAACAGTAGATTCAATATAACAGAGTGGAATAAAATACCGAGGTCTGAATTTACACTGTTTTAGTATCTCTTGCTTTTCTTACCTCAGTTTCCAGGGTGTGATGAATAGCATGTAATGCTCAAAATTTCAAGTCCCATGTAATTTACTATATTAAGTGAAAGATCATCTGCAACTTCCTCTTGCTTTTTAAATCATTATCTATTTGATTAGCAGGATCACCACTTGATTACATCTTCATTGGTCACTTTTAACCATGAATGAGTCATTTTCAATTATCTGAAATTGTTTCAATCTACAAATACATATTTTCTGTTTTGAAAAGAGCATTGATTTGAATTGGGGCAGATTTGGTGCTGGTTTGTCATCTTTCGTTTTCAAGTAACCAGTAGCTGCAAGACCATGGTCTAGAACGCATTTTTTTTTCATGTAGTCATGGTGTATGGGTTGCTCCAATGGCTCACTTTGTGAATGTTTTTACTGTTGGCTTTGGTGACATTGGTGGACATACTGGGCCTGATTTCTCTTACTTTGACTTCAGTGGAACTGAACTGATAATATCTGAGTAAGAGAGAATCAAGCCTGTTGTTTCTGTGGCTATCTTTTGGGATAAAATTCTGCCCTCATTCAGGCATGCAAAACTCCAATTCACATCTTCAGAAGACTGGATTAGAGGGCTGATTTGAACATACCTTTCCTGCCTAGACACCTTTGCATCCATAGCTCAGTTTAGAGTGTGAGGAATTGTCTCCCTGTTATGACTGGAGAAAAGCCTGGTGTGCCATTGTGTTTTCAGCAATGTTCACATCCCCCAATGATTTGACAATCAGGAGGAGACCACAAGTCCACTAATTAAACAAGAAAGGTGAATTTTCTGCTGATTGTTGTCTAGACTGGGAAACTTTCAAGAGGGGTTTTTTCAGCGTTTCGTCTGGGAAGCTCACCTCAGCTCAGCTTCAGCACTTGATTTTCAGTGAAGTCATTTTGCTCTTTATCCAGTTCCTATTTTGGTTGACTTAGGACCCACATACATCAGGCTTCATACCAAATTAAGGAACAGTCTTGAACAAAGTTTCAGCCAATTTGGTTTCCAACACAATTTGGCCAGCCAGTGGCAGGGGCAAACCATGTTTTAAACCCCCCCCCCCCCAATGTTCCAGCCTAGGTACAGAGCTAGACACTGCACGCTTATGTGTCAGTGCTCAACAGGGGGAAGGAGACAGAAACTGTTCCTCTCTTAGATACCTGCCCAGGGGACAGTCAGAATCTTGATACTGAACTTGAGGGATTGGGGAGCGGGAGGGAATGTAAGTGCCATCAGGAGTGCTAGACATCGCAAAGGAGACATAGCAAGGGAAAGGGCATGGCCTTCCTGTGCCCACTGGTTAGCATCTAGAGTCCATCACTGCCAGGAGTGTGCACAATACCCTTTTAAAAGATGTAGCAGTTGCTGCCTCAGTCTGTCACTCCCAGCACTCTGAAAGCATTCTGCCTGCCTTTCTCCTTAGTAGGAATCATACCTCTGGCATTTGCCACTGGTGCTGTGCATCTCAGCACATTTCCTTACTCCTTGGCATAGCTATCCTTTAACAGCCACATTCCAGCGTTTGGATTAGAACAGTTTTACTCTGTCCATATTCAGAAAATGTTTTAACTGGAAAAGTGTTTAATCAAACTGAGAAAACATATTTAAATTCAGTTATTGGTCTAATGTAGATGGGGCCTGAGAAAAAAGGGTAAATGAGTAGCACAGGTTCATCCTTGATCTGCCTAATGCCCAGCTCTTTTCTGCTGCCACTAGATCACATGGGTCTCTTTTCCATAGCATCGAAGTTTTATCAGTCACAGGATTACTACAATACTATAAATCAATAGAACAGGACAGAAAATTGCTTTCTTACATGACTGCAACAACATGCTTCTTATATCCTCTGGAATGACAATGAGACATTTATCTTTGTGCAAAAAATACCAGTTCACTGTATGAATTGCCAAGTTATATATGGCTAAAACATTCCACTCAACATGTTATTCTTTGCTAAAATGAAAACTTCCCCTTTTTAAAGATTACAGGGAAAATCTCAAGCTTCTGAACACAATAATACCAATAAGTTAATATTTACGTACTGCCTTAAAACTTTTCTCCCAGTCATTCTTCCTGATAATATTTGCTTGAAACTTGTGCCAAACTCTCGAAAGACCTTATTTTTCTTAAATATTTTTAAATCTACTCACAAGGGGAAATGCTCATAAAATTCAGCTTCAGCCACAATCTGGACTACGGCCTGCCAAGCTCCACAGAAATAAATCATCAAGTCATTTTGGCATCCTGTGGGCCAGAAGGACCATCTTTTGAGGTAGATTTAAAGTGACATTGTTCTGCAAGCTATGTCCTCTGTGAAAGAGATTGAGCAGTAGCTTGAAAGACTATATTTTTGACTCTCACTTACATGAATTTCAAATGATCATCCTAAATAAATCCTGGGTGTGTGTGTGGGGGGGAGACTGTTAATTACAAAATCATGGATCCCAGGACTGGTCATGAGATTCCCAGGCCAGCAGGAACTTGAGAAGCACTGCAGTGACCCCCCCTCTAGCTAGCTGAGGATGGCAATGCTAGACCCAAAGGAGTCCTGTCCATCTGACTCCTAGGAAAGGAAGGTTTCCTCGTGGGAGGGATCTAAAAATAAATCAGAACGACCTGTCTTCTCCATCCAAAAAGACAAGTCACAAGAGACCATAGTCTGGCCCAAGGTCTCTTGACAAACCAGTGAGACTCCTTACTGATTTCAGTGAATGGCACGGGTTGTGGCATAATGACAAACACAGGAAACTTGTCTTATTGTACTTGGACTGTATGAAACTACTGAACAGTAACAAAAGCAACTCAGAGGAAACTTGCTAGTGTTAGGTTTTGTTAGAATCCACAACGTGGGGCAGATTCACCAAAAGATTGGGAATGTTTAGGTTTTTGGGTGGGAAGCAAGAAAAAAGTGATGGCCTTGAAACCAGGCAAAAGTCAGAAGTTTTGTCTGAGTTTTGCTTTTTGTGGTTTCACTACAACTCCAAGCAAAATACTCAGGCATGCAAACTTGCATGAACTGAAAAAGGAAAATATTTGAACTTCCTAGGAAGTGAAGCAGCAGAATCTTGCAATGCTCCAACTGCACCATCAGTAGATCAATAACTGTTTTATGCCACCTCTGGTGGGGATGTAGCTGATGCAGCCAGAACCTGGGAGCCATTTTCAATTGTCACTTGTGAGATGTAATCACACTAAAACAGTCGTGGCTGTGCCTTCTAAAATCCAAATGGAAAAATTTCCCTTGAAGTTATATATGTTATGTGAAGGCACTGTTACCTATTTCATTATCATTACTGATGAGCAGAGTTGGGCCTATGCTCCAAAACTTGGACCTGGCTCTAGATCCGAAATCAAATTTCAAATACCCCAGAGTTTGTGCTGGTTCAGAGGCAGGGTTTTGGCTGGTCTGTTATATACACAGCAATCATTTTTTTTTAAAAAGGACCTTTTCCCCCCTCAACTTCTCTCAAAGCTGAAGTTTCAGCTCATCTTTATTTATACAAAGCATCCTGTTAAATATTTTCAAGATCAACAGAATCAAAATAATTTTTCACCAGGGTTGGATGACTCTGCAGATTATGTATCAGGTTACAGGCAGTGTGGCCTAACTCTACTGAGACATGAGAGTAGGTATAGGTATCAGATAGTTCCTCCTTGATTCTCTTTTAATTAAATCTCTATTTTTGTAGTAGTGGCAAGATAAGGCTGATTTCAGCACTGCTTGGATGTTAGAGCATTTGTGCACTTATTTCCCTCATACAGTTTTGAGCTGCAAAGAGGTACTGAGAAATACATACCAGGCAGTTAGAGGTTAAGGATCATTTGCATAAATTAGCAAGTTTTGCAAATGAATTCATCTAGTGAAAAGTAAGACACGGGACACTGCATTTTAATAATTGACATTCCACATGAAATGCAATGTTCTTGAGGAGGAAATTGAGCTCCAGGTTGCTATTAGACCCAGCGGAGCAGCAAGAGCTGGAAAGAAATGCCATCTCACATTACCAGAGTTACTGCTCCTGCATAACAACTATCTTCCATGCTGATGGACTTTTTAATAAAATTACTAGTAGGCACGGAGAGGGAATCAGGAGAAATCCAGGCATCAACAATACTGGACAGGAATCTAAAATGAAAGAGGTCTTTATGATGTGGTCTCAACATCCAGCCAGGAATTCATTATGCTCTGCTTCTAAAACAACCTTTCATTTTCCATTTTATTTGGCAGCAAAAATCCCTTTACTTTATAATTTTACTAAACACTTATAAGATTACTTCAAAGTATGCAGGGCTGAGTGGAAATGATAAATTATCTAATTTTTGGTGCCTTGTCACAGCATAGGTTAAATTACAAAATAAAGATAAGTGATCCACTTACCTGCCTCCTGCTGTCCTGATCAGTTTAAGAACACATTATGTTACAAATATTGGTCTTGATACATAAGTAATGACTTTCATAAGGTGCTAGTCAGTCATTCAATGTCAGAGTGCCTACATTGTGTGCCATAAGTACAAATTATGCTCAGGAAGAGTTGGAAACAAATCTGCCCTTAATGTTTCCTGGCGTAATTTAAAATGAGCTTAAAGTGAATTAAATCATTTTACTCAATGATATACTTTCCTAGGTTCATGCAGAGTAACTATGTCATATCAATTAAATCTCAATGAACTGCAGCAGCCGATAAAATTTTCCCCATTGACTTGTAATATTCCTAGATATTGATGGGAGAGTTATTGTCATTCATCTGAGTATAAACCTGAAATCATGTAGGGAGAGTGCTTTGATAAACTTACTGCACTGGAAAAATAAACTGATTAACTTACTAGCTGTACACTATCTTTACCTCTGTGTAAATTGTATACTGATACTCTTTTACTTTTTTTATGTGTAATTGTAGTTACCCCATTTCTGCCACTGTATTTTCTCCATATTTGCAAGTAATCTGCTAGCTAGTTAAGAATGATGGGGTGAGATAATATTACTAAGATTTTCTCCCTCCAGAGGTTGGAACACTTTGAAACTAGATTGTACAAAGTACTAGGAAATATACAGCGATGAATAATGCTTTACTGGTAGCAGGACAGACAAGTTCACCAAAAAGGTCTTTTGTGTCTCTAATTTCTATGATCCTATGACATCAAAGAATTATTGATGGTTTATTTTTATTCTTGAATACGTTGTATTTCCTTCAACAACAAACCCTCAACCTTGTTAATGATATTTATTATAAAAACAATTAAGACCTTTAAACTTTGGAATACAGACATCGAGATTCCTAATTGAAATGAGTTTTGTGGTCTCAGCACACTGCTGAGTTGCTATGGGTCTCTTTATCCTCAAAAATGCCACAGACATTATTTAGGCAGCTGACAGTCCATGCTGAAGAGTGAATCAGTTCAGAGTGAAATCTTGACACCCTCCCCCCCCAATTGAATTCAATGGGAAAAAACTCTGACTTCAGTGGGGTCAGGATTTCAACCCTAGAGTGAATTCTGTAGCTCTCAACCTAAGAAGTATTTTCTAAGTCTTTGGATATATCATATTATGGAGAAGTTCCTTCAGGACTGTTTAGCAAGCCTGTGGAGAAATAGAACGTCAATTTTTAACTCTTCATGAACACAAACAACCATCCCTCACAAATATTAATAGGAATGTCCATACAATTGTTTCCCAAGAAAATAAAAAACAAAGGTGCTCTCAGGTTTTTCACTGTAGAATAATTTAATATGTTTCCCCAACAAAGTAACCCTGTACCTTAGATCAGTTTAGCCCTACAACATGTCGTGTGCAAAAGAAGCAGTCAGCTGGCCTAACAGATGCCCATGGCTCCATGGAATGAAACTTTACTCTTAAGAGTGTGGTAGCAGTATAAAAAGCCTTTTCACCAGTGTATTGCTGATGGATCTGAGCTGCTTTTCGTGTATGGATGCTACAGACTCCTTATATTTCTACATTTTAATAACAGTGAACAGCATACATTATCTCTAATTCTTGATTCTGCAAGGAAGCAGCCATCTGGTCTAATACCACTGTGACAGTGATATAGGACTGAACACTCTGTGCTTGGTCTGCTGCACAGAAAAGGACAATAGGACATATTTTAAAATGTCAGGATACATCAGAACCATATTCAGGAAAGTTTGCATTTATGAAAATTGATTGTATTGGAGATATATCATGATGCAGATCTAATCATGGCTGCTGGTATGGTGAATTAAATTAAGAGCTGATTTGAATTTTTCTAATTAAAGATGTTATTCCTTCTCCCATCATGCTTTCTCTTTCTGTAAAGGAAGCTTATTTAAACAATTTTCAGAAAAGCTTTGTGGGACAAAATTAAAGCATTAACAGTGAGTGCTGGGTTCAATGGTCATGTACATGAAGTGAATTTGATTGCCTCATTGCTGTATTCAGTGGACACTTGTTTGTATCCCAAAACTATCACTGGTATTTGCATAATACACCGCTACCTTGATATAACACCACCCGATATAACACGAATTTGGATATAACGCGGTAAACCAGTGCTTGAGGGGCGGAGGGGCCTGCGCACTCCGGTGCATCAAAGCAAGTTCAATATAACACGGTTTCACCTATAACACGGTAAGATGTTTTGGCTCCCAAGGACAGCATTATATCGGGGTAAAGGTGTACGTATTATTTGAACTGGATAGGCTTAATAACAAACATATCAAAGGTACTGCCAGTTAGCATGGAGGTACGTAGCCAGAGTGGTTTGGAGAGCCTGCATGGTGTACTACATGCTCTTTCTGGCCCTAGCCAGATGCCTCAGTCTTGGATTTGCAAAAGTCTCTCGCACACAAGAAAGAGAAATGCAGCCATTTTGGGGAGTAAATAGTCTTTAGTGGTAAGCAAATCTGAGTAAAACCAAAAGTCTGGCTTGCCATTGACAAATTAATTTCAGCTTTACTTAGTAGTTTGTTAAATATTTTTGAATAAAGTAAACTTCTGAAAACTTGTTAAGCTGTCATTAAAATTAATGGTATAGTGTATCTTTTAATGTCACTAGTGGCCTACCAAGTTTTCAGGCACTTACATTTTATTTAAAAATAAACTTAAAATACTACTTTGTACAGCAGTTAAACTGTGGAGGTCAAAGAGTTAAATACCGTAGCAGGATTTTTAAAGGGCTGCATAATTTTATGACCAGTAATAACATTTGTAGCTTTACTTGCTTGAATGGGGCAATCAAATTGCACAATTCAGGGTGATGATTACCATAGAGATATGAAGTAATCCTCCCACCCTTTCCACCATGTCGAACACTGCATAATTGGCCAGCTGTTTTTTTTTTCAGAGCATCAAACATAGGCCACTAGTGAGACACAACACCAGTCTTGATGGATAATTGGTCCAATCTGGTATGGTAAACTGTATGTTCCTTAGATGAGATAGGGTTGGGTTTTTCAGCCTTCCAACTTGCTGTTCTGCCTATGAATGAAAGGAAGTGGTACTTCTGGGACTAGATATCATTGTTCCTGACAATTAGAGTTGTCCAATGCTATGACTTCACTTCAGGAAGCATAATCTCTAGAAGAAATATGCCAGTCTTTCTGGGTAAGTTGTGTAGTACCTGATCCATCTTTGGAGTGCTTCAGGATTCTGACATCTCAGCCAATTCATCTTCCCAGTACCATAACAGCCCCCATTCCTGGAATGATGTTTTCGTTGATTCATGCCACCTGAGAGAGAGAGAGACAAAAACCAAATCAGTGAAGGTAGAACAAGATATGCACAAACAAAGGTAGCTTCCAGCTAAGGTGAGCTGAGCATAGCTCCTAATGGCTTGGCCAGAGGGACCGTCCCTGCTAGACCTTCTGCCTAAGGACAGCCAGAGCCCTTTGGATCATAGTTGTGGTCATGTATACAATGCAAACTCAATATATGTTCCACTCTATGCATCCGAAGAAGTGGGCGGTAGCCCACGAAAGCTTATGCTCAAATAAATTTATTAGTCTCTAAGGTGCCACAAGTACTCCTTTTTGCAGATACAGACTAACACAGCTGCTACTCTGAAAAGAGTAAGTACAGTCACCAGATGCGAGGTTATGATAATTAAGGGCTAGATCCTCTATTTCTTGTGCCTACCAAAATCCTGAGCGAAGACCCTGGAGCCTAACTGTATTTAGCAGAGTCTCACATCTTACATAAAGATAGTGTGTTTTTGTGTGCAAGGAATGCAAGGATCCAGCTCAATGACTGTGCTTTATGTTCAGCCACTAGTTGGCCGCCACAAAAAATCAAAACACTCATTCAACCCAGAGGTATCCAGAGGTTTTCCAGTGTTGAAGAGCACCTAATTTTTTTGACAATAGTTTGGCTTATCTCTACTTAAAATTTTATATCAGAGCTTGAGGGAAGATATAAAGAGTGATGGGTGATAAACATAATAAAGCTTCTTCGGGTATTCGGGATGCCCTGTTAGCTCACTGATAGATGACTTGAAGAGCTAGTGGAAAAGCCAGGGTTGTTTTTTTTTTTTAATTATTTCTCCCTCTTTCCTTCTGTTGCTTATCTGTCTCTTTCCTGTTCCACCATTTAACCACCATTTGTGTTGTAGCTTGGTAAATAAAAGTGTAGTTAGGAAGCCTCTGAATGTAATTTTTTAACCCTTATATTCCATAGAAGTGGCTACAAAGTATAGCAAAAAAATCAGTTTGACTTTACTATTTTGTCCACCGCTTTTGGGGAACCAAAGGAGAATCTATTTCAATCTATTTAGCTTCATAGAAAAAATGAACTTGAGTCGCCTTCCTTTCCCTGACGAAGGGAGTAGTAGAAGTAGTAGTTTCCTAAGCTTTCCACCTAATTACTTCAAATTCTATAGTATAGAAAATTGCTATCCTGGAAGCTGTAACTAGATGGAAATTAACAAACATACCTGGCCATATTCATATGTATCCCTTTTGCAACTCCACTAATGTTACAATTCTGTAGTGAATGAGGTTATACGAGGGATAAATTCAACCCACTACACTGAATTAAGACTAAGAGCCCTCCCTATGGGATGTATTATTAAAACAGGATATTAACAGCAATTTTGTTTGGTAGTTGAGGTGATTCACTCAGTGAAGTTTTGACCTTCTCTTCTCCTTTCTTATATTTTAAACAAGTCTTTGTTTCCTCCTCTAGTGCTTCTGCAACCTAAGATGTTTAAATCATGGGGCGGGGGGAGAAGTAAACACTGATTAATGACCCTACAATCGGGGTGCTGGAACAATTTGTATTGTGGGGGTGCTGAGAGCCATTGAACCAAACCGTAAACCCTGCATATGATGGAAACCAGTTCAAGCCAGGGGGTGCGGCAGCACCCCTAGTTCAGCACCTATGCCTACAATAAATCCTTGGGCTGAGATCTTGTCAGAACTCTGAAGTAAGGCACAGTCATGACTGGTCAGTACTTGTATGGGAGACCTCAGAGGAAAACGCAAGATGGTACAATAGGTAGCTCTCTTCTCTGTGCATCCGTTCTGAGCCAATGTCCAAGCTCAGTGCTAGGGGGAAAGCAGTGTGCTGTTGAAAATATAGATTTTTTGGGGCTGAGATGTAAACCCAATGTCTTGACTATTTGAATAGAAGAATATCAACTCAGCTCATGGTCCATAATATATATGTTCGCAGGGCTCAGGAAAGTATAAAGAAGTAAAAGCTTAGGAAAAATTCACTGCTGAGATTGACAGATAAGGCAAGCCTCTTGCTGGATGACAATGTGAAAGATTTATCTGAGCATGTACATTATGGGCAACACCTGACGAAGGCTGGAATGGTTAAAAACTGGCCTGGGTTAGAGGGGAAGTGAAGGGATCTATAAAAAAAATTATATAAGAAAGGAGAGAAAGGGGAAGTTCATAGTAATGAATATGAATCAGAAGACAGGAATTGCAGAAAACCGATAAGTGAAGCAAAACAACACAAGGAGAAATCTATGTCCAGCCGAGATAAGGGCAGTAAGGAGTTTTTAAGTATATTAGGAACAAAAAGAATCCTAACAATGGTATTGGTCCATTAGTAGATAGAAATGGTAGACTTATCAGTAATACAGAAACGGCAGAAGTGTTCAATTAATATTTGTTCTGTATTTGGGGGGAGGGGGAAACAGCAGATGTGATCATATATGATAACTCTTTCCATTTCTTTAATATCTCTGGAGGATGTTAAATAGAAGCTACTAAAGTTAGACTTTTTTTAAAATCAGCAGGTCTTGATAATTTACATCCATAAGTTTTAAAAGAGCTGGCTGAGGAACTTGCTGAACTGTCTAATGTTGATTTTTTTCAAAAGTCTTGGAACATGGGGGAAGTACCAGAAGAGCTGAAGATAGCTAACATAGTGATGATATTTAAAAAGGGTCTACACAATGACCTGGGTAATTATAGACTTGTCAATGTAACATTGATCCTGGGCAAGATAATCGAGTGGCTGATACAGGACTCGCTAAATAAAGAATTAAAGGAGGGTAATATAATTAATGTCAGTCAACACAGATTTATGGAAAATAGATCTTGTCCAACTTGGTATCTTTTTATGATGAGATTACAAATTCAATTGATGATCATGTATACATAATAATCTGTTGATGTAATATTATTTTGCCTTCTATAAGGCATTTGATTTGGTACTGCATGACATTTTGATTTTAAAAAAACTAGAAAGATGTAAAATTAACATGGGACACAGTAAATAGATTAAAAACTGGCTAACTGATAGGACTCAAGACCCAACTAATTGTAAAGGGGAAAATCCTCATCAAACAGATGTGTTCCTAGTGGGGTCCCACAGGGATCAGTCTGTGGCCCTACATTAGTTAATACTTTTATTAATGATATGCAAGAAAAAATCGTCACTGAAAGTTTGCAGATGACCCAAAAATTAGGGGAGTGGTAAATAATGAAGGGGACAGGTCACTGATCCAGAGCAATCTGGGTGCAAGCAAACTATACATTTTAGTAAGGCTAAATGTAAATGTGTACATCTAGGAACAAAGAATGTAGGTCATACTTACAGGATGCTGGACTCTCTCCTGGGAAGCAATGGTTTCAAAAAAGATTTGGGGGTCATGGGAGATAATGACCTGAACATGAGCTCTCAGTACAACGCTGTGGCCAAAGGGGCTAATACAATCCTTGGATACATAAACAGGGGAATCTTGAGTGTGAGTAGAGAGGTTCTCTTACTTCTGTTTCTGGCACTGGTGTGACTGCTGCTGGCACACTGTCCAGCCCTGGTGTCCACAATTCAAAAAGGATATTGATAAATTGGGGAGGTTTCAGAGAAGAGCCAAGAGAATAATTAAATGACTAGAAAACATGCCTTATAGTGATAGACTCAAGGAGCTCAATCTATTTAACTGAAAGAGATGGTTGAGAGGTGACTTGATGAGTCTACATGTATCTTCCTGGGAAACATATTTAATAATGGGCTCTTCAATCAAGCAGAAAAAGATATAGCATGATCCAATGCCTGGAAGCTGACGCTAGACAAATTCAGACTGGAAATAAGGTGCAAATTTTTAACAGAGTAACTAACCATTGGAATAACTTACCAAGGATCATGGTGGGTTCTCAATCACTGACAACTTTTAAATTAAGATTGACTGTTTTCCTAAAAGAGATGTTCTGGGAATTATTTTGGGGCAGTTCTGTGGCCTGTGGTATACCGGAGATTAGACTAGATTATCACAATTGACCCTTCTGCAGGGCCGCCCAGAGGATTCTGGGGGCCCGGGGTCTTCGGCAGCGGGGGGCCCTTCCGTTCCGGGACCCGCCGCTGAAGTGCCCCGAAGACACCACCCCCCCGGAATCCCTCCCCGCCGCCGAAGTGCAGCCCGGTCTTCGGCGGTAATTCGGCGGATGGGGGCCTCCCGCCACGGGTCTTCGGGGCACTTCGGCGGCGGGTCCCGGAAGGGAAGGGCCCCCCGCAGCCAAATTACCGCCGAAGACCAAGCTGAACTCGGCGGCGGGTCCCGCTCCGTCTTCGGCGGTAATTCGCCAGTGGGGGGTCCTTCCGCCCCGGAGTGGAAGGACCCGCCGCCGGCGAAGACCGGGAGCAGAAGAAGCTCCTGCGCCTGGCCCCGCAAGAGTTTTCCGGGCCCCCCGGAGCGAGTGAAGAACCCCGCTCCAGGGCCCCCGAAAAACTCTGGTGGGGGCCCCTGTGGGGCTCGGGGCCTGGGGCAAATTGCCCCTCTTGCCCCACCCCGGGCAGCCCTGCCCTTCTGACCCTGAAATCTATGAATCTTGATATGAATGGGTGCTAGTGAGGAGAAGACTATCAAAGCCTTGAACCTTTACTGTGTATGAACAGTGCTGAACAGCTCATTTTCTAAATCATGATTAGGTTCTCTGGAAGCTGAGCAAAAGAAATCCAAAGAACGTTTCAGAGTCTGTATAGCAGAAAATCCACTATCTATACATGCTAAAATTAATTTTACAGTATTATATACAGTAGAACTTCAGTTATGAACACCTCAGGAATGGAGGTTGTTCATAACTTTGAAATGTTCATAACTCTAAAAAAAAGTTATTTCAAAAGTTTACAACTGAACATTATCTTAATAGAGCGTTGAAATTTTACTATGCAGAAGAAAAATGCTGCTTTCCCTTTATTTTTTAGTAGTTTACATTTAACACAGAACTGTACTGTATTTGCTTTTTTGGTCTCTGCTGCTGCCTGATTGTGTACTTCCAGTTCCAAATGAGGTGTGTGGTTAACTGATCAGTTCGTAACTCTGAGGTTCTACTCTATAGCCTGGTCCATGTTTCTTGATTAAACAGCAGGCATCAATTGACTCAGATAGTTTTGTATAACCCACATATCATGAAAAGAAGTTTGAACTTCCTTTGACTAGCAGGAGAACTTCACCACTTACACAGCTTGATTATTCACTCCAATTCTATGCATTCTCTGATTTAAAAAAGATATATATACTGTCAGGGCCAATGCAACCATTTAGGCAACCTAGGCGGTTGCCTAGGGCACTAGGATTTGGGGGGGCGCCATTTTCTTCGGCAGCGACCACGGCGGCCGGATCTTTGGCTGCCCCAGTCGCCGCCGGCATTTAGGCGGAGGGAACTGGGGCAGGGGAGCACGGGAAGGGCCACCTGCAGCAAGTAAGGGGGGGCGGCACGCAGGGGAACTCCCCACCCCAGGTCACCCCTGGCCCGCCTCCTCCGCGAGCACGCCGTGGCTGCTTCACTTCTCCCGCCTCCGAGGCTTGTGGCACCTAAGCTGATTGGGGCGTGCTTGGGGTGCTCATGCGCGGAGCAGGGGTGAGCTGGGGCAGGGTGGGGGGTGCTGGGGTGGGGGGGTGCTTCAGGGCAGAGTGTGGGGGGTGGGAAGCTGCCGCAAGGGGGGCGCCTCAGGGCGGAGGGGGGGAGCTGCCGCGGGGGGGGTGCCTCAGGGCGGGGGGTGCGGGGGGGGGGGCGCAAGGTGGAAATTTCGCCTAGGGCGCGAAACATCCTTGCACCGGCCCTGTATACTGTTTTGAGAGGAGGAAAAGTAAATAAAAGGACAGTTCCAGTATATTTTCTGATAAAATCTGCCACACTGGAGATACTTCCTCCTCTGTACCATAATGAACTTTGTGAAACACAATGAGGTTTACTGGATGTAAGGGGAAAGCAAAACATTATGAAACATGCAATTTGGGAAATATAGACAGCAGAACAAAGCAGAAGCTGGATGGTTTATGCTACATTTTATCCTATTATTTTAAAAGGCTGAAAATATTTTTTCTGGATTAGTGATATAAATAATACATTTTTTGTGTTCACTCAGTAGACTGTTAGCAAACATTTTCCTTTCAATCAATCACTCAAGAAGTCAAAATCTTTAACCACATAAAAGTCTATCGAGAACAAGTTTTATTTACAATGGTGACCTGGCCAAGAAGGCGCAATAACTGCAATATGTGTCATTACTTATAGACATACAAGCACTGTGGTATATTACCAGAAAGCTCCCAAACATATCAGCATACATAAATCAATTATATAAAATACCACAAACATCAAATAAAACAATAAAATAGAAAAGGTCATAACGCCACCAGACAGGTCATGAATAACAGCTACAAGCATCAGCCAGTGATTGATCCAGACTATGAACAAAAAGACCAAAAGATATACAAGTTGTTCCTGTTGGATCCTTTTGTGCTGTGTTCAAAAAAGTGTCACAACCTTTGATGTTGTCTCTGACCTTCATTACTTTGGTCTATATTTCATTATAAGACATTAATTTTAAAGCTTTGTATTTATCAAAACTGGGTTTTACATGCTTTGTATAAATGCTCATTCTTAACAGGTACATATTGCTTTACAATTAATAAGTTTTCAAGCTATATTCATGAAGATTAATAATATTTGGCATGCAGTAATACTGTCTGAGCTGTTGTGGAACCATTTATCTAAGAGAATTGGTCAAGGAACATTGTTGGTGCTGACACTTTTTTAGATAACCACATTTTTCCATAATTCAAAGTAACTGATTTCAAGCACACGGACAGTTTGTAATAATATTGAGACAAATCTTGAGAGGCTGAAAATTTGGCTGATTGTTCTAAAAATTTGGCTGATTGTTTGTTTGTAATTATATGTATTTGTCTTAAGTACAGACAAAAATATAACAACAATCAAGTCAGTCTTTAGAGAGCTGATATAATCAGCATGTCTGAGCTATCGTGGCTAATGCAATAAATGCAATTTTAAATATAAGATCAGGGCTTTGTTAGTATTCATATGTATGTCCTGTTCTCAGGTGCCCATGCCAAATCCCCACAAGCTCTGAGGGCCCTACTGCCCACTGCCTTGCACCCTATGAACTCATTTGCATCTGTGTAAACCAGTGGCTCTCAACCAGGGGTACACATACTCCTGGGAGTACGCAGAGGTCTTCCAGGGGGTACATCAACTCATCTAGATATTTGCCTAATTTTACAACAGGCTACATAAAAAGCACTAGTTAGCAGTACAGACTAAAATTTCATACAGACAATGACTTGTTTATACTGCTCCATATACATACAATATTTATATTCCAACTGATTTTTTAATAATTATATGGTAAAAATGAGAAAGTAAGCCATTTTTCAGTAATAGTGTGCGGTGGCACTTTTGTATTTTTATGTCTGATTTTTGTAAGCCAGTAGTTTTTAAGTGAGCTGAAACTTGGAGTACACAAGACAAATCAGACTCCTGAAAGAGGCACAGTAGTCTGGAAAGGTTGAGAACCACTGTAAACCATAGGCATAGTTTGACTTCTATATTTGGGGGGGAAGCCCCCGGTCAGGCCAGTGGGGTCACACTTAGGGGGCAAATTCCACACCTGCCCAAGACTTGCAGTTTGGGGCCCTGCCACTCTGCCATTCTGATTTGGTAGCATCTTACACTTGCTTTGCTCAGGCTTAAATGACTACCTCAGATCAAGACAGTGGAGAATCAGGTGCTGAGACCAAATTGTTTGGTATCTTAGAGTTTTTCAAAGTTAGGAAGCCACATATGAAATTCAGAATGCAGCATGTATAAAAAGATTTATTTAGCACTTTCATGATGCCAATCAACCGTATGTGTCAGTAAATCAGATAGCATGTGCATCAGCAGGTTGTAGGGTCTCATCAATAAGACCTGGCATATAATTCAAAGCTCAGACCTTTCCAATGAAGATTTCAGCCATTTACATTCTAATAATGTGCAATTCCTGTTCTTCTACCTTGGGCAAAGTGGTTTGCTAAGCTGGCAACTGCAGTGCCCTGCTTGAAATAGGATTAATTGTTTAAAAAAAAAAATCTTTGTGACTGCACCAAAAGCTTGTTGAATAGAAGGATAAATGTGGCTGAAAACATTAGCTCAGATAAATTCCACCTCATTCAGCTCCAAATATGCCCATATTTTTTGATATTGAAATTCAGAGAAACTGGATCATCCAGATGCTGTATTCACATCTCCAGGTTTCAGAGGGGTTTGGGTAAAAAAAATCTTAGAATGCCAAGCATTTTGGACAAAATAGTTTTTGCTTCATTGATGACATATGCATTTAGAAACAAATACTGTCCATTTAAAAAAACAAACAAAAAGCCCCCCTCAGTTTTCAAATATAGACCCTCTTAGCATACAGAGCCCGAGCAATCTGTTTTGCAACATGGCATCCAATATGATTAAGAAATGTAATACATACTAAGAAAGTCTTAGATAATTTACACTATGCATTAAAGTGTTTTGCATGAGAATATAGTATGATGCAGACAGCAGAAGAATTATGTCTTTCATTAAAAGGATTGAAACTCAGTGTGCTATGATATAACTATAGCAGTTTTTCTGTCTCAGTGAAGGCTTTTTATTTTAAACACTGCCTTGAAAACCAAGGGATGCATGTGCAATAGCACTACTTTAGCGATATGTTTTAACTTAATATCACCTCTTTGTAATTACACACTGTCAGTTTACCTGATGTCCTGGGGTTATGGGTGAACAACTATGTTGTCACTGTTCTTCATCTTGGTGCATCTGATGCAAGCTGTAAAATAAGAGGGCATTTTTTCATCATTTAAAGTAACAACAACCAAAAATCCTAGTTCAAAGGCTATTTGAAGCTGTACATCAAGAATGATCTACATTCAGGTCAGGATTAAATGAGAACCAATTACATGGAAGAAATATATATATGCCACAGATCTCTTATTTGTAAATCAGGATGTGTATTTGTTGCCTAATTTCTAAAGCAACAAGAACAACTTGCAGGGATACATTTGGGTGGCCTTTGAAGAAATGCAGATTTAATTTCTGTGAAACTTAAGATGGAGGGAGAGGAAACATAACATGATTCACCTGAGAAGGTGGCTCACATGTTGAGGGAGATCCGGGCTCTTATTCTACTTACTTAGTACTGCTTGAGTGGTACAAAGCAGACGAAAAGTTGATTTACCTGCATAGGATAATTCCCATGTAGTATACCACATGCATAACCCGACATAGCCCTGCTCTGCGCAGGGTGGGAGTAGCAGAGATAAAAGGGATATGGACAAGATGTTGCTGCACTTCAGTGCTCCCTTATTGTCAGAAATGCCACCCACACACCTTAATGGCTGGGGGAAGTTGATTGGGCTGGTAGTGAAGAGGAACAGCCCCAGCAGTGAGGGAGGAAGATACTCGATGAGGGACACTGAGTAGCTCCTCCCTCCCTCCTTAGAATCATTGGCCAGTTGGGGGAGGGAGGAGGCAGCTTGTGAGGCTCCAGCCAAGGGTATGACTGGTGGTCCTGCATGTGCCCACTCAGGGAACCACTCTGAAGGGGCCAGGTGGAATGCTCTGTCCCCTCTCAGGATGCTGGGGTGTGGATCAGGGCACACCTAAATGTTGTGTGCTGAGTGGTGGTGCCCAGTGAGGCATTCTGTGCCCATCTGGCACCACCCCACCCCCCAAAAAACAACTAAACCTCTCCACTTTACTGAAATGACCAGGGAAATGAAGTAAGATTTAGTGGGAAAGATTTCTGGAGGAGTTTAATAGGTTTCAATATGGTGTTTAGACTGGTTGCTCCAGGCCAAGCTGCAGGTATAATCCAACACCTTGAGGAATGAGTTTTTGGGGGTTTACTTTCAAGGTAAGGGATGTGCTCAGAGGTGGCCAGAAAGCTGGGTGGCTCAGGGCATTTTAGGGAAGTCACCTTGCTAGAGGTTTTTTCCCGTGTACTGGAGGGAGTCACTGTTTCTGGAGTGACAACTGATCCATGCTCTATGTTGTAAGTAGACTGTTGGCTAAGAATGCTTGGAGCATGAGGCAGGTGAGGGCCTTTGTTTTACGCTGCCGGTGGCTAAACATCCTTTCTTTTTATACAAGGTTTTATTTTCATGAACTACCTGTCCTATCCTATCCAGGGGTGGATAATAGTGCTGCTGGGGCTCTATCTCAATTTCAGGATGGCAGATTATCACCCCACATGTCAGCAGGGATGCATAGGCAATGCCTTTGGAACCTGGACAACCGTGGGACTAGTGAGGACTCAGTTGCCCTGTGGACTCAGATGGAATTTAGGATGCAGGAAGGGTTCCATCACAAACGACCCATACTTATACACCTGGTGGTATGATACACCGTGTCTTTGGCTCCCTCCACTGTATCCCACCACCAGCTACTGGTACACTATGTGGGTACTTCATAGTACAGATGCTCTTAAATGGTGGTCCAGGAGAGAACAACAGGTTATCCATAACGGTAGAGACCCCGACCGGGCTATTAAAGGCTCTAGCATGTATATGCAGCTGTGGTAGGGAGGCCATTTTATTTAGAGTGGCATTTGTTGCCACTTCCTTTTGCACTTTCAGAGTCAGTGAGCTGGGCCTTTTGGAGCCACAGACAAATTCCAGTGGCCATTGAGACCTGTAACACCGGCACTGGAGTCACTTAAATGACTGGTATAGGAGAGTATGGGTGAACGGGTGGGTAGTGCCCCTTCCCTGTGTCTAAGTTAATAGAAGTTATGGCCTGCTGCTTAAAATCCATCCATGTGTCTGGTCAGTTCACTGCTGTGTCTGGACCAATGGGCCCTGACAAGAGCTTAGAAAAGCTGGGTATAAGAATCTGGCCTTTTGTGTGTATTTTAATGCTGTTCTAGAAATCAAATCCAGTACAGAGGCATAGGTTCAGTTTTCAGTAGTATTTTTCTAAAGCTCTATATTGTCATTCAGATGCCTTCCTCTCTTCCCCATTCAGGCCAACTCACAGCGGTAGCTCCTACATGCTCTGTTGTTTTTGTCTTCTCCTGTCATCTTCCTACTTTATTTGAACATCTCTCCTCAAGTTACAACATGCATGTGTAATGCCTACAAGCTTATCACATTTTTATGATAAATGTTTGGAATGTAGTTAACAAAACACATGAGAACAAATTTTCTACTGCAAAACTTCTCCCTTACATATTTTCAGGAAATGAACATGGAATTCATTCTTTGTCTTTCTCAAACAACTAGAGACCGTGTAAATGACATTTCATAGAGCCATAATTTCAGCACTCAGCCTTTGAAAAACTGTATTTCAGACCTGCTCAGTAGAGACTTGGAGCAGCTAAAACCTCTGGAGATTTCATCCTCAGTGGCATGCTCAAGCCTCTTTCAGCTCCTAATGCTGCCTAGACTGCACATGTGCCATCTCCACAGAGCAACTGAGCATGTTTCCTTAAGCCTAGGGGCAAAGCCGGTCTTTCCCTGTAATGGCTGCTTCTGGGCACTGGAACTGATGGCAGGGATCCCGTCTCTCTTGTACTCTCAATGACCCCTCTGTTGGCACCCAGATAGTGTGTAGGAGGATGTCCTCTGATTTGAATGTAGAGGGATAAAATCTGGAGTGGGGGGAGGGAAAGGGCTAGATTGGGACAAAGGGTCTGATAAGATTGGAACTGGAACTGGGTATAGATACTGGCACTGGCTAGGCAGGGAGACTGGGAGCTGAGGAGTCGGGAGGGGAGGCTGGGACTGGTTGGGCATGGAGACAGGCTGGGAACTGATAAAGAAAATGGGTTTGGGGGAGCTGGAGCCAGTTGGCTGGTGGGGAGACAATGTGATTGGGCAAGGAGCTGGGGTAGGAGAAGAGACTGGAGCTGGCTGGACAAAGACTGGGCCTAGGGACCAGTGGTGGGGAATGGGAATAGGGGAGGGGAAACAGATCTGAGAAGGACCTGGAGTTCAGTGGGAGAACTTGTACTGGCTGGGCAATGACACAGGGCTAAGGAGCAATGACACAGGGCAATGACACAGGGCAATGACACAGGGAGGGGAGACTGGGCAAAGGGAATGGGGGCTGGAGACTGAGATTGGATAAGGAGTCTGGGGAGGGAGACTGAGACTGGGAGCCAGGGGGGTGAGGAAGGGAATAGATAGATCTGACAAGGAGCTGGGAGTGGTCACTGGGAATGGCTGGTCAAAAAGACTTGGACTTGGTGTGGAGAGGAGGAGAGACAGGTACTCAGACAGCGAATCTGGAGGGGAGACTAGGACTGGCTGGAAAAGGAGACTGGATGAGAAGCCTGAGGAGTGATTACAGGCACTGAGTAGTCAAGGAGAGTGGGACTGAGACAAAGACACAGGGTGGGGAAGAGACAGGATTGTGATAGGGACAAGTTGAAGGGATGGGGCAGAAGGGGATCCAACTTGGTGTGAAATGGGCAGATGAATCTGTGCCCACTACAGCACACTCCACTTCAGAGCCTGTAAAGGAACCCAAGATTCCTGAGTCTCACCATTCTTGTGCTTTCAGTAAATATCTGAGAAAACCTCTGGCAAAGTGTGAGTTTCATTCCCCTCTAGTGCTGGTTCACACAGAGGATGACAACTTACTATTGTTATTGGTTACTCTGTCTGCTCAAGAGGTGGAGATCTGTGTGATGGATCTAAAGGTTCTAACCCTGCTGTTGATCACGTGGTTGTCAATATGATGCCGTACGATGGAATTTCTGTTTTTTTTTTCTGTTTGTGCGCCTAAAAATCTAAGAAATTCTACATACACAATTCTACATTGAAAGGACATTATTAAAGTTGCAAAGTTAAGCACTCAAAAGTTAGGAAATGCCAGAATTAAATTTGTTTATGCAATCTTAATTCAGTCCCTTTTTGCCTATGCATTATTATGCTGTCTTTATTTACATGATCACAGGCTATTTTCCCCACAGGTCCCCTGCCTCATTCAGTGCACAGGATGAACAGCGCTCAATTAATGAACATCTATTCAATATATTATTATCATTACACAGACAACCTTAATTCTGGCATGTTCTAACTTTTTTGACTATGCGACTTTGCAACCTTAATGTAACTTTTTAGTATAATTATTATATATATTTGTTGTGAACTTGAGAATCCAACTTGATTTCTTATAATTAAGGCCCATCAGCTATTTCTTTTGACATTAGGGAATTTCACTTAATCTATGTATGTAACCAGGAGCATTCTATGCTTCTACAGATGTTTGTTTGTATCCATAACTAATCATGAACAATTATCAATAAGAATTTAGGGAATGTTGCTTCTTTTGTGGTGTGAAGTTATATAAATCATTCAGCTGAAAGGAGAAGATGCCCTGGAGATATATAGGATATTGAATTTTTTAGAGGAAAATTGTGCCAGTGTTTGCCATTTGATTCAATGATTGCCATGGCAAATGAAACCATTTTAGAAAAAATATAATTTACATAGATTATCACTCTTTTATTTACTTTTCTCCATATCAGGGAGTCTTACGTTTGCGACAAGGAAATTTCTCTATATTTTGATTATTCTTACTTAGGTTTCAGGCCTTAGGTTTCTATATAACATCTTGCTTTCTGTCTTCTGCTTGGTTGAATTATGAAGATTTAAGGTATTGAGGTTTACAACCTGGAGTGGAGGCAGACTTAGGGAGTAGTTCAGAATGGTTAGCCCTCCATGCTGTTGCTTTGAAATGTGAGATTCCTCTCACTTGTCCCCCTTCAGAGGCCTATAAACTTGTCTCTATTGGAGAGTGGTGGGGAGGAGGTTGAGGGGTGGGTGGGTGGATGGGGAGAAGGGATGTTCACTTCTGCACATAACTTCCTATGCCAGTCACTCATTAATGGGGATTTTTCCATCCAAACTTATGATGTTGCCTCTTTATCTGGTATAATACTGTATCTCTCAAACTCTTGTATAAATGGTGAATGAAGGACTGTCAGTCCCACTACTGGACCAAATATATACCCAGTGGCATCTGCCTGCCTTTAAAAAAAAAGTATGAAGTGCCACTTAACTTTCACAAAAATGAAATTAAGATCTTCTGTGTATCTTCATTGATATTATTTTGCACATATTCATTGTCTCACATCCTAAACAAATGATTTCACATCATCTGACAAATTGCATACAATGTATTACTGATCCATAACAAGGGGAAATGAATACATAATAGTACCTCAAAATAAGATCAAATTTCTAAGTTTCACTAATGAAATCAGAAAAACAAAATTATGGTTGTAAGTTTGTTTGACTGGCTCTGCTGTCATAGGTTTTATCACATACCGTATATTAGGCCTGTTACAGTGTTGCTGAGCACCTGAAACTTACTGAGCACAGTAAGAATTGCAGGTATCTAGCATGCTGCAAAACGTTATATGTTTCAGTACGAAGTTTGAAGCAGAACACTGCAGTGCCCGACTTCCTGCTGACTGACTCAGAAACAGGAACCAGTTGCTGAGACTGGGACAAGGAACAAAGCCAGGCTAGATCATAGCAGCACCAGTAATATGTTTACTTTAGAAGTTATTTATTGCTATTAGCTAATAAATAAATCTAAAACTGGCCTCAGTCATCACTGAAATACTACACCCAAAATTAAGCCAATTAGAGCAAAATAACCCACTGTTCTAAGGTTCATGAAATACATAAGTAACTATGGGAGGGTGGCTTTAAGTCTACATTTCCTTGTGTGCAATCACTTTGTTAGATCTTTAACTTTATTTTATTTAAGTTTTTACTCTTAAATATTCCTGTTCAGCTTGTACAGAGGTGTCACTGTCACCTGGGTGGCAAGAAAGTGCCTTGCTAATAGCTTGGCGTTGTACCTCCTCTTAATTGTCAAGCTTCTGCACATTAAGAAGTGTGGAATAGGTTTTTAGTTGTCTTGTGTCTATAATTTACATATTTATTTGAGCAGACATGCAAACTGGACAGTACAGTATCATAAGAGACATTAGAAGTATTAAGTTCCCTAGATTTCACTTATCTTATGTCATAAAAATAGAAAAACTGTTTTTTTTTAAAAACTGATGGATATGATATACTATTGAATATGTTGTCTTAGGCAGTTATAGAGATCACTAAAGGAAGCCTTGTTCTTTTCATTTAGAATACATTTGAAAATTATTTGCAGTCCATTCCAACGGTGCAATAGGAAAAATAAAGGCCCCTATTTCTGATAGTTGATAATGTTCCTTAGATCCTGAGTTCTGCTCTGAGGCCTTGCAGGATCTGGCACTTAATGTAATCTGCTAGCTTGAAAAATGAAACAGAAAAGAATAGTTCTATCATGCATCTCAGTCTGTTGTACATTCATATTTATGTCCACGGAGGCTACACTGCACTGTCTTACAGTCCCATTGACTTCCTGTCACAGGGTGGCTGGCCCCAGTAAATGAAGTAGGTACAGCTCCCTTGTAACAAGGCATGTCCATCCATGTGGCCAATTAAGAGGGTGGTGCAGCACCTAGGGCCTATAAAAGGTCAAGGAGAGACCAATGAGGAAGAGAGTCCCAGTTAGAGTAGAGTAGGTCAGGTCTCTGGGGGAAGCTGCAGAGAGTACTTGGCAGGCCCTCCCTGGGAAGAGGGAGGAATTGAAGGCAGTAGACATGCAAGAGGAGTTTGCTGGCTGGCATCCCTGACCAGGCCAGAAGGCCGAAGACCGGATGAGCAGTAGCAGTTCCCTTTGCTTGCTGGTTCTAAGATGGAGAGCTGGAGCCAAGGGATGGGAGAGGGTTGAAGGCAGGGGAGCAGCAGAGTTTACCTGCTGACATCACCATGGACTAGAGAGCTGGACCCAGAGGAACTGAGTGAGAGAACTGGGGGAGTAAAGGATGCTCCCCTGGCAGTGATGCTTCCAGCAAAGGCTGTGGGGATTTCTGCTGGGAAGAGTGGGGTTGTACTGCAGTTGGAAGGCTTGGGATGTCTGTAGGGTTGCCAACCCTCTAGGATTAGCCTGGAGTCCCCAGGAATTAAAGATTAATCTTTAATTAAAGATAATGTCAGGAATTCATGCAACCAAAGTTGGCAACCCTAGGTGGCTGTCCTGGTACAAGGACAAGAGAGCTAGGGTATGATGAGAGATGCCGGGGCTGTATGGTGCATGTATTTGGACTATGCTGAGGGAAATTTGGACTATGGTTGTGGGACTTGTGTTTTAATTTATATGCATGTGACTTTTGTAGTAAATAAATCCTGTGAGGGCTGTCCTTATACTTGGGGAGATTCTGTGGACTAATTCTGGCAACTCTGAGTAGATGGAAAACTGCAGCAGGCATGTCTGTCATGCTGTAGCCTGCAGGAGGGTGCTCCGGATGGGGTGGCCCTATAACACTTCCAAATATACTGTTATAATTTGGCCTGGTATTTACCAGTTGGTTATTTGCACCAGTGGCTCTCAACCTTTCCAGACTACTATACCCCTTTCAGGTGTCTGATTTGTCTTGTATACCCCAAATTTCACCTAACTTAAACTACCTGCTTACAAAATCAGACCTAAAAAACAAAAGTCACCGCACACTATTACTGAAAACTGGCTTACTTTCTCATTTTTACCATATAATTACATAATAAATCAATTAGAATATAAATATTGTACTTACATTTCAGTGTGTAGTATATAGAGTATATAGAGCAGTATAAACAAGTCATTGTCTGTATGAAATCTTAGTTTGTACTGACTTTGCTAGTGCTTTTTATATAGTCTGTTGTAAAACTAGACAAATATCTAGATGGCTTGATGTACCCCCTGGAAGACCTCTGTGTACCCCCAGGGGTCTGTGTACCCTTGGTGGAGAACCACTGATTTACACTACCTATATGACTAGCTACAAATATAAACAATATAAAAGTGGGGAATTTTGTCATTTAAAAAGTAATTAAAAATCTGCCATATATATTTTTATTTCACGGCTTTTCATATCTTCTTAAACTACATCTCACAGTGAATGCAGTGGCTTCCAACATATTGTTCCCTTCAGCCCAATGTGTGCTGAGGCCCCAGTCCTGAAATCATTTACATATATGCTTGACTTCAATGGGACATAAAGGTAAGCATGTGCATATAGAGATAGAGATAGCAGCAGGGCCTCACTATGTTAATGGTGGATGGATTATTTCTGTTTGCTGGAGAAGAAGCCTGAATTTGAAATGGGAAAATAACAACTTTTTTCCCACTCAGAGTCCAAATGAAACTTTTAAAACTGGGTTTTCTTTCTCCATTATGAACACCCTCACTTTGAAGAAAACTGCACTTCTGAAGGATGTTCTACCCACAATTCCCTGTGTGGCACTCCCACTGGGGGCCAGGGAAGATTAGCACAGTGAATTGATTGAGGACAGTCGTGGCCTCATCCAAAGTCCATTTGAGTCAATGGAATAATTCCCACTGATTTCAGCAGACATTGGATTGGGCCCTACAAGGCTCAAATAGATCATTCTAGAGAGTTGATGCATAACTGTGGATCAAAAGCGTTTGAAGGCAAAATTCTTCTCTGTGATCTGCACTGATATCTGCTTACCCAGACTGCAGATCAGACAATTCTACACAGAACTCTCAGTGCCATCAATATGTGAAATGAGTGCATGACTTGCGAATGGAAATACCCCTGAGGATATGTTACTCTCAGTGCCTCTTTCATATTTCTTTTTTGGTAAAAAGACTCAAAGCCATATACGTTTGATTCAGACAGCACTCAGAATAAAGCCTTATTTACTGTAATACTTGAAGGGTTATTTGTTTTATTTTGAAGGTGTACATTAATACATTGTAGTTGGTTAAGGAAACATATCTTAGTGAATCCAGAGTTTTTCTTTACAGAACACTTTTTTGTTTTGGAAAACATACAATTTAAATGTACTTTCTCTTTTAAAGTTTTCCTGGCCTTGTCTCATGCATATACAATATTACAAATATATCTGCTCAGAAAAAGTTAACTATGGAACGGATCCAGTACTAGAATAATAGAAATGTAGGGATTGGAAGGGACCTCATGGTCATCTAGTCCATCCCACCCTCCATGCGGAGGCAGGATTAAGTATACCTTAAATATTAATTGAAGCCAATGGACTCTTTGCATTGATGTCAATGGTCATCCAACTCGGCACTAAAATCATAGAAGGGTGTGTGTGTCTGATTAACTCCTTCTGTCCTTCAGAAATAGAGTGCATTGTCTAAAGGCTTGTTTTAATCTTTATTTATCATGCTATTTGGATCACTTCGTTGATATTTTTTGTACCGTCCAGTCTTAAATTGTGAGTGACACAAATTAATTACATAAGCCCTTAACATGGGTGTAGTTTGGAAGGGAACAGGGGGCATTGCCCCCCCCAAACGGCAAGCCTTGAGCAGGTGTGAAATTTGTCCCCCCTTCCATGGAGCCCCGTTGGCCTGACTGGTGCTGACTCCCCAAATATAGAAATCAAGCTACGCCTAGGCTTACTAAAGCAAATCTCCCACTAAGTTTAGTAGGAGCTTTGTCTTAGCACTGCCAGACCAGGCTATAGAAGTTTTGGAAAAATAGGGCAACCTACAGTTAGTCTGGTGGCACCTTAAAGACTAACAGATTTATTTGGGCATAAGCTTCCGTGGGTAAAAAACCCACTTCTTCAGATGCATGGAGTAGAATTACAGTTATGCCCAAATAAATCTGTTAGTCTTTAAGGTGCCACCGGACTCCTTGTTGTTTTTGTGGATACAGACTAACCTGGTTACCCCATGATACTTGTAACTAAAAGGTAGCTCCATGTTAAGTATACCAAAACTTGCTTAAGCACTGCTTCATTGTCTATTGATAACTGTGCACTTAACTCAGATCACTGGTGTATAACATTGGAAAAATATATATTCTAGGTGTGAAATTTTGGCCCCATTGATTTTGATGGCAAAACTCCAAGGTATTTAGTTTCTGTGTGGTAAAGTCTGTGAATTGGAATCAAAACGTCCCTTGCCTTTAATAGCATCTACACACATGAAAAGGTCTGCAAGATCAGGCCCTTAAAGTCTTGTTGTTCCTGAAAAGATTAGTATCTATGGTTGGGTGACCAGATGTCCCGATTTTGGGGGCTTTTTCTTATATAGTCACCTATTACCCCCCACCCCCGGTCCCAATTTTTTACACTTGCTGTCTGGTCACCCTAATCTATGGGTCCAGTATTCCAAATTCCAGTGTGTCTATATTCTAGTTTGTCAGCATATAAGACCTTTTTATACAAAAGATGTTGAATGACCTTTCCAAATCTGAAGTGAAATGTTGCATTTATCTAAATTGATTATGTCATAGCCTTTACGTCATGTGTTTGAGTACATAGGTATAAATCCCCTGAGAAAGTAATGGATTGGAGATATTTCTAATTTTTTTGTAAAGTCTAAGACAGTGCAAGGTTTGCCTGTGTTTTTATTATAATGTAATTAATTCATTTAAAATATAATTACTGTTGAAATTTTGCTTTCTTCACATACATAAAGGGGAAAACCCCAGTCTATTTTATGTGATTGTTGTCTTTCCAGTGATGATAGAGAATTGAGTATAGCTATGACCACAAGTAAACATGACCTTACCCAAACAGTGTGCTGGTCTTAGAATCAGTCCTTACTAGTGGAATTATAGAAGCTTGGATGGCCAACAGTATCCAAAGAAGATAATTGAAACTTTATCAGGCTGTGCTCAAGTAAGTGCTGTCACTGCCTGAATTTGGTGATAAATTGCATTGATCATGTAGGTTACAGAACCCCTATCAGTATCAAAGAAAATACATTATGTTTTGACAGTGGTGCCTCCTTTGCCAGCTTCTGGAAGTGATGTACTGCACTACTTTGAATGGTAGTTTAATAAATGTTTGCAAATTTTAATGCAGAACATTATTACTATCAAAGTAAAAACTTCTGGAACATTTTATAAGACTTTAATTTTAAAGAGCAACTTCAACTAGGTAACAGTTCTGAATGACAACCATGCTAATATTATCAATAGTTGTTTGTGGAAAGGCTTTGCTAACTACACCAATCATACAAGAGCATCACATTAAGTATTATGTGATCAGTTACTGTGAGTTTGGCAGGAGCAGTGAAGGGAAGAGTCTAAGGGTGAAATCCAGGCCTTGAAGTCAATGGGCGTTTTCCATGTTTGTTTGTTTATTAAGGCCCTATTCCTTCCTACTCTTGGGTTCATTAGCATTGTTGTGCTTGTGCAAGGAGTTCTAGATTAAGCCCACAATCATAGTATTTAATTTGATAGTATATTATTGATCTTGCCACACAGGACTAGTAGTACTCAGGACACAGCTATGTGTGGTTAAAATATTATGTGATGCTACAACTGTAGGCCTGGCTTGACATAATTACTTGCCTTATTTCTTAGTGGGCATAATTGGGATAGTGAATGGAAGGCTAAGTTGTAAATATGGGCTTGACAAACAGTACGCTGGAGTGAGGATGACTGTGCTAGGCAAGATAAGCAGCAACACCTGGATGCTAGTGACTATGAATAAGATAAACCTGGAATGTAAAGACCAGGTTCCATGTGAATAGTAGGCTGTACAGGGATTGTTTCCTGCAAAGTAACCAAGCCAATTCTAAAAGGTGTGGTGTAATGTATAGCAAATGCAGTGTAATATGTAAATAAAAGAAGAGAGTGTTGTGTAACTTTGGATGTGTGGTATGCCCTAAACCTACCCCCTGCGCTTGAGTCTGATCAACTCAGCATAGCTTTGCTGTATGCCAAATAAAGGAATCTGAGTGACGAAATCTAGAGTCGAACTGAGTGTTTTGGATCTCAGAGAACTGGATGAAGTGCTCTCCCAGAAAAGGACGAGATGTTCTGGGTAAGCCAAATGGAAAAGGTTTGGAGGGAGTCCCAACAACTTTATTAATTTTAAACAACAAATTGGAATTAAAAGGGAAGTCATATCAACCACCCACTATTCAGCGCATAACTATCCAGTGCATATTTTCTATACCTGGCCCCACACCTGCTAGAAAAGGGCCCGGTAAGCCATATAAAGAAGGAAATCTGACAAAATACCTCTGTCCTTAATAAAGGGATATATTCCTTCAGCTGCATTTCTTGGCTATGCCTTTCTCATGTGAGGGTTACAGTTATAGATAAGGGGAGCCTCAATCCCCATTCAGCTTTGAGACTGCCAATGGTCTTGCATAACATACCACACCCAAAGCTTCCTTTGGGTCATCAGTTTGCTAACCAGGCATTGGAAAGGGCACAGTGCACAGTGGTTACCTGCAAAAGTTGAGACATAAACATGCATAACTAGGACTAGGCTAGGACTATAACAGGGTTTAAAAGAGACCTAGATAAATTAATGGAGGTTAAGTCCATTAATGGCTATTAGCCAGGATGGGTAAGGAAGGGTGTCCCTAGCCTCTGTTTGTGAGAGGGTCGAGATGGATGGCAGGAGAGAGATTACTTGATCATTGCCTGTTAGGTTCACTCCCTCTGGGGCACTTGGCATTGGCCACTGTTGGCAAACAGGATCTGGGCTGGATGGACCATTGGTCTGACCCAGTAAGGCCATTCTTATGTTCTTAAACCATGATCTTCTGGTTGCTGAGATGAAGCTGCAAAAGCACACTGCAATTTTGGCATCATGGAAGAAATTCCTTCCTAACACCAAAATGCCATTGAACTCAACACTGGGGAAAAATCCAGCACTAAACATACAGCTACTAACTAAATCACAGGGTGAAGGGAACAGTGGATGTCACATATGGCAATCAGTCTAGGAGAACAAAGAAATCACTGAAATGAATGAAGTCCACTTCCCTGGCTCTTGGGAGGCCCAGCAGCCACAGAAGTGGATTTCTCGTTTGTTTCAGGGAATCAGAGGTTGCTGAGCATTCACACCGCTCCTCCCCCACCACAAAGTGTACAAGAATGTAAAGCAAAGTGGGAGAACCTCCAGATCTTCTCCATCCTTGACCAAAGCCCCACTTATGTTTGGCTGACCAGCTCACACTCCAATCCCTTCAAGCAAGGTGAGTGGTATTTGTTGCCCTCTATAGTTCAAAATAATATTTTTGCCAAGATCTCAGTTTTGTATTCTCATGTTAAGATAACCATGGAAATATACACTTTATTTCATTTCCACTTCATTTCTTGGAAGAGTGGACTTTATCTCCTCTATACTACTCATCACCATGGTATCTGAGCACCTTATTAATCACTAGGATGCCTTGTATTTACTCTACTATCTTGGCTTGTGCTTTTCCTACTCTCAGGCTGTGGGCCTGCTACTCTTGAAGTGAACTTCAGTGGGAGCAGGATCATGCTCTTTATTGATTCCTTTATTCTTTTATGACTTTTCTTAGTGCAGCAAGTCTCCATGAGAGTTTCCACATTCATAGCTGTCCCCTCCCAGTCCCCATACACACACAGTTTGTAAGTAGTAGTATAAAGCATATACTTACCAACATGATGGAAAAGATACACCAGCTTTATAGCTGGAAAATGTTTAAGGTGAGCATGTGGCTAGTTTTGAGCATTGTCATTAGAACAATTGACTTTCCCATCCAGTGCTCAGTATTTTCAAATACAGAACAGGCTGATATGTATCTAATACTTCTGTTCCTTCTTAAAACAGAAAATCAGATCTTGATTTCCTAGCACTTATGCTCATTCAACAATGGATTTTTTGGAGCGGTAGGTTTTGAGTGTTGAAGAGTGTTTCAGTGTAGCTTTTTCTCTCTGCGTTTCTTAACTGTTTCTTAACTAAATCTACTCTGATTTTTAAAGAAGGAGTCAGGGACCACATCAACTATCTTAGCTGGCTTCAATAAAGAGTATTCGGAATTCAAAATAAACTGTCCCACAGGGTATGTCTGCTAACAAATTTCCACTAATTGACATCAAACTGGTTAATTTCCATATAATGTGTTGACTGATTCAAGGGCTTGAGTCAACTGACTAAGACTTTCCTTGCAATACTCACATATAGGCAACCTGTTTGGAACACAGAGTGCAATATTTAAGGTCTTGCCAAATTTCAAAGATGCTGGGACTTGGAACAGTGTTTTTAATCTTTAGCTCTTTTGGCTACTAATTATGTGGCAGAGGCATAAACTGGGTTTTGCAAATCATTATTTCCATTAGAAAGGTGTTGGAAGCAATTCCACTGAGGATTTCCCTCCTATTTATGCAGCTGTTACTCCCATGGGAGGAGGCCATTGCGGTCCTGGCTGAGGCATAGGCTTCTGTTCTGTTTCCACAGCACTTGGAAGAAAAACAAAATAGGACTAATGAAAAACACACACGGGAAATGCTTTATTATTTCATCATCCTCACCTACTGAGATCTGGCACCACTCTGTGTTTAGGAAGAACTTCTCCTGCCCTCTCTCTCTTTCTCTCTGAGTATGGTTATAGAAGGCTGACACTCTGTCATTTCCTGTCAGATCATTTCAGAGGAATTTGCTCTTATTTCCTCCCGGCCTCATCCTGGCCTCAGCATTGGCCACATGCCCCAACACCCATGCTGTGTTTACTTAACCACATGGAGCACTGGGCAGTCTATGCTAGAAATTCTGGGGCACCACACACCCACATTAGTGAGACATTGCAAAACTTACTATTCTGGAAGAATTTACATTTCTGTAAGGAAAACACCCAGGGTCCAAAACAAACTTATCCAGAGTTTAGTCAGATTCTGTGTTGGTGGATTTTAACTTCTCCACAAAATTCTGACAAAAAGATCATTCAACCAAAATCAGACTTGGTTGGATTTTAGGAATATCAACAAACATCCCCAGGAAATGCATCTTTTTCTTGATAGCTTTAACTAGTCAAACATGGATAATATGTTTAATTTATCTATACATCTTTGAGTTCAAACTGCATTACAGGCCAATTAATCAGACCATTTTAAAATCCAGATAAAATTAGATATTTAAATAGATAGAAATTAAATTGTGTAGAAATATTTGAAACACCCAACAAATGTGTGAAAGTAAATCAACTGGCAACAGGACATTTATACTTGACACATGACATTTTTCAGTGCTTAAAGTGGTCACAGTTGGATGCCTTTAAAAAAATAGACTTAAGTTACTAATCATCTTCCTACTAAGATTTATGGTAAGGAAGAAAAAAAGGTAAATTATCTGACTGAGGAGTCATATCTTCCTTCCCTGGCAGCCGAGGGTTTGTTTTAATGCTGTTAGGAAAAGTCCAATTAAAATAATTTCTGTCAGAAAGCTAGGAGATATGTAGCTCCAGCCCCAGTTCAATGATCTTGAGCTGGAATGACAAATCTTTCCTTAATTGGTACTTAATATAGTTGTGTGGGATTGGTAGTTTTCCAGGATAAAAGAAGATAGGAAATAGAAAACAGTGGAAATTAGATTAATAAATACTTTCTTCTGAAGTACTTAAATCAGCAAGCATGATTTTGGGCATCGTTTATGAAATAATAGGTAACTAACACATTTTATGATATCTTTTAAATGGCACTTAAACACAAACACCTATCTTCAATGGAGAAAGAGAAACTAATGCCTGCCATTCCATTTGCAACTCATTTTGTTCATCCAGCCTGTTGTGAGGGTCTCAGTCATTGCACACCTAAGAGATTCTGTACTCCTATTGCCCGGAGCACTGTGGACTTCCTAGTGGATCTGTGGCCCCAGTTGAGACCAGAAAAAAATTAGTTGTACTACTGATACCATTTTTAGATTAATTTATTTTGCTTTATCACTTTTACTAAAATTTATTTAAACATAATAGATAAAAAAAAGAAAATAGCATACAACATTTCCATTGGCACAGTATAGGTTTTTCAAATATAATTAGATATCAACAGAATTTTTAGGATTCATCAGTGGTCATTGTAAATATTTAAAAATGGAAGTGATTAGAAAAAGCCTCGATTGCCAAGATAAGAATATACCCTAAATTCTAATAGTATCAGAGGCACGTCTCTGTGTGTTTGAATGTTTGCTACCAATTTAATATTACTGCATCATTATACATGTACAGGCCCAGATTCTGCCATCTTTAGTACTTATCAATAAAACTTCCCGTTTAAATTAATGGGTCCGCTACAGGAGTAAAGTGCAACTCAACATGAATAAGGGTTGCAGAGTTTGAGCCATAGAAACTGCAGATGAATAGACTGATTAGGTCATTTAGTCTTCCTCCTGCTGTATACTACATTTCCTAGTACTTGTCCAGTTTCAGATGTCCCAAGTGATGGGGCCTCCATCACTTACTATGGACAGTTTATTACACAGTTTAATAGATCTCATTTTCAGGATGTTTTTTCGTGATATTCAGCCCAAGTTCGTCCTTCTTATTCCTTGTTATACTGTCTTTTTTACCTCCTTGCTGCTTACATTCTTTAAATATTGGAACAACAGACTACCTCATACCACTGTTAGTCATACCCAGTTAGGCAAGCTATAAACATGTAGTACTCTTGATCTTTCTTCATATTTCAGTCCTTCTGGGTTCTCCTAGTAATTAAGGCCAATCAAAAAATATTGAGTATTTTCAGTGAATGCTTTTTTAAAAAGTAACATTTTTGTTTTGTTTTTTAATTGAAAAGTTCAATTCCATAATGAACTAACTGCAAGAATACCATATTATTACTGGATAAAGTTGAGTAAATAATTTACAACAACTATTAAATTTGATGTATTTAGCCTCTTTTTCTGCTTATGGACAATCCCTGAGATGACAGTGATTGTCCTGAATGCATTCAACAACTCTTTTTACCTCAATGAGTTGATCATGAACAATTTTGCTGAGAGTACTCACTACTTGATGGTCAAAATCTGAGCTAAGTTGCTTACTTTGGCAGATAAGTCGTATCAGTCTCGCCATCTTGGCATTTATACCAAAATCATCATGGTCCTAGAGGAGCATCTTAAAATAAAACAAGTGGTTTATTGCCAGACAGTTCTCTCAAGCCTCTGCTCCTGAAATATAGTGTCTAATCCCTGATTGGATGAACTGGCACAGGGCTGCCCAGAGGATTCAGGGGGTCTGGGGCAAAGCAATTTCGGGGGCCCCTTCCATAAAAAAAAGTTGCAATACTATAGAATACTATATTCTCGTGGGGACCCCTGCAGGGCCCAGGGCCTGGGGCAAATTGCCCCTCTTGCTCCCCCCTCCCCCCTGGGCAGCCCTGACCTGGCAAGGAGAAGGGGAGAGGAATTGATTACTGGAGCATGGAGGAGCCTGAAAGGATTTGCGCCTCCTCACAACTTCATCCTGTACTGAGCTTGGTACTGGCCATGAGAAAGTGTAAAGAAAAAGAAAAGTGGTTGAGTCAGGAGTGCTGTTGCCTAATTAGTCCTCCTTAGGACATGTTTACACTTAAAATGCTGCATTGGCACAACTGCACCGATGCAGCTATGCTACTGTAGCACTTTAATGAAGATGCTCTACACTGACAGGAGAGAGCTCTCCCATCGGCATAGTTAATCCACTTACCAGAGAGGCAGTAGCCAGGTCAATGGAAGAAGCTTTCCCGGCAACATAGCACTGTCTACACGGGGGGATAGGTTGATATAACTAAGTCACCTAAGAGTGTGGATTTTTCATACCCCTGAGTGACCTACTTATACCAATATCTGTACCAATGTGTATACCAATACAGACTTATACCAGGTCTGTAATGTAGACCAGACCGCAGATAGGTATTTGAAACTCTACATGGCCAAAGCTAAATATCAGAATTTGATTTTATTATTTGCTCAGTGCTGATAGTGTGCTAAGTACCAGGAAAGAGACACTTCCTATTCTGAAAAGCTTCCAAACAACTATGATCTAACTTTTTCTGGAGTTTGGTCCACTGTGCCTAATAGCAGCCAAATTCTGATGCAATCCTAGCACCTAATGACATACTATTCATATTTTTCTCTGAGGAAAGTGATTGGTGGCAATGTTTGTTAAGCATTACAGATCCATTATACCAGGACACGTGTACATACATTGTGATTCCTCATGTCATTTAGGAAACAGTTGTGCACTCTGTCTAGTTGAGGCTTGATGGTCCTATCCTTTAAACTGATGTAAATCAGGAGTAACTTCCCAGAAATCAATGTTATTACACCAGTGTAAGATAGAATCAGCCTTCTACATTTAAAATAAGTTCAATAATGCATATTTTGTATATTTGGTAAAGTGACATTACTTTACAATAATTCAATTGTAATGCACACAAAATTAAGATCCATTACTTTCAAATATAAGAATGCTATGTGTACAGTAAACTTACTTTGCTTCAACAGACTTGTACGGGGACTTGTTTTCATTAAATCTGGCTTGAATTCAACTTAAAATATTGTTTTCTTTCTTTTTTTGTCTTCCTGTCCGTAACTATTCCTCTGCAGTCTGAAAATACCACAGCCTATGTTTGATGTCTTCACCATAGTGGAATGCTTTTAAACTTAATGAAGAGTTGCAATAAATCAGTACATTTCATTCTGCTTTCTATCATCAACACATATATACTTTCTTTGGTATTAATCCCCTCAGAGATTCTTAGAAATCAGTAGGACAAGCTATAAATGTTGTTAACTTGTAAAAGGATGGTGCTGGCATCATACCTGACAGTTATCTTGTCTTCATCTGAAATAACATTTTGATATTGCCCAGTTATTAATTCTTTGATATTAGCAGTAAAACAGCATGGGACAGATTATGACATTTAGCCCAGCCCTGCTTTGGGATGCTGAAGCCCATGGGACTGCTCACTGTACATAAAATTAAGCATGTTCATACATCTTTGCAGGATTGGGGCCTTAGATTGTAAGCTATTTGAGGCAGGGACTATATCAAACTTTGTGCTTTTGTTCAAAACTAGCATAATGCATCCTGATTGACGGCTCTGGTTACTACTTTAATATTATACTAATTGTAATCATAAATCATAACTCTTATGAGAACAGACTTTGTCAAAATTTCTGCTATATCTTAGTTCCAGACAAGTGGAAATACTTTAAGGATAGATTTTTCTCTAGGTATTTTAGTATTTATCCATCTGGTCTCAGTGCACATACAGAACAGGAAATACAGATGGGAGTGAACCAAACCGCCTGTTTCAACCCCTTGAACCTGAGAAATTTTGGATACATATTTGAACTTCCCTTCAGGATCTGTGCTCCATAATGGGCAAGACAAAAACCCAGGTCTTGTCACTGCTCCCAAACTTTGGGAAAGCTCAGACCCATCTCTACCCAGAAGTGATAAAATACAGTAAGAGTTTATAAATAACACACACATCTCACTGGTATAATTTGAACCTCATGAAAGGCTTTGGTCAATTTAAGTTTGGATAAAGATTCAAGTGAGCTCTTGTACTATCAGAACCAGTTTGCCCACCCCTCCTCCCAGCGACATAATTATATCTTAGTTTAAATAACTCTAATTAAACAACACTCTTCTGTGACACTGACAGGCATTGGCTTTGGAGGGTCTGCTCCTGTGTCTAAATGACAATAATAACCTATTAAGTAAAAGTGAAAACAGTGAAGAATTATCTCCATAGACTTCTTGATTTCTTTATTTTATTATATGCTTTGGTGCAATAGAGACGGCGTATGTGATTTTTAGAAATAAGAGTCTATATTGTAGACATTTGTTATGTGTAGAGCCGGCACAAGGCATAAGCAGACTAAACAATTGCTTAGGGCCCCGAGCAGCTCAAGGGGCCCCCCTATTAATTATTAGTATGTTTTGTGTGTGCAAAATATTCCTGCTTAGGGCCCCCAATGGGCTAATACTGGTGATGTGATGTGATGTCTGGCTTCCTGATGGTCTGAAATTGTATTAGATCTCTATTTATTAACCTAGGTTCCACCAGGGTCCAAGATATCAGACCCTAAAGTCATCACATTATTGTCTAGAAAAGCTAATTTAGGTCACATTTAAAGGTGTTTTGTTTTCACTTATCTCTTCCTTTGAGTCCTGGACTCACAGTAACTAAGGTACCTGATTTATAGGTAGAGCAAGACAAGAAATAGTCCCAGTAAACATTTTTAAACTAATAATAATAAAATATTCCTAAAATAGTTATCCATTGTATGTTCATTATATACAAAATGCTTGATGGCATAAACAGAATTAAAATGTTATTGGCACATTGTTTGGGATGATCTGCATCAGGGCTTGAACAGGGCAAGAAGCAGGGATATGGCAGTACTCTCACAGACTCTGCTCACAAGTCAAGCTCTACCTACTTGAGTTAACAAAATGACCATGCAGCATAGGGGCCGGAATTAGGGATGCTGGGGGTGCTGCTGCACCCCCTGGCTTGAAGTGGTTTCAATTATATACAGGGTTTACAGTTTTGGTTCAATGGCTGTCAGCACCCCCACTATAAACATTGTTCCAGCACTTCTGCCATGCAGGTGTTAATCAAACAATGTCCACTGGGCTTCTCAGGCTTGGCTTCCCCTCACTTGGATCATATGCACCCTTGGACAGGCCAGATTAAGACATAGCATCAGCCTAGATCCTTGTCTCCCAGATTTGTGTGATGATCTCAGAATCTAAATTAATTTAAAAAAATATTTTTAGCCCTGATGGTTGTGAAGAAAAGCCTCAAAATGTGACCTGAGTGTAATCAATATATTGATATCTGTCTGCCTGAGTCTGCTGACAGCTTCCAGCAGAAGGCAGGGAAGAAGCACTTGGCCTTATATCCATAACCAGAGCGTTTCTCAGGGGAAGGGAGTGCTGGCTTGTTGCATTGCTTGGATGTCCCACTTAGCTCCGTAGCAGTGGCTCTCTCTCTCAGTGGGATTTGGATGTCCTCCTGATTTCTGTGGAATTGGCTTCTCTTTGGTGAGGCTTAGGGCTCTGCTCCACCCATATAACCTTTAGACTCCACAGGTCCTATTGAGGGGAGGGAAATCTTCCCCCAAATTGTATCCACTTGTGCCACCAAAATAAGACTGGACTCCTAAGAGACAGAGTGATGATCCCAGATCTGCAACTTTCTTATATGCTTTGCAAGCAGTGAAATAGTTTAGCAAATAATTTAAATGATCATCATAGAGCATCTGAGTTAACACTCCATTGTGATGAAATGAATACTCGCTCCCCTCAGAGCTATTGTTTCAGACTCTCTGTAAATGAAGGTATGTGTCACTGCATTGGTTTACACTTGTTTAATATTTTCAAGGTTTTCTTTACAAGTATGGGCTACAGACTTCATTTTTTTTTAAATGAAAACTGAGGTTCTGGAGAACGATACGGGTACTCGGAAACCCAACCCAGCGTGACTTTCTTAGGCCAATTTGAGCCTTCATCTCTATCTTTCTCTTGTGGCTTCTGCAGTCATGAGGAATGCAGCCATCCCACACTCATGCCAATAAAACCTGTTCAACTAAAAAATGAAACCTTTTTAAAGCCAGCATTTATTTATTTAGTAGCTGTTGGATCCCAAAGAAATCTTTGATTTGTGTTACTGATAGTTATGTTACTTAGCAGAAGATAATACATTATCTTAAAGGAATGCCATCTATGTACAACAGATTGTAATTTAAAGTGCAGAGTACTTGAATATAAAGAAGTACTAGTATGAAACTTAATTAGAGCTTTGGAACACCCATCGACTAATCAACCCTTTGCACATGTGCAGTGAAATACCTAGGCTAAAAGGTTTCCAATTGTCTCTGCTATTAATGTATGACAGCTATATTTTATGTTTTGCCTTGGGCTAAACTCATTTTCTGTTGACTACATCTAAGGCATATAGCCAACTCTTAAGTTCACTTTGGGGTTATGAGGTTTACATTTTATACGTACTAATGTATAGATGTATTAATGTACGTCCTAATGTATAGATACAACAGTTAGCTGGATGTTTTATAATTGGAGTCTTACTCTCCTTTTGTGGGCACTGAACCAGATTAGTTTATTGCCCAGTACTCTTCACATTGAATTACTTAGGTTGCTTGTTCATAAAAGAAAAAAAGAAAAAGAAAAACAATCTGCTAGCTTTGTGTAAATTCACCATCAATTTCTGTTGAAATGCAGAGTTTTGCCACTGGTTTGCTTTTTGTTTTTGTGTGAAGATAACTGTGTAACTAATGGCTGGCTCTACTGAACAATTGCATTATTGTTGCGCTTAAATTGCTCCTAGAGGCCCATTTTAGTGTGATTAAAAAATTATAAATGAATAAATTAAACTCTTTCAATGTACAGGCATTTTACAATGGCTAATAACTTCAGAATTGATCTCCTTTGCCTATTTTTTTAAATGTGTGTATACAGCACATGAGGAACATTCAATAGTTTAATTACTCTTTATTTCTGGTGTTTACTGAAATTGTAGATCTCAGATGCACTGGACTAAATTCTGCTCTAAATTACCTATGTACCACCAGTAATCCCTGTGAGGGACCCCAGTGAGCAGAATTTGGGCCACTGTGGGTTTTTTTAAATGTATTTTAAAATAGAGCCCTATTGAAAAGTTAAAATTTGTTAAGTAATCCTGCAGGGTATTCAGTCCAATTTCAAAGGGCTTTTTTTGGAAGGATGCAGATAAGTAACAATATCTTGCAAATGTATTATGTATAGATGCTCTTTTAACCAGGCACAGAACAAGACAGAGCTAGGAAAGAAACTGTCAATTTGTCAAAACCAGCCTTGTTTGAAATATATGCAATACAAACTTCAAGAATTCTTTGTATTATAGAGGAGAATGAGTGATGAACTGGAAAGGTTAGTTCTTATTGCAGACATCATTTAAACCTACCTTCTTTTTAGAGAACCATAGGTGTACCTAGCACTTTTACAGGCATAAAAAAGACAAGGTACTTACCCATGTAAGTTTACAATCTATACACTTATGCTTAAGCACTTTGATGGATCGGGGCCTTAATCAGACCAAACTCACAGTAAAAAAGGAAAACAGAAAATTGTGGATTGGGGAGAGAGCAATAAATGGGAAGTGAACACTGCTCTTGGGGAAGCACCCCCTAATCATATCAGATGACACTGTACAAAACCTATAGAAGACAGGGTTTCTACCCCAAGAAACTTACATGCACAGTTTGACAGACAGTGCACTTGAGATGCATTAGATACCAGATAACCAGAATATGGATCAAAGCAGTCCAGACATTTCTTTTCCAACAAGCTTTTGCAGATTAACAGTGCCATGCTTCCTAGAAGAAATGTGATTTAGGGTTCCTGGGGTGAATTTGAATAAAGGGATAGGATGATTTTTTTTCAGTGAAGGTGGAAATGGATCTAGTTCCAAGCATAAAGTGATGTATGAAAGGAGGCATGAAAATGAGAAGGATAAGGATACTATAGGGACCTGCCAGAATGAAGAAAAGGGTGAAAGGAATCTTTTAAAAACCCCACATATTTAATTCCCTTTCAAACCGCAAGATAGAACAAACATGAACAGCAGCACTAAGGCTAGGTTCGCCCACTATGGCACTCCTACAAGGGGCAGATCATGGCAGTCTACTGCAAAGAGAGAACAGTCTTTCGGGGGCAAATTGGCAGGGAAAATCAGGACATCTATTACTTTTGCTTCCACTCAAAACCGAGATTTGTTTGGTCACAAAATAAATTTCAGCCACAGCCTCCAGGCAGAGACTCCATTTTCAATGAACAGTCACCCAGACAAAACTCTGCTTGCACAAAGGTTCAAATAGAGTGACTACAAAAGGTGTGCATCCATCACTAATCTAATCCAATCCTAATTTGCTGAAATGCAGGTGATTCGCCTGTCTGGAATAAGAAAACATACTAGCCCACCCCCAGCCTGGAGTCAAGTAAGGTATCCAAATCTAAGAACTTGTATACAGTAGAACATCAGAGTTACGAACTGACTGGTCAACCACACACCTCATTTGAAACTGGAAGTATGCAATCTGGCAGCAGTGCGTGCATGTGTGCGCATGCGCACACACACACACACAGAGTACAGCACTGTGTTAAATGTAAACTACTAAAAAAATAAAGGGACAGTTTAAAAAAAAGATTTGACAAGATTAGAAACTATTTCTGTGCTTGTTTCATTTAAATTGAGCAGCATATTTTTTCTGCATAGTAAAGTCGCAAAACTGTATTAAGTCAATGTTCAGTTGGAAACTTTTGAAAGAACAGTCATAACGTTATGTTCAGGATTATGAACATTTCAGAGTTATGAACAACCTCCATTCCTGAGGTGTTTGTAACGGTGAGATTCTACTGTATGTCCTTTTAAGTCCAATCATTTATAGAGGGATTATCAGTTTCCTGCTAAAATCATCATTATAATAGGCATAAATATAACATTAACATTTTGGAAAATTATTTTATAAATCTCATTTAATGATAATCATGAAATCAAAGCTGAACTAACTTTCACCTGAATTGCAATTAACACCCCAGAAAAGTCCTCCAATCTTCTACTTTTGAGCAAAATGAATTCCTTTTTTTTACTAGGTGTGTCCAACACCTAGCAAAATGGGGCCAGGATACAAGTCTGTAGGTGCTATCAGAATGCAAATAAATAAATAATGACGATGATGAGTAAAAGTAACTATCAGTCTCTACATATAACCTGAAACCCATTGCATTTAACTTTCTCAGTTATGGATATGTGCCCAAAACCTACCTGTGACTGCTGCTTCTTAATCACTCACTCACTTGTGAGTGGAGGAATCAGATCTACTGGAACAGCCTCTGTAAATATATTACAGGAAAGAAACCAACTTACTGCACAAAATTGTATAAACAACTACATGAACTGTACGTCATCCGGCCAAAACCAAATGTGCCATCAATCACTATGGTAAGCTCATGAAGGGTATGTGCATGAGACCTTCCCACAGAGCAGAAAGTGCATCCAAACACATTAACCAGTGTGCGAGTTCAAATCTCCAGTAAAGCCTTAGCTGCTAAGGTGCAATTCAAAGCAAATGAGTTCCCCATTAGCTGTCTCTTAACAACAGCAAGGAAGTAACTTCTAGGTTTTTAAAATTAACTCACTGAAGAAAACTGTGCCCCCCTGCCAATGGTAAGGACACTTTTCCAGCTAGCATGGGTATAAATAGCAGTGCAGATGATGAGACAAGACTAAGAGTAGAGTGGAATGCCCATGCCTGAACCCCCAGGCTATATACCGACGCGGCTCTCTACACGCCCAGTCAGTGCTTCCCATATCCACGCTGCTGTTTTTAGCCGTGTAGTGTTCTACTGCCTCCCCTCTGCCAAATCCTGTCAGTGCAACGTGTAGCTACACACGGGGTGACAAGTATGGGTGAAGCCTGCCTTTCAATGCAGTGTGTAGCTACCCCTGCAGTGCCCATAATCTACGTGCTGCCATAAATATAGACATAGGCTAAAAGTAGTGCATAAAATCTTGGATGGGGTCATGATGGGGATACTTTAGGGAGCAGAGAGGCTACAACCTGAGTGCTGGTGATCACCTAGGGGTTGCTGAGAGAAGTTTTGAAACTATTGTAACTTTCACTGGTCGAGGGTGTGTGTGTGGGGTGGGGGGATGAGCTGTCCCGTGGCAGCCCCCCCCCTCCAGATTGAGGGAACAGAGAGGTGGCATAAATTCACCTTTTCCCCCATACACTGAGAACTTCTGATGCATGTAGCTTGGATCGACCCAAAGGTTTGAAATCTCTGCATGCATGTGAATGTGAATGCAAAATGGGGTAAATGGCAAGCAGGTTAACTGGTAAAATGAATGGCGCTTACATAGCCAGGGCTGGCGCTAAGCATAAGCAGACTAAGCAATTGCTTAGGGCCCCAAGCAGCTTAAGGGGCCCCCTATTAATTATTATGTACTGTGCGGGGGGACCAAAATATATTCCAGCTTGGGGCCCTTAGTGGGCTAGCACCAGCAGGGCCACCCAGAGGATTCAGGGGGCCTGGGGTCGTCGGCGGTGGGGGGCCCCTGCTTTGGTGGTAATTCAGCAGTGGGGGGTCCTTCCACTCTGGGACCCACCACTGAAGTGCCCCAAAGACCCAGGAATTGCCACCGAAGACCCAGCACTTTGGCGGCAGGTTCTGCTTCATCGGTAATTCGGCAGTGGGGGAGTCCTTCTGCTCCCCCGCCGCCGAAGACCCGGAGTGGAAGAAGCTCTGGGGGCCCCGGCCCCGCGAGAGTTTTCCGGGGCCCCCGGAGCCAGTGAAGGACCCCGCTCTCATGGGGGCTCCTGCGGGGCCCGGGGCTTGGGGCAAATTGCCCCACTTGCCCCCGCCCGGGTGGCCCTGAGCACTTTACACAACCAGGGGAGAAACGGGTAGTCACAGGAAAAGCAAATACACAGAAGTTTGTAAAATAAACTAGACTCACCCTCCCTATATCTGTCCGCATGAAAACCAAGTGGGCAACTAGCAGCTCAGGCCTGGAACCTCTCACTGACTTCAATAGAAGCCCACACGATATCTGAATTTGGTGCGCACAGGCTTGCAAATCAGTATAAATTACTGAGACCAAGTGGGTGAATAGTATAAGTTACATTCATTTTACACACCAACCTAATATCAATTTGGTGCAAATTAATGGCTACTTACACACAATTTATTTCTAGTATGTAATTTACACACTAGTACGGTTACAATTTAATTTGACTCTATGGGCCAAATCTTGATCCCCTATTGTGGCTATGTGCTGAAAGGCTGGTGCAAAACAGCCACAAAGCTGTTTAGTATACAGGTGCCCCCAATCATTCCCAAAGCAATGGGCATGGCCAGAGAAAAGAAACATGTACAGAATGGCCTTGTGCTCTGGCTGTCCCTGATTTCCACAACAGTCCCCAGAGACCCTGAGTCCACTCTAAGTGTTCCTCAGGACCAAACCAATTTACAACCATTTTGGTATGCCCCAAGCCAGTCAGCAAACATCTGATCCTGAGGATCTAGCCCATATGCTTCCAAAAGTGTCTGAGAGGGCCCAGGTTTCCATTACACCCACATGCAAACAATCCCAAATAATGCACAATGGATTTGCAGGTGACAAATCACAAGCCACTCTGAGAAAAGTGTTGAATATAAAAAAAGCAACCCATGACCCAAGCAATCTCCACCAATACCTGTAGCAAAATAAAAGTCTCTACTGCAAATGAATGTCAACGGAGCAAAGCCCTGTGACGTGTGGAAAGCAGTGAAAAAGCGCACTGAGGGCTTGGCTGCATGGTGCTGGCAAAGGGCACTAAAAGGGTGTGATTTGTAAAGCTCTCTGATGTGCTGTGCTCTAACTGCCCTGTGTAGACCCTGTTGGCGTGCTCTGAAAGGTACCTAGCTTGCATTAACATAGTCCTATTTGGAAACAGGACTGTGTTAGCACAAAGTAGGTACCTTTTAATTCACACCAGCAGGGTTTACATGGGGCAGTTATAGTGCAGCATATTAGAGTGCTTTACAAATCATACCCCTCTGGCATGTGTTGTCGTGCCATGTAGACAAGCTCTTATAATATCACTTTTTGCCACCACAAGCCGTAATTAAACTAAATGCATGGTTGAATTAAATATATTGTACTGAATTATGCTCCAGGTCAATGAAATTATTAACTGATTGATCTTCAGAGTAGGACAGGTGATGAATCAACCTAAATGTATTCAGTGCTTTCTTTCTCCTTAGTCTGTTTTGTACTATACGAAAAGGAGAATTGGATAAATGAAGCATTGACTAAGTCACGGACCTACAACCCTAAAAAAGTGCCCTTCCTGTGATGTCTTAATAGTATACACTTGAGGAGCAGCCCAAACTGATTCTGGGTTCTTTTTTCATATAGGGTCGTCTTTGTAAATGGGAAGGGACATGAGATGATAATTTGATTCTAAATTCAGATACGCCTCAAGTTTTTGATGGATAATCTCAAGCCAAGTTGGTGAAGGAGAGCAGAGAAGGCATGGCTTATGATCTTGAGCTCCATATACTACAAGAAGGGAAGTTCTCAGTAGACAATAACTGACACAAGAGCTTGTTCAGTGGTATCAATTGTTCTACACTCTGGAACACTAACCTTACCAAAAAAAATCATACACCCTGAAACATGGTATGAGAGACAAAGGAGAACTATGAAGTGTATCCATTGTTTTTTATATTGGTCACAATTGCTATGTTTCTTCAGTCAGAGAAAGGTGAAATAAAATACATATGCATGCCCAATATTGTAGATATTGTGGGCATGCTGTTGCCTGATTTCTTGGTTGTGTGTTTTAATTAGAATTCCCATTTAGCATTCTGTTGTTTGACAGGGTTCTGCGTCAAGATCAGAGTCTGAATTATTTGAATTGTCACTCTTATGAGGAACCCGATGTGACCGGTTACCCCTGGGGCCAGGAGCGGCGCCAGAGTTTCTGGTGCCCTAGGCAGAACTCGGGGGGGCAGCATTTTGTGCACTCCCCACGGGGCGCGCGGGAGCTTCTGGTTCCACTCCCATCGTGCTGCCGAAGAAGGACCCTCCGCTGAAATGCCGCAGGCGACAGCAGCAGTCATTGAGCTGCTCAATTGCCTGCCACTGTTTTCCACGGCATGTCGGCAGAAGGTCCTTCTTTGGCAGTGTGACTGGAGCGGAACCAGAAGCTCCCGTGTGCTCTGTGAGGAGCGCAAAAAATGCCGCCTCCCGAATCCTGGCGCCCTAGGCGACCGCCTAGGGTCGCCTAATGGAAGTGCCGGCCCTGCCTGGGGCACCACCTGGAACTGGGGTACCACTGAGCTTGCCTGACGCACCAGCCTGGGCTCTCTTTACACTGTACGGCTGTCTCAGGCCCTCAAGCCCCCTCCAGCACACATACAGGTAGGGATACACCCAGCTGCAGCTACATACAGACACTGATAAACCCAAAATTATACCATCTTGCTCTGCACAGGGAACTGTACAGTGTAAGTTCATGAAGTTCTCCCCTCCCTCAATGTGGAGAGAAATATACACAGCTTTCTGCCCCGAGTTATGACTCCCCCCACACACTGGTTTTAGACAAAGCAAAAATAAATGTATTAACTACAAAAGATAGATTTTAAGTGATTATAAGGAATAGCAAACAGATCAAAGCAGATTACCTAGCAAATAAACAAAAATGCAATCTAAGCTTAATATACTAAAGAGATTGGATATGAGTAGAAAATTGATGATTTAAGCTGGCTGCAGGCTCTTAAGGTGCAAGCTGCACTTGCTTGCAGCTCAAAACCCCAGGTGTTCCATTAACAGGTTAGAAACCCCTCTAGTTTGGGTCCAGAACTTCCCCCCAGTTCAGTCCTTGTTCCTCAGGTGTTTCTAACAGTCTCATTTGGGCGGGGAGTCAGTGAAGAACCACAATAATGTCACTCCCCTGCCTTAAAGAGCTTTTGCATATGGCGGGAGCCCTTTATCTCCAAGCTTGGTTCCTACGCCTTTCAGTGGAAAAACACCGGTATTCCAAGATGGTGTCCAGTACCAGGCGATCTGGACACATGTCCCTGTAGTGTCATGTCAGCCATGACTCAGAGGCTGTTGGTAGTGTTCTCAGGAAGGCTCCTGGGTGGAAGATAAACTTTTTCTTAGGGCTTGGCTACACTTACAAGTTGCAGCGCTGGGAGTTACAGCGCTGGTCATGCAGCTGTGGAAGGGCCAGCGCTGGAGTGTGGCCACACTGACAGCTACCAGCGCTGCAGTGTGGCCACACTTGCAGCACTTTCCAGCGCTGTATTGAGAGGTGCATTGTGGGCAGCTATCCCACAGAGCACCTCGTCCCGTTTTGGCGCCGTTTTGGCGCTGAGTATTGTGGGAAGGGGAAGGAAGTGTGCGGGTCATTCCGCTTCCTGTTTGCCAGCGCCCCGTGGTGCATCGCTTCACATCCCAGCATTCACTCTTTCCAGCAGCGTTTGGCGCCATTGTGAGTGTCTTTCTGTTACTCTCTGTGTGAATCGCGATTTCTGTGGCAAATGGAGCCCGATCTGCTGAGGACTCTGCTGATGAGTGTCACCAGCACAACACGTTTGGCAGTCCAGCTATTCCTTCAGCTCCAAAGTGACAGTGAGGATTCCGACGATGATATCAATATGGATTTGCCTGCCGCGTGTGACACTAAAGTGCTTGCGGCATTTACGGAAATGCTCAGCACCGTTGAACGCCGCTTTTGGGCTCGGGAAACAAGCACTGAGTGGTGGGATCACATCGTCATGGAAGTCTGGGATGATGAGCAGTGGCTGCAGAACTTTCGTATGAGAAAAGCCACTTTCATGGGACTGTGTGCTGAGCTCGCCCCCACTCTGCGGCGCAAGGACACAAGATTGAGAGCTGCCCTGACGGTGGAAAAGCGAGTGGCTATTGCAATCTGGAAGCTGGCAACTCCAGACAGCTACCGGTCGGTCGGGAACCAGTTTGGTGTGGGAAAGTCGACCGTGGGAATCGTTTTGATGCAAGTTTGCAAGGCAATTAATCGCATCCTGCTAAGAAAGACCGTGACTCTGGGGAGCGTGCAGGACATTGTGGATGGCTTTGCACACATGGGTTTCCCTAACTGTGGAGGGGCGATAGATGGGACGCATATTCCTATTCTGGCCCCCCCCCACCTGGCATCAGAGTACGTTAATCGGAAGGGGTATTTCTCTATGGTTCTCCAGGCGCTTGTGGATCACCGCGGGCGTTTCATTGACATTTACACAGGCTGGCCTGGAAAGGTGCATGATGCACGCATCTTTCGGAACAGTGGCCTGTTCAGGAAGATGCAGGCAGGGACTTTTTTCCCAGACAGGAAGATCACAGTAGGGGATGTCGAAATGCCCACTGTGATCCTTGGAGACCCCGCGTACCCGTTACTGCCTTGGCTCATGAAACCCTATACAGGGAAGCTTGACAGGAGCAAGGACCGGTTCAACTACAGGCTGAGCCGGTGCCGAATGACTGTGGAGTGTGCTTTTGGGCGTTTAAAAGCCCGCTGGCGTTGCTTGTATGGGAAGCTAGACTTGGGGGAAAGCAGCATCCCCGCGGTTATATGCGCTTGCTGTACCCTCCATAATATTTGTGAAGGGAAGGGTGAAACATTCAGTGAGGCATGGACCACCGAGGTTCAAGTCCTGGAGGCTGAATATGCACAGCCAGAGAGCAGGGCTAATAGAGAGGCCCAGCACAGGGCTACAAGGATTAGGGATGCCTTGAGGGAAGAATTTGAGGCTGAAAGCCAACAATAATGTTTGCTGCCTTGCATGGGAGTGAATTGCACTGCTTACACTGTTATTCTATTATCCATAATAATAATATGATTTGTAGTGCCTCTTTCTTTACTGGGCTAAGGTATCTTTCACTATCTGCTATAATAAAGACTGTTTTCAAAGCCAAGAATTGTTTTATTGAAAAGAAAAAAACTTCCTTGACAGACAGACAGACACACAACATTTCATGAACACAAGAGGGCAGGGGTGTGGGTTGGTGAACTGTACAGTCACAAGTTTGCATATGCCCTGTCTGGATTGCTGTTTAATGAATCCTGCACTTCAGGGTTCATATACTGCATGGTGATGGGGGTTGAATGCAGAGGGTAAGGGTGGTGGTAGGTATCAGGGCTGGTTGGGGAACATACAGGTGTTGGAGGCAGCTGGTGGTGGTAAGAACCTGGATGCTGGGGAAAGGTGGTTTGAGCTGACATTGGGGCACAAGGCACAAAGGACGGGGCGGGTGGGGGAGTAGCACGGTAGTGCTCTGCTTGCATGGCAACGAGTGACTCTATAGACTCTGCTTGGCGCTCCAGGATGCTTAGCAGCCGCTCCGTGGTTTTCCTCTTGGCCACTGCATTTCTCTTGCGTGTCCTGCTTTCTTTCTCTCGCCAATCCTTCAAGTCCTTACTCTCTCGAGCAGACTGATTAAGAACAGTTTTCAGCATGTCTTCTTTGCTCTTTCGGGGATTTTTTCTCAAATTTTGAAGCCTCTGTGATGTTGAACATCTGGGCAGTCCAGTAGTCAAGGTCACTGTAGAAACAGAAATGACAACATTTAACACGGGCAGCATTGTATCCACTATCTCCAGACATGAATTGTTACACTGAGGGAGTGAGTTCTTATTTAAGCATTCTTTTACCCACACGCATAACACTACAGAAGCCACGACATGGTGAGTGAGCAGTGCTTATATGGGGAGAAGTGGGGCTTGGGTGTAAGAGGGGAGCTGGTTGCTTCGGGTAATCTGGAGTGCTAGAGGGGTTGAGTGAAATGCAGATGCAGGGGTGATCTTATCTCCCTATCTCTTCACTAAAGAGTCTCCCAACATTTTTCACAGGACTTAATCCTGGAAGATGTTTCCCTACTGCGAGTCACTAGGGAAAAGCGGGGGGCTCTTTTAGAGCAATGTGGATTCCGCCCGGGACCCTATGCGGCTTGCCTGTGTTCAGAAATGGTCCCCCCACCACTGGCAGAAGAGTGGCGCGGACGCGTCACCGTCACTGGGACAAGGGACACAGTGGCTCTGCCTATAAACCTGCGCAGGCATATTGCCCACGCTCTGGATGAAGCTTTTGCTGAGATAACTGAGGCAGATTACCGCGACGTGATAGACCACATCAACGGGCTATTCCACATCTAGAGGCTGGCATGCATGCATCCATAACCCCCCCTCCTCTCCAGAAACATTTCACCCAGAAAATAAAAGCCGCTTACCGGTAACACGCTCCTCTGCTTGTCCTTCTGCAACTGCTGGCTGCTGCGATTGGGTGCTTTCCTCCTGGCTTGAGAAGAGCTCCTGGCTGCATGCCTCCAGGGAATCTGCGGTTTCTTCCCCCATGCCAGGAGCTTCACTCGCGGTTTCCTCCCCCCCCCACGCCTCCGCCTCCGCCGCCTCCTCCGCCTCCTCCTCCTGTCCCCCAGCCTGCTCAGAAGTGTCCATCGTTATCCTGGGATTGGCAGTGGGGTCACCCCCAAGTATCTCATCCATCTCCCTGTAAAAACGGCAGGTCGTGGGAGCAGCTCCGGATCGTCGATTCCCCTCTCGGGCTTTGTAATAGGCACTCCGCAGCTCTTTAATTTTCACCCTGCATTGTACTGCGTCCCGATCATGGCCCCGATCCAGCATGGCCCTTGATATCTGCTCAAAGATATCGTAATTCCTACGGCCGGAGCGCAGCTGTGCCTGAACAGATGCCTCACCCCAAACACTGATGAGGTCCTGCAATTCACCAGTGCTCCATGCTGGGGCTCGTTTGCCGCGTGGAGGCATGGTCACCTGTAACTGATTAAAACTGATTGCACTCCACACCTGGCTGCAGCAAACAGGAAGGAGATTTTTAAATTTCCCGGGGCATTTACAGGGCGGGTCACCTGAGCCAAGAGCAGTAGAGTGCAAACTGATGTGCAGAGTGGCTGAACAGGAATTCTGGGATACCTCCTTATTCCCTGGAGGACAGGTAAAGCGCTGGTGAGTGTCCACACCTGCTGGGCAGCGCTGGATCACCAGCGCTGCACTCCTTATACCCCTGCCGGGATGGGTTTTCAGCCAGCGCTGCAACCAGGGAGTTGCAGCGCTGGTTGTGCCCTGCAAGTGTGGACGGGGTGTTGTTGCAGCGCTGGAAAGCCTCCACCAGCGCTGCAACTTGTAAGTGTAGCCAAGCCCTAAGACCTATTGTTTTCTCTAATGGGCCTTCCCAGCCAGCCATCTACACTGATTACATTCTGCCTAGTGGGTGTTCCCCAGGTGTAAACACATTTGTAATACAGATTTATAGTCAATATTCCTAACTTCAGATACAAAAATGATACATGCATACAAATAGGATAATCATATTCTGTAAATCATAACCTTTTCAATGATATCTCACATGACCTATCTTGTATAACATACATCATAGTTATGCCATAATCATCTTATAATAATATCTCTATGAAGAATATGGGATGCAGTGTCATATCCAGTGTGCACAGGAGAGATACTCACACTTAGGAAAGGCCTTCTGACCTTATAATATTTTTATTAGCACAATTAGCAAAATCACAAACACTCCAACCCTGCAATGTAGCTAGAGATAATACAGAACGGTCAAGACATCTAGGGTCTGAGCATCCATATACTCACACCATCCACTGCAGAGACCTAGAACCAGTGAGATGGATGATCCACAAGTGGTCCTGTCCCTGGCATGCCAAGAAGATCTCAACAGCTTAGGCCAGGGATCGGCAACCTTTGGCACGTGACAGGTCAGGGAAATTCGCTAGTGGGCTGGGAAGGTTTGTTTACCTGCAGCATCCGCAGGTTCAGCTGATTGCAGCTCCCGCTGGCCGTGCTTTGCTCTTCCAGGCCAATGGGGGCTGTGGGAAATGGTAGCCAGCACATCCCTCAGCCCACCCCACTTACCACTGCCCCCATTGGCCTGGAACGGCGAACCGCGGCCAGTAGGAGCTGCGACTGGCCGAACCTGCGGACACTGCAGGTAAACAAACCATCCCGGCCCGCCAGTGGATTTCCCTGATGGGCCGAAAGGTTGCCAATCCCTGGCTTAGGCCATGGTTAACTCTTTTATAGGGTTAGATGGCAGCCATGAATATTCATAGGATGTTAGGCCTCCTCTGTCCATATCTAAACTTCCTTAACCATAACAATATAGGGGTACTGTTCTCTCATAGGTTATTATGCTATTTACCTCAAGCTTATTAGCATATAAGTCAATTGGCTACCTTAACATTCCTGTGGTTGAACATCTACTGATGTTCGTATATTAAAATATCCAAAGATAGCATCAGTTGGTATCTTGTGGTTACCTATCAGCAGTTTAGTTATACTTGTTTATTACAGCATTCGGTGTTCTGGTATGTTATGATCTAGAGTTACTCCTAGTTAGCTACTTGTGTTAAGGATTCTCAGGACTTATGCTTCAATTTGGCTAAGCTATTGCCTTACAGGCTGGGAGTCTGTAGGCCTCTTGTGTTACTGCCTTGACTTATACCTATCCCGTACCTAGCAAATACCTGTACCAATAGATTACAATGCCTGCTTGAAACAGTGGAAAACAGTAAACAAACATGACAGTCTTGCAAAATTGCTACTTCTGTAATGCTTCCAGAGACAACATCTGTATGCGTTATCTGTATCATAAATGCTGGCTGTGTAAACTAAAGTCACCTGGGCAAACTTTAAATTGTGCTCTTGACGTTTTCAAAAACATTCCAATGCTTTCAATCATTTGATCATTTACTATTCTATCTTCTCATTCTGTGAGCCTGTCAGATTTCAAAAGCTAAGCCGGGCTTGGGCTTGTCATTAGTTAGTTGGAAAAAATCTAGGCATAGTATGTAGGTGCTCCAGAAAATGGTGTCCAGTAGATGGCACCCTTCTATATGAGTTGGCACTTGTGCTGCAGGAGGTGCCATCATCTAGATGAGATTTAAGGCTAAGGTCCTTACCACTTGTGGTCATTAATTTTCAGAAGTGCCTAATTGATTTAGGAGCCTATGTCTTATTGTCAAAAGTGACTTCCTCCCATAATGAGAGAAGTTCTAAAGAAACACATTTTAAAGGTATTTAGGCACCTAAAGAAGCAGATAGGCACCTTGGAAAATCCCACTAGATGCCTATTTGCTTCCTTAGGCACCTGTATAGCTTCTAGCCCCAAGTACCTAAATCACTTTTGAAATTGGGACTCAGACTCCTAAATCACTGAACTACTTTTCGAAACTTTTACTCAACATGTCAATTTTCATAAAAGTTATGTTTTTAAAATTAGAACTGGGTGAATATTACAAAAAAAATACATTGTCAATGGAATTCTTAAATAAATTTGCTTGATCGCGCTCACATGCTTTTTGTGTCTGCTTTCCACAAACATTCTAGTTGGCAGGAATGTTCACTAAAATGGAAATTTTTAAGCTGTTATTGCAGAATATTCATACTAAAACCATTTTTCCAGTGAGAAACATATAGAAACCAATTTTGTGAGCAGTGTGTCCAACTAAACAGCATGGATTTTCATTGGTGAATATCCCATACTCAGCAATATTCATAGCAATTCATAGTCTGCAATGTGTTTATGTACAACATTTGATAAAAAATTTCAAAATCAGCAAATTTGTGGAAATTGTGATTTGCTCATGGGAAATTAATGAATGGGGAAAAAAAGTTTCTTCTTTACCCAGTATTACTGGTTAAGCATGAAACAGTCTGCCTACTGTACCTAAATTCCCCCCTGCCGTTTAAACTATGAATGCTATTCTTGTTCCCTTCATGTCCAAAATCTGCAGAGTTTACCCACCAATGGACTGGTGGGTAAAGTAATTTTCTATCTATACTGTCTATAGTTAGTGTTTTTATTTAAGCTTAGGCTTTGGGATTCTTTGGGATGAAAGTTATAATATAAATACTAATTATTATTATGTATGTTTCCATTTTATTCTAATGCTCTCTCTCCCTCTCTCTCCACCTCCCCACCCCCCATTTTTAGGCACCTTTCATATATCACTTGTATATGGTGTTATTTAGCAATTACAATGTAAACAAAATGGAAGAGGCACATAGCACTATTTTTCTATGTAACGTACATGAAAATTGATCTCACAGTGGTAAGGAAGATTCATAAATTGGGTTGTATTCCTAGTGTGTATATATAAACTGTTTCTTGGTGAATAGGGCCCTCGGTGACATTTAGTTAAATGAGACTGATTGCATTAGATCGTACATATTCAATTAAATCATCTGTTATTCCGAAAGTCAGAGTATGGCAGCAAACTCCCACTGTTCATTAAGAATGTGTGAATGTGATCTTTGGTGTATCTGCTATCCGTTTTGATTTGCACTATTGTAGACTATCAAGGCATGTTGAGTTGTGCCACATTGTATTGGTTTGTATTCCTTCGAATTCTGGCTCCCAGTATTAAAATAGGAAAATCTGGCTGTTCAGCTGTATTTTTTCTGTTCTTCATGTGGGATTCTAAATAGTCCCTAAGCATTGTTTCAGATTCAGAATGCGGAGAGGGCTGCCTGATGCTCCTAGGTACCATTTTCCTTTGTGTCTGCAAGATGATATTTAAAGAGAAGTCTTGTGTAAATTCTTTTTCACAGCTATCTAATACCTTATTATATTAAACAGAGCACCAGCTAGTATCCAGATGGCCTTTATGCAGAGTTTATCCTGTGCTTATAAGAATTAACAAAACATAAGCTAGTTGTAAATAGTATTGTTATAGCTTGTGAATTCAGAAAAAAGCTCTTTAGCCACTCTACCGTTCAATCCCCATACTGTAACTCTGAGATTGTCATTCACCCAAAGTGCCAGCATGGGGGCATAAAGAAACATACACTTGCCATTCATTCCCCTACATGCGCTACCTGATCATGGGTAGTGGTGTGAGTGTATAACGGCCTTTGAAGGGTCATTGGTGGGGAGTGGAGGGACCCATAGTTTCACATACCCCCACCCCCCGCTCAGCAAACTAGCCAGCAGCAAATTACTTCTGTCCAGAAGTAAGGGGACCAATTTATGAGTTACAGTCTGGTTCTTGGTCTGCTCCTGGGATAGTACAACAATGTATACCCCTTACTCAGGACGGTTGGCAAAGCTCCTGGGTGAAAGTAACTTAAAGGACTTACCGGTATGCCGGAGTCCTGAGCAGGGGCTGTGGCCTCAACCGGAAGAGCTGGGGCCTTTAAATACCTGGGCCCTTTAAATCAATATTTAAAGGCCCAGGGGCTCTGACTGTTGCTGGGAATCCCGGGGTCTTTAAATCACTCCCAGAGCTACCAGCTGCAGAGGCAGCTGGGAGCCCTGGAGCTCAGGGGTGATTTAAAGGGCCCAGGGCTCCAGCTGCCACTACCACAATGGAGCTCCGGGCCCTTTAAATCACCAACTGAGCCCTGCTGCTGCTACCCCAGGTATCCAGCAGCAGGGTTTGGGAGGCGCTTTAAAGGGCCCAGGGCTCCCTGCAGCAGCCAGAGCCCCATGCCCTTTAAATCACTGCCAGAGCCCTGCCGCCACTACCCTGGGGCTCCAGCAGCAGGGCTCAGGAGGCAATTTAAAGGGCCCAGGGCTCCAGCCGCTACAGGGAGCCCCAGACCCTTTAAATCTCCAGCCTGGGGAAGCCGGTCTGGTCCGGCACGGTGTCCTGGCTCTTGCCGGTATGCTGTACCAGACTGTACCAGCTTACTTTCACCTGTGGCAAAGCTACAAATTAGGCCTTTGCTTTCCAAAAATATTCAGACAAAGAGAAAATTGGCTTTCTGGCCCAGCAAAAATCATTCCTGATATTTAGGAGATTACTTCTGAAAACAGACATATAGACAAAATCCATCTCAAACAAAAAGCTTTTTAAAAATGAATGGGGTGCCTCCCACGCTGATCCTGGCCAAATGATTTAGAAAATAAAGCCCTGATTGCTCACCTTTCAGACTCCTATAACTTATGGGGAGCATCGTCTCTCCAACCTTCGTATATAATTTGATGATAATGGAAGAATATGTAAGATCCAATTAATGTGCATTCAGAAGCATAACTTTATAGAAACTTTTTTTTCATAATTTAATTGCAGGTGAAGTAATTGTTAGACTCTCCATGAAGAAGATGTCATTGTTTTTAGTTGCTCTGTGTATTGCTGATATTTCTTTTCCTAAGAGAAATAAGTCAATAAACCCTTATCCTACTTTAATCATGGATGAGTCCTCCACTCTTGAATGAATTCTACATTTATTTTTCCAGGTGGTCGTCACAATCATTTCAAGTTATTTTTCTTGAGGATTTTGGAACCATTCTGCAAACAGGGAGATAATTAGCTCTTTGCTTTGAGGGTAATAGTTAAGTCTGTATTATCATTTTAAACTGGCTTTGTGGATTGTCACACAGAATTAGTTTTAAGCTGCATGTTGAATCAGTCTCTGAGAAACATGTCGGCTAAAATTTGTCTTAGTATGCAAATTTTAATGCAGTCGATTAAAAATGTGATCGAAGGAGAAATCCCATTTGTTTATTGCATTTGTTCTTAAGACAACTGAAATTTACAAATTAAATTATATTTCCAGAGCATTCTCAACTCACAGTGTCTTGAAATCCAAAGAGCACATTATTTAGCGTATGAATAAATTATAGATCTATTTTTAAGCAGTTTTTTAAGATAATTTCTAAGTAAGGTAAAATGTAGCATGTTCTTTAGAATCCTGGTGTATATCAACTTACGGCCTTTTCATATAATGTGAAGTGCTGCAATCATTCTGTGGTGTCAAAAACTGTTTGGACTGCAAGACAGATGGGACTTTCAAAATGAAATGTACCTATGACTGTTTGCTACTATATATATAAAATGTCTCATTTAGTCTCATCTGTGATTTTCCAAGAGGAAAATGTTACCAGAAGTAATTTATCTCAGTCCTACAGGTTTGGATCATTGAATGACCATCTCCAGACAGGTCTAGCAATTGCCTTTCTATTTTTTTAAATCAAACGTAGGCCTTTTTGTCTGGTGTAACATTAACACTTTCATGCTATTTATGATACTAACATTACTGATAAATTGACAGGATATTGAAACAAACCAATGTAAACAAAACATGAGAAAAACAGAAGTTATACAACTTAAGCTTTCAGGCCCCAGTTCATCAAGTTACCTGTGCGTGTGCGTAACATTAAGCATTTAGACCACGATTCAAGAAAGCATCTCTATTCAGCATAACATTAAAGCCTATGCTTGTGGTTAAGTGCTGGACTGGGACTTACCCCCTTGCTAGTAATACTTGTTATACCCGCCTCAGGTTACACAAGTGACAATGTGCCAGTTAATGTAATTGACCCCACTAATTTCACTTACTTTAGTTGGGAGGACAAGTATAGTTGAGGGTACAATTTGTTCCATAATCTCTAAAATACAGCAAAAGTTGCTGGTACCCAACATTACTTTAACACTCTTACATTTGGATATATTCCATTATTATTTGCTTCTGCCTCGTCACCATAGGCACCATCTTGTTGTAAAATTATTAAAAGCACACAAGTGATTTAGAAGCCTATAAGTGGGATTCACAAACATATTTAGGTATCTAACGCCCATCAAAATCATAGCAGTTATACGCCTAAATACCTTTGTGAATCCCACCTTAAGACACTTTTGAAAATAAGACCTAAGTACTGAGTTTAAATCCCACTGATTTTCAGTTAGATTTAATTCACTTGGATTAAACTAATTCAGAATAAGGCACTTTTATCCAAGAATAAGTGTGTCCACACAGGGAGTTAAACAGGACTAGTTAATCAGGAATAGCTATTTGGCTTTAAATTCACACCCTCTCTTAATCTGAATTATTTTCTCTGAACAGGCAAGTCCTAAGAGGCGTATCTACACTATGGGGACTGTAGCAGCATAGTTATGTCACTGTAGCTATGTTGGCATAACCCTGTAGTGTAGATGCAGCAGGGTTTTTTCTGTCAATATAGGAACATCACCTCCTCGAGCTATGGTAGCTAGGTCAATGGAAGCATTCTTCCATTGACCTAGCTGCACCTACATTGGGGATTAGGTTGACATAGCTACATCACACAGGGGTTGGATTTTTCACATCCCCTGACCGATGTAGCTATGTCAACCTACATTTTAAGTGTAAAGCAGACCTTATTCTCTCTGTATAGTCCCTTCTGTGAAATTGGTTTGATAGTTCTTCCCTAACTCAGAGACGTTGTGATGATAAATAAATGCATTAAAGATTGCGAAGTGCTCATTGATGGGGTCATATAAGTATCAATAGTGGGTAGGTCAGTCATTTGGGGTCTTTTCAAAATTTTGCCCCAAGTTTAGAAATGTCTAGGCTCCAAGCAGGGTAGTTTTCATTCCCTTTCCCCCTAGTTTACTGATAGATTGTTGTTGAAAGGGTTAGTTGAAAGAAGTGCATTTTGAGAATGAAGAGAAAGTTACTGTTGCTGCATACAAAAAAGGAGATGGTTTCAAGCATAGAGTATACCAACTAATTCCTAGAGCTGATCAGAGAAACTTTGATGGTACCATCTTACATCTGAATAAGCAGGTCTGTTGAAATCTAAACGGTTCACAAAACTGAATCAATTTAATCAGAATTTCATTCAGGAAGAAAACCAGAAAAAAGTTACAACCATGCCAAAACATCCCACTTGGACAGTTTTGGAATGAAACATATTAATTTTTCATTTTGAAATGACTATTTGCTTTGAAAAAACTTAAATTTTGTATAATATTATATAATATAATAGTCAAAATCAAAATGACACATTTTAATTTTGTTGAAATAAAACATTTTGATCAACCCCCCCCCCCAAATTTCTTCAGAATTTGCCTTCATAGAAAATTTTGAAATTTTCCATTTTTGTTCCAGTTTGGAATGAAGCCAAATTTTGAAATCTCAAAAAACTTTAACTTCCATCCTCTGCACAGCTCTAATAATTACAAGAATTACCTTGCAGAGAATTAAATATCGAATGGTGACTTCGCTGTGAGATGTCATGATGTATATGTAACTAAACAGAGCTGATATAGTTCTGTTCACTGAAAGAAAAAATATTTTTCTTTGGCTATGAGATATTTATGGATGTCTAACTTCAACGTTTAACAAGGGCATGTCAGAAGGGAGTAAAAGTGGAGACACGTAGTTGTGTCTCAGGTCAAATCTCTCCAGATCAAAGAGTGAGGTCACTAAATTTGTATTTCAGAAAAATAATTCTTTTGTAGTGAATTGGTTCTTGTCTTATCTATGGAGTAAGTGTTATTGTATCCCTGTGAGGCAGGACACTTTGAATCCAGACCCTTGTTCAACAACTTCAACAGTCACCCTAACAGTTAATCCTTCTTTCAATGATAAGGAGTGAGAGGATTTTACAGGCTCCAACAGTGGAAATAGATATTTACCTGGATAAGAGCAAAACTGATTTTTTTTCTCCCTGCTATTTTTTGTAACAGAAAAAACATGTTCAGTAATGAGAACTAAATTATGCTACATAAATACTGAGGCTGCTATTTTGTTTTCAGTTAAGTTGAAGTTGCTTCATCATGGGGTTTAATTCTTCACTCAGAATGCTGATGCTGTTAAGAACCTTTTTGATATGGGACTTCTACTGCAGAATGTGAGGACAGCCTTGTAAAGGACACAACTGCAGTGACTCTTCCTTAGGCTTCCCAGACACATGGGTCTTTTAAAAAAAAACCTCTAATAATAATATACTGACTTAACACCACATCCCCTTTATTGTCAATTTTATGGGAATTTCTGCAGTGATCTTTCATGAATAAAGTAGATGTTGGTGCCTGGGGATTATGTGTACATTTTTGAATGAAGTTAGTCCTTCTATAAAATAATACATTGTTTTGTTTTATTCAATTATATTTTACCTCATGGTCTCTCTCTCTCTCTTTCTCACATATGTGCACATGCACTTTCCCTTTTATTTTGTATTATATTATTGTGAATGCTGATGAGTGGAATTTGGTTTATAAGGATTTTCCCCTATATATGTTATTTCTTGTGTAGAGCTCATCCCTATATGGCAATACCTTTCTTTAATTTTTAGCTATAGTAAACCAATAAGCAATGAATAAAAATAATTAAATTAGCATTTCCTGGTTGTGAAACAAGAAAAGGGGGTGACTGAAAAGCATCTTTTTCTATTAAAAAAGATATTTGATCCTGAAAAATATCAGAAGAGAAAAAGAACACTGCCACCAAAGAACTAATTAAGAAACATGTCCTACTCCCTATCTCCCACTGCCAGACCCAGTCTCTTATGCTGATGGAGACACTGCAGTTTCAATTACAGAGTGAATACAAGGATGCTAACAGTACAGATACAGCATGCAGAGAAGGAAGTCTAGGACTGGGAGTCGGGTGTTCAGAGTTCTACTCTGATCTGTCAGTAACCTACTCATACAAAACTCCCATTCAGAGCAGTTGGAGTTTTGCATGAGTATATTCTAGGGGGCTGGATCCTGTACTGTGAATCAAATCACAGGGCAAAAAATAATTTAGTAATGCCAGTTACAAGAGGGTAAAAATGGAAAGGCTGGGGACTTGATGTTTCTTAGGTGATTTTTCAGACCAATAGCAGTAAGAACAACAATGCTTTGTTAATTTCTCTTTATTTATATAAAGATTTCTAACTAGCACCCATCACCTCAGCATATGGGCATCTTACAACAGTAAGACCAAACTCAAAACTGGCAAAAATTAAAATATTCTGATACCCAACTGGATTAGTGAATTCATGGCCTAAACAAAGGCCTGGTCACACAAATAAATGGACACATTATTTATGCTATATTCCTCTAGCTGCATGTCATTCTTTTTTGCCTTTGAGATGCATGCCACACACACTGTAAACTTCTCACCAGTCCCAGTGTAGTTAGTTACAAGCCAGACCCACATATATACAGAGGTCAAGGAGTCAATAGAATTCACATTTCTTTCTGGCCACATGTCCTTTCTTTCTTGGCATGGAAAAAGTAATTAGCTTTCCCCTAGGCTCCCACACACTGAGGATGGAGTTCTTCATTTCCTTTAAGAGGAAAGGATTATGCATCCTTTTTCTACTGGGTGAGCATCAGCAAATGAAAGTCATTAGTAGGTTCAGTGGATTTATTCCACAAAGGGTTTGGTGAGCTCTTGTTTTTTTGAAGGGAGGGCAATTCAGTTCACATGACTTTGCATCTAGAATTTGGGGTATAAAAGGAGCCTGAAAAGCTCAGGGAAAAGCTAAAGATGACAAGTTTTACTTAGTTTGAGGTAGAAACCATACTAAGGTCCTGATTCTGTACAGGAAGGGAGAAAGCTCTAGTCACATGAGTAGTTCTATTGAACTCATTGGAGGCAGTCACATACATGTTTGCAGGACTGTGAGCAAAGCGGATCAATTTTGCATGGTTTCTAGACAAAGCCTTAATCCACACCCCGTTTCTTCTCTTTCCCAAGATGTTCTCTCTGATCCTAACAGATCAGAGCTCTTCTTCTAGAGTTTCCTCAACTCCTGCAACCCCCTGTACCACATACAACAGAAAGATTGGAGGGGGGTAGATATGACGTACTTGTTCAGCCCCATCTCTAGTTATCACCAGTCTCATCTGGTGGCTCCAGATCTATGCTAAGAATATTTTAGTGACCATACTATTCCTTATGTGATGACACCAGATATCAAATGCAGGCTATTCATTAAAAGAGCTGAAGTGAATAATAGCGGCCAAACTGAAACACCTGAAAAAAAAATCCAGTTCAATTCAAACTGAAACAAAAAATTTTCAAAAATTTTCCTCACAGCGAAAAATAATCATTTTGAATCAACCAAAACATTTGGAATTGATTTGAAACAAACAAAACAAAAAACAAGTTTTTCATTTTGATTTGGTCACTGTGAGTGTTTTTCATCCCCCCACCTTTTAAAAAATAGCCTGCAATTGAAATGCCATGCTGAAAAGTCAAAACAAAACATTTTGAAATGAAAAAGTTTCAACATGTTTAAAAAAATTCCAGCCCCCCAAATGTAATTTGTCAAAAAAGTCACCCAGCTGTATTAATTAACCATCCCAACAAACATCCCTTTGCTACTTTTATTGTGTGAAAATAATTGAGTACACCCACTTTATAATATTCATATATATGTAGACAGACAGACATACTGTACGGGCATTTCTTACTTGTTTGTTGAAAATTATGCAAGACTCTTTCCAACTCCAAGCACTATGGGTAAAATTCTGCCCCCAACAAAGTCAACAGCAAAGTTCCCAATTACTTCAATGGGGCCAGGATTTCATCCTATGAATCTATGTTCCTGTCTGTCTCTGACTAGTCATGTTCTTTCTTTCTCCTGACTCATTCCTTCACCAGAGTGGTGTCAGATACATAATTAAGGCGCATTCTCAGCAACAAATCATTGAAGAGTCTCCTTTATTCAAACTTCTAACACAAGAGGACTGGAATCCAAAGAATCAAATTATGATAGCAATGCATATGAGTAGCTCTAGCACCATTATCTAACTCCCTCGATAAATTAGATAGTTCAGTGGAATTGCTTCTGGTGATCAAAAGACCAAGGCCCTGAAATCCCATGCTACTGACCTGACTAACTTTCAATGTGCCCTTATTGGGGAGGGATTGGAATAGGGAAGGGAGCAAGGGTATTGGGGGGTGCATGAGGCTGTGGAGGTCACTGGAGTGAACTTAGAAGGAGAAGACAGGGTTGCTATAATTTCTTCCCTGCCTTCTCTACCTGAGGGATCTGCTTGTTGGAGAGTGTAGATTCTTAGCAGGAGTACTGTGGCAGGTCTCATCCTCTATAAAATAGCTGCACAATGGGCTTGTCTTACACAAACCACATATGAGACCAACCCTGGGAACTGCTTCTTGTTCCTTGGATTGCCTGGTGCATAAGGATCTGGTAAGCCTTTATGCAGCAGAGGAGGAGGGCTGCTGCACTGCTCCTTCTGTGGTCACCAAAGGAGGACGTGTTCCCATGAAAACAATGAGAGTTTTGACACTGCCGTCAGTTGGATCTGGAGTAGGCCCTTATGCAGAGTAATTTTACTGTTATAAAGTCTATAGCCCAATTCTGCTCAACAACTTGTAGGATCAATGAGCCCCAAGTTAATAGTTACTGCACCTTCATTCAGTTTAAAATTTTATGGAAGATGGAATGTTCTACAGACTAGATACCATTATAGTATAGTATAGATGCCATTTTTAAGTAATGGTGGATCACTGAGAATTGAGTTTGGCAATTCTATGGCAAATTAACCTTTTTACTAATCTAGCTTCCTTCTTTTTATTATTATTTTTTTGCAGTACGCTGTCAGTTTAGTTCACTATTTTTGTCTTCTTATAAATTTGTCTGATGAATGCCTTTGTTAGATGTCTGATGATTGCATTGCATGAAAAACATGCTAGACTATATAGATGAATGAAGTAAGCATCTACTGTGAACTTCAGTATGAAGAGGAGCAGGAGCGTGGGTTTTCAAGTTATAAATATAAAGGTTTAGTTCATTTGCTTTTTAAAACTTTTTTCCCATTTCTTCCAGTTTGCGCAACCATTTTATCTTGCTGTAGACTGCATTGTTTTCAAAAGATCTGCCTGGAACAGGAAAACACAGAAAATAGGCAGCAACATACTGAGAATCATTAAGCTGATATTATTTCAGGTCAAAATGTAATCAGGTTTCCTTGAGTTGGAAATGTTCAGTACATTCCTATGCTTCATACCAAAATATCATCTCTTTGTAGTGTTTGAAATTGATTAATGTGATAACATAGTTAAATAAAATAGGCTTAATTCTCAGCTGTGACAGGACAGCTTGGGGCAAACGTGTCTCTGAGCCAACTTTCTGTTCCCTTGATCTTGCATCCGCCTGTGGCCAAAATGGTTCTTTGTGTAAACTGATGAAGCCTAAGGACTGCTCTAAATTACCTGGATTGCAGCAGACCTTGTAGCACTGTTTACTAGCCAATGCCTGCCTCCTATCACTTCTGCTGCAACCCCTTGTGCCCCACTTCCCCCTAAGTGGAAGTGTAGAACTGCTGGCAAAGTGGGAATCCTCGAGTGCCCCTTTAGGGCAGCTTTCAGTAACGAGAAGAAAAGAGTTAAGGCCTGATTCTGCCATTTTCACTCATAATCAGTAGTACCTTTCTTCACAAGTAGTTCCACTGATTTCAATAGGCTACTTGTGGAATAAAATACTAATCAATGTGCGTGAAGGTGGCAGAATCTGGCCCTTAGATACCTCGGCTTCTAATTGAGTCAATTAATTTTGTGTTAAATGATTATTTCTTAATATTAAATATGTTCTGAAAAGGCAGAGTGCAAGTCCTAGCTGGAAAAAAATACTCCACAAATCTGCCGTGTTCAGAAGTATACACATCAAAAGATAACTTTCTTATCTCCAATTTATTCTGAAAAAAAAACCAAACCACTCTGGGGATTTTATTTCAAAAGATGAAAAATGGACCAGGAGTCAGTGGTGTACAGCTACTATTTATCTGTTTTACAGCTATCAATTTGAGTGCTAGAATAACACTGGAGAAACTAGATGCTTTCTTGAACATGGTGTAACAAACACTGTATTAATACAAAATGAAAGTAAATTAAAAGCAGAAAGCTAAGTCTTAGATGCTAGACATTTTATTTTCTGGACAGTAACTCTGTTTTCTCCTGACAATGTATAAATATGCTTTCTTTACTTTCGCTGGACCATTACCTGAACTCTCTTTTAAAAATTTAAATTAGTCTAGGAACAAGGGCACAATTCAGAATTCTTCCCTGACAGCAAATCAAAGATGTTAACAGCCCATTTCCTTGATTGAAATAGTTAATTTTACCACTGCTGTCTGTTTGACATGGATTATGATGACAGAAGCTGTTCATTTTTCTAAGCAAAATGGGAAGTGCACACAGGCACCTCTGCCTCTGTTACAGACACATCTGCAGAGCTTGGGGAGAAGTCTTCAGATGTGTCTGATGATCAAATTTCAAAACAGCAATAACAGGCTAAAGAAATGCAGTTGATGGGTTATTGCAGTTAAGTGTGTGAGAGAGAGAGGACAATCATTAGTAGTCATGTGCATCCTGCCCTGTTATGGCTTTTGGATAATTAGAGATCATTTGAAGTTCAACATGTGACACTAGTTACATTTTGACGTTTTCTTTCCAATGCTAGTTATGTGCAAAATTCTCTTATCAGAAGCAATAGGTAAAGATGGTAACTAAATTAACAGCAGCAAGTAAAACAGGAATGTTGTTATATTTGAAAATTTCTCCTTTGTGATAGAAACTCTAGACTGCACACATGGTGCCTTTAGGACACCAACTGAGAATAAAGCTGCTTTCAGAAGCAGTAAGTGATTTCATTCTATTAATGTCCAGGTGATTTGTGATGTCCATTATAGCATCACTAATGTGATGGCAAACATTTCCTGGGAATACCATGTTTCCAATGTTCTGCAGAACTTAGTCAGCTCAAGTGCTTGTGCAATGCCTGATTGGAAAAGACAGCCCCTGGGATTTATTCTTTTAATCAGTCAAAACTAATTCTGAAGCAAAAAGGTAACTTTTAACTTCCAAACATGGTGAAATAAACACAGTGTTAAGGAAAAGGAGATCTAAGTAAAACCACACACTGTCCAGGTATAGAAACGTCAAGAGAAACAATCACAAAGCATGTCTCTTCTGTTCTATATAGGTTCTTCTATTGCACTCATCACCCTAGCATCTGAATGCTTTCCATTAAGCAATGTGACTACCATGTGTCACATGTTTGCTCTCTCATCCTCTTCCTGGGGGAGAGGTATTTGCTGTGATGTGTTGTGCTCTAGAAAATATATAAGTATACACATAGAGAAGGCAAGGTCAAAGAAATGTGCCTTGCACTTAGAGCAGAAGGAGGTATGTTACATGGCACATTACTGGAGAACTCCTGGCATCTCAGAAACACAGCTATAAATATAGAAAGACATATAATTGTAGCTCCCACCCAAAGCACACTGAGTGTTCCAGAATACCAAAATATACCATATACCAGTTATACCCCCTAGTTATCTTTCTCCAAGGGAAGTCATCTCAAATTTTATCTGAATAAAGTTGATTGAAACACAGTGATAAATGACCAGGGTTCCCCTCTGTTCTGATACAAGGAGCGTATACAGAAGAGGGAATGCCAGAGAAGTACTGGAAGGAGGCATCAGTACCTCTGCATCATGTGTCTCCCAGTCTGGGAGCCTGTGGAATACTCTGTGTGCTAACACCACCATGTAGTTGAGAGTATGGTGCTGTGGAAAGGCACCTCAGGGTGGGTAAAACGGGGGAGCAGCCACCCTGCAAGGCCTGATCTCCTCAAACACCAAAATAGTTAATACAGTGAGAAGCAGTATTGACTTTTCCTCAAGGGGCCAGGGCAGAGTTAAAGTTAAAGATTCAGCCTTGGGTGAGAGGCAAACATGTCATGGCTCCTGAGGGAATCATGCTGCTTAGAGGGCAACAGGAGGGAGAACAGAAGAAAGGAGGGGCCCCTACACAGATGCCCAAGAATGTGCAGGGTTGAAGTTTGAGTTCCCAGCAACTTCTTAAACTGCAGGGGAGAAGGATGCCACATATTCTGCCCCCCTCTGCTAGGCCACAAACCCCCTTTCCTGAGGAGAGCATCTAGTGGAAGCTCTATGAAAGTCATCTTGTCCAGTTTCCTGAGGCCTCTTTCCCGTTCTCACTGGGATTACTGCAGGAGGATACGATATGGACCCAGGTGAAACTCAGCTACGTAATGCATTGAATTAGAGATTCTGCTGTATAGTAAAAACCTATGGGAAATGATAATAGCATTTCAAAGGCGCAAGAAAGCCACTGGACCATCCTGCCTGTTTTCTTTTTCTTTCTTCCTTCCATGGCCATCTACCTATTTGTTCATAGCACAAAATTGTCACTTCCCGATGAACAGAAAACAAGGTTTTGTTCTGTTTTGTCTTTCTGTAATGTTAGCAAAATGATCTATTGATTATCCAAAATATTTAACTAAATGAATGGGATTTTTAGAATGAAGATAATATATCAATACACTGTATTGAGATTTGGATCCTATATAAAACAAGACAAATAAATCTAAAAAAATACAGTAAAATCAATATTGATTATTGGGAGTAAAAGTGCTGTAATTGAGGCTGTAAAATCTTTTAAGATCCAAGGGGAAAATTTCCAGTTAAACTACAATAAATTACTCCTGAGTAACTAGAATATTTGCATGGAATTTAGTGTCATTATACCAGACTGTCTCTAATAAAAAATAGTGTATTACTAATTTTGCCATGAAGGCTATTACAGGGATAAGTGTTAGTTTAGTGTTATTTTGGCAAGTTACTTTTAAACTAATATTTCATTACATTCTACAGGAATCTGCTTTTAAAATCTCTTATATGCTTTTAAGATCATTTCTCATTACCTCTTGTTTTCTGGCCCATAGACCTTTTCAGATATGACATAATACTGTTCTTATTACATGACAACAAGAGTAAGCCCTTTTAATTTATGGAGGGCCCCAATTTTTATAATCTGATATTGGTATGAACTGTAAATCTTTTTAAGGACCAATAGAATAAGTGGAAATCTAACATGGCATTTTTTATCATCATCTGTTCAAAAGCCCCAATCTAGATTTTTAGTGCATTGTATTTTGGACATTACGCAAAGAAATAAAGTCAAAATGTCTTGTAAAACTAGGTCTTCTTTGATTCAACATGTAGGGTCCGATTCATCAGTGTGTTACTCCAGATTTATGTGACCGCATCTTGAAAGACATGGGAAGAAAACCCTTCAGAGTGCGTGTGCGTGTCTATTTGTTGATCAGGTTCATAATCTAGCAGTCCAGTTGGTCTTTTAACTGGAACTAGATGATCCGGTAGTAGCAATCAATGGCCTGGTCAGGTTTTTTTTATCATTTACATATGGCCAGGTGGTTTTGATTGTCATCCCCCAAAGAGAAGATACTGCAATGCCCTGTGTATGGGGCCAGGCTGTAAAACCATCCCAAAGAAACAAGCTGATACAGAATGTAGTGGCCTGCTTGGTAGGTGGAGTTTCTCACCACAAACATATCCAAACTGCTCCACCATCTGCACTGGCTTCTTGTGGGTTTGTGTGTGACATTTACGGTTTTAGGTTTGACTTAGAAAACCCTAAATAGCTTAGGACCCACTTACCTGAGAAACTGCCTCTGTCTCTGTGTCCTACTGCTGCAGTTGAGATCAGCAGAGGTACCTGAGTTGAAGCCCACTGGTATAGATGAGAAGGGGCTGTTGGCTGGGTGATACCTGGAGTGACCTCACAGCTTTGGAATTCACCCCAATCCATGATCTAAAGGAGCCTGAATCTGATGACCTTTGTGGTACAATGCAAAGATCATCTTTTTTGCTAGACCTTTGACAGTGGGGAAATTGCCACACTGGGGAATTGAGCTTTAAAGTTTCCTGACTTGCTGGAGGTGGGTTATTGTGATTTGTACTGCTGCATTTAGGGTATTACCTGTGATGTATTTTTAAGTTCTGTGAAGAGTGCCTAGAGCATGTGGATAGGTGCCTTTTCCTAGCATTCCTATTAATTTAAATATATATATATTGAGATCAGTGGAGTTACTTCAGTTTTATGCCGGTTTAACAGTGCTGGGCTTCATACCATGCTATTGTTCAGCTTTTCAACAACCCCAGAGCCCAGCCCAAGTAGCAGGCTGGGCCTGGGGCAGACATGCAGGAGCATGGGTGGGAGGAATCTTCCCCTCCAGGATCAGAAGTAGCTGCAGAGCTGGTCCATGGAGGTTGCTTCAACCTACTGGCTGAAGTAGCTTTCTGTATATCTTATGCATCCCTGCTGTTGTCAGAGGGCTGTAGGATTCATGCTATGGTGGGTCTTGTGGCCAGCTTGGCCTTACTCCAATGACTCCTACTGCACAAGGAGCACACACTATGGGTGGCTTCCCCAACTGATGCCCCTCTTTGCCTAGCCAAGGGATCCCATCCCTTGCAGTTGGCAGCTTGATTTAAAGAAGTGGGCCAAATTCTGAGAGGTGCTGAGCATCTGCATCACCTGTAGAAGTCAGGGGGGGGGGGTTGCAGGTGTTCACCACCTCACAGAAACTGGATGCAGGACAACCAGATGTTTTAACCTCATGACATACTTATCATTATATCTGTGAGAAACTTGCCCAATTCTGCATGCATGAGGTTTCAACCCAGGAGTCTGGGAGTGCAAGGTATCGATGCAGGAGTCTATGTGCAAATGTAGCATGGATTTCTTAGGACTGGGTTTTTGTGGTTTTGCACGACTTAGTTTCATTTTAAGTCAGGTTCATTTGCGCCTAACACGGTGAAGGCAAAACTCAGGATGAAACTGGAGGATTTCATTAAATTAATTGGTGGTTGAGACAGCCTTCTGCTCTGCAGCTCCTGCCATCTGGAACAGCCTTTCTTTCTCTCTCTACCTCATTGACTCTCAATCTGAATTCAAATCTCAGCTGAACACACCTCTCTTCTCCTGTGCATATTCTCTGTATTTTCTCTCTTCTGCCTATTATATCTTATTTAACTCTAAAGTGCTTTGGGATAAAGTCTCAGAGATACTACACAAAATAAAGTGTTATTGTATTGTTATTTTAATCGAAGGTGCATCATGGCAGACAGTGGTATTTATATGTATATTTTACTTTGCTTTTTTAAGAATATTAACATATTTAAGTTATCACGATGTTTGTCAATCTTGTAATTTCATCTGGATATTTCAACTGTTAGTCTGATGGATTTATTTCTAGGGAGGTTTTTATTAGAAATATTTTCACTCTTAAATCTCAGGCACTCCAAATAGTAATGTCTTGGGGTTTATTTTTCAAGAAAAGTGAATCTTGAGTAAGTGTCCTATTTGCTGGCAGTGACTGGCACTTGATGTAGAATTTTAAAACACAAAATAACCCCCCCCCCAAAAAAAGAGTTGAAAACCAGTATTAAAGTTTATTAAAGTGCCTTGTAATAAATCAACCATCCCACTTTAACTTAATATCTGTTGCGAGCACTTCTTAATGGACAATATAACTTTATAATTCAAAGTTTTTTAATAAACAAAAATTCAGAATTAAGTACCATTGTCTTAGTTACTGTCCCCTATAGTTAGGGCCCTTCCAAATTCATGGTCCATTTTGGTCAATTTCACAGTCAGAGGATTTTTAAAATCCATAAATTTCATGATTTCAGCAATTTAAATCTGAAATTTCATGGTGTTCTAATTGATGTTCTAAACATCTGACCCAAAAAGGAGTTGTGGGAGCTTCGCAAGATTATTGTGTGTGGGGGGGGGGTTGCGATATTGCTACCATTACTTCTGCGTGGCTGCTGGCTGCAGCGCTGCCTTCAGAGCCAGGCAGCTGGAAAGTGGCAGCTGCTGGCCAGGATCCCAGCTCTGAAAGCCACCGCCAGCACAGTGCAGGAGTAAGGATGGCATGGTATGGTATTGCTACCTTACTTCTGCACTGCTGTCTGCAGAGCTGGGCCTTCAGTCAGCAGCCGCCACGAAGTAAGGATGGCATGGCATGGTATTGCCAACCTTATTTCTGCCCTGCTGCTGGTGGGGTGCTGCCTTGAGAGCTGGGCGCCCGGCCAACAGCTGCCGCTCTCTGGCCAACCAGCTCTGAAGGCAGGGCAGAAGTAAGGGTGGCAATACCATGACCCCCCTAAAATAACCTTGTGACCCTCCTGCAACTCTCTTTTGGGTCAGGACCCCCAGTTTGAGAAACACTTGTCTCCCCTGTGAAATCTGTATAATATAGAGTAAAAACACACAAAAGACCAGATTTCATGGCGGGGGGGGGGGAGGACCAGAGTTCATGGTCTGTGACCAGGGCCGGCTCCAGCTTTTTTGCTGCCCCAAGCGGCAAAGAAAAAAAAAAAGAAAAACCCGATTGAGCTGCCGCCGAAGAGACGGACTGAAGGACCCGCTGCCGAATTGCCGTCAAAGACTAAAGCGGAGTGCTTCAGGTACCACCGAAGTGCTGCCGAAGACCCGGACATGCCGCCCCAATAACGGACCGAGTGCCGCCCCTTTCTATTGGCCGCCCCGGGCACCTGCTTCCTTCGCTGGTGCCTGGAGCCGGCCCTGTTTGTGATGCATTTTTCATGGCCATGAATTTGGTAGGGCCCTATGTATAGGCAAATCCTGAACCCTAGCCAACAGCTAGGCTGTTGCCTGGGCAGATTAGAGAAATTGTTGGTGGCCATGTGCAGAAGTTGATCCACCATCCCCTTATATTTTCCCAGCCAACATCTGCTCCATCCCTATGTGACAACACACAGGAAACCCCTGCAAATAGAGCTCCATAGCATGCAGGTAGTGCTCATCTCCTGTGTAGGTGCCATATGTCCTGCCCACCCTTTGCAGCGGAACTGAGTCATTCTGCTCCATCTTGGGACCACCACCACTGTGGAAGAAAGGACAGGATTTACTCCATTTATCTCACTGAAGTCCAGGACAGAACTCTCAGTGGCTTCAGTGGGACTAGGATTTAGCCCAGTGGGGTGCGAGATGCCCTTTCTGGGGGTGCGAGACATGCCAGATTTTTTTAGAAGGTAAATCATCAAAAACACAAATTAAGCACAGGCACGTAAGTACAACTACTTTGTTTCATCAAACCTATGTATTTATTAACATTATACATTTTTAACAATTACTGTAATATACAAACAAAAAATATATCTAGGTTTAAAGAACTGACCTACTTCAACGATTTTTGATAAGGGGTGAGAGAACGTATTTTGAGAACCAAAGGGGAGCAGGCTGCAGTAAAGGTTAAGAACCACTGATTTAGCCTATAGGACAATGTGCAGCATGCAAATAGTATCCACTTTCCCTGATTCCTAAGACAACATTAACTTCTGGGAAGACCCTCTTTGCAACTGATAGGCAATCAGCTAATTAAAATGAGACTCTGGACAGATGCAGATATTTTTCTTGCAGCTGTATAAACGAGTGTGCATAGCATATGAATGTGTTCCCATAAGATGGGACTGTCCCAAGCAATTCAGGACATGTGGTAGAGTAATGTGCGGTGGGCTGAAGTCAGTGATCATAAACCATCTTGAAAAGAAAAATATGTGCAGTTTACTGCCAGAGATTACTGGGAGAAAAAACCTGTTTTAAATCAAGAACTGGAGCCATTTCAGTTCCTTAAACTAGCTGAATGTTGGTTTTGAAGAGAGCACTGGTTTTACACCCAAACCAGTAGGTTTAGTCCTTTCTAAAGGGAATGTATCATAACAAATGAAACCCCTGTTCATTTCTGTACATTTTCCACATTTCTGCTGACACTTGAGAGCTACGCCTTTTGTAGTGGATCATTATTTGCTTAATCAGATATTGTAACATGATGGTAATAATTGAGGATGCAACCCTGCCACACACTAAGCACCCACAACTTCCACTAAGTTGATTGTAATGGGAATTGAGGGCACTCAGGGCTAGATTCACAAAGGGACTTTGGTACCCAACTGCCACTTTAGGTACCTAAATCCCAGAATCAGGCACTACTGATATTAATAAAACCCCTGCTCAGCTACCACCATACTCTATAGGTACCTAAGCTCAATTGGCACCTACATTTTTGCAGTAAAAGCTCCCTAGGTGCCTAGGTTTCTGCCTCCGAGCATGGGCACTGCTGCCCCACTCTGAGCATCCTGATGCCAAGCCCCAGTGTGATGCACAAACTGGGGGAAGATAGGTGTTCCTCTGCCTAACTCACCGGTGGACCCGATCCGGTCAGTGTACTCAGAGGACACTTACCAGATTGGGCCCTGCACACAAGCTCACACAAAATGGATAGGGGGGAGGAGAGGAGGAGGATGATGACAATTTCTTATAACTTTGAGCCCAGTGGTTTGACTAGTCACCTGGGATGTGGGAGACCGTCCCCGCTCAGTTCAAATTCCTGCCCTTCCCTCTGGCTGCCTGCAAAAAAAAAAGTAAATAAAAAAAATGGTGTAGGTATCTAATTCCAAGAGACGATTTGCAGCTGAAAGTCCCAAGGAGTGGGAAATGCTTAGGAGCTGAACTCCCTCAGAGGGGCAGGGCTTAGGACACATGCTCCCACTGGCTGGCTTATGCGGGGAGCTCTCTAGCATGCTGGCACTTGTGAATCCCATTTTTAGGATCCTGTCTCCCTTCATTCATTGTATAGGATGCCTAGGTATCTAATTCAGGCTTTGTGGATTCCAGTGATTTTCTAGACCCTTAAGTTCCTTTGTCAATTAAGCCCTCAGTGCCCTGTGGATCCAATCCTCAATTACCATATTTCCCTTCCTCACAATTTCTTTTTACATCTGAATCTTTTATTTATTTTTAAGCATATAGTTTAAATCTTCCTGAAATCCCATTGTATTTCAGAAACGGGCACATACAAGTCTAAAAATTATCTTTCTACTTATGCCTGACAAAGGACAAATCATTGCAAGCTATATTTTATGGGACTCTTTTTTTTTAAAGCAAATTTTTGTCATTGTTATCCATTCTAAGTATTCAGAGCAGTGTCAGTCACATTTGTAGAGAGAGGTCTGCTTTAAAGGGACAGCTATTTATTCAAGAGTTATTTTTATTCAGCTATTTCATGTTAACTTAATTTTTAAATAAATCTTTGCTTATCTATTGTTTTCATTATATTAATTGTTAACTTACTTATAATGATTATAATAACTATTATTCATAACTCAAATGGTCTTTTAAAATCTCTCTATATTAAAGAATAAAAGGTCAATATTGGCTGCAACAGCCATTACAAATAATAATAATAATAATTAATAATAATCAGCTGGTGCGATTTGCAATAAATGTACTACATATGTTGTAACAGATCAAAAAGGGCAAAATTCTGACTTAGGAATACCACTATAAATCAATTACTGATTTCAGTGAGTTTCTTCCATATTTAAGCCTGTGTTATGGAATTTGGCCTGCAGTATAGATGCTCCTGATAGGTTGTATTTCTGTACAACAGACATTAACTAAACAAGTTAAAAAGCCAATAGCTTTCAATAGTTTGAAAAAGAAAATTACATGATGGTGAAGCTAAGTTAGTATTATTATAAAAATAATAAAAAAACTGTTTCAGACATAAGGAGCCAGATTCTGATCTGTTACCACAATGTAAATTAGGAGTAACTTCAATGAAGTCATTAGAATTCAATGGGTATACGTGTGATCAGAATTGGACTTATAGCCACCAAGAGTGTATGGGACAAATTCTGCTGTCAGTTACATTGATGTAAATTTGGAGTAAATTCATGGAAGTCAATGGTGTTTAAAAGTATAAATAAATATAGGTTAAAAATCCATTTCTTCCTTCAGTTATCTGCCAAGATTGAGTTGGGTGCAACATGAATACAACAAAAGTGAGTTGATATAATCCCCATTTAATGGTTGGGGAAACTGAGGCAGACAGAGGTTAAGTGACTTGCTCAAGGTAACAGAGTGAGTCAGTGGCAGAGCTAGGTCCACATCCCCTGGCTTTCAGACTCCAGCTCCAACCACTAGACATGCTTCCTCTGTTTCCTAGCACAGCTATGTACATCATAATTCTGAAGTGTCATCTGGATCACGAAGAGATGTCATAATATAGTGACATTATTCTGTCTTTTTATAGCATAGCTTTAAAAAAAGAACAGATGGGTTTATTTACATCTAGTGGACCAGCTCGTGCAACCCACTACTCACCTAAGTAGTCTCCCTGATTTTGTTGATGCTATGGTTCTGCTATGGGATACAGACCCAATAGTTCTAGCAGCCGGTACAAATGGCTGATATTCCAGCACACAGGCTGATGTATGGGCTGACAGGGACCACTGCTGCCCAATGGTAGTGGGTTTTGTCCCTTCTAGCCCCTGTGCACTTCTTTCTTGTAAAACCTAAGTACTTAGGCAGTATGTCGGTGAGCTGAATTTCACCCTGAGTGTAACTGTACTCCTGGGCACTATTTTGTCAGCAGAACCAACTGGAAGTCAGGCAGCCTATGGAAACCTATTTTCTTTGAAATGACAGAAAGTTCAGGCATGGGACCAGTTTGTCTTGTTAAGTGGGTCTTGTCTTGGATATGGTTAGCCCCTTCTGAGTACTATCAAGAAGGGGCATCACTGAGATACAAATTCACACTGATATCACACTGTAAAGTACATGTACTGTCCACCTTGTTTGCTCAAAAATCTGGTGGTAACATTCTTGGGAGAACAGCAATAGTTATTGTGAGACTCTGGCTGGAGGATCTGATCAATTCAACTCTGGCTCCTCTTAAAACACAAACACCAAAAACCTGACACTCAGCAAATCACAGCCAATGAGACAAAGCTTAGAACTGCAAAACCTGCATTCTGCACGTTTGTAACAAGTCCCACTACTAGTTGGTCAAATACTGGAAAGGACAAAAAATAGAGTTACCTACAAATCCTTACAGATTTGTATTAGGGCTCCCATGTGTCAATAGCGATCTGTCTCTCAGATTCAGTGCCCCAGTTTCCAGTAATCTCACCTGGTGGTTGTGGAGCATAGTTAAAGCTGGTGAGTTCCCAGCTTTTTCTAAGGAGGCCAAGAAGCACAGATGAATAACTTGGCAAAATTAAAATGACATGCTAAGTGGTAGGGGATTTGTAGGCCCCATTTTATTTTTATTAAATAGACTGCTAATGTAAAATGGGTGTTTTTAGGCCATCTGAACAATGATATTAAACTCTGAGAAATCTGTGTTAGGGATCTCTGTAACAAACAAAGAGATTCTGTGTACAATGAGATTGTCATCACTCTCGCCAATCCGTTACATGTTCTGGGAGCCTGCCCTGGGCCAAGAGCCACCCAGACTCATCCGCCACTAACACTTGTCTGTGTGATAGTTTGTTGATATGAAAGAAAATTTTACAAAGAATTTTTTTTTGTTAACTTATTGTTTTACCCCAATGATACCACATGGGCATCTTCCTGCAAAGCATGGACTTCTGACAGATAAAGGGGAGGCTTTGAGGGATTCAGAAACCCTCTCTCAAGAACTAAAATTAAGTAAAAGGTTCAGTTATGAGACCACAGAATTGTGTAGAGGTTAAAATTCCCAGATCCCTTTCATTATCTTGGGTAGAAGCCTGTAGTGTTAACTACTATTACATTTGGAATAGACAAAAAGAACAATAGAAAATGTAGCATCATATATAGAAAAGGCTTTTGTTACAGTACTAAAGGGGAGATTTTGACATAAACGTTTATTCCTTGATAATCCTAAGAAAACCTAGCTTTGGTTTCATGTAGCTGTTGTTCACTGCAAGATTTATGGAATGCAAAATGTAATTTATCTCTAGACAATAACTAATTATTACTGATTACAAAGAAATAAGTCAACAAAGATATTTTCTTGTTTACATTCTTATCAGACTGTATCAGGACCATCTGTATTTTCAAGTCCTTTATCCCAAGGGATAAATAATTTGCATTGTTCACTGAATATATTCATGCAAACATGGCATTTGGATTTGATGCACAGTTGCAAAGCCATAGCCAAAACACTTTGGTGGGAAAACACTCATTAATATACAGTAAGGAAAACACACGCGCACACCCACACACAGAGGAGTGGAACCTAGACACCACAGTGAATTGATTGTTGAGAAACTATAGAAGGATTGGATTGTACTGGAGTAATGCTTGTGTTTGAAAGCTATTCTGTGTACAATTATCTCCATATTCTGCAGATATTTGTGCAGATTATATTCACATATATATTTGATGTGTGTGGCAGTTGCTTTTATTACAACAGTGGCATGTCACCCACGCTGCAAAATTCAGATCCAAATCTGGAGGAGGCATGAAATGATTATATAACTTGAACCTTAAAAACTCCAGGATGAGTCTGTGTCTTGTGGGCTCTAAACTGAGAGATAGGAATATAGTGATATCCTATGCCTCTTGTCCTGCTAGCACGAATTCCCAGCTCACTCCTGCTTCCTCTTCCAGCCTCTGCTCAGTCACACAAAGCCCTCTCTTGCTCTCAGCTGAACTGATAGGCCACCTCCCACTTCCAGCAGGCCAAGATTTTCAAACTTCCTGCCCAACTCCTCTCTGCTGCCAGCTTCACTGCCGCACTCTCCCTGCACTCACAGGTTGCTGGCATAGTGGTGGTGTTAATTCTTTCTAGTATAGTACTGTCTTTGCTGATTTTTTCCCCATAACTCTTTCCTGGCCCAAGGGAAGAGTCAGAAACTTGGAAGTTCGGGAAAAAGGTCAGGCATGTCAAGAAGGCTGAGTAGGGGCTAGAGGGGTTTCCCAGCAGGGATAGTCAGGATAACTCGGACTTGATCTAGGCATGAATTCCAGCCTTCCCCAGCAGCCAGAAACCCAGCAAACGGCAGAATATTTGGTTCCCCTGTACACTTAAAGCATGGCAAGTCCCCATCCTGTGAATCAGAGGTTGCCTTAAGCATTAATTCTGTGTTTTATAAGAGATGCTGAAAAATAATCATCAGGTGTTATATCATTATTCATCTTGCTAAAGCCCAGAAGTGCACGAGGCCCTAGAAGGCATAAAGCTTTTAAACCAGTTAAAACTTTACTCTCATTTCTTTGTGCTCCTCTGTCTGTTTGTTGTATCCTAGGTGCTGTCCTGACACAATAACTAATAAACTGTTCTGACTTGAAATGGAAATGGAGGCAGTTTGTACACATTACATAATACCTGCCGGCTCCCATGCACCAGCTTAGTGATATAGTCATGGTCACACAATGCCCTAGGAGCAATAAATAGAGACAGTTTGTTTGCGTATCCTGGTACCTGGTACAAAGTTCATGTTCACTAGTGTAGTAAAATCATGATGCTTTTGGAGCCTAGACATGACATAGAAATGTACATATCTCACTTTTCTACTATTGCCCATGTCTTATCTCTTATGCCAACCAGATGGTATTAAAAATGTGCCTAATTGAAACCTAGGGAAAATACCCTTTTTAGCTGGTGTGGCAGTATGGATCATTCTCACAAATACTCTTAATGGTCTAGGGGGAGACTCTGTGTCCTGAGGAAGTAACAGGCTACCTCATGGCAGTGAGAGGCTGGAGTGTGCTGATCACTGCACAAGGCTGATTAATGGCGTGATTAAAGCAGCAGAGGGTTAGGGCTCTGGCAGCTGGGGCATAGGAAATGGGCATGGGAGAGGGGAAATATACAGCTCCCAGAAATCATGGGCTTCAGTTCCCCTAGCAAATACTTTGATGTTGGAGGTGGGAAGGAAGAAACACATCAAGCAAAAAGAAATAAAGTAGAAAAGCACTTAGAAGTCTGATGCTTACAAGGGAAAGCTCCCAACTTTTTGCTGGCTTAGCAGAAGGCAATAAAGTTGCCTGGCGTGAGGCTTGCTCTGACGTATTGCTAACCGATCTCAGGCCTGAGATTGAGGTTCAGGCTTCAGAAATCTGGTTCTTTGGAACAACAATACAGTAAATGCTGACTGACAGCTTCTCAAACCCAGCAAAGCCAAAGAAAACTCACTGCATAGGCCCAGGCAGCCCTGTGCTTCAGCCACATCTTACTTTTCCTATTCCCTGTCCTATTCCTTACTCCTAGGTTTTTAATTTGGTCTATTATACAGATAAGGACCATCCACAGAGCTGGAATCTGCATCTGGATTTAAAATTCCCAAGGCTCAGAGAGGTTTAGATCAGATGTCTGGGAATGGAGGTCTGCATTATAGCCCCAGACATCTGATCTAAAATAACTTTAAACTTGTAACCATTTTCATATTCGCTTCAACAATAAGAAACATGGGAACCTGCATTCTTGGGCTGCTAGCATAACTTCTCCATGCTTTCCAATGCCACACTTGATAAGAAATACTTTCAATATTAACATTCAGCTCCTGTATCATGCATGAAGGTTAATAGCCAAGAATATCCTTAGAGAGAAGGTGCATTGCATTTAATAAATGAAGACCAGAATGGGATATGAAAGGAAAGTAAAATTCACCCTCAATCCACTAGAGGGTAGCTCCCTTCAGATAAAGACTGAAACACTTCAGACCAGTCTGAGCAACTCTCTGCTTTGTTTGCCTGCACTTTACTTGGCCTGACAAAACAATATTAACATTCATTTCTCTCTCTCTCTCTCTCTCTTTCTCTCTCTCTCTCTCTCTCACACACACACACACACACATACACATCCTTTGAGCTTCAGTTTCTAATTTAATAAGCCACAACAAAAACATCAAAATGCTGTAATGACTCTGATACGGCAGCATGGAAAATTAGCATCCAAGGATAGTATGCATCTCAAATTACATTAGCCATCAAAACCTTTTTTTTAAAAATAGACAACTGGTCACTAAAGCAATGGATTTACTATGTAATATGAATTAATAGGTCCTAAGTTTAAATCCCCTGTCCGTTATTTAGCGGTATTTGTGGAGTACAGACATTGCTACGGAATAGATCGTTCAGGAGCATTACAAGGAAAGCACGTACATTATATATAATGCTTATAGAAATCTACACCGCCTTCAACATGCCAGCTGTTTCTGTTCATGACACTGAGTTACTGATGAAATCCAGGAAGACATTTTGTAGTAAAACATGCTACCTGCTTGCTTTTTAAACCACTGCTGTTGCCGGTCCATCTAGCTAAATAATTAAGGAAGCAATGTGAAATTAAACGTTATGTGCCAACTCATTTTTTCCCCCCTCATCGAACCTGCTAGTAAGAGGAGGCAGGAACTGGAGAAAAATATAGCTTACATTGGGGTTGCTTAGGTGTTGCTATCATATGTACAGAAGGTAAAGAGAATGATAATATGCGTTTCCTGTCTGTAATTGTGTTCACTGTTCAGTGTAGCAAACCTTTCTGCTTGTTGCAGTAGAGTAAATGGGGTGTTTAATTTGGGATTCAGTGTAGTCTGGAGTCAAGGTGCAGCAGTTTTATAACAGATATACAATTTTATTGGAGGCTGAAGGTTTAAATTCCACCTTACATACATTTATATAAATGGAACTTCAACTCTGCAGATGTACAGCATCTGTGTGTGTTCGTGTATGTTTGTGAGTTTGAGGAGGTGGAAGATTTATGTTGTAAATACATTTGTTTCTGAATATTTCTAATACAAATGCATTTACAAGCATTCTAAAATGCAAAAATAAAATAAAATAAAAAACTGTTCATCAGGCACTGTTTCTCAATTCCCCCTTAGATTTTCGAGAACACACTTGATATCTCTGTTTCTAGTTTATGACCTACAAAAGAAGCATTTATGTTTTGGCAAATATTTTCTTTGTTTAGCTTTTCCCAGGAAACAGCACCAAAACTCTAAGGAAAGGTATTTGGATCATGTAATTGTTTCTTTTCTGTTTAGCTTAGGACAGTCTTTTTTCTGTGCAATGATTTTCTGGAAAGACCACAATTTAATGTATATGTTTGGAAATCAAATTATTTAGAATTATGACTATGTCATCAAAATAAGCCATTTTGAAATGCACTGCCAGCTCACAAAACAGATTGTATGGGGAAGAAATGGATAATGCTTGGCTTGAGTGCATAAAAGTCAGTAAAATCTAAACACTGAGAACTGTTTCATTTTATTTTCCTCAGAATATAAATCCATCTCTGATCATGATATTTAAAGCTGTTCATGGGGTGGACCCCCCCCTTAGTGTGTGAATTTTCATTGATTTTTTATCAACACCACATTCGGCGAGTTAACCACCAGGTGGTGCCCTTAGTTTATGGACATCCGTCCATTCCCTCCTTCCCAAAGATACAGTGAGATTAATATTATTGGAGCACGAATCCTGTTTCAGGCAGGGGATTTAACACGCACAGATAAAAAAAGGAAAGCTTCTGCCTACACTGGTACAATAAACCTGGCTTTAAGAGCCTTGTTACTACTAGATTTAATAGCCTACACATTTTTTCCTCTGTTTACAATCCTTGCACACCAAAGACAGAAAACAATATGGTTGTGTGGGCCATAAATACATTGTTGCAGATCTTTTTTATATAGGGCAAACTGCACACTGACTCTCAACTGTTAGCATATTTCTGTTTCATTGGTGGTTGCTTGTGTGCTGTGAACCTCTGCTTTCTCAAGGATAGTATAGTAACTGTGTACCTGGGGAGAAAGAAATTACTTCTGGGCAGAGAAATGAAGATGCTAATTCTGCTGTGGGTAATCAAAGGCAATTTGCATTTCAGTTACCATTTTTCTAGCTCTCCTTCTATTGCACTACTTGAAATCTAGCTAGCGATAGTCCACCGTCACGGTTTATTATGGCTCCTGTTTAGCTACTGACGTATGTAATCAGCTGCTCATCTGTGTATGTATATATATATATATATATATATATTTAAAATTGGCTGAATAACTTGCTTGTGAAGGAAAGACACTGACAATCTAAAAATTAACTCCTGTATTTACACATGCACATAGCTTCAGAATGAGCTAACCCACAGTATCTTGCCAATGACCTCAACCTTGATCTGGAGGGACCATTTATTCACAAGCAAAACATTTATTCTTAATGGAAGCTGGTCCTGGGGCTGCTGACTATGTGACATTCGGGGCTCTATGAATAACATGAATATACACACTCATAAAGTTACTATGATTATTCTTGTTACTGTTTGGAGGTGTATGTAACACACACAATTATCTGATTGTTCCTGGGGAACTGTTAATTTAAAGTCAGGGTTTGCTGGCTTTGTACATTTCACAAAAAAAATGTGGATTTGGAATGTGGAGAGATGCAGGGCTCAGGAAGCATCCTGATATATACCTGAAGCCCAGCATGTCCATTAGAAACCTCCTTTATTTTTGCCAGTGCAATGAAATATTCCATGATATTAAAATGAACATGTTACATGTTCTTGTTCATGAAACTCCTAGTAACCACCATTTTGCTGTCTGCCCACAACAGCAATAAAATGGTGGTACAGAAGAGAGCTACCACATCTAGCTCGGTATAAGAGTTCCTCTGCTCGCACTAACCTCAGTTACAACTAGAACCCTGCAAACATTATGTAGTTGTTGTTATTAAATAGCAATAGTTTTTAGATTAGGGAAAAGACAAGGAAATGAGAAAAATATCAGATGTGCATCAGCAAAACACACTGGGTAAAAATTAACCTTGAAATTGAGAGAAACAATGCATCTATTCATTTGAAAGCAGCCCTCCTGTGAAATACTTTAATAACTACAACAAAGTGTATCCTACTTTTAGAGTATGTAGCTATAAGATGATTCAAACCTCCAGCACAATATGTGATTTTGTGAGGCTGAAGAAGCTAGGAAAGTATTTTAAAAAAATAAAACCAGATTGTAAAAATAATTATATCCAAGTCCAAGCAGAAATTAGATTTATCCCTGCAAATGATGCACCAAGAAGGAAATTTTTTTATATTATGATTTGGCAGTTTTGGAGTGTAGTTAGTCTAATTTTTACAGGGTTCTGCTTACTGGACACCTGTTTGGGGATGTAATGAAGGGTTGACCAATTACATGTATGGAAAGGGAATTTTAGTGATTAAGAAAATTGCAGGCTTCAAGAGTGAGTGAGAGAGAATGTAATTTCTCCCTTTCAAGACAGAGCTGTGGAAAATGTATGTGAATGAAACACATTGCTAGAGCCCATATGTAATATATAACACAGTCCACCAGGGGCTGAACTGAAACCATGACTACTATGCCTTAGGACCATTAGTTGGTCTTAAACCAGGTGTCAAAAAGGCAAATACCAGTGTTTCACTTATTAGGTTATGCCAACCATCTCCTTACCTTGTCGAAGTTTTTGCCTTTAAAACAAAACATAGATAACACTAGGCTCAAACCATCACAGAGGAACTAAGAGAAGCAGTGCATGTTATCATTTTGTTGTCTGACCGAATAATGCTTTTCAGTTAAACTTAAGTGCTCTCTGCCATTTCAATTCAAAGCTAAAGAAAGCCCCTTAAGCTTAATTTTTCCCTGTAGAGTTGGTTTTTACTTTATACGGTTAATTTATTTGGTATTAAACAGCAAATCCAAACCCAACCAAGATAAGCTGCTCAAATTATATTTCTGTGCATTCTTGACCCAATGCAACAATTATCAGGGGAAAATAAGTTCTCTTTACAATACTGAAGTCTGTCTTGTGTCTTGACATACACTAATTTTCATTGGATCATATAATTTAAACAAGAACAGTTTGCTAGCCTAATAAATCCAGAATTCTGGTCAAGAAATAAATGTGGTGTCAGTAACCCTTTAGCCAGATAATAGAAAGGAGATTATGTGATTATTTTGTCAAAAAATTAGGTTCCTTGTTTTTAATTGGTGTCATATCCTGTCGAGAGCCTGTAGGGTTTAAATCACAGTCCACCATATTAGACAGAGAAGGAAGCATTATAGTAAATCCTTTCATCCAGTGGTTGTTGGTTTTTATCTGTTGCCCTAATTTCTGTTAAAATACTTCCCAAGAAAGATAACAGGAAACAGTAAACATGGCAACACCACAAAATAATTTTCTGATGCACTATTTCTGTCAGTGTTCAAAGAATAAGTTGTACAGGCTGGAAAGGAAACTGCTGTATCATTAAAACCCATGCAGGCTAAAACAGCCACCCTTTCACCCTTTTGTAAAATGACCCCCCTCCCCACCATATCTCATAAATCTTTCAAACTAAGCTAGAGCCATGTATTGACGCTGCTTCTTGCATTAATGGCTTGAAACTGTTGTGCATCACAGTGCTGCGTTCAAAGGGAATCAAGAGTATTTAAAAACAACTTCTGGTGTAGGATGCAATTATAACTGACAACCAGATGTCTGCCCTGTCTGGCACAACAAGCCTAGCAGAGATTGCAAATGGTCTTGAGACCACTGGATCTAAACAGTGTGTCCAAAGTGACTGATATACGGATAAACAACAATACCACAAATCACCGACACAAACTGAGGAGTTGCTAGTACTGATAAAGATTTTAGAAGTCAGGAAGCAGCTGACCCCTCCGCCCTCGCTCCTCTTACATTTTACCGTGCCAAACCAAAGCATGTTAGTGAAAAAGGACCTAGCACATAAAGTATGTTTATATATCCACTGCCAAAAGTTCATCTCAGAAGGAAGGCCCCATGGGTAAGTGTTTAGATTACAAAGTCTAAATGGACTCTAGTGAGAAGTATTCAATACTTTGGTTAACTTACAAGGGTCTGGATAATTTGTGTCAATCTCTGTACTGCATTTAGGTTCCTTTCCCAATTAAGTATTATCTACTGGAAGCATTTAACAGCGCTTTTACATCCTAAAATTAAAAACAAACCCTCATCTAGCTGCAATCTGATTTGATCACTAGGAAAACCTACTTGCAGGTGGTACAGGTTTGATATGAAAGTGCACTTCCAATAGGAGTCCAAACGGTTGGTTAGAAATTTCCTTTTCTTTACTCAGCACCTACTTTAAATATCTTCTGTGTACAACACACTCACAAAGCACAGAATCAATATTTGCCTACACATACATTCATACACAGAGAGCCATGAGAAGTTCCAACCAGACCACAATTTGTGGGAGGGAAGATCAGCAGAATTAATCTATCTTCATATCCTTTATCTACATATTTCGGTGGATTATTCTTTGTGGGCCTGTAATAGGCAGCAGGTTTAAAACAAACATAAGGAAGTACTTCTTCACAAAACAGTCAAACTTTGGAACTTGTTGCCATGGGATGTTGTGAAGGCCAAAAGTATAACTGTGTTCAAAAAAGTATTAGATAAGTTCATGGAGGATAGGTCCTTCAATGACTGTTAGTAAGGCCATACCAAATTCATGGTCCATTTTGGTAAATTTCATGGTCATAGCATTTTAAAAATCTTGAATTTCAGGGTTACAGATATTTAAATCTTAAATTTCACATTATCACAAATCATTAATATGTATTTAAAAATATAAACATATAAAGCCCTTAAGTCACCATTTCTCAAATTGGTGATCATGACCCAAATGGTGGTCTCAAGACAACTGGATTGCGGTCACTGTATTGATACCCTAACTTCTGCTCTACCTTCAGAGCTGGGTGGCTGGAGAGCAGTGGCTGCTGGCCAGAAGCCCAGCTCTGATGGCAGCACTGCTGCCAGCAGCAGCCCAGAAGCAAAGGTGGCATGGTATGGTATTGCCACCCTTACTTCTCCACTGCTGTCAGCAGTGGTGCAGAAGGGTGGCAATACTACACCACGCCACCCTCACTTCTGTGCTGATGCTGGTGGCGGCGCTGCCTTCAGAGCTGGACTCCCAGCCAGCAGCCACTGCTCTTCAGCTGCCTAGCTCTGAAGGCAGCGCAGAAGTGAGGGTAGCAATACCACAACCCCTCTACGATAGCAAGATTTCATGGGGGAAACCAGATTTCACAGTATGTGACACATTTTTCATGGCTGTGAATTTGGTAGGGCTCTAGCTATTAGCCAAGATGGTCAGGGATGCAACCCCATGCTCTGGGTGTCCCTAATCCTACAACTGTCAGAAGCTGACACTGGACGACAGGAGATGAATCACTCAACATTGCTGTATTCTGTTAATTCCCCAGAAGCATCTGGTGCTGGCCACTGTCAGAAGACAGGATACTGGGCTAGATGGACCATTGGCCTGATCCAGCATGGCCATTCTTATGTTCTTAATCCAAAAATCATTAAATTAAATGAAAAGATACCTTCCACTGATTTCCATGGACATTGGATTAGTCCATAAATGTCTCTGATGACATTTTTGCAAGAATGTGCTATCAAACTGACATAGTTTTGAAGTATCAATATATTAGACAGTAGACAATATCTGGAAGAAAATTTGAACAATCCTATTTTGAAATGGGGGATCATGAAAGGAGTGTAAAGTAAACTAAAAATAAGCTAGTATGTCTTCTCGAGACCCTTTAAATGGATTTTTATTTTAATCTATTTTAAAGACACTCTTCTTCTTGAGATATTGCTATTGTCTTTTTTAAATTATCTCATTTATAAAACATTTCTCTGCTTTGAAACCTCTTATTTTTGTAGTAGATGGCTGAGTTACAAATGTGAACTCAAAGGATCTGAGAAGATCCTTCCCTTATATCCCAGTGAGGAAATGCATTGCATCACTTTACCACAAGTCTTCATTGTGTTGCAAAAGCAGGTCTACACAATATATAATTAGAATGAAAGCTAAGGGCCTCTATAATACAAAGATGGCATCAGTGATGGGAAAACTGCAGTTTTGAAAGGGGCCCTATTCCAATTATGAAGCTCGAAAGATTTAGTGTCTTGAAACATCTTTTGGGTTGGTGCAGTGTCACTGTAATAGAAAGAATGTCAGCTAAATCACAGCAACATGATGTGCAAACTTGTTCTGTTGGACAAATTGCCCAAGGTGTTATTCAGAGGAGAACTGATATAGCTAGTCTAAGAACCAGCTCAAACTTTTGCTCACTCTTTGAAGCAAACTCTTTATAATGAGTTGAAAATGAGTGGTTAAGGACCCTTCCCATGAAGGTGGACTCAAGATGGCCTCTGTTCTCTCTGTTTATTTTTCTTGACCCTGAAGTTTGGCCTCCACTCCTGTCAGCCTTCCTGCAAACCCCTAACAAGCTCTATCAGTCTGTCCTTTGTCTTTTGGGGTTCTAGAGCAGTATCCAGTCCCGCTCAGAATCTCTCCTCTGCTAACTCATCTTCTATGGGGTACAACATGAAAAAAATGGATTTCTTAGCCCCCACAGCATGGGGACTTAGATTAAGCAGTAGAAAGACTAACAAAGCCTCAACCTAAGAGAGGGGAATGAGAGCATGGCCTTGAACATCTTCTGCTCAGAAAGAAACTGCTGGGAGGGAGGGAGGGTGGGGTGGGAGAGAGAACTGCAAGCCGTGCCTCTTCAAGGGAAGGTGACAAGTACAGACCACAGGTTTCCCTCAACAAGAAAAGGTGCTGCCAAGAGGTTGGGTATGAAAGGAAAAAGGAGAAGAGAATAGCTGGAAAGTATAGGTTTGAGCCTTCCTCTCAAAGATTGAGGCCTGAGGGGAGTCCCACCGAGGGAGAGAAGTGGAGCCTAGTGAGGACTGCACTCGATGGCCAGCATCAAAATCTGGATAATAATTCAGCTAAGCTTTAAGTAAGCATCCAGAAGCTTCTTTTAACCAAACTAATATATGAAGCTGTGCTGGGTTTTGCTCTTCAGTTCCTATTATTCCTTCATCAAGTTTATTTTTATGCTGGGCCTTCTGTTTGTCACCAGAACTATAAAAACTTCCTTTTGATGTGGTGCATTTTGTATTTACCTATTAGCTTTTAAAATTATTATTATTATCATTACTATGCAGTATTATGCATAGGAACATTTCTTTCTGGGATCTTTTTTGTTGTTGTCAGTATAACGTCACACTGATAATGTTATATCAATCATAACTGGCCTATTTAGGTTGGTAATCATTAAGAAAGAGAGAGATAATAAGACAGAAAATATCGTATTGCCTCTATATAAATCCATGGTATGCCCACATCTTGAATACTGGGTGCAGATGTGGTCACCCCATCTCAAAAATATATATATTGGAATTGGAAAAGGTTCAGAAAAGGGCAACAAAAATGATTAGGGGTATGGAACAGCTTTCATATGAGGAAAGATTAATAAGATTGGGACTTTTCAGCTTGGAAAAGGGACAACTAAGGATGGATATGATAGAGGTCTATAAAATCAGGACTGGTGTGGAGGAAGTAAATAAGGAAGTGTTATTTACTCCTCAACACAAGAACTAGGAGTCACCAAATGAAATTAATAGGCAGCGGGTTTAAAACAAACAAAAGGAAGTATTTCTTCACACAACGCACAATCAACCTGTGAAACTATTTGCCAGAAGATGTTGTGAAGGCCAAGACTATAACATGATTCAAAAAAAGAGCTAGAGAAATTCATGGAGGATAGGTCCATCAATGCCTATTAGCCATGATGAGCAGGGATGGTGTCCCTAACCTCTGTTTGCCAGAAGCTGGGAATGGGTGATGGGATGGGTCACTTGATGATTACCTGTTCTGTTCATTTCCTCTGGGGCCCCTGGCATTGGCCACTGTCAGAAGACAAGATACTGGGGTAGATGGACCTTTGGTCTGACCCAGAATGGCCATTTTTATGTTCTGTAATTCTCATATATACAGTGGGCCTGAAACTCTACTCACCCAAGTGTGTGGAGTGCATCAGAAAAGCAGTACACCCACTCGATCAAGAGGTAGTAAAAGAGTGCAAGAGACACCAAACATGTCTTCTCTCAACCCCCATCCAATGGTGTATGTCTGAGACAGGGTCTGTTGACAGGTAGTGCGGTCTGACAGAAAGTGGCATGTTGTGGACAACTCCAGTGTGCAACATTCAGCCCCTAAGCAAGCTGGATAAGAAAGGTGCATTCACAGAGCATGAGTTAAAGTTGCTTTCAGCTTTAAATTGCTCACATTCCCCATAAACAGACCAAAGACCACCTTTACCAATAAATGGGGACTCAGGAAAGATGGGCTGTCCAGATATTGCACTAATAAACTAGGTTTAGAAATCATGGTACTCTAGCCATAACAGTAGATTTGTGGTGGAAATAACTCTGTATTCAATTTACTATAGTGGGTCACACATTGAATCTGAGCCAATGTGATGCTGTTGCAAAAAAGGCTAATATCGTTTTGGGGTTTATTAACAGGAATGTCATATGTAAGACACAGGAAGTCGTTGTTCTGCTCTACTTGACATTGGTGAAACCTCAGCCAGAGTAAATTCATAAACTTTAAGGTCAGAGGGGACCATCGTGATCATCTAGTCTGGCCTTCTGCACATTGCAGGCCACAGAACCTCACCCACCCACTCCTGTAATAGACCCCTAACTTACCTCACCCACCCACTCCTGTAATAGACCCCTAACTTACCTCACCCACCCACTCCTGTAATAGACCCCTAACTTACCTCACTCACCCACTCCTGTAATAGACCCCTTACTTACCTCACCCACCCACTCCTGTAATAGACCCCTAACTTACCTCACTCACCCACTCCTGTAATAGACCCCCTAACTTACCTCACCCACCCACTCCTGTAATAGACCCCTAACTTACCTCACTCACCCACTCCTGTAATAGACCCCTAACTTACCTCACCCACCCACTCCTGTAATAGACCCCTAACTTACCTCACTCACCCACTCCTGTAATAGACCCCTAACTTACCTCACTCACCCACTCCTGTAATAGACCCCTAACTTACCTCACCCACCCACTCCTGTAATAGACCCCTAATTTACCTCACTCACCCACTCCTGTAATAGACCCCTTACTTACCTCACCCACCCACTCCTGTAATAGACCCCTAACTTACCTCACTCACCCACTCCTGTAATAGACCCCTAACTTACCTCACCCACCCACTCCTGTAATAGACCCCCTAACGTACCTCACCTCACTCACCCACTCCTGTAATAGACCCTAACTTTTGGCTGAGTTACTGAAGTCCTGAAATCATGGTTTAATGGCATCAAGGTACAGAGAATTCACCATATACACTAGTTTAAACCTGCAAGTGACTTGTGCCCCATGCTATAAAGGAAGACATCCCCGACACCCTGGGTATCTGCCAATCTGACCCAGGGGGAAAATTCCTTCTCGCCCCAGGAGTAATGAGAATAATGGGACAGGCAATCAGTTAGACCCTGAGCATGTGGGCAAGACCCACCAGGCAAATACCTGGGAAAGAATTCTCTGTAGTAACTCAGAGCCCTCCCTGTCTAGTGTCCAGTCTCCAGCCGTTGGGGATTTTTGCTACAGGCAGTCGCTGCTGGGCCAAACGCCATTGTAGGCAGTCCTGTCATACCATCCCCTCCATAAACTTATCAAGCTCAGTCTTGAAGCCAGTTAGGTTTTTTGCCCCCACTGCTCCCCTTGGAAGGCTGTTCCAGATCTTCACTCCTCAGATGGTTAGAAATCTTCGCCTAATTTCGAGCCTAAATTTGTTGATGGCCAGTTTATATCCATTTGTGTCCAGTTTTGGGTGCCACTCTTGAAGAAAGATGTGGACAAAAGGCTTAGACCTATGAGGAAAGCTTAAAAATGGTCATGTTTAGTCTTGAGGTAAGAAGACTGAGGGAAGACCTGATAACAGTCTTTGAATATGCTAAAGGCTGTAATAAAGAGAATGGTGATCAATTATTCTCTATGTCCAGTGGAGACATGACAAGAAGTAGAATCAGCTTAATCTGCAGAAAGGGAGATTTAGTTTAGTTATTAGGGAAAACATTCTAACTATAAGGATAGTTAAGTACTAGAATTGGTTTCCAAGGGAAGTTGTTTAAGAACAAGTTAGACCAACAGCTGTCAGGGCTGGTCTAGTATACTTGGTCCGGCGTTAGTGTGTGGGGATGGAGTAGATGACCTCTCGAGGTCTCTTTCAGACCTACATTTCTATGATTCTGTATGGAAGCTTGGCAGTTGCTCTGTGTTGGCCTATGCTTTACCAGCTGCATATTTAACACCACCTTCAGTGAGTTTTGTCTGCCTGGGTTTTAGTTGTCTGAGAAGGAAGAAGGGTGGGTGTGGGGCGGAATGGAACAGGGATCTGCTCATTTCTAAACAACTCCAACAACAGCTAGCCTGGTAGAAAACATCCAGAGGAGTGAGTTGCAAAGGGACCTTTGCTTCTGCATGAGATTCATTCAGGGGGAAACCAGAGAAAGGGAGTAAACTCTTTACATAAAGGAGAGGGGAAATTAAAATTTTAAAAAATGAGAAAGTTAAGAAAGTTAAGAATAGGCAGAAGAAAGAAAAGGAAAGACAATAAATAGAAAAAAGAAGAGAGGCAATTTGGTGTCCTGGAAATAGTGACCCTGAAAAGCAGCATTTGATTCCTTGCACCAGTCCCCCCCCCCTTTTATCTTCAGCTGATAGGTCAGTGAAAGCGAGAGCCCAGAATCAGGGGGAGACTAAAGCCCAGGCAGACAAAATGCGCTCGCAGGCTGATGGAGAAAAGTGAAGTGAAGTTCAGAGAATTCAGAGGTAGTGATTGCAGCAAAGCCCCTAGTGATCCCAGGCACAGTTTGGAGATCTTGCTGGCTGGGAGCTGAGCGCTAGAATTTAGGGGTGACCCTGTGGTGGGATTTGATCGGCACAAAGAATAACCTTTTCTATCGCTGGAGAGACCAAACTGCCCCTCTTGGGCAGCATGAAACAAGTTCCACAGGAGCCTTTTCTCATAGCAACATCTGCTCCAGGGGAGGCAGGTTCACTCTGCCTGGGACAGCTCATCCCACAGGGACTAAGGGAATCGGCCCCCCTAGGAGTCCTCTTGCCCGGGCAAGATGAGTGCAGAAGTTAGTCATGGGGCCAGGTTCAGCAAAGTCCCAAGGAATCGCCCAGCTAGACAAGCCGGCTTCCCGTTCCTTGGAGAGGGATTTTGATCAGTTAACATTTCAGTGGCCAAAGGCTCAAAGGATCTGTTGATAAATGGTTTTTTTCTGCATCACCCTCACCCAGGGAGTGGCACCTGCTCTGGTCACTAATGGTTTTTACTAAGCAGAAGTTCAAAACTGCCCTAGGGGCAGTTGTATCTTCCTCTTGTCCAGCTTCCCCTTCCCCCTAGATCTAGCTTTTCACCTCCTCCCTGCCACAAAGGAATCTAAGCTGAGCCTCAGTTAGGTGTTAAGCATTTATTCTACCACCAGGAGCTCTAGTCAAACCCTTTTCCTCATTCACAGCCTCTCAGGCCAAGAAACCCTGGACTGCGCTTCCTTCTGAGGACATGTCAAGTGAGACGTAATGACATTGACTTGGTGTGCAGCAGAATGTAGTAAGAAGAACATGGAGTGGATTTTATTAAAACTATTGAGCTGCTTGTGAATGATTTTGTGACTATGCAAATTGGCAATTTCTTTCTCTGAATATCACTATAATTGGCAGTGAAAGTTGCTACTTGCTAGATTTGTCATTGGTCGCTTTGACACTTATTTCCGCATTAAGGAAACCAACAAGTCGCTAAATCTAGTGACAAAATTGGTAAAGTTGGCAACACTGGTAATGATAGTTTGCTATAAAAGATGGCACCCCTCGCATCACATCGGGAGAAGGGATGGTCTAGTGGTTAGGGGACTAGCCTGGGATCTGGGTTCAATTTCCTAATCCACCATATACTTCCTGTGTGACCTTGGATAAATCCCACCTTGTCTCTCTAATATCCTGGGGCCGACATGGCTACAATTACACTGCATACTTAGACAAGTCACTGAGTCTCTCTGGGCCAGATTATTAAAGGTATTTAGGTGTCTAAAGAAGCAGATAGATTCCTAGTGGGATTTTCAAAAGCCCCTCGGTGCCTAAGTACCATTGATTTCAATGGAATCTGGCACTCAGTGCCCCAGTTTTCCCTCTGGAAATGAGAGTAATGGGACTTATCTGTCTCACAGGGCTGGTGTGTTAAAGATTGGGAGGTGCTCACATATTATGGTAATAGGGGCCATGTTAATGACCTTAAATAGCATTGTCCCTTTGTGATCGCTTTCTCTTCAGCCAATGGACACTTTGCCTTAATAATACAGCGAGTTCCTGCACTGATATTGTTCCTTTGTTCTCCCAAGAGCTGTCGTAAATGAAAGGACTTCACAGCACTTCTGATATTGCCCTTTATCTGTATTTATTAGCCATGTGCACTGAGTTTTCACACAAGACTCTGTGAGCATGGGGGTTAGTGTGTGTGGGGGGGAGGGAATAAAGTATTACGGCAGTCCCAAATTCCTACCTGATCAGCTGTCTGAACAATACAATTTGGTAGAACTTCTCAATATAAGGTAGAATAAAGTTCTCAAATTACCCTTATTTTGCTGTATTTGTTTTCATTTCCTAGGGCAAAGGGTTGCCTCTCTGGACCCCTCTAATAATACTGAGTAGTGTGCTTCCAAGGTGGTCTGTTCCTCCCTTTATCTACTACTACTGTTACCATAAATAAAGTAGCTTCCACAAGGTAGCAAGAAACAGACCATAAATGAACATTACCTTTTTGTTGAAAACAAGTAATGGGCTATGTCTAGTAAATGGGACCATGCTTGAAATAATAAACAAGATAAACTGATATGAGAACGACCACTTGTCTTAAGTATGTACAGAAATACCCAACTCAGACTATGTGGAATTATAATTGATAACCATGTGCCTAAGCAAAAAAAATAAATCCCAACTCCTCTTTTGAGAATTAGAGATACTCTCCTTTTCTGCCCTCTGCATTCAAACCCATAGCCTGAGCTGCTGTCAACTATCTCAGAGGGATAATTGAGTCTTCAAACTAGGTCCAGCCATCAGATGAGCTTGGGGTTTGTTTCCACCCTTCCCTCCAAACTGGAAGAAAATCCAAGGAACTAGGGAAGTATTAAGTTAGATAGATGCTCCACTTATTAAATAGTCTATAGCGAGTTTTCCACACAGTTTTGCTTATCTCACTTTCCTCTCAGGAAAGCCTTTATATGATACATCCTGTAAGGGTTCTTTAGCAACTGGCATGCAGCTAGCACAATGTTCATTGGCATATGCATATTAAATTACACAGCTAGAACTTTCACTGCCTTGTTATAACATATTTAGTGCATATTATCATCATCTGCATGAATTTTTGCCCTAGTTTATCTGTCTCCAGCATATCTATGTACTTGGTGTTGTGAGTTTATCATCATTCCCACATTCTGCATTTTCAAAGAGCCAATTGTAATTTAGCCACACAATTCACATTTCAATCAATAGGAGTTTTGTGGCTAAATCCCAAGCAATTCTTGTAAACTGTGTTATCTTCTTTAATCAGAGGTTTGTGGATTGATTTTCTTTGTTTATTGTTTTTGCAGTTGTTTTAAAAAAAGAAGCGGACATGGTATAATGTGTGTGTGTGTGCGTGTGTGTGTGTATAAAACATGTATACGCACACACTCAATTATTATTTAGTCCATTCCATCAGTCCATAGCATAATACAGTACAGAATAATGTCCGTATATATTATGAAACCATGATAATGTTAAAGAAATGTATATTAACAATTGTAACTAATAATTGCAAGTCAATGGCAAACCTCTCCATGTCTTCAGTGGGACCAGGAATTGGCCCATTATAGTTATTAATATGTATCACTCTATGACCACCATAATGTCAATTGTCCCCATGATGTACTATGGGCCTAGAGTTTGCAATTTTATCCTGAGTTCATTGGGACAAGGATTTGCTGCTCTATTACAAAAAACAATAATTGTAGAGTCAAAAATGTGGGCATATATTCACATATAGTGGCCAAGAACATACACCAGGCTAACAGCTTGCAAAATGTAAAGGAACAAATACTGTCTCAGACCTACACTGCAGATGTCTCCTGCAGCATGTTCTCTATTCACTCAGTGCAGGGCACTACCACTGACATCAATGGGGGTTTCATGTGCAGAATATCTTGCAGAACTGACCTTACCAGCATTGACACTGATAGTGGTGGTGAGAGACCATTCATTAAACTGGTATTTGTCCTAGCAAAGTACAAAGCTTTCTGGAGGTTCAAGGGTCATGCTCCTGTCTGGGAGTTTTTCTGCTGAAGCTACCCCTGTCCAGCTATAGCAATGAAATCAGCACTTCAAAGTCCTGCTCACCCATTTTACCCTCACCTGAGCACCACTCCAGCCCCACAGTCACTGTATTGCTTACCCTCCATTTCTTCGCTCTCTCTGGCAGTGGGACTCCACACTTGCTTCCTCAGTCCTCTTCGGGGGTTTCAGAAGAAAATCCAAGGCACTAGGGAAGTGTTAAATTAGTTAGATGCTTCATTGGTTAAATAATTTGTAGCTAGTTTTCATATTTACACTCACCGAGTTTCTCTCTCTCTCTCTCTCGCTCTCTAAAGGAATAATTGAAAACTCTGCTCTTGCAAGGTTAACTATTTCCAGTCCATCATGCCTTTCTGCACATCATTTCATTCTACAGATTTCCAATTTGAGGGTTATTAAAGGTTTTAAAAGTTTAATTTGACCTTGGACCTGTAAACAAATTATTTACAGTTGATGATATTGTTCTGGGATAACTGAACTTCTGTCTTCAAGCAAATCTGTATTAAAGGATTTGCTTTACTTACACTGGGCCAGATTCTGATGCACTTCCTAACACTGAGTAGTACCGTAACTCCTTCAGAAGCCCCATTGATTTCAAAGGCACTGCCCCAGCACTTAGGTGCTACTCAATATGAACAAAGGTATCAGAGTGTGTCCCACTATTACTGGGGCAGGAAAGTCCTTTGTTCTTAAGATTGTGCTGATTTGGAAGATAAACAGTTTGATCAATTTCCCACTCCTTATGCCTTTTTCAAAGTACATGTAAATTCTTACAATATGCTTTAAACCCAAATTAACTAGTGCATTTTTCTTTTAAAACATCCCTTTTGGCAGAATCATGGGCATGCTTGCAATATCACACAAGTGTATGTGTTAGAGACAAAACAAGCACTGTGCATTTGAATATGGAAATATATTTTAGTTCTAGGTTTCAAGGGGCTATTTTAAACCACAGTGAATAAATTATTTTTAAAATGATGGACAGCACCTTTCTGGTGTCCCTCTGAAGCTAAAACTTTAGAACTGTGTGCGTTAGTGAGACAACGCTGGCATTTAAAAAGGGTATCTTATATCATCGGTCTCTTTTATCTTTTTTGGCATGCTCTTTAGGAAACAGCAGAGAAAGAAAAATATGAAATTGAACACAGCAAATTTAATTATAAAACAAAACCACCCACCTTGCTTTCAGGGTCAGGAAGTATAATCGCCTCCTTTTGACGCAAGAATGAGTTTAACGACATATGTTAAATGAACAATTATTTAAAATAAAAGGAAATGACCTTAAAAACAGCTGCAGTATCTCAGGCTATAGCACAGAGAGCACTGCAGAAAAACAGCCCATTGTGGAACTCAGGCATATACACAATCAGAGTTCCCCAGTAACTGTACCCTTTCAAAAACAAAAAGCAATCGCTTCAGAGAATACTGCAATACACCTTGTTCTATATTTGATCTCACCAATATAGTCTCTCTCCTTTTGCTGCTGGAGCAGATCAAAAGTCACTGTTAGCTGCCAAATGGTGCTATAAAAGTCTATTTTTCAATAAATGGCTTTTTACTGAAGGTTGCAAGCACTTCAGCATTAAATGCACACCTAAGAAGAATAAAAAGAAAATAGCATATTGCAACAGAATAAATTCATTTTTATTGAAACGGCCAGGAGTCACATGACCAAGAATCTAGCCTTTAGGATAGTAACAGAACTAGCTTGAAATGGTAAAGGAATTAACCAGTCTGCCTCCTCCTTCCACCAAGCTTTTTAGCCTGTCAAGGGGTTGCATGTGCATATCTTTCACAGCGCATCTGTAGAGCTATTAAACTGGATAATCCCTCTGGCCTTTGATACATTTCTGGACATGATTATTTCATTACTCGCAGTATATCAGTAGGATCATAATAAAAAGGACTTCTGACAACCTGCCAAGAGTTTTGTGGCCTTGTAAACACAAAAGTACTCTAATAAAATTTTATTAAGTGTTAAAAAGTCATAAAAAGTGAAATAACATAAACTACAAAATTTACTGTCCTCAGCAAATGCTGAAAATATCGTCCATAGTAAAATTAAATTAGCATGTAATAGACAGAGAAGCAGTGTGGAGTGGGTTTAAAAGAGGATCCAGGACAAAAAAAATGCACTGGAACTGGGTCCTGGGGATTTAGTTTATGGAGATCCTTTCTTTTTATTGGAGGGAAGGTAGAGATGAATGAATATGCAGATTATGGACAGGGGCGTTCTAAGGTCATTTGTGTCCTGTACGTTGTCGATACTTCTTGGGGTGGAGGGGGGAATATAGTACAGGCTGTAATAGGGGATGGGAGGAGGGAAGCGTGTCATGGGTGCGGCTTCTGTCCACTAGGGAGCGCTGTGAGACTAGGAATCTCTATGCTGTACCTAGGGAGGGAATGGGGGACCTAACAGAAATAACCCTACGGCTCAGTAGGAATGTTCACCCCCACTGTAGAAATTATATTTACATTTTTGGCGTTTTCTTACAAATAAAAAAAATGGAGTGAAGAAAACAATGCTGTGGAGTTGAGCTGCCACAGACTTTCTCATGGGGAAGGAAGAGAGGGGGCTGGCTCCTTTGGCTGCATTGCCCATGCCTTTCTCCTACAACTTTCAGTCCTGCAGCCCAGAGGGGGAAGAGATGTCCCCGATCCTTCTTTCTGATGGGGGGAGGCATCAGCCTTAGGCTTTCCACTTGCTGGCCTAACATTGCACCGTAAATGCCACGAGGGGCCAGAGCGCGTGGATCCAAGTAAGTTGACTCTTTTGCTTGCATTTGATGCCCTCAGGGCAATGCCTTGCCACGCACTAGGGGCAGGGGTTGCTCGCCTGGTGCTTGCAAGAGCGGACTGGGGGATCAGGGAAATAACCCAGCAGTTCAGGGACATCCACCCAGTGCCCCGCTCCCAAGCGCTGCAGGCGGGAGGTGCTGCCAGCAGGGCTGAGGGCCAGGTTATCCCAGACCTGCATTGGCTTAAGGCCCCCGAGGCTGGGCGGAGCTGCGGGATGCACGGGAGTGGGGCCGGGCGGCGCTGCAGGCCTAAGGCTGCCTGAACCCAGCCCGCTGCGGCTGGTGGCCAGCGCTGCCCCCAGGCCTCCTAATGGCCCCGCAGCATCAGCTCTGGCTCCGGCCCCACGACGCTCAGAAAGGAACCTTCGGAAATCCGCAAACACCGTCTCCCATCCGAGCCCTGTGCCCTGGCACCAGCAACCCCTGCCCTGGGCCACGTGGGGAAAGGGCTGCGGAGCACCTCTGAACGGACCTTGCCCTTCAGGGATCACCTAAATCGCCTCGGGGGGGGGGCTCTGAGTGCCGATTGCAAATGCCCAGCTGCCCTGGCGAAGGGAGAAAACAATCTGTTGAATATTGGTTGATTTAGGAGTCAACAATACTCGGCTAAGCAGGATTGAAGCAAACAGGAAGTAAATGAGCAGGCAGTGCCAGGGTGTCGTGCCATCGCTCTCAGGATTTCCTTAGCTTTTTTGGCTGCACTAGCATTTACCTGAATGTTGCCAGAAAGGAAGTAAACATGTTCTAGTCCCCAGAGTGCTGGCAAAGCTGCCCAAAAGAGAGGGAATTGTATACTGATGTATAGACAGAACATTTCTGAAAAGTTTCATTTTGTTTCAGATGAAAAGGATAGTTGGCTTTCAGGTGGCAAGGCTGAAGGGCAAGCAGAGCAAGATACTGTATAAGCTGTTTTGTCTTTGTGCTGAATACACGCTGAACATGTGCTGAATACATGCAGTAAAACTAATCCAGAAGTGCAGCTATACATAGCTGTGTTGTGGAAATATTTGTAGGCAAAAAAAACCCAAAAAGTTTTAAGATACGTATTATACAAACACAGGTAACCAAGGCCTTTGCTCTTATTAAGAAAACTCCACATAGAGTTGTTTTTAGGAGTGATTTGAGCAATTTTGTAAGCAATTAGTATTTTAGCAACAGAGGATAGAGTTTTAAATAAAAACAAACAGACTTATATGTTATTATTTTGAGCCACAGGAAACAGAGCTAATGAATGAGTAAGCTGTAGGCACAGATTTACAATACTGCTTGCTTTACACTGAGTGCTAGAAATTTGCTAGTTTCTAAAATACGTATTTTAGCTTGTTTATGATATTGGCTAGAATCATGTGCATATGTAGAACCTATAAGCATAATATATATATTCATCACTATGTTTGAAGGCTAACGCAGTAGTTTAAAAAATCCTTATTTTTGTCCCCTTTGGAGTTAGAAGTATGAGGATATTATTGTATGATCAATATTTAGTTATATTAGCAAATTACAGAAAATGCATTTTTATGCAGATGATGTATTTGATCAATAACAAAAGTCTTCACACTTGATCTGACATTTTATTTTTGAAATATCTAATATTAGTAACTAATTGGCAACAATCACAGAATATTGTACAGAACATGTTTTGGGAGCTAATTCTGCATTTTTAAAAGGAAGGTTAAGAAAATTACCACATCATATAGTCTCTTAATTTAAGAAATCTGTGATCAAATATATCTTCTGCATAAAATGCATATTTTAAATATGAAATAAAATATTTTTATATACTACTTAGGGGCATTTTTAAAATTCTGTCACAAAAGATCATTTAAGGACTATAAAAATATATGCAGTGTGGTAGAAAAACAGTGTGGTCAAGGCTTTGGACTTAATATATGACTAAAAAGTCACTGAAGCATTATAGAATGTATATATATCTGAATAAGTGTGCATAGAGTGTTCTTAAATGAAATGAAGAGGTGTTAGAATTTGCATTACTGGAAGAATCACCATGTTCATTAAAATGTTGGAGCAATTACTTTATTTCTCTGATTTTTTAAACACCCTTGAAAAAACTGCTTTGGACTTTGACATGAAGATGTATATACATAATTGTTCCTTTTAAATATATATATTTTTAACATCTCATTATATCAACTAATATAATATTTGTGGTTATTTTGCTTTGCATTCTTTCTAAGGATCTGTTTCTGCCCAAATATATACGCAGTTAAAACCTCAGTCATGCAAGTAATCCCATTTACTTCTGTGGGACTGCTGATCTGAGTAAATGGGTTACTGGATCAGGGTTTAAATTATTTGAAAAACACTTTCTTTAAACTTGGCATTGTATTTATACTGGGAATTTTGAACTTGTAGCTTTGCAGATACAAAGGATTTTCCGAATTGGCTTCATGGGATGTAACATTGGAAAACTACCCAAGATATGCAAATGAAATCTTAAAACAGGAATTGTACGTTTAAATGAGCGTAAAAAACCCACAAATACTGCATCCAAGGGCCTGATCTTGAGAGGTGATGAGTATCTGCAACTCCTATTTAAAATTCTTTCAGTTCAATCCTGTTTGTTTTAAAACACAAATCATTTTTTATTTGTTTTATAGCGTGCCAAAATGTGCAAGGCACTTCACATGAGACTTGATCCTTGCCTGAGACAGTTTATAATCTGAATTTCAGACATGACACAAGAGGTGAGGAAGACAAACATAATAAGGGGAATGAACAGTGGTCGCAATAGGCAGTAATGGATCAAATCTTATTCTCAGATACTAAGATGTGCTTCTTTTGCTGGGTTTCTTTACATACTTAAAGAATTTTAAACAACTCACTACCCTGTAGTGTCCCAGCTCTCTGATTTAGGGTTGCCAGGTACCCAGTTTTCAACCAAACACACGGTTGAAAAGTAGGGTGACCAGATAGCAAGTGTGAAAAATTGGGATGGGGGTCGGGGGTAATAGGAGCCCAAATTTTTAAAAAAGCCCCACATATCGGGACTGTCCATATAAAATCGGGACATCTGGTCACCCTATTGAAATGGGACTCTCTCCCCAGGCCTCCTCAGGTGAAAATGAGCAAGTGAGTGAGGGAGTCCGGGCCTCGGAGAACGGGCGGGGCAAGAGTGTTTGGTTTTGTTCGGTGAGAAAGTTGGCAACCCTACTTACACATACCTAAATCTTTCTGAATTAACCAGTGGCTTCAAATCTCTTCAAAACATTGTATTACAGAAACAGATAATGGGTGAAATATTAGCCTCACTGAAGTCAATGGCAAAACTCCATTGACTTCAGTGGGGCCAGGATTTCACTCATTCTCTACTAATACTTTACATCAAACATATAATAGAAATTTTAAATTGTATTTAAAAGAACTGAAATTAGCTGTTTTAAAAATTATTCTAATTGGTTGCTAATGATTTTTCTGCTGGTAGTAACACAGGTAATACAATAAGGTAATACAGGTAGTTCATGTATGTGACCAGTTCTTATAACATTTAAATTTCCTGTAACTACCCAGTAACTATAAACTCACATTTTAGCTCAAAATCTATTACAGTTGGTTTCTATAATATATGTAAAGTATGTAGATAAGAATATAAGGTCTGAGCTAAACTAAATCAATGGGAGTAGGGACATTTAAGATGCTCATTCCATCCACAATTCATTCCCATCTTCAAATGGGCAATACAGTAATACAAGAGATGGGCTAAGTAGGAAGAGGCAGTATTAAATTTGAACTTCTTGCTTTTGTGCATTTGAATCATGCCTTTAGTGTTGTTTAAATGTTTTTTCTAGTTTTAATTTCCCTTGATTTTTAGCAGCAACATAATATTAATACTTAGCACTTTTTATCTGATATAAAAAAATCAAATCAGAAAAAAAAACAGTATTGCTTTAAAAAAAATGTCAATTCCCCTACAGCTACCCATATAGACACCTCTTCACTGACATTTTTTCTGGTCCATCAGACTGGGATGGAACCAATCCTTTGTATGTATTACATTTTCAACATCTGGATGGAATTTTGATCTGTATTCATCCTGTCCACAGAATGCATTCTTCTTAAACGCAGTCTGAATAAATGTTTCACACCACAGTGTTTGTGTAAATTTTAAACTAAAGCTACATTTTCTTCTCTGGGATTCTGCATTGTGTTCACACTGGGCCAAATTGGTTCTTTTGATATTCATGTGCTCATCACATAAAGGCAACAAGAGTTGAACGGGAAGCTACACGGGCAGAACTGAGAACAGTATGTGTGCAAGGCATTAGAGAGAGCAATCCATGTTGGAAAGGATTATGAAAATTAGCTTCTGAATGCTCTGTAAAAAATAGCTTTTTGAACTGAGTGAATTTGTCTGTAACTCATCAAATTGATTTGAGCCCTTCTCTTTCTCTGCATGAAGGGAAAATGGCCTGCAATCCCTCATTTACTTTTTAAAAGTATTTAAACTGCCCCCAAATAAATTCCTTTTTTATTCACAGTTTTTCTGTAATAAAAAACAACTAAACAGGTTTACATTAAATTTGGGATGGCGGGGAGAGGGAGCGGGATTTCATATAAGTGCTATGCCTGAATATCAAACTTCAGCTTGATGTGATTTTAAATCTAAGCTATATACCCCTCAAAAATGTGTGTTTATAATTAAGCAATGGACCTCTCCTTAACTACAATAGCCTTCTTAGTAGAATTTTAATATATACCAGGCACAGTCCATTAAGCTGGAACAAATATAATCCTGAAAAGATTAGCTTTACATTTTCCTGATTGTGGGTAATTTTCCACACATCTAAGCTACCATTTTGAAAGCATTTTCTTATTTCCTGAGTTTGAAGTACAACATAGCAACTTTGTTGCCTGATTGCTTAGCTTTCCAAAGTTCCTTGAAGTTAGTGTCCCATAAGTCTTGGAGCCTTCAGTATAGCTCTAGCTACCGGATAGTCTCTGAGATAATTTCATAAAATGTTATCTGCAGCTGTGTGATTCTCATGCACAAGTTACTGCCTGCAGATGTCAAACTCATAGTGCTGTTAGTACTGTATGTCTAGGTCACAGAGCCTAAAATGAAGGCCTGGAGCCAGACACTCACCTGGGTGCAACTGCAAAGAAGAAAGTGGCTTTCGTAATGAAAAACTATATATCAAAATTCCTGGCTTTTCAAGGCAGTAGTAGGAGTGTGCCTTAAGAGCTTGATTCTGCTCACACTGAAGTCAATGAGGATTTTACCAGTGACTTTAACATAAGCAAGACAATGGGCCCTACACATTTTATCTAGATTCCAAAGCATAACCAGAGTCCAATGTATTCTGACACTTTAGCCATAGATTTTCTGCATAGTCTACCCATTGCTGCAAAACTTTTTGGCAGATTTGAAGCTTGGATTAAACAATTATGGGCATGTTGAAGTCAATGGAGCTGCACCAATTTACTCTAGCAAATAATTTGACCTTACATTTCTAGCCCTTAGAGTTGCAAAAACAGCCTTCTGAATATGAACCCAAAGCAAACTATTGAGTCTGCAGAATAGCTCTGAGAAATGTGAACTGCACCTATTAATTTCAATGGTGCGTTAATTTAGAAACCTTATAATGATAAGTTAAAGAAATGGTTACATTGTTAACTATTAAACTGCTAATATATTAGCAGAAGCATTCAGCTAACATGCATTGGATGCAGCGGCCGATATACATAGGGCCTCCAGTTCGGGCAGCAGTAGCACTTACACAGCGCATGCAAGGGGTTAGCTCCTTACTCACTCCTGGATAAGAACAAGTGACAATCTAGCTCCCCTGTGATCTTATTCCTGTAACCTTTGCCCTTCCTCCCTATTGTTTATTACCTTTGCATTGTGTCCTGTGCAGAACTAGAAAATATTTGCCATATCCCCTTAACCAAGATACATAGATGCAAAAGATACATAGATGGACCTTGTTCCTTATTCTCTCGTTGGAGAACCTAGCTTACATCAACATCAGAACAGATCACTATAAGGAGACTTATACTAGTATAGGAACAGGACAGTTCACATGGAATGTGTGGGTGCATCAGCCATACTTTGAATTTTGTCAATTTTGGCTTCTTGGCCTTACAACAAGTGCTATGCCTGAGCCACACAATTCTGATTCAGTCATGGGTCCCACGTCCCCTAAAGTATAGAGGTGTTTGGATCAAGGATTTTGGTCCAAATCTTCTCTAATGACACCTTTTACATCAGTGGTTCCTCACCTTTCCAGACTACTGTACCCCTTTCAGGAATCTGACTTGTCTTGCGTACCCCAAGTTTTCACCTCACTTAACAACTACTTGCTTACACAATCAGACATAAAATTACAAAAGTGTCACAGCACACTATTACTGAACAATTGCTTGCTTTCTCATTTTCACTGTATAATTATAAAATAAAAGATTGGAATATAAATATTGTACTTATATCCAGTGTGATACTTGAGTCTGTTTTTCACTTGTGAGCTTTGTCTGAAGCCCAAGCCCCAGGCAGTAGAGCTGAAGCATGTAACTTAGCTTCACAGGGCCCCCTATGGCATGTGGCCCCGGGCAGTTGCCATGCTTACCACCCCTTAATGCCAGCCCTACACTTGCGAACTCCTTAAACCCATCTCATGACCCCCCACCCGGGAGCTGCAAACCCCAGGTTGAGAAACACTGATCTAGATGAGTTGAGCACCCCCAGTAATATATCTCTGTGTACCCCCAAGGGGACGTGTGTGCCTGGTTGAGAACCACTGTTTTACATTATGTCAATGTAGATTCTTGGCTGAGAATCCGACCACACAACTTACTTTATTTTTGCTTAACTTTAATATTGGCACAATAAGTGGATGGAGCATCAGAACTGAGGAAAAGAAATAGGGATTTTCCCTCACTACAATCAAACAAAACAAGCCAACTGTGTGCGGGTACACACCATCCCAAGAAGTTAGGTCGAGCAAATCAGGTTCATAGGATTTTTCACCCTCCCTTCAGTCTGAGCTGTAAAGTTTCCTCTTCTCGTACTGTCAGCCCTGCAGCCCGGTGAACAAAGAGTCTCAGAAGAGACTCTGTATCAAACTGCAACTAGGATGTCAAAAAGAATCCAATTCTCATAATTTATGAGAGCATCACTTTCAAAAGGCTTCCAGTGCCTCTATCAGCCTCAGGTCATGCTCAAACTCAGGTTCATAAATGGTACCGGCCAAGCCACTGACCAGACCAGTTTCACTATTTGGTCTCTTTATACGTTCACATTATTACCCAACTTGATTGGGTCTTTAAAGCAACATGAAAGAGTGCCCCTTTGATTATATTCTTTCACACAATTTTCTTGTGTGAATAAGACGCCATCCAGTCTTTGCTTACTCTTGTTTAGTGCATGCATGATGTGAAAGCCAAAGCCAGAGCTGAAATATCTCTAATGACACCACTTTGAAATTGTATAGCTGCTATTTCTTTTCTATGGTTTCCAAACAACAACAACAAGAGTAATGTCTATGTTAAGAGTATCAGTGGGGCTCTTTTAATTGGATAATAGTTATCTGTGTAATTTCTTTTTTTTTCTTGTAATTTAAAATGAAGAGGAAGAAAGCAAGGAATGTTCATGAAGGTTATAAAATGTGTTTTAGTCACCTGGGAGACCAAACCAGCTATATAATATTTACCAGGTGCACATGTATGTAGGCATTTTAAAAGGTACAGTGTCACCCAGTTAAATATGTATATTCACGGTCATGTTACTTGTAATTTGGTAGATTATAGGTTCAGTAATAACAATGACATTTTGCACCTGCATCTCAGATTCTACAAGTGCATTACAAATATTAATTTATTCTCAGAACACCCTAATAGGCAAGTACTAACCCCATTTAAGAGATGGGAGTAGTGAGGCACAGAGAAGTTCAGGGTTAAATTGTATCTGTTCAGCCCAAAAGAAGCTCTCTTGGAATGCTGGGGGAGTGGATACTGCTATACCCCTTGAAGGAGTTCAGTATATTCCCCGTCATGTGGCTGACTAGCTCTTCCAACTGGTGTGAAAGAGGGGTGGAGCCAGGGCTCTACCTACTGCTTCACTTGTAAGGGCTGGGGAGAATTTAGCTCCACTATCAGTGGTTTGTGCAAAGAATGGCAGAGCTGATAAAATACCCAAAGTTCCAATTCCCAGCCCCGTGCTTTAAACCCTATTCACAATAGTCCCTCCTAAAGTAATAAAAATGAATGGTGCTATTGAGATGACCATCACTATTAATGCATGCCATGACCACTTGAAACTGAGCTCTGCTCACGGTAATGTGGATTGCCACAAGACCCTTTGATGATCACAAATTTAACCAAAGTCTCTACTATATTTTAATATATACATTTTACTGTACAGTTTGTTAGATGTGTGAATTATTCTAAGACAATATGTTCTAATGACCAATGGCCAGATTCTGCTACCCTTATGTTGAATAAGTAGTACTTTACTCTGCAAATACTCCTATTGATTTCAATAGGTGTAATCCCAGATTAAGTTGAGCAAGGTGTGAGTAAGAGTAGCAGAATCTTAAAACCCAGCCCTGCACTCCACTAGCTCCTCTGTGCTGCCCCATTGAATTAACTGGGGTGCTACATAAGCATAGGTTCTGTTTGAGTGGATCTGACTGCAGGATTGGAGCCAATATCAATACACACTTACTTATTTTAGCTGAAATATTCAGATACACATTAGCACTGAAAACATGTTGAGGTTGTATAATTGCTGTTCCTGCATTCTCATTTTCTAGATGTACAATACTATTTATACTTGTTATCATTCAGTGTCAATTAGTAAAGTGGAAAACATGGGAAAACTTGTAAGAAAAGTTAATAGCATGGCATACATGAAAACTGCATTTTGGACCCAAAAGCCTCATCTATTGTAATGTATTCTTTTCCCCTCCCAAATAATCGAAAAAGAAAGCTACCTAAAAACACAGTTCACATTTTAAAAAACCAATAATTTTAAGATGCAAAATGGCTTAATAGTTTTTAGTAATAAAATAACCAGCCAGAAAACTTTTCTATTTCAATTTTGTGCTTTTATGTAACTTCAATATTCCACATCAGTTTAATGTCAAATTCTATTAAAAACATCTATTCCCATTTGAGATTAGAACCAAACATACTGTGATCCAGAATTAATCTTTATGGCCACAATATAATCCCCTGAAACAGGGTCTGATAATTATATGGAAATGCTGACACACCTTTAAATGTAGCATGATGATTGGCATCACTATCATGTTGAAACCAATACACAAATAAATTTAAGATAATTGCTACATAGTTTAAGCAGCAGTGGAACTGCCATAACTTTTATGTATGACGACATTACAATCTTTAGATAAATTGCTTGATGGAAATCAGCAGTGTAGGGCCAATTCATTTTTGTCTATCTTAAAAATGGCTCAGAAAAACATCATTCCTCATCAAATGATCACTGAGAAGACAGCTTACTGTAATACATGGAGATAAAGAATGGGCTTAGGAGAGGAATGTGCTGTCTTATCAGGATGTACTTAATTGTCCCTAACAGCCAATGTAAAGCTGCATAAAGATTATATTAATTGATTTAATTGTTAATTAAGCTGATTTTAACTTTGTTAGACCAAAAAATGCTGAAAATTTTAAAAACATCCATTTTATGAGGCAATGGTGCTGTTCTCCCAGAAACCTCATCACTCTGAGGAAGCCTACTGTGTCTGTTATGCATGTTTCTGTTGTGTATATGGTTTGCTGCGGTAGGTCTACCACCACTGATCATATTTCAGGACAAATTCTCCCCTTTACCATACAGGGTTTTTTCACTATAGAGCCACATAAACTAGTTGTATTTCATGATGAATTGTCTCTGGCCCCCACATTCCACCACCAGCACTATGGCGGCAGACCTGTCAATCCCTTACAGCTTCCTCCCATGCCTTTTCCACATCCTATTTCATCTAATACAAGAAAGGCTGTTACGCTGTACAGTCCCCACACAGATTTTGTAAATTTTTTGTAAATAGAGTACAAAAAAGCTACTATTGACATGTATTTTGTGTGTATGTCACTAACAAGGAGGGGGCAGAGAAAGCTGCACTGGTGGAAGTGTCCTTGTTGCTTGGGCAGTGGTCTAGAGGCAGGGCTTGGAGACAGCTTGAACTGTTCTCTGGCTACTGATGTTAGTTAGTGATGTGATGATTGGGCCAGGTCCTGCTTCCATTGCCACGGTAATCCTGCTGATTTCTCTCTCCTCTCCCCAGTAAATTCCTATAAATGATGATACTCATTTCCCAGCTTGTGATGTTATCTGTTTTATGTAAATGTTCTCTGTGTATGCAAGAGTTAGATGCTACCGTACCGTGACCTGCAGACTCTTGTAACATTTCTGAACATCTGAAATTGACTTCAGTGGGGCTGCACAAGGATAGCTGATGCGTGAAATTTGATCCTTTTTGTGATTGGTAGCAATTGTGATAGCAATTATTTCAGCAGGTGACATACACATACTGGACCTTACACCTAAATCAAACACACAGGACTTGATTTTGCTACATGTTATTTCAGTTTTACAAGGAGATAGTTCCATTAATATTAACGGAGTTACACCAGTGTCAAAATGGATTAGTGCAGTGGGGGATCCTGGCCATCATTGCTACAAACAAAACAACTTTTTTTTTTCTAACAGAAAATATTAGAAGCTCAGGAAGAGGGATGTAGTTCAACAATAGAAGGGAGTTTCTCCTTGCCCACTCTCAAAAATTGTTCCGTCATTCAGGATAGACTCCCATGTTCTATACAAACATCTGGTCCAGGCTTTCAGCGCATAACATCATTCATCACTATCTGACATGCTACCACTGCTGCCCACATTCCATCAACACGCCACAGAACATCTTTCCTTCTCTCAACACCTTACATTTCATCTGGTCATATTCATCATTCATGTAGTCTAACAACAAAATGCCACCATTCATAGATTCTAACAACATAATCATTAGTTATACAACAAGTTCTCATTTAGAATATCATATCCCCTGTGGTCACTTGGGGGTGAGTGAGTGAATTCTGAGACTGGGATATGATCTGCTCCAATGACATGATCTGCTCCAAAACAAAAGTATTCCTAATTAGTAAACAACACATTCAACTCATATAGTACTTTTCATTCAAGGATCTCAAAAGTGCTTTACAAACATTAATCCTGCCAACACACCTGTTAGGTGAGCATTATTACTCAATTTACAGATTGGTAAACTGAGATATGCAAAAAGTAAGTGACTTCTCTGGGGGCTTGTCTGCACAAACACTTAGTTTGTGGCAAGCTGGGGTGTAAGTCTACCCCACACCGGCCAGCCTTGCACTAAGTGTCTCTGATCTAACCCGCTTTGAAATGAGAGTAGGTTAAGGTGTACTCTGGACATTTCTCTACACGTCAGCAGGGTCCAAATGGTGTGTAGCAGGTTAGATTTAATCCCTGCTTGCCACAAACTAAGTGTTTGTGCAGACAAGCCCCCAGAGGCTTTGCACTGTAGTGTCCAGGAAGTAGATCTCTTGCATGGACTGGTCCAGGCTGAGGTTGATGGTGAGGTGGAAATTGCTGAAATCCAGGTGGAATTCTTCAAGGGCCTCCTTTCCGTGGGTCCATATGATGAAGATGTCATCAGTGTAGCACAAGTAGAGAAGGGGCGCGAGGGGACAAGAACTGAGGAAGCGTTGTTCTAAGTCAGCCATAAAAATGTGGGCATACTGTGGGGCCATGCGTGTACCCAGAGCAGTGCTGCTGACTTGAAGGTATAAATTGTCCCCAAATCTGAAATGGTTGTGGGTGAGGACAAAGTCACAAAGCTCAGCCACCAGGCATGCTGTGGCCTCATCAGGGATACTGTTCCTGACAGCTTGTAGTCCATCCTCATGTGGAATATTGGTGTAGGGGGCTTCTACATCCACATGGTGGCCAGGATGGTGTTTTCAGGAAGATCACTAATGCATTGTAGTTTCCTCAGGAAGTTGGTGGTGTCTCGAAGATAGCCGGGAGTGCTTGAAGTGTAGGGTCTGAGGAGAGAGTCCAAATAGCCGGATAATCCTGCTTTAAGAGTGCCGATGCCTGAGATGATGGGACGTCCAGGATTTCCAGGTTTGTGGATCTTGGGTAGCAGATAGAATTCCCCTGCTCAGGGCTCTGGGGCTGTGTCCATGTAGATTTGCACTACAGTGCAAATAAGTGATGGTCACATAAACACTATCCTATATCGGAAACCTACCAACTGCTATACTTACCTACATGCCTCCAGCTTCCATCCAGGACTCATCACACGGTCCATTGTCTACAGCCAAGCCCTAAGATACAACCGAATTTGCTCCAATCTCTCAGACAGAGACAAACACCTACAAGATCTTTATCAAGCATTCTTAAAACTACAATGCCCACCTGGGGAAGTGAGGAAACAGATTGACAGAGCGAGACAGGTACCCAGAAATCACCTATTACAGGACAGGCCCAACAAGGAAAATAACAGAACCCCACTGGCCATCATGTACAGTCCCCAGCTAAAACCTCTCTAGCGCATTATCAACGATTTACAACCTATCCTGGAAAACAATCCCTCATTCTCACAGACCTTGGGAGACAGGCCAGTCCTTGCTTACAGACAGCCCCCAAACCTGAAGCAAATACTCACCAGCAACTACACCCCACACCACAGAAACACCAACCCAGGAACCACTCCCTGTAGCAAACCTCATTGCCTACTCTGTCCCCATATCTACTCTAGCGACACTATCAGAGGACCCAACCACAGCCACACCATCAAGGGCTCATTCACCTGCACGTCTACTAATGTTATATATGCCATCATGTGCCAGCAATGCCCCTCTGCCATGTACATTGGCTAAACCGGACAGTCCCTACATAAAAGAATAAATGGACACAAATCGGACATCAGGAATGGTAACATACAAAAGCCAGTAGGTGAACACTTCAACCTCCCTGGACATTCTATAAGAGATTTAAAAGTATCTATTCTTGAATAAAAAAAACTTCAAAAACAGACTTCAAAGAGAAACAGCAGAACTAAAATTCATTTGCAAATTTAACACCATTAATTTGGGCTTGAATAGGGACTGGGAGTGGCTGGCTCATTACAAAAGCAGCTTTGCCTCTCCTGGAATTGACACCTCCTCATCTATTATTGGGAGTGGACTACATCCACCCTGATCGAATTGGCCCTGTCAACACTGGTTCTTCACTTGTGAGGTAACTCCCTTCTCTTCATGTGTCATTATATAATGCCTCCATCTGTAACTTTCGCTCCATGCATCTGAAGCAGTGAGGTTTTTTTACCCACGAAAGCTTATGCCCAAATAAATCTGTTAGTCTGTAAGGTGCCACTAGACTTCTTGTTGTTTTTGTGGTCTTGTTTGTGTAGTGCCATCTGAGGACACAGGGATTCTTGTAATGTGTCTGTACAAATACCATTATGTTCATTTCATTGTTACAATGCAGTTGCTGTTAATTCTGCTTGCACAGAACACCATTTTTCTTCTACTAGAGTTGAATTACAGATGTAACCACTTCATGCTGAAGCACTGAAAGTCTGGTGGGTCAATTTGCTGCAAGTGTCTTATAGTTGTCTGGGTCTGGACCACACAGATTCAAGTTGTGCTGCTGTGTCCTTAGGGGAAAGCATTTCCTTCACCACAAAATGAATGCTTGCCCGGTTAGACCTTGCTGTAGTCAGCACAGTTGGGGAGTATGTGTAGCCTATCCAATTGATAAGTTCTGCTCAGCAGAGCTGGTCTGAGCTTTGATTTTCAATGTTTTGTCACTACACAGTGTGTAATGTTATCCTGCCATCTGATATGCATGATGGATCTCAAAAGGGACAGGTGAAGTTTGTCTTTGGCTTGACAGCAGGAGTATATCTGGATTCACAGAGAAAACAGCTGAGATCACTCTGCTTGATAGACTTTGAATTGGGTGGATAACCTGATAGTATGGAGATCCCACACATACTGTTTAAGTCTTCTAAAAGAGAAACCAACTTCTCTGATGTAAATGTACAGCTTCTAACCCATGGAAGCAGTTCTCAATGGTTGGAGGGTAAAATCGGCTATGGAATCCAGCTCAGTAAGGCTGATGCAAATGGGTGTTATGGGACATTGTTTATCTGGTACCGATTGGTACTTTCACTTCTATTTTCAATAGATGTTTTCCTGCCGAAAATCTGCCTAGTGTCATTTGAAGATGTTTTGGAGTATATGCTTCAATTGCACAGTCATCTCATCAAATGAGGGCTTGTTGTGAATGAGATTAGAAAAGAAAGGAATTTGGGATACCTTGGTTCAATTCCCTGCTTGGCCATAGACTTCCTGTGTGACCATGGCCATAGACTTCCTGTGTGACCTCTCTGCCTCAGTTCCCCATCTGTAAACTGGGGAGATAGCATTTCCCTATCTCACGGGCACTGGGAAGATCAATATATTAAAGAGGATGAGGCAGTCAGATGCTATGGTGCTGGCACCACATAAGTATCTGAGATAAAGAGTTCTTTATTGATATAGTTTGTGATGTGCAATTTGATCAGACTCAAGAGATTGACAGATATGCAAAACCTGATGCACATCTACAATATATTAACCTCCTTTACTACATCTTGATTCTGACCTGTTCTCCTCCTATACTTCCCTCCTTAGTCAATGTCATCTTCTCCCAAAGCCTCTCAAAGCCTGACTTCAACCCCTCTGTCCCGTCTGAGATTTCTCCCACTGGACGTTCCACTGTTAATTAAGATTCACATTCTCCAAAACTAAACATTCTACCTTTTCTCCTAAATCTTCTCCACCACCTCTCATCTGTTTCCACTGACATCTCAACTCTCTGATCCATCTCTTAGGCTCACAATTCTGGGGTCATCTTCAGTTATTTTCTCTCCTTTGCCAATATCTGCTCTGCTGACATCCACTCTATTGCTAGTTCCTGTTGCCTTTCTCTCTCTCCTTTAATACATCTGCTCTCATCATCCCCTTTTGTTCAACCCCTTTCAGTAGCCAAGCTGTAAAAGTGACCCTGTTCTTTGTGATCTTTTCCTCACACAGCTTTGTATGCATATACTCACTTACTGCCCTGGTCTTCCACACATTTTCCCTCTCATGGTCCCTCCTTAAAATGCACTGCTTCCAAAAGGCCTGTGATGTTTTTCCATGCACAGAGAGCAAAATATATATCTTTTCAGTTAGATCATTTATACTGCATGTAAACAATGAGGGAGATAGCTGTATTATTTTGTATGATTATATGTGCCTCAGTTTACCTGCTTGATATTTTTCTGGCTGATTACATGGAGTTAAATCAAAGGAGGCTGCTAGTGGGGAGTAAACAGGAAACAAACCAATGACAGACAGAAGCTATTTCCAGAGAGAATATCAGGGGCCCTGGAGAGAAACAGTAGCTGAGCTAGTCACTGAAAAATCCCCATCTGCCTGTCACCAGCAGGGTGACTGGTCTGTGTTTCCCAGACAAGAGTCTAAGATCAAATGAACACTAAGCACTTAAAACTCCTGGCTCAGAGGAAAAAGAAGTAAGGCAGAAATGGTCAGCAGCTTCCTGGGCAGATAGACTGGATTAGGCAAAGGATACAGCCGGGCTGTGGAACTAAGGCAGAGGCTCTGGAGGATGTGCCTGAGATAACTGGGCTTGCTTAAGCTTTGAAAGTTGAGGCGCTGCAAGCAAGCCCTGGCTGTGCAGGCCCGTTGTGGGTTTCGTCCATTCCCCTCTCCTTGCAGTGTACCTTTGGTCACATGAACAGTATGTCTGTTTGGAAGGAGCTGGTCTAAGTCATTTTAAATAGTGTCTGGCCACAGGCACCCAAAGGGGAGTGTTGTAACAAGGTGGCCTTCCCCTTTAAGAGCCAGCAGGAGTGGGGCCAGTCAGCCCTGCCTCGTTATACCTGTGCTGGGTGTTGGACTTAAGAGTAGGAAAGGCCAGCAGTGGAGGGCTGATTGGGAAGGAGAAAAGACAGACTGCTCCTAGGCCTATCTGGGTGAGGGCCAGGAGCTGTCTGAGGACTGTGGCTGGTCAGTGTCCTTTGCAAGAGGATGGGCACAGGACCAGCTGGATGGGTTGACTAGAGCTCAGGTATCTGCTGAAGCAGGCTGTTGCAGCTGAGGCTCCCTTGTAAGAAAGGGGGCTAGATGCTGAGCTCGGCTGAAGCATCCTTTGTCTAAATGACTCTGTTACCCCGGAAGGAGTAGAACTCTAAAGTGGCTTGGCTGGAGGGCCAAATCCTATCTGTGGCTAGATTAGGCCAAAAATCATTGTGGGGAAGCTGAGGCTGCGCTACTGCAATGCCAGGTCTTGCTGCATAGGAGTGTGTCAGGCCAGGGAGTCTTGTAACAAGTGTCTTGCAGGAATTGCAGTTGGGCCTCTCATGGTAACATGGTTGGAAGCAGGGGGGCTGCCACCCTGGAACTCGAATTGTGGCAGAGCCCTGGGATTCCACCAGAGAGAGGTGAAGGTAGCGAAACCTGTCACCTGTGGGTGCACTTGTGAGGGCCTGCAAGGGAGTGCCAGGCACCACCTGCATTGTAACCATAGCAGGACAGGGGAATAGGGGGTTTTGTAACATGTTGATCCAGTCTAAAGTGGGGTGAACTATGGAGTTCCACTGGGAAGAGAGTAAGTCAAGGCCTGTCATTTGGAAAGAGCATCCCTGGGAGAGACCAGAGGTGCAGCTGACCCCTTAGCCATCCCACTACATAGTAAGGAAAATACGTAAGAAAGAACAAATATGCATCATCGCCATGAAAGGGAAATTACAGAATTACAGTGGCATCTCTTTTCTGTGAAACAGCTATGCACATCACAGCCTATAAACCCTGCCAGAAAAAAGGCCTATCTATACCTTCTTGCTGGCAGAGATGAGTTAATTAACAGAAGGTTGAACATCAAACACTGAACAGCACTTTGGTAAAAAAAATAATCTTGGCACTAACAAATTAGCTCTTAACTTCCCATCCAATCACATTGCTTTGTTCCCTTCCACACACCCACCCTTTCTTTGTCCATTGTCTGTTTAGAGATCAGCTCTTCATGGCAGGGATCTTCTCGTCATACCAGTTCGTAAAGCACCTGGTACACTGTTTAAGCTATACAAGCAGTGGTGCTGGGGGTACTGCCACACCCCCATGGCTTGAAGTAGTAATAATAAACACTAAATACATGGCTTCCATCATCAGCAGCCCCCACTATAAAAATGGTTCCGGCACCCCTGCATACACATGGTGATTATTCATAGTAATAATAATAATAAGCCATATGGCACTGACTCAGCCCCACCCCACTGTAGCCAGTGCTATTATTCACTCACTTTCACAAATACCAAATTCACCCACAAACTTTAGGGGAAAAATATTTGGTAAAGATCTATGTTCCTTTCTGTATGTATTACATTGTATCTGACATGCAACAATACTTATATCACTCTGACCCATCTAACCTGTTGCTGCACCTTGACACAGGGATTGAGGCACATGTGCTTTGAAATGTAGATGCTTCCAAGACATTTCATGCTTGTCAGGTTGATAACAGATTTGTGCTGGTGATGAGATTAGTCTGAGTCACAAAGCATTAGAAGCCTGTTTCTGTTTACCTGGCCAATACATTTGTGAACAGCACTCTACACCAGGAGATGATGATAAAGCAAATACACAAATTGAGATTGTCCATAATAATCAAGGCACCAATCCACCATGTGGTTGGTTTCATTCAAAGCCTAAATCTGCTCTCTTCTACACTGAATTTACTGTAGCAATTGTGAGACCTACTCAGATTTCCTCAAGCTGAGTAGAAGTATTTCTCTGGATATTGCAACCATATCTTCTCAGTGATAGGGTGTCTACCCCACACAAGACATGAAGGGGTTAAGTAGAAGATAGGCCAATTAACTCCCTAGGCTGCAGGGAGCTGGGAGGGGGAGCCAGTGAGCAGGGATTAATTAGACATAAGGCTCAGCTGGACAGGTACAGGAGGGGCCTGTATAAAGCCCAGGAGCTGAGAGCAGAATGGGGGCTACAAAGGAAGCAGTCTTTTACTGGGAGAAGGGAGGTGTTTGGGGCTAGAAATAGGTAGCGACAGGAGGAGTTTGGGCTGGAAAACCCAGTGAAGTGGGGAGAGCCAGAAAGGTAGGAAAGGCTCAGGGTTAAAGCACCAAGGTAGGCTAATGCAAACCTTGGCTGCTGATTGGAGGGCCCCTGAACTGGAACCCAGAGTAGAGGGTCGGTCCAGGTACCTCTACCACCCACTGGAGATGTGGCATAGACCAGGCAAAAGATAGTGGACTGCCTGGGATGACTTCTGGAAAGACTTTAATACCCCCACCCTGGGCAGGGGAACCATGTAGTGACCTGACTGAAGGGCTGAGTCACAAAGAGGAGGCTGTGGTTCATGGAGTGAGAGGGGCTGCAGCATGAGAGAAGATGGTAGGTGGAGAGACCGACAGAAGGGGGTCCTGGACCTGGGAGGAGCTGATTCCCCAGAGTGGCCAGGAGGAGGCACCCTAGCCATCAGTGAATGCTGTCACTTCCTCCAGTAATGCCCATGTGGCTTCAGACTAGATGTTGGCTGGCAGCTCATACGGCACTTTGCTTTCCTTGTTATCACTCCTCCATGTGTTCTCTCTGATATCTCTGTGTGCCTGTTTCTCTAGGTTTTGATATTTCATCTTCCTGTTCTTAATCTTTTCTGTTCTTCAAGCATGGAAGAGGGCACTCAATCCATAGTAGCACCTAGTTTTAATCTCCTACCTCAGCACCCTTTGAGATTCCAAAGCTTGTATGGTTTATCAAACTGTTTTCTGTATGTTTTTCTGTGTAGTGGTATCATCATCATCATCAATATTTATGAAGTGCTCCTCACTATAATTTCTGGGTACACATCACAAGATTTAGATCTCCTAGTACACAGAAAAGAGAGCATATGCCTGTAGCAAATGAACCTTGGAGGGAAACCTAGTCAGTAGTCAGACTACAAACCCTGCAGTTATTACAACACCTGGATCAAGAGGTGTGGCTTTGCGTCACAGTAAATATGGCCAGTTTTTGAATCAAACTTTTCTGGAAGGTGTGAATTCAAGAAGTGAGGGCCCATTGTGTAGAACATGCACCAGTGCTGCTTCTTGTGAGCTTCATCTTTGGGTCTGACTGCTGAGTATTTCTGCTGAATATAAATGGCATAATGGGGCATAGAGGGAGAGAGATACTCTGTGATGTATGTGGATAGGACTTCATAGATACAGAACAGCACCTTGACTCTCCCCTGGAGATTAATTGTGAGTTAATACAATACCAGAGCAGAGGTGTAATGTGCTGCCAACAATCTGGCCTTCTTAGGACACAGGCAGACACTTTCAATTGAAGTCTTCAGGTGGCTTTGAAGCAGGGCTTTGGAGCTGAGCCCAGAGCTGGAGCGTGGAGCAGCTCTGGAGCAGTGGAGCTGCAGGTTTTTGCCTGGAGCTGGAGTGGAGCTGGAGCACAGCTCCAAAGCCCTGCTTTGAAATTGAGTTTTGGATAGATCTTATTAGTTAAACCTTGAGATATGAAGAGGCATAAATGGCTATACTGAGGTCCACTAAGAGATTGGGCAGAATATGTTGGCCAGTCATTGATAATAAAAGGCTGTTCTGGATACTGCTGCCCTCTGGAAGTCCAGGATCAGAGAGGAGTCTAGTCAGACCCAAGAATGAAAAAGGAGAGCAATTCTATAGTTATCTTGGAAATATTTCTTCTCATGTTTTATTCTTGTTAGGCAGAGAAAGTATGCTCTGTGTGACTTGGTGTGCTAAAAAAGCAGTACACTGCAAAATGTGCCTCAGATTCCTATGCACAAGCCAAAGCCTCCAGCCCTACTTGGTTTGCTGCCATGCAAATATCATCCTAGATGGAAGATCTGAAAAAAATCTGTAAACTCTCAAAATTACTGGGCATGGCCTAAGAAAATGTAAGAGGAGTTGCAGAATCCTGTACTAAGTATGCTACTGTGGGAAATAACTTACATTAGTAAAAATAAATAAGGATAGCCAAGGAAGGCTGTGTTGAGTTCCATTAACTTTCTGTCCAAAAAAAATCCACACCTTGGCATGGCGAAAAAAAAAAGTGTATGTATATCTCTCAGCAGAGAGGAGCCATCTTCTAAAGATGGGTGGCCTCCATCTCAGACTGTAAGAGGCTCTGAAAGGGTTGCTGCACATTTCTGTATGTCAGGCCTCTCTACTACAGATGTAGCCATATGCAAAGTAGTGCCATGCTCTGCATTTTCATAACACAGCATTTACAGTTTTTGATCTCTTTAATGAGTGTTTTTAATCATGACAACTGTCACGTTCCACCACCATTTTTTCCTCTCATTTTTGGATGACATAACACCTACTAATTTCCTTCGTAACTTTCTGAGGACCTTAGCCCTTCCTGTCTTTTTTTACTAGAAAGGGGGAAATATGGCCCCAAATGCCCCCTGTGAAATGAGAAGTGACAGTTTCATTTTTGGCAGGAGACTTCCAGCTTGTGACCGCTCCATTGCTAATTGTACAAGCACCTTTCAGTAGACTCAGTCTGTTGTGTGAGCAGAGGGGTTTCCATGGGCTTGCAGAGAAGTGGGAACAGGCAGAAGAGCTGTTGCTTCCCCCTTTCCATATATCTTGAGCCATTTGCACAAAGATTTCATCTTTTTTTTTCCCCCCCTCTCCCACCTGCACAGTGGAAGAGCCATTGATCATGGATATATTCTTAAATGGATGTATGCTGTTCCCTGGAAACCAGGCACTTTTGTGGGGTCTGTCACTATATCAAGTAAAAGAAAGTTGTTTTCTCTCCTCCCAGTGAGGCTATGAAAAGGTTCAAGAAATTTTAGGCTCACCCTAACCTTTAGCATATTAATGTCTTTTGCTCCTCACAAGAGGCCTCATATTACATGAAACAGTCTTGTAAATAAACCAATACAAAAACAAACAAACAAAACCCATGCTATTAGAGATGGGCTTTGCCCACCCCCCATCCTCCCAAGGCCTTAACACCCCCCAAATTTTCTCTCCTCCAGATCTGAACTTTGTGGGTTAGCCTACACCTACCCGTTATTGGTCTGAAGCAATTAAACTCTCTATCATTACATTTAAATGTTTATTTTTGTGACATTTCAGCTTTTAGTTGCATTAAAATGAATCAACTCAAAATTTAGCACATCTTACTTAAAAAAAATCATGAATTTGAAGGTAAATATTAAATTCTTCCCAACCTGCCATCTCAGGGAAATGATGACAGACTGGTATTTTCAAAAGAGCTCCGTATCAATAGGAACATAGTTGGAGCCATACTGAGCACTCTTGAAAAACCTATCTGTATTGAACATTATTATGTAGAAAATGAAGTGGTGGGCTCCCACCTTTCAGCTACATCCTAGGCTGAAGGAGACTTGTTGTGTCTCTGCTAGGACGGTGCAAATTTCTCTGCTCTGAGCCCCAGCCTCAGTGATGTACTTCCTAATGAAGTCAGCAGCTCTCAGGATCAGAACCTCTGAGAATCCACACTGGCTGATTCTCAGAGTTCCACGGACAGATGTCCAGTAGGCTCTTTGGTCAGAGGTCAAAGTGCCTCAGGAGAAGCTTCCCCCAAAAATGAATCTTTAAGAGAAATATGGGAGAAATAAAATTAGCTCCAGAATAAAGATCTGGACAAAGTCAACATTTCAATACTTTGGCGGTACTGACCACCCTATGTCCCACAAAAAATTAAGTTGCAGACATAATGAGCGGTGTTCTTCCAAAAGCTTAGCCAGCACTATTACACGCAGTTGAGGCTTATTATCATGTCTAGGTTGTAGGATTTTTGATCTATGATGTAGCATAAATACAGTTATAGATACTTTACTTACCTGTATTTATCACTCTGAAAAGATCATGTCTATTAATCACAGATAAGAGCATTGCCTATTGTGCCCCTTACAATTAGAGTGCTCTGCCAGCAGAATTGAAGCAAATGCCAAGATCAAGGAAATGTAAGATCGCTATATAGTCTCATTTCAGAAAACCTTGCATATGCTGTAACCAGGGTCTTGTATGGATTCTTTTTTAGTTTTCTGCCATTAAAAGTGAATCCGAACATCCCTAATTGTGGCTCAAGTTTGTCTCAAGATCCAAACATTGGGGATTGGGCCTGTCTCTAGTAATCTTCCAAAAATATTACAGTAGGTATCTCATTTGTGCCTCTTTGTCCTTGGGACTCTAGCAGAGATGAGTTACTGGGCTGTATTGGAGAGAATTTTTAAAAAACATGTGTATAAGGGCCAACATTTTCAGATTTAGGCATCTCAGATTAAGCATCTGAATGAGTAACCCCATTTTCAAAAGTGATGAGTGCCCACAACTCCCATTTATCTTTACGCAAATTCCAAGCACACCAAAATCTTAGAGTTCAAAATCTGGATCCAAATTTTGCTGCTTGAGCTCATCTTTAATTAAGAGTATGTACAAAGAAGTTTGTAAAATATTTAGATCTCTTTTGGTGATTTTTTTTAACTATTTGTCAGTCTAAAAAAGGCTGATTATCTTCTACCACTAAATTTAAGGGCTATTCGTATATAAGAGGTCAGACTTGATGCTCTAATGGTCTCTTTTGGCCCTAAACTATGAATTAAACTCTGTGTATCTACAAAGGGTCTACAACATGAAAGCACACAATGTAACTGTTAGTGCACAATAGCAGCGTCCACACTTAGTGCATGGCAGGCTTGTGCCCTGTACAGTCACATCCTGTCATCTATCAGAGGGGTAGCCATGTTAGTCTGGATCTGTAAAAGCGGCAAAGAGTCCTGTGGCACCTTATAGACTAACAGACGTATTGGAGCATGAGCTTTCATGGGTGAATATGAGCACGAAAGCTCATGCTCCAGTACGTTTGTTAGTCTATAAGGTGCCACAGAACTCTTTGCTGCAGTCACATCCTGATTTGCCACACACAAAGTCTTCTTATAGACAAGCCCTAGCTTATATATCTTTTTTAAAAAATACACGTGAGTAACTAACAAGAAGTCTGTCTTACCATTCAATTGCTTTGCTTTTGTCATTTCTCTTCTCCCCTTTAGTTGAATACTGTATGCTCTTCAGGGCCGGGGCCTAGTCTTCACACACATCTGTAAAGCATCTAGCATGCTACAGAGAAATGTAAGCAGTTTGGTGCAGGGAACATCTTTTTGTTCTGTTTGTACAGAAACTAGCACAATGGGGTCCTGGTCTATGATGGGGCTTGTAGATTCTACTCCAACAAAATAATAGCACATTGATGCTATACAAATGTATTAATAATAATTACTAACTGCTTTCAATGTGTTTGCAGCTATAAGACAACTGAAATTTTTACTTTGTTTTCCTGCAGAATTTACCTGTTAAATGGGTAACTTTATAGAGGAAATTCTAGTCACTAATAAGGAATAAAACTATGTGAACAAGACAAAATATTTCAATTTTTTTTTCTAAGAAGAAACTCGTAATTTAGATCGGCCAGGTACCTCAGCACTAAGAATGTTTGTTGTAAGAACACCTGAGTCAGACAGCACATTTTAAGAGTGGGTGTTTAAGTTTTCTGTGTTTGAAGAGAAACAAAATTTACATTAGGTAGCAGTATTTTTCCTATATTTATTTTTAAATCAGCTGGGTTTTGGCAGAAAGCATTCTCATTTTTCTGTCCCTGTACATACTTACACTCTTAATAAAGGTTCTTATATGGAGAGGTTTATAGTTCTAATGCAGCCACTTCATACACGTGAAATTCTGACTGGAGCTAGTGCTGCTCAGAAAGAGGGGAAGTGCACAAGCATAGATAGAGAGGCAATGGCAGCATGGATTCTCAGTGAATCAGTCTGTGCTAGGGAAGGGAAGCATATGGGAAAATGGAGCAGCAGTGAGCACATGAACCTCCTAGAACTATGGGGATTTTCCCACTGGTTTTAGGGCATTCACATCACTTGCCCCTCTCTGGATCTGCTCATGCCTCCTTTAGCAAAGGGATGATGTGTTGAGAATTCTGCATGGTTTACAACTGCTTGCAGTTTTCTGAGGTGCTATCCCCACCATGAAACATTTTCTATACAGGAGGAGAAAATTACTGTTTTGGGAAGGGGAGTTGCCTCTTATCCAATGAAAAGGAAATCTCTGAGGACAAAGAGTTCAGAACTACTGGAAGGAATTATTAAATCCATCTGACCAAAGAAGTGCATGGTTTCTGATATTCACTTTATGCTTTGTCAACTGGATTTTTACAGGTGATGAAATTGCATTTCCTTTCTGATGTGTCTGAAAATGGATCAGCAGCCTACACCTGACAGTCACTCTTGTTTAGTCTTCATGAGCATGATAATTTAAACCAGATAAGAATGGCCATACTGAGTGAGCACAATGGTGCATCTAGCCCAGTATCCTGTCTTCTGGCAGTGGCCAGTACCAGATACTTTAGAGCAGTGGTTCTCAAACTAGGGCCACCACTTGTTCAGAGAAAGCCCCTGGCAGGCCGGGCCGGTTTGTTTACCTGCCGCATCCGCAGGTTTCGCCGATTGTGGCTCCCACTGGCTCCAGGCCAATGGGGGCTGCAGAAAGCAGCACGGGCTGAGGGATATGCTGGCCACCCTTCCTGCAGCTCCCATTGGCCTGGAGCGGTGAACCGTGGCCAGTGGGAGCGCGATTGGCCGAACCTATGGACGCGGCAGGTAAACAAACCAGCCCAGTCTGCCAGGGGCTTTCCCTGAACAAGCGGTGGCCCTAGTTTGAGAACCACTGCTTTAGAGGGAATGAACAGAACAGGGCAGTTTGGTGAGTGATTCATCCCCTGTCATACAGTCCAGCTTCTGACAGTCAGAGGTTTAGGGACACCCAGAGCACAGGGTCCTTAACTGTCTTGGTCTACTGATGGACGTATCCTCCATGAAATCTAATTTTTTTTTTAACCCGGTTATACTTTGGCCTTCGCAACATTCCCAGGTTGACTCTGCGTTGTGTGAAGAAGTACTTCCTTATGTATGTTTTAAACCTGCTGCCTATTCATTTTATTGGGTAACCCCTGGTTGTATGTTTTATGAATGAGTAAATAACACTTCCTTATTCACTTTCTTCACATCATTCATGATTTTATAGACCTCTATCATCACACACACACACCGAGTTGTCTTTCTTCCAAGCTGAACAATCCTAGTCATTTTAATCTCTCCTGATATGGAAGTTGTTCCATTCCCCTAATCATTTTTGTTGCCCTTCTCTGTACTTTCCAGTTCTAATATCACTTTATGAATGTGGCAACCAGAACTGCAGGCACTATTCAAACTGTTGGCATACCATAGCTTTATATAGTGGCATATTTTCTGTCTTATTATCTATCCCTTTCCTAATGGGTCCTAACATTGTGCTAGCTTTTTTGACTGCTGCTGCACACTGAGCAGACATTTTCAGAGAAACGTAGGACCAAGCATGAACATATAACCACCAGATTTGTTTTAACAAGGTAACCAATTGCATTCTGGCTAGGACTTTGTGGACCAGGCCTCACTCACATTTGAAGTCAATAAGAATTTTGCCATTTGACTGCACGGGGAGCAGGCACTATAAGGAGCAATCCCACAATAGCAGAGTCATTGCATTATTTTACTTATGGAAACATTAACTGTACATTTTACCATTGCTAAACTTTATCCTTTTAGATATAGTATAGTTGATCAAATAATAAATCATCTCATCAGCAACAGATCATGGCTGAGAGTGAAGGCTCATAGTGCTCCTTAAGCTTAAGTGATTCCTAATAATTAGAGAAGATTCATAAGTTATATATGATACAACTAATTTTCATTTTGGGTGGCATAATAGGTGGTATTTCAAATTATCAAGCCTTTTTCTCTCCCTGCAAAACTTCTCTTTACAACACATTTAGAACAAAATAGCACGATGGATATTAATTGAGACTCTAAGTAGCACTTACAAATATTGGACCATTGAAAAGTGCTCAGTAAATCAGTTTGCTTTAGAAACATTTACTTTGGAATAAATGACACACATGGTCAATTGGTTTCCAAACAATCCAGAGCCTTGGAAAGAAAGAACACATTAGATCTGAGAAATGCATTCAGGATTTTCAAGATTAGTAAACAGCCAGTTGAAAAAACAAATACATGACAATTTGGGGGAGCTTGCAGAATGTGGCTTGAAGTCTACCAATAGTTTATGGGACTTGATGCTCAGGGGATCGGAAATGGGATACAGTGCATTTCAACTCCAGATCATTGGGTTGAATCCATGCCATCTCAACAGAGACTGAAACTCATTACAATGATGTCTGTTCGGTTGCCTATGGGAAATGAATTGTCAATGTCAATGCAGTTCCTAGATGATGGGGGTTTACAAGACAATTGGCCCCCTTGTTAGCAGTCTCAGTAGAGAAGCCAAGGATTAAATATGGTTGTGGTAAACCAAGGCTGAAGTGTGTTCCTTGGGCAGAGTAGGGAAGCTTATTCTGCCACTGGCTGAACCATAAAGCAAAGATTTAGGACCCCTGTGCTGTCACTAAAATCAGTTTAAATAAACATTCTACAGATACACCAGTTTTTATTATTGGACATAACATGTTCAAATGGCATGTACAATATGTAGCATTTCTAACACTGCAGTACAGTGGTTAACATTATTTTGTACTGAACTCAGAATGTTTTAGAAATCTGTGCTAATTCTACATGAGTCTGGAGATCAGTTCAACCAAGTTTGTGATATTTTTGTCTCAGCTTTTACTTTCAGTGACAGAGCTGTTTTCCTCTACTCTGTTATTGCAGTTGTTTAAAATCTGTAATTCTACTGCCTCTAATTACATATAGCTCAGAGAAATGTCCACTTTCAGATCGAGGCATGCAGATGGGAATGCAGGGATAAGATTTTTGGAATTTTCAAGTGAGAAGGAAGGAAGAATTAAGTTCTGGGTAGAATTCATCCAAAAATGTAGGTTGTGTAGTCTTTTCTATTCTCAGCACACACAAAAAAGCTAAACATGTAAATTAAAGCTACACAAGAGAGACCCTACAGTATCTAATACCCTGGAATCTGCAGCTCACTCAGATTACCCCACTCACATATTCCTACTCCTAATAAAACAGGAAATATTGTACAGAGGAAAAAATATTAGCCAGATTCCAGGAATGATCCAAACGTGCAGCAATATGATCTTAGCATTCAGCACTAAACATAATTATTAAGATGATTATCTTATCTACATGGTGTCCTGGGTCTCTGAAGTCTGTGCATAAACTGCAGAATAGTGGTCCAAATTCTGCCCTCACTTGCATCCGGCACTCGCTCAGTGATGTCACTATGGTTGCATCCAGTACTAGTGAGGGCAGGTTTTGGCTCAGGTTCTGAATTCCTAGATATCAACGTGATAGGTATATTGGAAATACCTTAGCGAGACAGATTTGATGTTGTCTGTTGGGCCACCATACCACTGACAATGTTTAACATAGTTAAGTATTGCCTAGGATGACTGTCTCTGAAAATCAGGCAGGTCACTATTTTTAGGGCTTGTTCTGGTATCTTTGTCAGTTTTTCATAAATTATTATGTCCCAATTGTTGTAAATCCCTGCGTAATCTAGCTATCCGAAGGAGCTGCTGAACAACCCAGGAAATTAACACCACCGTGGCTGAAGGTATATGCATGATGGATCACCTCCAATCAGGGACTGTAACATGCCATTACCATGCCCTCTTCTCCTCCTCAGCATGTCTTCCATTAAAAATCCCCACTCCTCTTAATATAAATCTTTCCTTCTGTTCCCCAAACCCTCTTATGCACACCTCCCACACAACCTACTCAAACCATTGCCTTTGGAGCACTCCCTCCTGCCACTACAGTTGTCCTGGTTTTTCACTGTAAAAATCAAGCCACCCTGCTAATGCAGCTGTAGTTCTCATAATTGTTACTGGAGAGAGGAAGGAGGGATGGGGCAGAAGAGGGGATGATCCTCAGTCCTGAAGTCCTGACCTCAGTGGGAGTTTTGCCCAAGTATGGACTACAGGCCCATGCCCAGAGTAGACTGTCTGTGTGACATTGCTTTTTCATAAAAATGATTTGTAAATATTACATCACTACTCATGGCAGATGGAAGAACATATTGTAAATATGTAAAATAATGCATTAGTACATTACATTACATTACAGTACATTTATGTTAATGTACATTAGTACATTAACATAAATAAGGCTAAAATTGCAAAGCTTTGTAGAAAATGTAAAATCATTAATGGAATGATGTGCAGTTTGTTGATTCTTGGAGCAGACACCAATCATAAATATCGTGCAGCTGCTAAGAGCACTAGCTAACAATAAGATTATTTAAACTTTCCTTTAAGGGCAGGATTAATTGATCTTTGAGACGTAGCGCTTGATTCCAGCAGTAACTGACACTACTTCCAATTTGTATTTAAGGAACAACGCAGGAGCTTCTAAATTTTATATCTTTATTATATCTTTGAGTTTAAGTCAATCTCATGATGGCAAAGGGCTGTCAGATTATCCATAGTAAATAGTCTATTTGCCCACAAAACAGGACCAGAATACATATTAAAAGAGTCAACAACCCTTCTCAGTCCAGCATGACAGGACCGTCTCTAGAGATGAGCATAGAACAGTCTGTGTGCATGTTCAGTTCATGGGTTCTTTATGGAGGCTGCCAATAAGGGTGCCAATTAATGGCAATTTTGATTCTTTTAAAATTGATATGGACACATGACCCCAATAAACTGGACTGAGCCTCAGTTCATTTCACACAGGCCACTGACCATGGTGATGTACAGAAAATGATGGTATCTTTCAGTCTCTTCCAGTGTAGGCTGGACTTGAACATACTAAAGGTGAAAGCACAGTGCCTCTCACAGGTACTCCTAGGGTGGTATATCTCTAAATTGCCCCAAATGTGGGCTTGTACATAAAGGCCCTGATTCAGCAAAGAACTTAATGGAAGAATACTTACATGTTGAGTTGTGCCTCTTGGCCCCAGTTCAGCAAGGTAGTTCAGCATGCTTCTGTCTTGAAGTCAGTGGTATTACTCACATTTGTAAAGTTAGTCACCTTATTGAATCAAGGCCAGAAGACACAATTGTTCACAAGTGTTCTTCTATTAAGTAGAGATCTTATAGGACATCAGGTGCAAAGGGTCCTGCTACAGCTCTGATGAATGAATCTTTTCCTTACATTAAGCACATACATTTTACTTTCATTATATCTATAAGAGCCAGAAAGCACCCTGCAGCCTTGTGAATTTGGTTCAAACTTTCTTATTAATAAATGAAAATGCTTTGAAGCCAAGTTACATAGATGGCTTGCAAAATGAAAGGCCTTGGCTGCTGATGCTGTTGTTGCCAGATAAAACAAATAGGGCCTGAAGGAATGGAAATATCTAATTCCTCCACACATTGAATTTGTTTACGGTTCACTTGGCATGAAATATTTTTTCCCCTTTGGAAATTAGTTCTTAAACCAGAAGCAAATTCTGATATTAAAAAAAAATTGGCCTGTAAAAACAACACCACAAATTAACAGGAATGAACACTTTCACACAGGAAAAAATGATTCATTAACTGCTCTTTCCCTGTTGGAGAAGAATGCATTTTTGGCTTGTCCTCAGAGAGTCTAAGGATGCTTATAATACAAGCAACATTTAGAAAAACTTCATTACATAGAGAAAATTTCAGGCTTCAATTTTTCTTCTTGAGAGAGTTCAGTGGTTGCTTTATTTTGTGTGTGTGTGTTTTTTATACACAAAATTAGGTTCTAGCAAAGGGAAAGTGCATTTATGCAAAAGCAATTTATCAACCACTTCTGTGCTCAGAATTCACTGAGGTAATTTAGATACTTTAATGGCAAGGTAGTTTAGGTAGGTATGCAATAAACGTTTTCCCCCAACCCCAACAAACAGCTAGAGTAATGGAAAACGTGTGCTCTAAATGAACCTTTTCAGTAAAGTAATTCTTGTTTTAATTATTTAGCAGTTACCAAATATGAAATAAAACCACATAGCAAACTTCCTTAGAATAGTGTCTCATATTGTGGAACACTCTTATATTTGATAGTTTTTATATTGGCTGTAATTAAAAGGCTAACATAATGCAGTATGCTGCAATAATCTGTTTCTCATAACATTAAATGTGGAGCAAGCTCCTACCCCTATGAGAAGACCCTTTGGATCCCTTATTTGCAATATTTTCAGGTGGCCTTGACCTTAATGATGTCAGACATATATTACATCTGCACTATAATTTACTATTGACATTGTGGATTAAATTTGTTGTTTCAGCTAATGCAACAGAGCAAGCAAAGGCAGATTGTGAAACAAAGCCAACTACTGAAATACGACAGTTGTCAAGTATAAATTTACAAAAGATATTCAGACTGAGCACGGAAGACAAAAATAAATGGACAGAGAAGCCGTTTCTGACAGACTGCAAGGGGCTAGAGACTTAAACTTGAACACTGTAAATCCAAATGTCACAAAATGCTGCTACAGAGTGTGAGACATGTCTATTTCTCAGGAATATAAATGGTGATATGAAACCAAACTTTCAAGATGCTGTGCATTTTTGAAAAGTATATCACTACTGCCTGATAACAACATGGTGATCTTTTTTCTGTTAGCTTTAAAAGCATAGAAATTCATACTTTAAATCCAACCACCAACAAATTAACAATATTTCAAGCAGATGGATGAGAAAATTAGCAAATGGAGTTTTCTATTCAATAGAAAAATAAATTATATTATGGTTACTCAAAATTTAGTCTGTGACTTGTGTCCAGTTAACTGTTGTGGAGGTTTTTTATTAGCAGAACTCAAGAACATTAGTATTTTCTTATCTATTTTACAACCATTGGGATAACAGGAGCTCTATAAATGTAAAATATTTTTACTATTGCATATATGTTATGTTATCACATAATTTTCAATGTTTCCTTTTGAAATGGATTTACTGCAGTTCCAAGGATGATATAGCATCTTACTGTCTATTGACAGGACTCAATAAAATATGACATCCAAGTATTCTGAGTGTGCAGACATGCTTATGCATGTCTGCTGCTATATCCTGTGAAATATTCTGCAACTACTTTGTTTATTCTAGATACTAAAATCATGACAGGAATAACTGAGGCTGTAAACACAGGAAGAGAACACTAGCCAAAACATGCAGCTCAGAGCTTTCCAGTTCTCAGTTGGAATCGGCTACAAGAATGTGCTTTCTTTTTTCGTTACAGTTTTGGGAATAAATCTAACATGAGGAAATTAAAACACTGGCTCCATGACCTAAATAAGTTGTCAGCATAGATTTAAGAGGAACATATTGTAGAGTAGTCACAAAACCATCAATGAAGCAACTGTGATCTCTACCAAAATATAGAGCGGCAGTCTTTTGGGAACTGTGGAGAGGAATGGTACCTATTTGTGTGATATGGTAGGGTAACTAAAAAGTGACCTGCATATTTCAGAATCTTTCTGTGGTTTAAATCCAGTTCTTATCTTGCTGATGTGATGACTCCCTTTGGCAATAAAAGGAGAGGCTCTGAAATAATGTATAGAACGAGTTCTTAATCTCTATGGGGCTAAGTTTTCATTTCTTCTGCATGCAAAACTCCCATTGACTCCACATAGGTACAGATTGCAATAACACGTGATGAAATGCAAAGTTAAAATGGACACTCTTTAGCTCTTCCCATTATGTCAAAGACCTTGCAAGAGATGATCAATATAGGCCTGCTCCAGAGAAGTTCTGTGCACCATTGACTGAGAACACCTCGTGGGAGCAGCTTTTATATGGTGTGCTTTAATACCTAAGGACAGCAGCATGAGTTTAAGATTAATTCCAAATGGAGTGTCAGGAGTTTGGGGATCAAGCATTAAATGTTAATTGTAGCACTTTATGGAGCTAAATGATTTATACTGTATCAGCTGAGAATGTGCTAGTCTTTAAAACCTATTATACAAGACAAAATTAGATAGGGATATTTAAATTGGCAATGTTGTATTCATATTTATAGCTTCATTCAGCCTATATATTGATTTCCTTTAATCTCTCCTTATAAGGTAAATCTTTTACATTGACACGCCTGGATAGTGGATATGCTCAGCCAATATACCATGCTGTTTCATATGACAATTATTTTGTAAGTAATTTAAATGATCACTACAGAAGGGTTATTATGATCCACTAACATCGTTAACAATTACATCTTGCTTAGGTAAATGTTGTATGGTAGAGTAAAAATACCGAAACGGTGGGGGCTGATGAGGAAAAGAACAGTATATTGTCTTTTCAGAGGTGAGCAAAGGTTAGCCCCATTTACATATCTGGTGTAAATGTAAAATAAACGAGTTCTGTCTTTAATTTACCTTTTCTCCCTCAGTGAAAATCCTAGGTGTTAGAAAAGGATTGTGTCGAGGATGCAGTCACTAGACAAAAAGTGCTTCTTATTATTAATGGCTGGAGGAGCCCTCTGTGTAATCAAAAGGCACCGCTGCAGTGATATACGGCCAGTGACAAAGCCAGAGATCTTTCCTTCTCGGCGCTACAAGCCTACCAGCTAAGAGTAAGGAACTTCCAGTGCTGTATATCTGCAAGATAAATAGCAAAAGATATGAATATATGTGGTGCTTCCAGTCTTGTAAAGTATTGTTATATCCCCCACATACAATCATTCTAAATATGACTCAGGTGCATTTTTCACAATTTCAGCGTTATCCTGGCTGTTTGTAAATAGAAATAGTTTCTCAGCAGAGATTTAAAACCCTCTAACTGTGCTGCTTTCTGCGGTCTGATTTGGAAACCGGTGTCTCCACAACTGATGGTGTCAGCAGAGCAGCTTTCATAAGATTCATAACCCCCTTTTACCATGACAAGCAGCAGGGAACTTATCAATGATAGAAATCATTTAACGAATATACAAGAATCATTTTTATTTGTATTGCTCAGCTATGTCTCTTTCAAGCTAAATAGGAAGAGATTTCCAGTGAAAAGCAAAGCTAACAATAATGTTTGATTAATATAAAATGATGTGTTTTTGTGCTTATCAAGACCTTCATCTCTGCTGGGATGGCTGTGGTTAATGTCCAGATTTCCATGAAAAATTAAAAGAAGTGAAGCTTTGAATGGGCAAGACCAGCCCTTTCATCAGATCAATGGCAGAAACATGTCCACACACATACAGGAAGTCAATGCAGCTCTGTGACCTTTTCATGAACTTTCTAAGAGACGGAAAGATCATTCAAGGAGGCAGAGGTCAGTGTTCATGCTGGTCACAAACAAAAATCAGATTTAGTCAGGCATTGAAAGATAGTTACTAGGTCCTCTCCTTACTTGAACAAAATACTATTTGCATATTTTTGCACCACTGCAAAACAAACTGGTTTAATATTTACAGCATTAGTATAGCACAGCTCTGGTATAGTAAATTTGCTTAATAGAATGTATTCTAATTTATCACATTTAATGTATCCACCAAGGAAAAAAATTGGTTTCAATAATGTGATGGAAGTGACACACTATGATAAAAGTCTGGAAATTTAAATTAAACACAGACATTCCTTTATTTGTCCTATGGAAGCAAAGATATTGCAAGAGACAGAGATCAATATATGGAGTTATGTGCTACAATACTTATGAAGAAAAAGCATGAGTTAAGGATAAGGTGACAGTAAAAAGAGAACCGCTACTCTAGTATTTGGAATCAACCATAATGGATTATAAATACAATGGAGTCTTTGTTTAAATAATAACAAAAAATCTAAGATGAAATATACAAGAAATAATCTTGCTTTTGGCAGGTCACAAAAGAAAATCAACATGGTGATCTCAGTCTTCTGTAGCCCACAGTGGACATTGTTCACATTACACCACCATACATGATACATGGTAATCTCTTCTTGAGCCTCATCCAGGAATGGACAAGTAGGTGACATAAATGAGTCCTGAAGTGCACTCAGTACAGATGTCTGGGGATGCTTGTACAATATCACCGCATACCAGGGCATGTACATATTTTTCGTTAAAGGCAAAATGAAAAGCAATAACCACTTCTTTAGGGTGACTAAAGGCTGTCTCAGTGTTGTTGGTTTCTTTAAATTTAAACCTCCAAACATTTTCCTTGCTTTTCATTCCCCAACATTAGAAATATCAGGTCATCACTTCTCCCTTTGAGCTGGATGGCTTTGGCAAGATAGAGGACGTGAATAGTCATGTCTTGAGAGGCTGTAGCCTGAATGCCAGATCTCTCTCCACCTCAATTGGGGGAGACAACTCAGAAGGAATAAGACTTAACAGCCTTTCTCTCACCTGAAAAAGCAGAAAGCATTATATATGTTTAAAGTGTCATGCAGCTCTCTCTAAATATTGAAAGAGAATAGTAAAGGGCAAGAATACATTTTTACTTCGGTTTTAATTCAAAGTTTAGTGTGAAGTCTAGAACAGAAAAGACACGGTGAAGTCAATGGGAGTTTTGCTGTTGACTTTAATAAGGCCAAGGTTTCACACTTGGACAGTAAGGGTTAGATCCTGAAAATAGTCTGCACCCCAGCTGGATATATTTGCAGAATCTAGCTCAAAGAAATGTATAATTAGAAATAGGATAGATTTATGTATTTGACTATTCTCTCTGCCAAAGCCTAGTAGCCTAATGGAGCTGGTAGGCAGAGCTGAGCAAACAATGTTTTGTTCTTCCCATGAAAACTTAGAGATTTCAAAAACTTTCCCCTTCTGCATTGGGATGAACCAGTCCTTTCAAAGTTTGCCACAAAAAACGAGAGAGAGCGCAAGACCCCCAAATAGCAAAGACCTGGTGGTTAGGGTAGGCATGTGGGATACCTAAGTTCAAGCCCCTGCTTTGCCATTTTCCCACATCCCAGTCAAGTGCCCCAACCATGGGGGTACTGGGGCTTGCTCTTACCCAATGGCTATTTGAATTATTTATACAAAGGGAAACAGCTTCAACAGGAGAGATTGAGATGGACTCACCCCAGAATAGCCAATCATCTGGGCTCTCACCTGGGATGTGGGAGACCTAGGTTCAATGAGGCAGGGACTGGAACTTGAACCTCTCTCTTTCTCACATCCCAGCTGAATGCCCTGGCCACCAGGCTATTGGCTCTTCTAAGCTTGTTTTCTCCCTGACCAGAAAGTCCATCCTGGACCCAAGACAGGTTTCAATGAATCTTCATTTTCCAATGAACCAGTTTTGTCAAAAAATTCCTGACCAGCTCTACTGCCAGGACGTGTTTAAGGTAAATATTAGTGATGACTAAACTTCAAAAAAGTTCTGAAACCCATAAGATATTGAGTTCCTTCAACAGCTTGAGAAGTGCACCACTTGCTTATTATTGCACACCCTGAAGTGTCATTGCTATTGGAGGATATTACGTTTCATTAAAAAATTATAGAGGTTATGAAATATATCAGGGGTGAGGAACCTTTTTTTCTATCACATGCCATTGACCCACAGAAAAAATCAATGAGGGGGCCCCACACAGTAAAAAGCAACTTAATTTAGGGGGTTTTTTTAGAGAGAGAAATATACAACATTGAACTCACCTGCTTTTTTTTAGTGTGATGGCTGAGGTTGCTTTTCCTTGGCACAGGAGCTGAAGAATGAACATTTAGATGAAGGAACATGCTGCACGGTCAGGAGGAAATGACAACGACATCATATGCACAAGATTCTGGGCCACGAGCTGGATGAAATTAAGCAATAGGCTCTAGGTTCCCCAACCCTGAAATATATCCTTCCACTATGAAAGTAGTTCTTAGTAAAATAAGAGGGCAAAAGTAATAAATATATTTTTCCTTATTTGATTATATTAGTTTCTTAATTTTTTCTAACCCTCACTCTCTTTTTCTAATGTTCTCTGGGCTATTTGGACCACTTACCCCTATCTCTTAGCCCTGCAAGCCCAACTGACCTTTCAACAGTTATTTGTTGCTCAGTAACCAATTTTAACTCACTTTCCTTTGTACAACTTAAATCTGGTCTTTGGTTCAGCTTTTGCACCATAAAATGAAGGGAAATGTCTCTGAAAGGAAATGTCTCTTAAAATGACAGTGTTTGGGTTTTACACACTGCAGCTTCTGACTGTTGGGAGGGACACTTTCTATATAATCACCAAGAACTGAAGTGTATTAAAACAGGGCCTTTTTCTCAGTTACACTAAGGATGCTTTATACTGTTCTGGCACTAGTGAGAATGGAAACAGTCCCCTGACCTCCCTAACTGGTACAGACCTAAAGGTAATAATTGGAGATATACCAATCTCCTAGAACTGGAAGGGACCTTGAAAGGTCATCAAGTCCAGCCCCCTGCCTTCACTAGCAGGACCAATTTGGTATAAAGGCCACACACCAGCCATGCTCCTAGGTTTGTAGTAAATGGGGTAGATCAGAGCTGAATTCTAGGTGTGGCCAGAGCACTATGGGAAACAGAGCTTAAGTCAGAGCAGCCCTGGGGCTGGTCTAACTTTCACCAAGGCCTGGGCAGGTCCCCGTAGGACTCCAAAGTACAGAGAGCACAAAGAAGGCTTAGAGCCACTGTTACCCCCACCTACTTGTTGCTACCTTAAGTCCAGAAATGGAGTAACTGAGAATCAGGCCCCCTCATTTTTACTGTAAATATTTTAATTCTCCTTTTTAACACCTTAAAATGACAGTGTTTGGGTTTTACAGCACTTCTCCCGCTAAAAAATAATTAGCCTTTCCAAAAAGTTACTATGTAGTATATGGGTTTTCATGGCACTTTGGTTCTTGAGCCAGCTGTGCAGATGCTATACTTTCTATTCCATCAGTAACTAGGGAGGACGTTTAATAGCAGCTATTAAAGTTAAATCAGCAGGACTGGATAACTTCTACCCAAGAGTATTAAAAGAATAGGCCAAGGAACTTTCTAAGCCATTATTGCTGACTTTTAACAAATTCTGGAAATCTGGAGCAGTTCCTGAGCACTGAAAAAAAAGTTAATGTAATGTGAATATTTAAAAAGGGAAAATGGGATAATGCCCACCAATATAGGCCAGTTTGCCTGACATTGATCAAGGTCAAAAATCATGGATGAATGGTAGCATAACTAATGCCTGTCAACATGGTTTAATGGAAAAATGGGTCTAGTTAAACAAACTTGATTTTGTTTGATAAAGATAACTGTGCTGATATACTATCTTAATGGCAAGGCATCAGACTTAGTACTACATGACATTCTGTTAAAAAAAATTAACACTGTACAAAATCAACGTAGCCCATTTTAAGGGATTAAAAACTGGTTAATTCATAGATCAAATTAAATAAGTTGGAAATAGTCATCCTCTGGTGGTGTTTCTAATCGGGGTCCCACAGGGATCTGTTCTTGTCCCAGTGCTATTTAATAGCTTTATCAATGATCTGGAAGAAAATATAAAATCATTTCTGGTAAAATTTGCAGATGACCTACAAATTAGCAAACTTGCAAAAAAGTGATAAGGACAGCTCAGTTATAAAGACTAACCTGGATCACTTGGTAAAGTGGGCTCATTTGAATAAACGTGTCTTTTCTCACACCCAAATATAAGGATGTATCACTAGAAACAAAGAATGTTGGTCACTCTTACACAATGGGAGACGGTATCCTGGAAAGTTGTGACTGAAATCATGACAGCTAACCAGCTGAATATGAGTGCCTGGTGTTAGGTTAGCTAAGGGTGGTTTGATGCATTGGAAAAGGAATAACAAATAGGAATAGAGTGGTGGTATTAACTCTGTATGTGACATTAGGGGGACCATTACAGGACTACGGTGGCCAGTGTTGGTATCCACACTTCAAACAATATGTTTAAAAATTGGAAAGGACTCAGAAAAGATTTACAAGAAAGAGTTAAGGTCTGGAAAACTAGCCTTATGGTGACAGATTTAAGAAACTCAATCTGTTTAGTGTCTCCAGGAGATTATGGTCTACAAGCTGAAGCAGGGGTGAGGGAACAATTTGTAGCTAAAAACCTGTGTGGATATTTTAAAAAAAATCACTTGTGAAACACTGGTTGGGATGGGAAAAGGAGGATCGATTTTTTTGAAAACAATATTTTCCTACTATTATTTTTTCTCCTCATCCATTACACTTAATGTGCGGAGGGACAGACTTTTCACATGAGTGCTGAAGTTCCAGCGTGCTGTCATTGTGAGGTGGTACATGGCCATGAGATCACCAAAAAGTCCTGAGCAGCCAACCAGAATGCACCTTCAGACAATCAGTGCCCCGGCCATACTCTGGTAACTACTGGGTGCTCACAGTAGCTAATTATGAAGTACAAATCTTAAGTACTATTGACAAATACCAACTGTGTCTTCTCTGAGTAAAATTTTGGACCCTAAAGCACAAAGAGCTGCTGGATTAAAACATCTGTTCCAGAATTGCTGGGCTCTTTGTGATCAGAGGAGGGATCAGCGCTGAAGAGCACAGAGCTGGTTTCAGTGATTATACTGAGTTATTCTGCTCCTGTTTCCTTCAGGGATTCAGTAGGCTTGTCCATAACCCTTTCATAGCCTTCACATGCAGGCGACCAGCTTGGCTTAACAGTGTGATCCTTGCTGATCTTAAACACAAAAAAGAAGCTTACAAGAAGTGGAAGATTGGACAAAGGAGGAGTATAAAAATATTGCTCAGGCATGCAGGAGTGAAATCAGGAAGGCCAAATCACAACTGGAGTTGCAGCTAGCAAGGGACATTAAGGGTAACAAGAAGGGTTTCTTCAGGTATGTTAGCAACAAGAAGAAAGTCAAAGAAAGTGTGGGCCCCTTACTGAATGAGGGAGGCAACCTAGTGACAGAGGATGTGGAAAAAGCTAATGTACTCAATGCTTTTTTTGCCTCTGTCTTCACGAACAAGGTCAGCTCCCAAACTACTGAACTGGGCAGCACAGCATGGGGAGGAGGTGACCACCCCTCTGTGGAGAAAGAAGTGGTTCGGGACTATTTAGAAAAGCTGGATGAGCACAAGTCCAAGGGGCCAGATACGCTGCATCCAAGGGTGCTAAACAAGTTGGCAGATGTGATTGCAGAGCCATTGGCTATTATCTTTCAAAACTCATGGCGATCGGGGGAGGTCCCGGATGACTTTAAAAAGGCTAATGTTGTGCCCATCTTTAAAAAAGGGAAGAAGGAGGATCTGGGGAACCACAGGCCAGTCAGCCTCATCTCAGTCCCTGGACAAATCATGGAGCAGGTCCTCAAGGAATCAATTCTTAAGCACTTAGAGGAGAGGAAAGTGATCAGGAACAGTCAACATGTATTCACCATGGGCAAGTCATGCCTGACTAACCTAATTGCCTTCTATGAGGAGATAACTGGCTCTGTGGATGAGGGGAAAGCAGTGGACATGTTATTCGTTGACTTTAGCAAAGCTTTTGATACGGTCTCCCACAGTATTCTTGCAAGCAAGTTAAAGAAGTATGGGCTGGATGAATGGACTATAAGGTGGATAGAAAGCTGGCTAGATCGTTGGGCTCAACAGGTAGTGATCAATGGCTCCATGTCTAGTTGGCAGCCGGTATCAAGCGGAGTGCCCCAAGGGTCAGTCTGGGGCCGGTTTTGTTCAATAACTTCATTAATGATCTAGAGGATGGCGTGGACTGCATCCTCAGCAAGTTTGCAGATGACACTAAAGTGAGAGGAGTGGTAGCTACGCAGGAGGGTAGGGATAGGATATAAAGGGACGTAGACAAATTAGAGGATTGGGCCAAAAGAAATCTGATGAGGTTCAACAAGGACAAGTGCAGAGTCCTGCACTTAGGATGGAATCCCATGCACTGCTACAGACTAGGGACCGAGTGGCTAGGCAGCAGTTCTGCAGAAAAGGACCTCAGGGTTACAGTGGGTGAGACGCTGGATATGAGTCAACTGTGTGTCCTTGTTGCCAAGAAGGCTAATGGCATTTTGGGCTGCATAAGTAGGGGCATTGCCAGCAGATCAAGGGATGTGATCATTCCCCTCTATTTGACATTGGTGAGGCCTCATCTGGAGTACTGTGTCCAGTTTGGGGCCCCACACTACAAGAAGGACGTGGTAAAATTGGAAAGAGTCCAGCAGAGGGCAACAAAATGATTAGGGGGCTGGAGCACATGACTTATGAGGAGAGGCTGAGGGAACTGGGATTGTTTAGTCTGCAGAAGAGGAGACTGAGGGGGGATTTGATAGCTGCTTTCAACTACCTGAAAGACGGTTCCAAAGAGGATGAATCTAGACTGTTCTCAGTGGTAGCAGATGACAGAACAAGGAGTAATGATCTCAAGTTGCAGTGGGGAAGGTTTAGGTTGGATATTAGGAAAAACTTTTTCCCTAGGAGGGTGGTGAAGCACTGGAATGGGTTACTTAGGGAGGTGGTGGAATCTCCTTCCTTAGAGGTTTTTAAGATCAGGCTTGACAAAGCCCTGGCTGGGACGATTTAGTTGGGGATTGGTCTTGCTTTGAGCAGGGGGTTGGACTAGATGACCTCCTGAGGTCCCTTCCAACCCCGATATTCTATGTGTAATGAAAACAACCTGGGTGGGATACTTTGTGGGGACGATATGGGAGTGTGTGTGCATGGCTGTGTGTACCTACTTGTATATCTGTGCATGCACCATACCCCCCAACTGCAATCAAACAGACTTGCAGATTCGTATTGTGAGCTCTTTGAGTCTGGGATTGTGTCTGTACAGCCCCTAGCACAATGGGGCCTCTAGGCACTACTGTAATACAAATAATAATAAATGGTAGTAATGACTGAAGCACGATTTCTATCATTGGGACCCTAAATTAATTTGCCAGCTAACCCTTTCTGATTAAGTCTGCACTTGGCCTCTGCCATTTAAATTTTTCAAATATCAGTTTTCTCTCTCCCCGCAAAAAGTCTGTTCAAAAACAGTTTCCAAATTTCAACCTTTGCGAGGGATTTTTAAAGGAAGACATTTTCTCTGCGCTCCCCTTTGGTGGTAGGCTGGCCAGTGCTTATGGCTCAGGGGGCCAGACCCTCATCAGTGATAGCAGCCAAAAGAGGTCACTCTGGGTCATCCCCCAAATTTCAGTTTCCATATTGAAACTTCCAATAGGCTTTGGATCTGGTCTTCAATGATTACATTCCCCTCCCTCCCCCCCAAACACACACACATAACAACTTTTTAAAAAAACAAGAGAACTTTAAAACCTGAGAAAAATGATTACCAAATGTATCTTCTGAGACCTTACAGGAGTTTATAGAAAGAGAGACCAACATGAAATGTCAACTAGTTAAAAAAATGGGAGGCACTGCGGTTTTGCATGGCGTAAAATTTTATATTTTTCTCTCTTATGTTAGTTAGTTGTCTGAAGCATTGCTCGTACAGAATCCTAATTCAACAACTGAAATGAACCAGTGTCTGTTTATGAGCGGCTGATATAAATAAATGTATCAGAAACATCGGTACAAAGGGGGTACATCGTAATTTTCACAGTTCCATTGACTTTATGTAGTCATGACAGTTTAAACCAGCTGAGGATCTGCCCCTTTGTTTTTAAGTCAGAAAAGTGAAGCGCTTGCTACTGGCAAATGAAACTTATAAAAGGAATGTCTTATGATGCAATCTGTCCTTGAAGTTCAAGCTCCTTCACATCTGCATTCCCTATGTGATCTGACAGAGTCCTTACAAATATATAATAATCATAATTTTCATATGACAGTGGTGGGATGGAAAAAAATATTAGCAACATGATACCTACCAGATTCTGGACCAAGTCATCACACATTTGACTTCCTGTTAGACATATCTTCAAAACTGCACTGCTCACATGACATTCTTACTAAGCAGCTGCAGATGATAGGAGCTACTCTACTTAATTTACTTTGAAGTATCTTTGAGATACGATTAACCAGATGATAGATGGGGTTTTTGATTGGTTGGTTTGGTTTTTGTTTCCTTACAGAAAAGTTTGTGAATTGCAGATACCCATTAGATATTTGTTTACTCTGTGAACAGACTGTCCATATCGCACCCCGAAATAATTTTCAGACTGTTAGAAATAACGAACATTTCTCACACACATAGGAAAATCTGTAACTGCTAAAATCAGCAACAGTAAAAAAGCACTGTAATTAGCCAGTTTAAGTACTTGACAATGCATCTGATTTATAAACCATTATTCTCATCTCTCTCTGCATCATCTTTCTCCCAAATCCAAGTATGCATTGTTTTAAAATCAGTTGCTTTTGAAACATGTTTTCATTAAATAGAACCAGTTTTCTTGCAGTGTTCCACAAAGAGAAGAAAACATATTTATATTTGTTGACAACAATATCTCTATCTTCTAGACCACTAGATTATTTCAGTAGCTTCTTACAAGAGGCAGGTCTGCTAAGGCAGGAACCACAAGATGACATCTTTGCCCATTAGTTTTCTGCATCACTTGTTATGCACAATGCAAAGGTAATGACTATAAAAATGCAAGCTACTATACAAGTCTAAATAGTTTTAACAAGACAGTATTTTGTACATCTGAATAATCCAGAAAATTAATGGATAGCATTTTAAACTACTAAGATAACACACGGGCTATGGCAAGGAAGTTGGAGGTTTAGATTTATTACTCCTCCTTCCTCAACTCCAATTGTTGACTAAATGAAAGACCATTTTATAGAATATGTTTAAATATATTCCTTGTCTTATGTTCAAGTTTTTTTCTTTATTCAAGTGAAACACCTCACTGGTGTAAGATTAAGAAGGTAGATAAAATCAAGGTCAACATTTTATTAACTTTTGTTTTAACCCATTCCCTGTTTAAGTGCATCTGGTCTGAGATCCCCTGTCTGCATTCCCTGGATATTTAGTGGCAATATTTCAGAGCATTTAGGTTTTATGGATTCTACAAGAACAATATAACATGATACTGACAATAATAAACAGATACCAACTTGTTTCAGTTTGGAAACAATTGCAGCCATATAACTCTTGGTGGCCTCTTTTATATGAACTTTTATTTTTCTTCGTACAATGACTAACATGGGAACTATCACCCGTCCAATAGCACAGCTTGTATTTGCTCAGGAAATGGTTAAGTTACAGCAGGTCACCCCTGTTACTTCATGGAAATGCTTTGATTTGTCTTCCATACAAAAACAGTTAGAGTCATTTGTTTTACTAACAACTCCCTTCAGAGCAGAACCTCAATACTATCTTTTTTTTTAATTAACTTCACACATGACTTTGTCAAGAGGGCTATTTCCTTCTCAAGAAGAGCTCAAATTTCATAAAATCTGGACATAAAGGACTTAAAAGAACAGACTTTAGAAAATGTTATTTACTTGTTTTTTGCTGTCCAAACTACAAGTTCACCAACAGAGTTTTCAAGAGATATAAATGTAATATTATTCTAATCAACTTAAGCATGTAACATGAGAGCACTGGAGAAAAAAGCAGCCTTGCTTCCATATTGCAATCAAAATGGTTATGGTTACTAATGTCATGTCAGCGATATATTGACATTAGTCACACTTAAAAATTTCTTCCATGTTGAAAGATTCTACCAGTTTGAAAAATATTCCCTATACTTCAAAATAGGGAATAATCTCTGTCAAAATGGAGGAAATGTTTTTAATTGCAACCACTTTAATATAAGATATTGGAAGTCAGATTTTAGTTAAAAAACTTACCATCAGTAAGTCTTATCTTGGTTGCCTTAATTTTAGCCACTGTTTCAGAGTGGGCCACATGAATGTGAAACATTTTATGGATGAATGGTAAGCTCTTCATATCTATATCTCTGTTGTGTAGTGTTACTACGTTGCTACCACATTTTCCACAGTAGTTCAATGGTGAGAAAGCTACTGCAGCCTCAATGTGCAAGACGGTTGAAAATGCTTCCTGGACTTGAAATAGAGGAAAGGAAAAGCCATCTCTTTGTTGCAATTTCAAAGCACTCCAAACTCACCACAAACCGCCTGCAAACACTAAAGCTAAGAACACCAGGCAGTATCAAGTCATTAACCTTTTAGGAGCCAATCAAAGCAGTGTGGTGTGACACTTTATTAATGAATGCTTTAATGTGGTATATAAAAGTTAACAAACATGGAAACTGGCAATGGTTCATCAAATTTAATATTCCATCAAACTTTTCATTTTAAAGATTGATCCTTTTTTAAAATAACCAAATGAAATAGAATTTCAGCAAGGTGCCTTTAATGAAATTCATCCTAATATTACTAGGACTTCTCAAAATTTTAGAAAACCAAAGTCAGAAAAATAAATAAAAATGGAACAGTTGTATGACCTTCTAAATAACACTGGCACATATTTTATGGAATCTCTTTAGAAGAGTGAAGGAAGTTGTCCTTGCAAATACATTTGCAGTTTAGGTCACACATTGTCTGCAGTCATTGCTAGGAGGCAAAAGCCCCTGTTGTAAAACAGCTGGGCTTCTTGGCTTAGGGCAAAGGCAAATTCCACAGGAAAAACCCTAATTAGACACTTCTAAAATTCACAACACTCTTTCCCTCTGACTATCCCCCTCCCCTTTGTATCATCCCCCTCACCCCCAAATAAATGAACATTTGTACTGCCTGGTCACTAGATAAGTTGCTTTTCTACATAAATACAGTCTATGGGGCAAATTCCATACTCTTGGAAACAGGAGCAACCTCATGAAAGTCAATGGAGTTGTGCTATGGTTAAATTTGGCCCTAAGAGTCCTTTTAACCACTGACTAAAGCTAACTTCCTCCATCCTAGCAGATATCCAGACATATGGGCTATATATGCCTTCTTTATTAAATACAAACACTTGGGACTATAACATCAGAAAACATATATTCATATATGGCCCCCATCACCATATGTATGATAGACAGACATTTCAAAACTTTTCATAGGGAAAGGTGTGTTTTAATTGAAATATAACGTGTCAAGCAGAAATACCATGAAGACATAAAGTACAGAATGTGTGTGCCTTGTGAAATAAATGAAGAATTTTCATAGAAATGAAAGGTTACTAAGTGCCGCTGAAGAGCAGTAATTTACTATGATGATACTATTATATATCATTTACTTGCATTGTCTTGATAACATAAATTGTTGTTCTAACCCAAACACATTGCCAGCCAAACAGCATGTTCTCTCACACAATTTTTTCACTTAAATAAAAATTGTAGTATTCATCTATTTAAAAAAAAAATGAGACAAGATATTTTAACTGAGATAGGTAATGGAAGACTGCTGTGTTACTCTTGAGATATATGTCTATAACTCACTTATGCGTTCTGGTATCTGTACAGTATGTTAACTCATGAATCACAGAATAGCTATCATAAAAAACCAATGTCTACTTGACAAAGTGTTAAACTCAGCTTAGATTTGCAGTAAAGATGCATGACTACATTTTTTTAAATTATAAGCACTATTATGTCAGACTTTTTGGATTGTTTGTAATAATACTGTAGACTTGCATAGCCCATATGCTGTCCAGAGTGCTATATAAGCATTAATGACTTCCTCCTTACAATATTCAGTGAAGTATTATCCTAATTTTACAGATGATAAAACTGAGGCAAAGAAGTTAAGCAACTTGACCACAGAGAAAGTCAGTTTCAAAGCAGGAGGTTAGAACTAGATCTCTGATCAAACCTCTTCTCTCTGTTGTCCCTTGCCCCAGCATCCATCCAATCAGAGAGCAAAACCCTTTCCCATTTACCAAGCACACACAGAGAACTAACTAATTTAGGGTCATGAGGCTTCTTTCAACTATCCTTGAATTTAGGGCTGATGGTTTTTTCCCATTTACGCCTTCCACACATTGACCACAGAGTCAGCCTGGAAAGACAGGCAGCCTTTTCAAATTTGAATAGCCTTCTGTAATCCAGGCTGAGAGAACCAGTCTGACGATTTTTCCAGCCTGAGCTGCTTTGCTGGCCTAAGATTTTCAGAAGCCCTGAGTGAAATAATATATATGGGGATCGTGACAGATTTTGGAAAACCGCAAACCATATTTAGATTGTGAGGAGGTTAGAGGTGTCCATGAAAAGGATCTTAGAAGGCTTTTGTCATAGCTGAGAGGGAGAGAATTAACTGAAATGCTTATCAGTAGTAGGAAAGAGAGGAGTTCAGTAGCTGGATGGGATTGGATCTGGTTGTTTTCCATGGAGGAGAAAGGAAGTACATCTCTCAAGGTTTATGGGGTAGATGGTCATGGCAGGCAAGTAGGTGAAGGCTTGCATAAGTGTTTGCTGGGTGGGGGTGTAGACAGAGCAGGAGCCCAGCAAAAATCATTTGTGACTTCATACAAAATCAGCCCTCCCACTTGGGTCTGAGAAAGACAATTCTTGAGGTCCTTCATTGAGCATCCCAAGTGGTAGCACCCACTAAGCCATCCTGAGTGAGCTAAATGTATTATTCAATGGACATTAAACATACAGGGACTGATTTTCAGAAATGCTGAGCACCCACAACTCCAAGTAAAATCATTGGGAGCTCAGGGTGTTCAGCACCTTTGAAAACCAGGTCCCTAAAATCATTTTACATTTCATATTCTACAAGGTATATGCATCTAATATACACCAGTGCAATTTGCATTGGATTAAAGACTTAAATCAAAAAGGGTTGGAGTAAAATACCATTTTCGAGTGTCATTTTAATCATAAACTAAAGTTCAAAAATAACACCAAGTAGGTCAGCATTGTCAAGGTCTCCTAGCAAAACTAATTAGCATGTTACTAGATATCTACATACCTCTGAAATAAATGTTATTTGTATCTCCTTCTCCAATGACACAGCAAAGATTGTTCGGTAAAACACCACACCTTGTCTTATGCAGGTTTGTTAGAAGAGCAGCTTAATTCATATTTTCCCTGGTTTGATAGTAAGTGAACAGCAGTAGCAATATTAATCTGCAGTAACCTGTCAGTGAACTCTACAGCTAATATGATGTAGTTATGATTTTACCATCAATCAGAACTGAACAGGCTCTGGACAACCCTTACAGCGCTGCCTCAAAAAAAAAATCTAATTGTACAAAAGCTTCATTGGTTTCCAACATTTCTTATCTGTCACAGACTTTTGGCCTACTACACAACATTTTATTATTGCCCTTATTGCATTAGCTTGTCGGACAAAAAAGAAAAGGCTAGATCTAAGCGTTCCCCTGCATTCCATCATTTGTTTGCATGTGGGATCCTATGTGACAGTTCCATATTGTTCTAGATGTAGATAAATATTATTAGGACATATGGTCTTGTATGAACTTTTGAACCATCGATTGCCAACATATCGAAAAACTAGCAATATTTACAACTCTGTATTTGCTAATAATAGGACTACACCATGAAAATGGAAGAATCAAGTCACACTGGGGTGTTATATTTTAGATTAAAAATAACCTCACATGCTTTCCTTGGTTAATTTCATTCATGGTTAAAAATGGAATATTAAAAAATAAAGGTGAAGGTCAGCAATAATTAGGGATTATTTGTAATTAAGATGCTAGCAGCTGTTTTATCTAGATATTTTAGTATGCCCATATTTTTCAGTTTGTAATTTGTATAGCTTTTAAATTTTATCAATATATGTATGCATATATGTGTATGTCTGTCTGTCTGTCTGTCTCTCTCTCTCTCTCTCTCTCTCACACACACACGTATTCTCAGTATATTTTCTTTCAAACATGGGTTAGAAGAGATGGGGATTTAAACATTACTAACACACTGTATCCATATTACTACCATATTGTTTCTATTGACAGTTTTAATTTACTTTAATTGACTTTAATATTTTAAAGATATAAAAACATCAAGGAAGATGAACTATTAACTTTACATTTAAGATGCAAAAGATTAAAAGGACTAAACAGATAATCAGGCTTTTCAGAACTGAAATTGCTAATCAGCATGTTGGATAAATGTTTCTGTTTAAAACGTGCACATTGAGAGCTAACAGCTGGCTGTAAAGTATATAGTTATGTTTGTGATTTAATGTATCACAAACTTTGTATGTGATTTCATTTAGCTTTACTGAGAAACTGAGAATATTTTTGCAAGCATGATTTATTTTTACAGTGGTGGAAAATCATAAAGCAATGACTCAGGTGTGCATAATAGTGTATTATGCAGTCTTCAGAATGAGCATCTGCTTTTAATAAAACAAAAAATTACAAACAGTTTCAAATGATTTCATCCACTTCTAACTTCACCAAAGATGCAAAGGCTGTGCATATGGACAGCCCACACCGTATGTTCTCCAGTGTATTGTAATACTCATCATTCATTAATCCAGCAGTCTGTACAAAATTTAGAGAGACCTTAAAAAAAAAAGCTCTCTAACATCAAAGAAATCTTTTTTGGCTATATATACAGCAAATGGACAGCTGAGTTTTAACCCTCAATGAATCATAATGTAAAGTAGTTGTAATCTAATAAAAATAGCCATACAAAATAAGGAAATGGCTGTTGCATCCTGTTAAAAACAGGCAGGAATGCAGCTTTGGAACTACTGAGGTAGCCGACATAGAAAGACAAAAACAGGATGTTAAAATTTTACTGCAATTGGAAGCAACTGACTTTTTTTCTAAGCACATCATCACCACTTCATATATTTTGTTAAACTGCCTCTAGGGGGTTCTGTGTGACTGCAGAACCCCAAAATGCTTTGCTGTAAGCCCACACTTCATCTGAGATGGACAGAATGATAAAAAGTAAGAAATATTTTTAAAATAATTCAAAATGTAAACTTTCCTCAACACTGTTGCAATTTTGACCATTACTCTAGCCTGTTTCCTTTAAAATTGACCACAGCAAAGTGAAGTTCTCAAACTGACCTCAAAACTTCAACCCACTGTGATTTAAAATAGCATCAGACAAAAATATATCATTGTTATGGTAATTAGATGGGTTTTCAATATATAATTAGATTGGCACAATTTTTAAAATACCTATATTCAAAACTTTAAAGCTATTGTATTCAAATGAGATTAACACATTTGCCAAGCATTTAAGCAATGCTAAAATATTTTCACTCTTCAGTCCATGTGTATTTAATGATTATCTACATTATGATTTGATTTTTGTGCACCTGTATAATGCCCTTTATTTCTCTGCAAAATATCTTGCTTTCTAGAGGGCATTGCAAATGAATGAGATCTTTAACTTAACTTTTCCTCTAGTGTTTTGACAAGCAAAAACAAAACCTGTTTTAAAATGGTACCCTGTGATTTTCAAGAAATAGTGTTGAATTAAATATAAAAGGACAAGAAAAAAAACAATGTAAAAGTTAGTACTGCAGAATATGTGGAAGCTGATAACCACAAACACAGAAACATCATTATAAGCTCAGTTGATCAGAGAACAATAAAACCACATACTTTAAAAAGAATTCAGAGATTAATAACAAAATCATTTAGAAAAAAAACCCCTCAAGTAATTCTGTGGTGAACATGAATCATAACAGAATTAACAACATTTGGGGATTATTTTTAAGTTACTAACAAGTATATTGGACTAGATTCTTCAGTCATAGCAATGTTTAGTTTGCAATTTCACATCTATTTACTACAGAGAAGGTCAGTGAATGGATATTAAAAAAACAGCTTAAATTAATGTATTTTGCTGTGGTGCCTATAGCAAAACCAATGCATTGCAACAGAGAATTCATAGGAAAGCCACTCTTTAAGGCAGCCATAAAGGTGGCTGTTTTAATGGAATTGACACATGAAAGCAATCCAGATAAAGAGGAATTTTTTTAATATAAGTCATGAACATCAAGAGACATGGCCCCATTTCAGAGAAGTGAATTTTCAGGTAAACAGGGGTTCAGATTATCAGAGTTTTACTATATATTAGAATACACCTTTTGCTGCTCAATCATTCATAGTCCTCAATTTACCTGCACATCCTTCTTCTGCAAAGCACTCAAGCACGTGTTTAACGTTAGGCAACTTAAGTTAAGCATATGCTTACAGACAATTATATGAACCTTTCATATGGTCTTTTTTGGAAAGGCAATGTCATACATGTAATGTGCAGGTCTGTTATACTGATAGTGTACAAGTCAGTCTATGCCCCTCAACCTTTTTGGTATCTCCAGTTTTTCTTTTCTTTTTCTTTTTTTAAATATACAGTTTTAGCCTAAATTCTGGATCCAAAGTTATCTTTAGAATTTGACCAACATAGCACTGTTTTACCAATTTGCAGACAGATCAAATCAATAGCATCATGAGAGGTGGCAGTTGTGTAGGTATGTTTCCATAGCATGTTGACGCTGAACCCTAATTATGAAAATGTGTATGTCACCACCTAATACCTCCCTGTTGACTGCATTATTAGACACATCTTGTCAATGTACTTATCCAGTCTGGTCATATCTTCTATTCATTTGAAAGGACTTTCCCGAAGAATAAGGCTGAAATGTTTAAATGTGCGATAGGGGACTAAGCATGAGGTTTGAAATACGTAGACTCGCTGGAACTATAGGTTCAAATACAGGTAGAGTAACTCCAATTAAAGTACCATTCAGTTTAATGTGGGTGATCCTTAAAGTTCCAACAGCTGAATGGGGCGGGGAGCTGTGAGGCTTTAGCCTGGTTATACAACACACTCAGGTCCAGTCCACAATACAAATATTAACTGTGTTCTAACTGGTTGAGAGGATTGGTTATCCTTGCAGTGTGGATGGGCCCTTAGACGAACTCTTAAAAAACCAAGCTCCTGTCTTCTCTGCCTGCATTTCAAGTACTGGAGGGTACTTAGTCCTTTGACACTGCACCATACAAGAGAGTGAGAGTGTAAGAAATCTTCCCCCAAGCCTTGTGCTCCTGTTCAGGGTCAAGCAAAATCTAGGCCCTTGCATTCTCAGCGTGCAAGAATTAGGGGACTGTAGAATCAACCACTTCCAAGAGGAGGCAAGAAAGGTCAGAGAAGGGCTGATAAGAGGGATGGGAAAAGCATGCTGCAGCCTGTAAGAGGTTGCAGTGGTAGTGAACCTCTGACTTACAATGTCTCCAACTGCAGCCGCTTGGCACTATCCTCCTTTTACAGATGGGAAACTGAGAAAGAGAGGACAAAGTGATTTGCCAAAGCCATAAAGGATGTCATCCAAGACTAGAACCCAACTCCCAAGCCTGTGCCTTAATAAGAATGACACTCCTCTGCTTGCGTGTTTCTGGTATTATAAATAAATAACACGGAGAACAGTAATAGTAAAGTCTTTTCATGGCATGTTTGGGTAACACAAAGGGCTGCAAAATGCAGAGTTCTATTTGATATTGCCCAGGGCATGAGAGTTTTTTATATTTGAAAAAGCCAGAAGACAAGCACCTATAAATTCAGCAACTACATCTGTCCATATTTCTTTTCTTATTACAATCTAACTGGGTTACTACTTTGGATGAAACATTAAGAAGCAAATGAGGAAGCTGAGTACAAATCCACTCGTCACAAATGAGACCTTCGAGAGAGAGATCACAAATGAGACCTGAAAGAGAGAAGACGCTTCATTTATTGGGCACAGTTATGTTGCTTTAAAAATATATATTTTAAAAATCATTTTTCCCAGTTTTGGAGACACCAATTGTGCCACATCCATTCTATCAGCTATTATATCTCCCCACCTCACCCTGCAAAAAACATAAAGCCAATGAAACAGCCAAAGCAGAGGGAGCACTTTATGATGCTCTGGAAGAGCTTCTCTTTGGCCAAACAAATAATGGCTTTGACAGGCACTAGAAGAATTCACATTCAGCTCACCCTGTCTGGAAGGAGGGGACATCATGGGTTGGAGCGCTGGAGGGCAGTATGAACAGGAAATACACTCAGAACACGCCTAAAACAGTGGCAGGTAGTGTGGGTGACGGAACTTGGAGCTGGAGACCAGAAATGTTTATCGATTCCAAACACAGCACTGCCACTCGGAGTGGACCTGATCCAAAATCCAGTCAAATCATTGGGACCCTTTATATTTATTCCAGTGGTCTTTGGAGCAGGCTCTATGTAACAATGAGCAAGTAACTAGCGCTGGATGGTAAGCAGTTTTCCTGTCCCCGGAAAATACTTGTGATTTCAAACAGTTTTCCCATCCTGAATCTGGATGAGAAGTCAATCTCAAAAATGTTAAAAAAAATTGGTTTGGGTCAATCAAAACATTTTGTCCAATAGTTTCAAAATGTTTTGATTCACTTTCAACTATTACTTTTAACTCTAATGAGCTTACATTTTGAAACAAAAGTAATTTGGAATGAGGACACTGACATTTTTCATTTCAACAATTTCTAAACTTATTCTCCAAAAAAAATGTTGAGTCAAGAGACTAGTCAAAATTGACCCTTTACCACAAACAGTTTAGGTTTTTGCAAATCAGCATTTTTGTTTTTGATGGGAAAAATCTCATTGAAAAATTGCCAAGCAGCTCAACAGATAACCTGTGCACCTTCCTACCCACCTTGTCAATCAGAGATAACAGTACCCACCATGTTGGGCTGAGGATTAACTGGGTAATATTTGTGGAGAGGTGAATAGATCTGGTTGAGTATTTTTGAGCTTTCTGTACCTCAGTGCAAAGGAACTACATTTTCATTGCATTAAATGTGCATAGTGTAAAGAGGAGATTAAAGTCAAGTTTAAAAGGAAAAATAAGCTATGTGATGAGATTCATAATCAGTACTTGAAAGCTGTTGAAACTACTGCTAGAGAGGCTATTTTTTTATATATTGACATTATGTATGGAGTGAGAGCACAATTCACAAGCTGATTCCTCCACTCCCAATGGAGCTAAGGAAACTCTCAGGGCCACAGCTGGTAACACAGCACCTATACTTTATTCCTAAACCAGGAGACTGATAGTTGCACTTTGAATTGAGCAGAAAAATAATTCCTAGTATTTGATGCAATTAATATTATTTGATGTGATACTTGCGTTATACTTTTTATTGCCAACAACCAGGGCTTAAATCCTTTCTCAGAGGAGGTTGCATGCCAGCAGTTCAGAAAGTATCCCTAGGCAGGTCAAGATATATAAATAGCTTTGCTGAGAGCGCAACACACTGAAGACTCCACAGAGCCAACAGCACCTCAAGTAATTTAAAAATACCAAAATATGTAAATAGCCCTATACAAATGCAAACCATATATTTAAAAATGTTATATGGGTCAAAATTGTCTATAACAATTATGTGAATGGGAGTAAAAGCACAAATGTGAAGCCAGGATGAGTAAAGTTAAGAGAAAAAGCCAGACTCTCCCTACACAGAAAAACTCCACAAAGGAGCAGGAAACCTACACCACAGCCTCCCTTCAGGGTGTAAGTTTCGCTCACTTCTCTGCACAACATTCAGAGGAGTTGTGTCATCCAGCCCAGTGCTGCAAGTCACCCAAGATCCATATGTTGCCTGAAGGGCTCATGATTTTGCAGTCCTTCCTGCATCACCCTACCCTTGACCTCCTTAGCAATAATGCAGCACAGCTCCTGTAGAAACATGGGCATGAGCATGGCATAAAAACGTTGATTGATTAGATAAACAAGCAGGAAGGCAGGAGACAAAAGGCATTTGTTTTCTTTACTTACTACCTTATGACTCCACCCAGACCATTACAGCCTGGTTTTCAAAGGGGCTGAACACCCAAAACTAACAGTAACCGCTCCAGGTGCTAAGTGCCCTGAAAATCAGACCATGACTCCCTCCTTGACTGCTAGCCCCACTTCTCTGCAAAGATTCTTCAATAATTCCAGGTGATTGTAGCCACAGAGGCTACTCTCTTGTCAGGCCGGATACTTCTCTCTTGGATGAATATATTCAGTGCTGATTTTGTCCTTGCAAAATAAGCCAACCCTAGATCACGTCACAGACCTCCCGCTGGCCAGTTACATATGGCTACAGTAGTGCCTGTTATCCAATGAGGGAAGTAAGAAAGATGTAGGAGTAGGACTTGGGATACAGAGGAAATTGGGAATGCATTTGTTCCAGCTCCATGACTCCACAGTGAAGAACTAGGATTTTTTTCTTTTGGGCCTTTCAAACCAGATTGACACTTCTTTGGGCGAGGACGTCCTGATGTGCAGCCAGTGTATGTGGCTGTCTGGAGTCTTGTAAGCTCCCAAAGGCCATACGTATCTTCTTCTAAATAAGGGCCTATGTGATGCAGCAGCACCATCAATCATGTCAGCAACTGGCACAGCTCTAGGGACATGATTTGTTAGTTAACGTGGCCTTTCACTGCTAGCTCTCTAGTAGCACAAACCAATGTATGATCTACTGCTTTTAAAAATTTGTCAGCAATAGACTGGAAGAAGTTCAATGAAAATTAGTGACAGATCCTTGCATTATGCTGATTTACATCTGCTAAGAATCTGGCCGTAGGTATTTACAGTCCAAATGACATTCCCCACCAGAGAATCTGTATTCTGAGACCGGTTAAATTTCAGATCAAGCTCCTATGCGCGCATAGTCCCTCCGAATCTAGCTTTCTCTCCTTTTTAAAAGGCATGGTAGGTACAGAACCCCTGGCTGGGAAGCTTATGTGTCAGCATTTATCCCTATCGATTTGGCCTATTTCTTTATAAATATAAAAATGAGCATATTTACAGCACAAGTAGCCTAACAACTACTAATGCACACCGATCCATATCAGTATGCTGCATCCGAGGAGTAAAGGTGAGAGCTGATAAAATGAGGAGAGTAATTTACTGTGCTTTGGCTTCAGCTGGCAGTGATTTTTTTTATAATGGTTGTTTCTTGCAGTGGCAAAATACCTGGTGTTATTCTATAGGGCTTAACCCATAGAGATGCTGCCATATCATACAGCCACGAAAGAACAGCTAGATGGTTAAAAAAAACCCTGTTCCAATGGATTATTTGACATTTTTCATATTGATTTAATTTTATTTCCATTATTAATTTTATTCTGCAATGGTTTAAATATAAAGAAAACCTAATGTGTTTCAGTGCAGTCTGGGATTTATTCCTTGAATGAGGAAAGACTGTTATGTGATAGTCATGAAGCCTTATTGGCTTGATCCTTTATCATAAACATGGGATTCAAGAGTTATGGTGAATATTAAATTGATATGATAATTGTATTTTTATCTGGAGAGCATCCTAAAAGAGCAAAGAGCAGGCTCTAAGTTCTGCTTTATTTAACTGGAACACCCCCAAAATGTAATCAGTTTTATATTCTCAAATTCCTGTGCATTGAGAATATAAATGAAATATCTGGAAGAATCCCAAAGCAATATAGACAACTCATTTGCATTAAATATATGACTGATCCTAGTTGAGTAGTGCAAATGAAAATCACCTCATATGTGTTTCATGCATGCTAAAAAGCAGTGTTGTAATATGCATTGTTGAAACAGAAAAATCAAGAAATTTAAGCTGGGCATGCTGAGGGCATTGGGAGATATATTGGGAGGATGGGTTGGGTACTAAAGATCTGAAAGGGTTATTTATACAGCAATTAATATCAGAGCCACACATTTTTAGTTTCCAGGACACTCAAAGTCCCCTTTCAGAATTGATTCTCACCCTCATTCTTAGTTGGTCACTTTTGTTTGGATGTTATCACTCTGGGTGCACTCAGTCAATTAAATCTTGTGATTCATTTTCTCCCTCATACACACTCCTCCACAGGTTCCAACAGCCCTTAGGGTGTATTTGAACAGTGAAGTTGTATGCGGTACTATTGTGCCTTTGCTGCTTCCTTGATGGCCGAAGTTCTGGGGCTGGAAGCAGCAGCAATACGTGACTATTTCTCTCTCTCTCTTTTTAACTAGGCAAAAAATGAAAGAGGGTAAAGCAGTGTGAGTTTTAAGGGGTGGGGTAGTTAGTGGGACTGTCCTTGGGGCTTGACTGTCCCAATGGGAATGACTTGTATACTGCAACAGAAGAATTGGCCTTTGGTGGCAGGAGAAAAGGCTTGAAGAAACATCAGCCCCACATATATTTATCTCATATGACCCCTAAAATATGTAAATATGAGCACATGCCTCTCAGATTTAATGGACCAGCTGAGGATCTAGCCTTGAACTGATGTTTTGCTGATAGCCCAAGGCTAGCTGTGTATGCACTGTTTCTGAACAAGATAATAGGGTCCATCTTCTTGTTATATGTCAGCCCAGTGCCTTGCATTACAGGGCACAGGCATCCTGTTGTAAAACAAACAATAAAAAAATACACGTGGTTATTTAAATTATGGGAATTCCTTAGGGATAGCAGGGTGGAAATGTTCTTCCCCTCCCACCTGTTCTACTTCTAGATTTTCACTGAATTTGGTGTTATTTCTTTTCCTACACTATGCTACTATTATACAATAACTGCCATTTACATCTAATTTATTATAAGCACGTATTGAGTAATAGACCATAAAGCTTTTGCAGCTTCTGTCCTTAGTTACATTGTACCACTGTTGAATAACAAATAAATTGCTAAAATTTATTTTTCAACAGGACGTTGATTAAAAGCTGCTTGAGTTTAAAATTTCCAGCCGTCTAAAATGAAATGCTTTCACATATTTCATACACCAGGCCAGCCAGAGAGTTTATTTTCCTTCAGTGTATAAATAATGGATTTTCCCATTTAAGTAAATCCATCATTAGACTAGGTTGAATTCTCAAATGATGACAGCTTGAATTGTCTTGCAGTGAAGCTAACTACTGGAACTAATTCGGAAATGGGTATAGAGCATAATTATGGTAACCTAGTGTAAGAGGAAGCATCTCACCTGAGTCAGTCATACCTAACAGCAGGACAAATAAGAACAAAGACTACATTGGAAACACATCTGCCTGGTTATAAACTATATCAATTTTTGTTTAGTGATTTAAATCCCCAAATTTGGAAGGGAGCAAGTGTCAAAGCTAAAAATATTTCATACTAGCTTTACTGCTGAGGGCTTCAGGCATAACCAGTAGCAACTGCTTACAATTAATCTTACCTCCAGAGATGGGAGAACATGTTCAAAGAAAATGTAAACCTATTCAAATGTCATGGTTCTAAAACGTATCCTTGAAACTGTATTTTTAGATTTTATTGTTAAGTTTTCAGTGATCTCAGGGTTCTGAGATGACATGGTAAAACCACTGAAAGTCCTCTTCCTAGTGGGTGGAGCACCCCAGGAAGTGCCTCATCCGTGCTGAGTAGCACACAAGTGACCATCAAAGTAAGGAAAACATGCAATGGAAAAAAAAGAGCAACCATGTTGGAACTAGGGATGGGGAAGGTTTATGGTAGCAAGTCAGGTGCCAACAGAAGGAATCGGAAAGGGCCTGTCAAGGGCGCTATGTGTCAGAAGGGAACTGGGTATACAGCTGAGTGAACAGTTGATTTTTTCTGGTTTGGTGACTGTACCGAAAATACAAACTTTTTTTTTGCATTGATATAAAATGACATTTCTGGAGGTTTTTTTCATTTTGTTTCCTTTTCAGGTGTTATTTACCCCTTTGTTTTTGTTTGTTTTTTAAATAAATCTAACTAAATTTCTAAACAAAACACCATTTTGAAATGAAAAGTTGAAAATGAAACATTTTGGCTCTCTTTTCTTTTTGGGGGCCGACCCTATTCACTGAATTTGACCCAAACTGCATTTTTTCTCAAACTATTCCTTCCAAAAAATTCATCCACCTCTAACTGGGAGGGGAGATGTAGGTGGGTGAGCATGAAATGAGAGAGTACCTAAGGGAACTGAATCAAGAGAGACCTAGGAGTAGACAAAGGAGCTTGAGAGCATTTTCTGTAGAGAGAGGGAGAAGTCTTAGGGGACAGATGGAGTCCTAGAACAGAAAGAGATTTATGGAGCTCTGAAAACAGAAAGAAAGGTGGGGCCCTTCAGAAAGACAGCTAAGGATGAAGGACACTTCCAATGAATCTAACTTTTGGAAATCCAACTAGTTAAGGGAGCTGTGAGATCTAAACTTTCGTCATTGTTGCATGACTCAGGTTGTAAAGTAATTTCTGCCTCAACATCAATCTGTGGCTAGATGAAGCAGAATTTAATTGACATCCCAGCTCCACCCCTTAAAATGTCCTCACCAATTCTCCGGTGTCATTAGCTAATCACAAGCTTCCTGACATAACCAAAAGGAGGTGGGCTATTACTGAGCAAATTTGTTCAGCTTTTTAAAAATGACAGGAGATGCATCCCACAGCCTTGCACCGCATTTAATATCTACCTCAGATGTGATTCCTCAAGAGCCATTGTCATCAATTGGTAATCCCACCAGAGGGTTGCTGAAGACAATCTGTGGATATCACACTGGTAATTGTTTTATCTACACAGCAGCGAGATGGGTACTTAGTTTTTTACCACAACTGTCAAATAGTAAAATGTTCTTACAGCAGCAGTTACAGTTCATTTCAATTTGATAAATGCCAGAGTTGCAAATTATAACAACTGAAATCCAAATGAGAACTGTCTATTTGTACAATAAAGTCCTTTGTCCCATCTTGTCTGGTTCGCATCATAGACATTAGAGGCGGAAAAGAAAGGTTAAATCCCCCAGTCCACCTCCCTGCTAATGCAGGATTGTTCCCTATAATACATTTTCTAGTGTTTTGTCCAGTCTAGTTTTAAAAGTCTCAGGCAATAGGTTGCTCACCGCTCCCCTGGGAAAACTATTCCACGGCCTCCTGGAGTTCACTCTCAGGAAGCATTTCCTGATATTCCGTACACATTTTCCCTTCCTAGACATATCCCATAGCTGCTACTTGTGTCCCTCTGGAACACACTGAATAATCCCTTTCCCTCATTGTCAGTGGTCTTCCCTCATTGGCGGTGGTAGACTGTTATCTTCCCCATTAAACATCTCTTAGCAAAGCAACAGATGTATTTAACTCTTTTAATCCTTCTTTAAAAATCAGTCCTTCTAGCCTTGGGATCATCTTTTTTGTTGCTCTTCTCTGAACTCTCCAGTTTGTCAGTATCCTTCTGGTGACACAATGTCCAACACTGAATACAATGTTCCAGGTGTGGTTACCGTATAGAAAGTGACTATTTTCTCCCTTCTCCATTATAAGATGCCATTTATGCAGCCCCAAATTGCCTTTTTCATACCATATCACTTTGACATTTCATGTGTAATTTGCTGTGTGCTATTCACTTAGATTTCTTTCATCATTGTTGTTTCCTAGGTTTCTTCTTCCTGTTGTTCCTCTTCAGATGCACTAGCCTGTATTTTTCCAAGTTAAGTTTTATTTAGTTATTTTCAGTCTATATTTCTAATTTCTCTAGGATCCTTCCCATAACTTTTCTTTACTCATTGATCTTTATAATTCTCCTGCTTATACTTGTATCTGTGAATTTCATCAGAGTTGTACACTCACTATTCCAGATCATTAATGAAGTAGTTAAATTAGACTTATCCTAACATTGATCCATGTGGTAGCCAACCAGACATTTCTCCCCACTTTGATACACTGCAGCATATCCTCACCTTCAGTTTACAGTCTTTAGTCAGTTTTAAATCCATATGAAAACCAAGTTGAATTATTCTTCTATTAAGAGTATGTGAAGTACAATATAAAATCCTTCATTAAAATCCAAATATAACCCAGCTATGTTTCCTTGTCTATTAAGGTCCCAATCCGAGGCCCACTGAAGTCAAAGGAATTCTTTATATTAACTTCCGTGGGCTTTGGGTCAGGCCATAATATTATTATTATTGTTATTTTTTAAGAAAAGCAAACCAGCTAATTTGACAAAACTTTTTTTAAAAACATCCATGCAATTTACTTCTCATTGTTCTTTTAGCCACTAGATATTTTTTATTTCTTTTTCCTTTAATGTTTATTCCATTGCTATAGCAGGGAGTGATGTTAGGCTTACAGGACAGTGTCACCTTTGGGGGGTTTTAGAAGTTGGTAATACATTAGAATTCTCCTCTTTTCCAGTATATTTTCACTTTGCCTCTGACTTTTCTAAAGTAAATGCCAGTGAATCTAGCTAATTCCCTTAATTCATCTAGAATGCAGCTTTGATTTGTATTTGTTCACATTTGCCAACTACATTCCCTTACCTGCTCTGTATCAATAGCTCCAGTTACTTTTACGGATCTTCATCCTCTCCCTCAATTCTGCAAATTTCCCATCTTTATTTTTCTTTCTGAGGGCAGATTTTTTAAAAGAATTTTATATCAGAGCCATTTCAGAGTCATTTATTTCCTCCTCCTCGTTTGTTAATGGCCCTAGTTTCTCACTCGTACTTTTCCCCCTTGCTATATTTGCAAAATACGTTCTCATTCCCCTTCACCTCTTTTGGCTAACATAAATACATTTTTTTTCTTTCCTTGGCTACACTTATATTTTGCTTGCAAGCCTGAACTGTCAGAATATTCTAAAGAGAATCATTGCTTTTAAATATGGATCTACTGTGTATATAGGAAATGTGAGATCTGCCATGTAAACAAACTTCGCTAACAAACTTCTCCAGTCTTATTGGCTTGAAACAAATTACATTAGTGTAGAAATGTTTATATTGGTATGAAATAATCAATCCTGACCTGGGTTTATTGTAATAGACCTTAAGTCTGGATTGTAGTGTATCTAGCTTTTCTTCATCTCATCATATCCAGGTATAATTACATTTAGTGATCATCAGAGTAAGATGAAATAGAGTAACTTTAAACTCTTAATAATTATTTTAGTACTGTAATTTTAAGAAGTCAACCATGAGTTGATGGCAGTAACTTCTCCCAACAACTGATGAGAAAGCCATCATGTTCTGCAGGTTATCAGAAATGAGAATTTTTTCTCTCACAACAAAGAAGAGCTAAGAAAGCCAGGGCAATAATGCATATACAGTATAAGGAACAAATTGTGCCCTACATCGCACACATGCCACTCCTGTTTACTTGGAAGAATTCATTAAGCATTAAGTAATCCACATAACACTCTTGTGAGGAAGATATATATTATCTCTATTTTTCAGATGGCGAAACTGAGGGAGAGAGATGAAGTGACTTGACCAATGCTACACAGTGACCTAGTCTCTGAGGCAGGAATAGAAATCAAAATTCCTGCTTGTTCCACTAGACCATGAAACTTCTCCATTAAAACTAAATTGGGTATCACTCTAAAATATACTGTAAGAAACAATACTGCATTGGTAGGGCGATGGACAATATACTGTAAGAATATACAATATACTGTAGGAAACAATACTGCATTGGTAGGGGGATGGACTAGATAATCCAATGGGATTTTTATATCTCTACTATCTTCTCTTGTAGCTGTTGTCTGTAGTGCTGCTAACTGCCTATCAGATATGCTAGTGATATTTTGTAAACTAGTTAGTTAATACAATGATCATTTCATCCTCTTATACTTTGTTCCCTTGCTTACCGCAGGCCTGATCCAAAGCTCAATAAAGTTAATAGAGAGGCTCCCATTGACTTCAACGGTCTATGGATCAGATGGTCTTAAATCCATGTGACAAATTAATCAAAGCATGTATATTTCAAATGTGGTCAAGTACTCTTTGCAAAAAAAAATCTTGTATCTTAGACATAAGATATTTTACAAGTTTTTTTGCATAACTAATGTGTAAAAATTGGAAAAAGTCCCCCACTAAATAGTTTCACTGCTTTCCTTTTATTCCATTTTTTAAAAACCTCTAGAGAAATGGCTGCCTTAATATGGAATCCAAATAATGATCATGTTAAATTAGAAAGGAAGTTAGAAAAAATGTATTCTTCTCTGAAAGAAGTAAAGCATTCTTATTTGAGGATGCGGGAGAAAAGTAAAATAGGTTAGTAATATTGGCTGTTGGGTGGCCTTTGTGAAACTGTCAGAGTTTTTAGTGGACAAATGACTTCACTATAGGAATATAGTTGCATTTGGCACATCTCCCTTATAGACAGAGAAGCAAAAGACTGAATTGGCATGGGGCCTAAGCTGCCTCTTACCTTTAGTGGGGGCCTCACTGCGTTTTAGATACATTTGGGGGCTATTGCCTGCTATTGCCTGCTCTGTCTTTGAGTTTACAGGACTATCAAGCTAGCAGTTTTCAAAAGAATATTAAAATTAAAAGCCTTATTTCACCCATGCACAAAGGACATACTTGATGTTGAATTTACCCAGCCTGAAAGTTGAATCACAGAATCATAGAATCATAGGATGGGAAGGGACCTCAAGAGGTCTTCTAGTCCAGTCTCCGGAATAAGTGTTGACATCTAAAAAAGAGTGTGTGTTCAGATGACCAGAGGAAAATGTGTGAAGTTTGAAGTACAAGACAGTTTGACATTCAAGTAGGGCTCACTTTTGCCTGCTGCCCCATATCAGCAGTAGTACTGTAACATTAATCTTGCTCTGTGACTGGATGGTAGGTCCGTGGTGGCCAAATTATTTTTACGCGTGGGCTTGCATAGCAATTGCAGAGAGAGAAACACTGTGGGCTGCAAATAGCCTACAGCCACTTCTGTCTCTTGCAACTACACCTTTAAGCTATTTTAAGATATTTTAGGCCTTTGTCTTTCTTTGTTGCCCTCTTGTAACTCTCCTACCGTTTTCTATACAGGTGAACCTCTATTATCTGAAGCTCAGTTATCCAAATCTGTTGCTCGAAACACTGTGATGTCTCCTTATGTCTATTACTTTGATCCTCTCTCTTATTCAGCACCCTCCATTACATTCAGTTGTTTTTCCTTTTGGCAGGGAGGGAGAGGAGTTGAAATGCTATTATTTTCCTGTTGTGCTGGGCCCCCCTTCCTGGCTGTGTGCTCTGTAACCCATAGCAACCACAGAAAGTCATTACAAACACTCTCAGTCACTACTTTCTGGCATAACTGTTATGCAGAGGCCCAGGCCTAGAAGCAGTTCTTCTGTGGACTGGGCTTGGCAGCATTAATTGCACTGGAGGGTTGCCTGTAGTTCTTCTAAATGCTGTGGCCACTTCCGTGCTAGACAGTGATCAAGAGTAGTAAAGGCCATCCTGTCTCTTCCAACCAGCTAGCCTAATGTGCAAGAGTACAGCCTGAACTCAAATCCAGGTCTGCTTTAGTTTGTTAGTTAATAAAGTTAGCATGAACTTCTCTAGGGTTTATACAATTTTAGGGTGAGCTTTTCAAAATCTCTCAACATTGGCCTAACTCTGCATCCAGTGGTGTAATTGACTGCAAGGCAGGACAGTTAGGTCAACACTGAGTACTTCTGAAAATGTGCCCCCTACAGAATTATTTTTTTCAATAAACCAGTAATAATTCATAGTCTGATGCTTTTTGCTGATTGTGACTTTTTTTTTTAGCTGGGAAGTCTAGTTCTGCTTAGCAGCAGCATGTGAATTTCAGTGAAGATCTGATTTTTACCCAGTTGTACAGCTAAGTTGGCTGAGGCACAAGCTGGTCAGTTATTTGCCCAAAGTTTTAGTGAGTTGATGGCTGAATCTGGATTTGAATCCAGAATGTCCTGGATCTGAGACTTTAGTTTAGATATAAACATTATTTTGTGTTTTCTTTCTTTAATTTTCTGCTTCAAACGTGCATCTGTAGAAATATCATTCAGCACTGGTGATAAACTGAAATACTTTGAATAAATGTGTGGTGATCCTAATGTGAATGGGAGACTAATTCTTCCCTTGAATATGTCTATGTAGATACAATTAAATTAATGGGAACCTCATGGGAGCATCTGAGAGCAGAATTTGATCCATTCTCAAGATCTTGCTATGTACTTTCTTTTCAAAGGAATATTTCAGAGACAGTCAGGACAATGACAGAAACTCTTGAAAGCTGGCACTGTAAAGTCGTTCCCTGAAGAACTACTGCCTTCTGATGGCAACATTTCAGCAAGTACCCAAAAGCAGTGGTGAAGGGGACAGAGGTACTTTGTATTTCTTTAATTTACAATGGAACAAGAGAAGAAGATGTGTCTTTGAGGTGACAAGAGCTCCTGAGTGATCTACATTTAATGAGATTGTAGCTTTCTCCTGTAGAATTTTTTTTCCCTTTTGAAATGCAGTAAAATGGTGGCCACTTAGACCTAGAGATGGGCTCAAACCACAAAGTTCAGATGCAGATCAAAAGTTTTCTAAAGCCCAGTTCTATTTATAGTCAGAGTTTAGGTTTGGCCAGTTGGAAAGGTAGGGATCTGAAAGCCTGGATCTAAGCCAGGATTTGAAAAGTTTCAGTGTCTTCATGTCCAAGATTTTGACTTGGGTTCATCTTGACTTTTACTGTAAGGTATGTTCAATGTTTCTTTGTTTACAAGCATCTGTGATTTGCTTAATCCTTCCATATTATCCGATGTAAGAGAAAGTTGTAGCATTTTTTGCTTCTGTTTCTGGATGGTACCTCAAATGTTCATATTTGGTTGGTCCTTACTGTTTGTAGGATTTTTGTTTTAGAAACAAAGTTAGGTTTTAGATTTTCTCTCCAGCCTCTGAAGATCTGCATCTATTTTAAATCAATATTTAAATAAACAATTAACTGAAGAGTTAATGAATAATAATGTGATTAATTTTTGTTTACAAATATTTCTATGCTTAGAAAAGTCAAAACTATGAGAGTACTATTGTTGATTGAAAAATGAAGGCCATATTTTTCAAATACAGGTACCTAAAGTTGGAGAGCAAAATAAAAGTAACCTAAATATCAGCCATGCTGAACACTTGGAACTCTCTTTGAAGAAAATAGGAGGTGTGCATGTCACATCACAATGGTAAAGAAATACAGGAAGAATTTACCTTCTTCTAACGCTTGAACAAAGAACTTTCTCACAATGAGAAAAACAATGTCATCCCAAAAGTTTCCCTCTTTTTCTCGGCTTCACTGCAGAGCTTTTGCCTACAGCCTTCCCAACTCCTTCCTGGCTGGCTTCTTGCTAGTTTTAAAGAAACAGTGTTCATATCCTTGCAGTAGGTGGTAAGTATCTTTGGAAATCAAGCCCCTTTTCTTTAAGAGTGAGATGGTTCAATAGTGCACAAGGAACTTAGTTGCCCAATTCCCTCCAACTTTCAATGGGAAATCAGAACCTAAGTGCCTTAGGTACTTATGAAAATTTCCTCCAAAGAGCCTAAATTTGCACTGAGGTGTCTAATGTTAAGCACTCAAGTTTGAAAAATTTGGCCCAAGTGAATAATTACATCAGCCTCAAAATACTATCCAAAAGTTACAATCCAAATGTTCTTAACATGAGGGATTATAGGTCACTCCTTCACTGGGGAAAAAGAAAAAATATTACAAACATTCACCATTGTTTGTGAGGCAGCAGTTTGGTTGCCGGGCCTTCACTCTCCAACCCATGGTCACCTTCTTCATTGGGTACAAAGTCATTAATGATAGGCTGGTTCTGCCCCCTCTCTCAGCCTGTCTTACTACTGGGTTGGAGGTTGGGGTTAGGGAGGGAAGGAGAATTCTTCAGAGGCTGTCCTGTTATCTACACTGTCTGCTCCCTTCTCTTCAACCTGTTTGTGCCCTAGCAACCTTCCCTTTAGTGGAGTTCTTTTTCTGCTCCCTTGAGCTTGAACAAGGAGACTCAAAAAGGGACAGGTTCTTGAAGCTGGGGAGTAAGGTCGCTGCATTTCACCCACACTTAGATACCTCATTCTGCCTGCCACAACTAGTGCAAAGAAGAAAGAGGTGGGAGTCTTCAAAAAATTGACCATTTTGAGTAAGAATGAGAGGTGGGGCAGGACTGTTCATGCCATCCCATCCCATTGGTGTTCTGGTGGGTCTGGGTCTCAGATTTGTCCCAAGAATAGCACATTTTGGTAAGTTCTTGTTGCACTTCCAGTCCTGCACATCTATTCTATTCTATATAGTTCCTGATACCGCATCATCTGAGTGAAGGCAGGTACCTAGAAAGTGCTACCAGCATGGGTCAAATTTGCCACTGACATAAGCAACTGCAATTCACAGCTGGCTCTACAAAACTCAGCAGTATGGTGTATGCGTAATCATTTCCAGCTGCAGCTATGGTTAATAAAAATGATGGGACAATCTATTTGAAAAACTCCAGATCACAAAATCTCAATATCTCCACAATATCCATTGTCTTTTATATAATGGGACTATTCCCTTTTCTAATGTTTCAACCCTGCATTCCTTGCACATCCCAAACTCCTACTTAAGCCCATTTTGGAAGCATTCAGTTTGACAAGAACACAGGATCCAACCCCCTAACTGTATGAGCTGAAGGATGGAAAAGGAAGCAAATGTCTAGCTGCATATCCCACTTACTGGAAATGAAACTTTAGGGAAATACTTTGTCTTTACTACACTTTCTAACAGAGCAGAAAACACTTCACAAATAAAATACCTGTCTCAGAAATGCCATTGTAAAGGGCATGACTTTAAATGCACAAGATCTTTAGAATCAGCTCTATAGTAAGGCTCTGATCCTGTAAAGGTTTACACTCCTGCTGCTCTTGAAGGCAATGGGGTGACTCACCAGCTTACAGTTAAGCAGGAGCATAAATGTTCACAGGATTGGGGCCTTAATTTTTCCAGAAATGTATTCTATCCTTTACCATTCACAATTAAAACACAGTTTATTTTAAACACCTTAAAATCTGTACCTAAATAAGCTTGTAGCTTTAGGGTTGGTTCAGAATTAGTAGCATTCTCTCAAAGATACAAGATAAGTTTTTTACCAAGTATTGTAGAAATCCTGTATTTTTATAACAGATTAAAACCCGAAGAAAGTCATTTTAATTATGAATGAAATATTACAATAAAATAAGTATTTAACTGCATGCTTTACAGCCTGAATCATTTTGTGTAGAAGCAGCTACACACCCGTACCTTTTGCCATTTGTTGAAAGGGAAGTATGGCTGCTGAACTGAACATTATTGCTATATTGTCTCTGCCCACTAGGTGTCGCTGTTGCTGGTGCTGTGGTGATGGGTGGGGGAGGGGGAACTTGAGGAGAGTAGTCATGCTGTAATAAAAAAGGAAGCAAATTATTGTTGTGGATCCAGCCATCTTGGCTCAATGTATTCCATGACATGAGACTGGAGGGGGGCGGGAAGAGAGAGAGCAAAAGCAATAATATAATAAATTCAGATTTAGCCCTCTAGAGAGCTTCAGTTTTGACCGATATGCAGCATTCTCTGACATCGAGCTCTGTTTTGACTGTTATCAAATCACTGAAATGCTCCTGTGGAGAGCAGCAGAAAAGTCCGCTTAATATCTCCCTTACCTATGGAATGGGCAAACAAACAGAAAACATTTCACATTGCTTCCTATTCAGGGAGGAAGCATACAACAACGACAATTGTGATTTGGTGCTGAACAAATTTGATGAGCAATTTATATCACAAAGGAATGCAGGGTACTGTATGTGCTCAAAGGGAGGCTTTACAAGAAGCTGATATCATTTGCTAGAAAATTGAATTTGGGGGCAAAGAGAAAATCAAATCAGGGACAGAAAAGTGATAAGAATGCTGAACAAGGGCTTGTCCTAGAAATCACAGATAGAGACTGATTTCACTGCTGTAGAAATGGCAGAGCTCTCTGAGCTCACAGAAAATTAAAATCAAGAGGGTACTAGGAGGTACATTACTGTGTAAATGCCCAAGAGCCTTTCTCTCCTGAAGCCCTAGGGTCAAATTTAAAGGAGAGTCTAAACTGGAGCAATTTACACCTTCTAGCCCCTCAGCATGTAATTCACTGCAAGTTGGACTCCCTTTCAGAGCTACTTGTCAACATGTAACTTAAACCTCCTTACACATCACTTTTGGTTTTGGCCTCTGGAGATAAATTTGGAATAGACTACTAATGAACACAGACTTGGCGGTCTCAGCCTGGTCATTAGTGGATGATCATTTAACATCATCAAGCCAATATCCAGTGTGACACTGTGACATTCACCTGTCAGTGAACCTCAAGTTAAAGAGAGAAGAGACCAAGTACATAACTCCTACAAAGACACAGGTTCATTACATTTAGCAACCTTTGTTCAGGGATATCCAGGACTAGAATAACAGGTTTTTCTAGCTCAGACTGATGTTTATTGGCAGAACTGCGTTTAGGAAGAGTGCTTGTGGCAGTGCTGTTTGGTGTCATTCATTCTCAGCAGTAAAAATCAGAACATTTAATAAATTGGGGGGAGAGGAGGAATGAAATTGAAATGGAAATTAGGGAGTAAGAGGCCTGAGCTAGGGCTGCTCACTTGCTCAGTCATAGTAGCCATAGACAAAAGGGAAAAATGCAAAATCCTATGCAAATACAATGCCATGTTCTGCGCTGACTCAAACCTTGAGCAGTCCTCTTGATGTAAAGGGGTAGAATGGGGCATAAATCAATACAGGATTTAGCCTACAAGTTGTATAAAAGAAAGATCTGATGCAACCTGAACTGCAGTCTGCTGCTCAATCAAAGGCATAAGATATAATTTCTGTGCATAATTGTGCAAATTCAGAACTTTTTTCTTAGCAAGATGACATGTAGTGATCAATTGGAGCCTTTTTTTCAGATGAAATTTATGGTTAGAAAATGATCAGCTTCAAAATACGTTTCTAGTTGAAATAACACAGAATTCCTTTTCCCACCAACTCATAATTGCAGCAAACAAATAAACTTGCTCCTGATTAAGCCTGAAACCAGCACAAGCAATGGATAATTCAGCTCAAACAGCATTTTAGGAGCCAGCTTTCATCTTTACAATTTGTTAGTGGATCCGAAATGGATTGTCTCCACGTCAGAATGTTGCCACTATTAGTAAATGGCAAAAATTGGAGCTTTCCCATTTTCTGCCCTTTGTCACCCAACAGGTTTCTGCCCCGTCATTCATCAAACTGGAGCAGTGAGCTGTGAGTAGCAATGCCCCCTTTCCCCTTGATATTGGGAGGACAGGCTTTACAAAGCAACAGCTCTCAGCATTTGGCTGCTGCAGGTTTTGGTGAGGCCGGCATATCTAGTCTGTATTGCCTTATAAAGGAGTGCAAGGAAGGCCAAGTAGCAGACTGCTACTGTCATTTTAAAAATGGCATACTCCTCATCTGCCCAAACCCTGCCATTCTTGATCCATGAATTTGCCATAGTTCTAGCTGAATGCAGCTGGAGGGCCCATTCTCCCTGATCTGTAGGCAGAAGCCTCATGGTCTCCTTAGTATTAAAGCACCTTTTTAGAAACCAGTGAATCCATTTTAGTATAAGGGGACCTTCAAAAGAAAAAGGGTTTCTCTTCATGGTGAGCTGATCTTGACGAATTCAGCTTTAAATTTTTTAGTTCAAACTACTAAGCTACATACACTAAGACTACTAGCTCTGATGCAAGAAGCTCTGGCATACTCTGAGGCAGAGGTTCTCAACCTGCGGCCTGCAGGCTGCTTGTGGCCCAGTCAGCACAGAGCTGTGGCCCATGTGACATCTTCAGGGCCACATAGGTAGTATTGGATGCAGCCCACATAACACATTGTGAGCCATGTATATGGCTCACAGTGGCAAATAGATTCAGAACCGCTGTCTGAGGTGACATATTACTGAAACAGCAGGGACAGATTGGAAGTCAGTTGTGTTTTTTTACTCTACACTCCTGAAAAGTGCTCTATTCTATGATCAAATAAATAAATAACAAGTGTATGAGTGTGCAAGAATTTCTAGGTAAGCCTATGTGGAGTTAAATCAGCCCAGATTGCACTTGTCGTGATCTACTTGTGATCAGTGTTTGAGGTAAAAATCTTTACTTGATTTCCCTATAACACCAGTGACTGCCAACTAGGTTTCTAAGCAACCCAATTTCTAAAAATGTCTTAGACAAAACTGTTGTTATACTGGAGTTACTGACCTGTTGTCCAGTACCTTCTTGAATCTCCTGGAGTTTGAAGAAGTTAAAACTTCTGTGAAAGCTATTGGAATCTGTAGATCAGTCTGGACTAGCATACTCAGCTGCTTACACAAATAAGACAACCCAGCTAGCCACAACAGGTATTGGAAAATGCAAAGGAGAATTGCCTGATCAAAAGTTCACCATAGGGAATACAATATTTTTAATTTTATGGTCTTGGCTAGTCAAATGAATCTCATAGCTTATTACAGGGATCAGCAACCTTTGGCACGTGGCTCACCAGGGTAAACACCCTGGCGGGCCAGGCCGGTTTGTTTACCTGCCACGTCGACACGTTTGGGCGATCACGGCTCCCACTGGCCAGGGTTCGCCGCTCCAGGCCAATAGGGGCTGTGGGAAACGGCGCGGGATGAGGGATGTGCTGGACGCCGCTTCCCATTGCCCCCATTGGCCTGGGACAGCAAATCGCAGCCAGTGGGAGCTGCAATCAGCCAAACCTGCTGATGCGGCAGGCAAATAAACCAGCCCAGCCCACCAGGGTGCTTACCCTGGCAAGCCACATGCCAAAGGTTGCCCAACCCTGGCTTATTAATACAAAATATGGTTGTTCCAATAGCGCTGCTAAATGAAATCCTAAATCTGATACTTGAAGAAGCTAGGATTGACAACTTGCTGTATCCAGTTTGTGTCATTGCCTTGCATCAGTAAAGATATAAAGAACAAAGGAGCATCATGCAACTATTGCTTCAGACATGCAGGAGCCAGCTCCCTTCCCCAAATAACTCTTGTAACCATTTCTCTACCTGACATATTAGACTTGAGTTCAATTAAGAGTACTCTTCCCTATCGTGAGATTTAATTGCTTCTTAATTTGTTAATTAATCCACAGAACTCGTAAAGCATGAACAGCAGCAGTGTGAGTTTTCACTGAATAGTGCCCCAACTCTGACCTACAAGGACCACGTGCAGGTGTGAAAGAGGCTCAGTGCATGGGCCTATCCACTGAGCCTGCCAACTCTGGTAGTTGCGAACACCTGCTCACTATCAGCTGGAGGTAGTCTAGCAAACTCCTGTCACGTAGGCAATCATCCCAGGGTCGCAATCTTCAATCATTGTGGACCAGAGCTGGATTTGAACTGGCAGCCTAGATTCCATTGCCAGTTTTTTAGCAATGTTAGCAGTTTTTCTAAGTACATGTATGAATACTGAAAGGCATAGATGCGTTAAAGTCTTCCTTTGCCTTACTGCTAATAGTGGTACCCAGTTTGTGACAGCTGAATATCTGGTCCTTTCAAGTTAGGTATGATGGACATATAAAACCAGCTGTTCACTTACCCAGAATAAGCACAGAAGAAAAAAGAGGTGCACATACTACTTAAAGGGACCTTTGTCAAGATAAAATTGGGTGATATCCTCACTCCCACTCCAGCCCTTTATCCAGCATAAAGGAGCCCTAAAAACACTGTTTCAGCTATGGGAGGATTCCTTTGGCATAGGCAATGCGGAGCCAGCCATATGGCTGCCTTTCAAGGCCTCCCTTATAAGCCTTGGTGTAGGGGTCATGCTGGGGGTGTGGCTGCAGCACACAACCCTGCGGAGAGTCTAGTCTCAGCAGCACTGAGACACATAGGACTGTCTGGAGGAGGCTGTGGTAACTTAGGCAGGCCTCCAGGGCTGTGGCCCTGAGCAGCCTAGGATCTGGAGAGCAGAAAGGTAATTTAACGCTACCTTAGACCCATCTCCTCTGGTCTAAGTGTGAGGTTGCACCTGTGAGGGAATGTCCACACTGCAATAAAACACCCATGGCTGGCCTGCATCAGCTGATTTGGGCTGTGGGGCTAAATTGCAGTGTAGCGATTTGGGCTTGAGCTCGACCCTTCTCCCATGCAGGTCCCAGAGCCCAGGCTCTAGCTCGAGCTCAAATGTCTACACTGCAATTTTATAGCCTCACAGCCCAGGCCCCACAACCCTGAGTCAGCTGACATGGGCCAGCCAGGGGTGTTTTATTGTAGTGAAGACATAGCCCTAGCGGCTCAGCGCACAATCTCATCCAATACATATTTTTAAAAGATGGTGTGAGCAGTGTTACTATTCTAAAACCGCTTTAGATCTTCAAACTGAAATCAGTCTAAATATCAAATATCACTTCCAGGCACTTGTGCTGCTTGCTTACTTTTGCACTTAATTCAGCTGGAGAGTGAAAATCAACTGGGCTATTTATAGTCAGTTTCATTTCCTGATTCTCAAGTGCTAGCTTATTCCTTCAGTGTGTAGGAACCGATATATTTTTAGTAACCTTTCTATTCACATTTAGAGATGGATCCAGGGTAGTTTCCAAATCTGGATTAGGTTTAGGCTGTGAAACATACAAGCTGTTCTTAGAAGATTTTGGGTGCATCTACCTCAGAAAAAAAGACTCTTTCACTTTTGGATCCCATCTAGAAATATATCAGTAGAGGACTACAGGGATTTTAATATGAACAGATACTACTTCTGAATTTGAAGAGATTTGGATTTGAGATTTGGGTTTTGACCCTTTCCATTCATATTAGTTTTTGCAAAACTTTTTTTTTTTTGCTTTAGCAAAACCTTCATTTGGGATTTGACCTCCTTGATGGTGCCCCGTTAAAGAACACTGAAACAGAACAGTCCACTAATCTTTTCCTAGTACTTAGAGATCAAAATTTCTGTGGGAGCAACAGATGTCAGCCCAGTTCAACTTCTCTGATGTGGTAGCAATTAAAGCACACAGTTCCCATTCTGGTAGAGAATCTAGCCCCAATTATTACCACCCCTTTTCCTCTCTCCTTTAGCCTCCACACACCTCCCTCCAAAAAAGTAGTCGAAAGTTTAGAGGAATTAACTTGGTACGTTTGAATTTTCATGACATATCACTCTACCAGAGCATGAAGCCGACCATGAACTGGATGATTTGGTCTATGTAAATACTAGAGAAAGGGCTACTCCAGTTTCAGGGAAAGATAAGTTCTCTCTGTGTTAAAAGGAACAATGGGAAACTTTAAGAGCTAAATTTACTCATGATCATTCTCAGAAGCCATGAAATCACACAGTGCTTTCCTTGAAATCTTATGCAGTGAGTGCCCTGTTAAAATGCATTTGAACTCAGAGGTACCATGGGGCCATACATGTTCCACACTGGTGATCTTATGTCTAGTAGGACAGCAAAGGACTTGATAGAAAGCATTAATATAGCTCTCTGTCATGTCAATCGCCAAAAGGACAAGAGTAAAAGATAACTCCCTCAACCAGTACTCAAATGTTCCCTGATATACATAGAAACAGCCAAGTGAAAGGAAAATATGCTACATAGCTAATGTCCCTAATTGACACTTTATCTTAGTGTGTGATAAGGAAATGTGCAAGATTCTGCAATACGTGAATATTTAACAGGTCCGAATAAAGATAAATTGATGAGAACCTTTCACAGATAAACAAATATATCTTTATTCTTTCAGATGTAGGAGACAGCTATACAAATGACAAGCTGCATTTTATGTGATGATGAACATGTGTTGCTAACTAAATTGAATATGGTCAAATTAAAAAAAAACATTTAAAACAATTCCTTTACTAAGGAACGAACAATGTCTAAGTTTATTACAAAATTGGATTATTACAACTGAAGAATTTTTTAAAAACTCTTAATTAGTTTTCAATATTTATGCCTCTGTTTCTGTTTTCCAATTGACTTAGCTTAGTGAGTGAAACTAGGCCACTCTGTTTCACTTTCTGCTCATAGTTAGTTTCATTTACCAGTTTTCAATAACTGTCTTGGTGGTTTTGTGTTTGGGGTTCCAGTGCTGCAGGGACACACTGAAATCTAGGTTGTCTGGGATCCTAAACATTTGGTTTATTGAACGTAAACAAAAAAGTATGAAAATATTTCTATTCAATATTTGTAAATTCTCCCTTCCTCCACTATCCTTACTGTTTTCCTTCCGAAAAAAACACCACACAACAAAACCTGCATATTGTGTTTTTAAAAATGTCCTTCCAGGGAAAGGATAAAGATGTTCACTCTCATAGACTCTTACTAAGACAAAATGAACAATTATCTAAGAGTTCACAACAAGATTGGGATTAGATTATACTTTTATTTTCAAAAGAGGGAGGAAGTGAGAACAGTTATATAAAAACTGTCGTACTACGTTTGTTCACTAAGTGGTCCTTAAAGACAGATATTTAGAAAAGACAGGATTCTATAAGAACTCTGCTGGTGGAGGGTCATTCTGAGATGTGCTGAATGAGAGCATTCTCTAGCCAACCAGTCCACACATCCTCTTTGTTATGTGCCACTTACTTTTGGATTGCACTAACTGGTACCAAAATTCACCAGAAGTGAGTGTTACTGAGGCCCTGTGCTACTGCAAAATCCTCCATTGTGCAGACTTTATGCCACGAGGGACCTGCAATGTGGGTCATACCAGCTTCCACCATCAGAAATGCAGGAATGAATCAAGGTTCCTAATATTCATTTTAAGACCCTTCTGAATTTTAGAGATGGCTACATTCAAGTGAAGAGTTAAAACAACTTGCCCCAGGGAAGTCACAACAAGAGCCAGAGCTAAAACCCTTTCCATCTCTCACAGAGTCAAGTGAAAGTGTGACTAATGTTTCCTCTTTTGTTCTGTGTAGGCATTAAACCTTACTAACTTTATGCAGTAGTATATATATGTATTTTCCAAAAAGTTAGTTTCTAAATATAAGAAATTAAATTTCTCCAACACAACATTTTTAAAAAGTTATATTCTATGTAGAAATGGAAAAGTAAAGTGCATAAAACAGACTTGCATTCACTGCATGTGACCTTTGTCTTATATTTTTGTAATTGCTAGTTTGTTAATAGCTAATTTCTAAATACATTGTACTAATTTCTATATGCATTTTGGAGTTAGGCACTCATTTCAAGAGTGTAAAGTATGTGATACTGTGAGACTTTATTGATTTATAGAACAATGTAGTATTGACCATTCCTTTTGTTAAGAAATGCAAACAAGAATGAGGTTAAAAATTATTGTTATGAATTTTAGAAATGGACTTCCTTGTTATTACACAGTAGTTCTAAAAATTAGAGTGATAGGTGAATATAAGCAGTGTAATTTGCTTGCCACACAACCTGCGCCCCCTGCAAATCTAATGCAAAAATGAGCTCTCTGAAATCTGTCCCACAATAGGATACTTTTTTTAAAAAAAAGAAAGAATACTCAAATCTATCTGAAGGGTAGAGTTCTAAGCAACAATATTCTAATAATAATAGGCCCTTGCATGTAGATATTATATATCTCATATTATATAAGGCTGGATTTTGACTATTCCTAATGCAATCATGTTGGAGTGGAAGAGATGTTGGCTATTCTGCATTGCTATGTTAAGGCTACCTAGAGCACAGTCGAGATGCGGGATGGAGAGCAAGAGCTAAGGACCCAATACTCCCCTCCTCCCCATCAAGAGCTGGTGGGTAGGAAGGGTCCATAATAATGGCTTCATGCCCCGTGCACCAGTGGAGTTAGCTAGGCATCAGGAGACGGAGTAAGGTATGCCTCAAAAAGGGGTCAAGAAGTGTACACCATTCCCACAGCAAGTGGAGATCACAGAATGGAATTGTGACATATCCTTCCTGGGGCTTCTTCTGGGGTGGCCCAGGTATGTGCCACCCCTTACCCTGGGTTTATCTAAAAGCTGTCTTACCTATAATATTCTCCTAAGAGATCCCCAAATGTTTCATAAACTAACAGAAAGAGAAATCACTGGACTGCAGCAACCTTTTGGATAGAATGCAGTGCTTGTTTAATAGCGCATAGCACTACTACTCAAGAGTAGTTTAAGACAAGGAGTATATCCATTTGAGACTGCGGGTGGAAATTAGGTCGGACGAATGTAATTATCCAAACTGGAATTTGGTCAGGACTAACAACCCTGGTCTTGTAAAACCTGTCATAGAGGGTTTGGTTGGTTATGATGAAATGTTTTTACTGAATGAGGAAAAAATACAAAATTAAATAGGATGGAGCCATGTTCATCCTATCTTATAATGATATGTTGGATTCCTTTACTGCTTTGTGGTGGTAGAGAAGAATCTCCGTAATAAAGGGAAAAAATAAACAAACCATATAAAATGAGGTAATGCTACTCAGAAACTGCCATCATACAGCAGTCACATGCGTCTATAACTGCCCCCAGCAGTGTTTCTTCGGTTTCCTCAGAAGAGCTCCCCATTCATATAATCAAGGTGCCGTTATCTGCAAAACTACTCTAAAAAAATAAAAACCATAGGTGAAATCCTGGCCCCACTGAAGTCAATGGCAAAAACTTCCATTGCTTTCACCTCAGATGTCATTGTCACATGATCTGTCATGTCACTTAATCCTTAATAGTAAAGACAAAACTTTGGGTCAATGAGCCCCGATAAAACAGTTTGCACTAGAAGAAAAGAGAAGTCTCTAATATTAAAGTTAAATCTTAACTGTGCCTGTTCCCAAAAGTGCCTAATTAAAGCACCTAGCTAAGCCAATGCAAAGAGACTGTATTGTACCAACAAAGGCCCATTATTCTTCTCTTCAGATAGTTGGTCTGTGATTCAGGATGTATAAGGATTTCTAAGAACCACTAGGACATGGACTCTGCACTGGAGTATCCTTTTCATGAACTCCGGCTCATTTTAGTGAAAGAAGTAGGATTCACAAGGACCTTTTAGTACATTAATCACCTTTGGCAAGTGCAGCCCAAGCCATGCAGTTCTACCTGATGCAAAACCCTCACAAGGGAATTTCATCTGTGAATGCTGTGCACGATGGTCTAATGTGTATATAGGAAAGGGAGGTTTTGGCACCTATTCAAAGGCAAAACATACCGGATACAAAACTCCACCCTGTGTGACCTAAGTCATGTGATCCAAATACTAAAATAGCCACATGGGCCTGTGCACATAGCAGAAGCGAAACAAACCACTTAAAAACCAGGATAATTGAACATAAAAGCACCATCAGGAAACATCATGAGTCCCTTGTCATTTCACATTTCACGCAACACAAACATGACATCTTATCCCTTAGATTGCTACACATTAATCAAACATACCTCCACACTTGAGAGGATAAATGCTATCTAAGGAGAGATGCCTTTTGTATATTTACTTTGTATTCTTTAAGCCCTGCAGACCTCAGTAATGAATGGAATCTTAGACCATTTTTCATATGAAGAGCCAGGATGTCATACAAAATTTCTCATTTCATACCACACTGTCCTCACATGTTGCCCGGATAATTTCTCAAGACTGGGATGTCCTTTAAAAAGCAGCAATTTTTGTTGAGATTTATTGTCAGAAATAATGGATTTGGTGAGCCACACTGTTGTGTGCATTTCTTATTGTAGACAGCAGCATTATTAACTATGCAAGCACTGTAACCCCCGGGCACTATGACAATTCCTGATGCACCATACAAGTGCTGGTGCAAAAGTCCTTAGTGCTGTTTGTGGGCATTCCCCTGGGGACTCAATGGAAATTGAAAAATACCATCTACTATGAAATATGCCTATTACCTAGTATTGGTCTATTGGCAAACAACTGCCTGTAATATGTGAATTGCAGGCATATTTTTAGGGTCAGGTTAAGCATTTAGTGATGGGCCCATGTGGACGCTCCATCACTGACCATTTTTAAATCAAGATGGGATGTTTTTTTCTAAAAGCTGTGCTCTAAAAATTAGTTTGGGGAAATTCTATGACCCGTGTTATGTGGGAGGTCAGACTAGATGATCACAATGATCCCTTCTGGGCTTGGAATCTATGGATCTATAAAAATGTTAAATTCCAATAATAATCCAAAAGTTTAAGTGCTTATGCTAATATTTTAGATACTCTGCCATTGCAGGGGCCTTGGTCACTGGTGTACCTCAGCCCCTCCTAGTCTCTGCCTGTGGCACATCAGAGTCTAGACTCCTGTGGGTTGCAACACTTTGATCTCATTTGGTTGTTGGGTTCATGTGCAGGAGCGGGGTTATACATAGACTAGATGATCTGGTGCTCCTTCCTGGCCTTAAACTCTATGATTCTACCCCTCCCCCCATCACTTTGCTGGCTTCACTTCATGGCCCAGCCCCCTCCTGAAACATCCTATCTAAGGCTGCAAGGAGCATGACAGCCTTGGAGGGCCTTATGCTGCACATTTCCCACACTCTAGAACTTCCTTGATCACAAGCACCCCAGAGCATCCTGCCTGCCAAGCTATTCAAAGTGTGTATGGGCTGGTGCTCAGCCAAGTGGCTGTCAACAACACACAGGCTTATGGAAGCATTTGGAACAGGGTAGATAGGCGGTTGGAGGTCTCTTGGGTTTCAGGGAGGAAAAGAGGATTTAAGGGGACTGGGAAGAGAGGGAAATCCAAGCCTTTAAAAGTCAGACTTCAGCTCGTCATTAGGTTCTGATTGTTTTGTCCACCCCTACTTTCATCTTTAAGGAACAGAATACTTCTATAAAAGTGAGCTGCTGTTAGTAATAAATAATCGTAACAATTAGCTCCTATATAGTGCTTTCCACCCATAGAGCTCTGGGATCACATGACCCTAGTGAAAGTCTAATTCACTACAGCTAAATAGCTGACTATTAAACATTTCATTGTGTGAGACTGTAAATTCTAGTTATTGAAGTAGGCTAAATCTTGGCCTGCTTTCTGGATTTGATTGCTTTATAGTTTAGAATTAGCTCCTTGCTGACATTTACAAGAGTCATTATTTCTTCCAAGTACATTACGAGAAGAAGCAACGTGAAAGCAAAGAAAAGGAAATATAATGGCAAAGGCACTAATTGTAACAGTTGCCCCATTTGTTTTATCATTTGCCCCTCACTATGGAAAGGATTTGCTTTCATACAGTGTCAGAATGTACTAGTGCATTGGAATTTGTACTAGCAGCATGATGTGTCTCTTTAAAGGAAATGGTAATATCCTGAAACACTCGCAAAAGTAAAAACTCCAATGAGGGTCGTTTCCTGACCAAGGGCTTCAAAATTTGTCCCTGTAGACGAATGGAGATCATGGCCTTCATTTGGGAAAAAAAAATGACTAGTTTGATATGGGGTGCTTCAGTTCTTGCATGCCCAATTTGACAGCTGAACATTGGGTCCTGATTAGGGGTCTCAAAATGGGAATCCAAAACCTCAGGCACTCAAAATCATTAGGGACGTTTGAAGATGCAAATCTATATTGCATCTGTTGCTAATCTGTACACTGTGCAAGCTACTGTAACAAATTATTGTAGGGCAGTGTAAAGAGGCCTCTGTATAAATGAGGCCCCGTGTATTTACAACGGGGTGAGAAAATCTCTTTATGGTATATCTGACATATATGTTTCTTGACCTATCTTTTCTATAGAGAATGGGAAAAGAGAGAGAGAAAATACATGGGGTGAAATCTTGGCATCATTTGAGTCAATGAGAGTTTGCAATGGGAGTTTCATCCATGGAGAGGAAAAATGGGGTTTTGAGGCGTGAAAGAAATGATTTTAAAAATCTGCTGTGAGTTATAAGAAGGTCTGATGCTTTCTAAATTATGAATATTGATTAATGGCTGTGCTATGTAAAGTTGTGAGAGTAGTGTGAGCTTGAAACAAAACCATAGGTCCAAATAGCGTCAGACTTTGGGAAGTTCTGATCCAGATGCAAAGTTTGCAGCTCAAACCCATCTCTAACTTTATACAGGCTTCACAGTAAACCTGCTACAAAGATGAAATTTTAAGTCAGACTAGGCACTTTTAAAAACAAATGTTGTAATGTCATGCTAGAGTTTCTGGCATAGCAAGGCCTAGGGACATGAAGACAGTGAGGTCAAGCTGGAGGCCAAAGTGATGGGGCTGATAGGACTAGCAATAAATGTCCAGTTTTCTTTTTTTAAAGAGGAAGAAGATGGAAGGGATGAGAATGGCGGGAGCCTCATAGGGAAGGGCTGAATGGTGGAAGCTGATTGGCAGACCAAGAGGAGAGGAATTATAGAAACTGAGCTCCTCCCAGTCAATTCTTTCACTTCCTCTAAAAAATACTATGCCAAAAAATAGCATGTGAGTCCAGCACTGGTTTTTGTTACCAACACCCACTTGAGCTCTGCTCTCAAGATTTATTATAACACCATTAAACCCCTAGGGGTCATTACAATCTTGCCTTTCATTTGGTCTGTACATAAATAATTGATCATCATAAGGATCGAAAACTGTGGAAATGAAGACAACTTAACACAGATATTCTTTATGACATCAATTACAGGGGAAATCATTTGATGCGAACAGAGAATATTTCAAATGGTACAATGATGATAGCTACTAAAATTACTTTGTAGGCTAAATGAAATGTGTACACTGATTGATTCTGTTGCCCGTTTACAGAGAAAGTGTATTATGGTTCAAGAAAAAAGATGGCTAATTATCTAAACGTACATAGGGTGTGGTTCACCACCACCTTACTGCAGTTTTACACCTATATGACTCCATTCAAGTCACCAGCCAAAAACTGGCATAATGGAGTTGTGAATCAGGCCCATAGTTTGTAAGTAATTTACTGCTGCCAGTTGCAGTACGGAAGGAGGAAATGTTTTGGAGTGCTTGTTGCTGTGAGTTAAGCCCCCGGAGTGTGCATGCTATTGTCAGCAGTGGAATGTACTATGCCAGCGGTGTCATGGGGTTAAGGTTTGAGAGTAGCTGTTACAACAGTAGCTGAAAACATTTATGACATTAAAATCTGGGGACAGGCTGAAATACTGTAAACAGCATCACTGAACCTGTTGAAAGGATGTCAGAGTTCAAATATTTTTGTATGAGGCAATTTAGGTAGTGTTGACTGCTGAATTTATACATATGGGGATGAGCACCGGGAAGCTGGTTTGGTTGGAGGGGACATTTTCTCTCATTGTTGTTAGTTGTGGTATTTATATATGGCATCATTCCATTTTTCCCACTGGCACAGGGATAGGTAGTTTGGAGGGTATTGAAACAGTACTGGGGATGGTATTAAAAATCTATGCTAATGGTAAGTATAGGGGTTCACTGTATTCCCATAAGGCAGGAACAATGACTGGATGCTTGTCTTCTGTTATTTCTTTAATTATAAGGGATGTACTGAATATATAGAGTGATAACGTTATTTTATTTGAGATGTCATTGGGAAGGGTGAATATTGGATTTTGAATGTGAGTAAGTGCATGAAAGAGAATGTGTTTCAGTGAGCAGTGCTGAGTGAAAAGTCGCTGGTCTGTATCTTACAGCATGTATGTTACAGTCTGGCTATAGAGAGAGCAAGTTCTAGAGGCATGTGACCCCCACTGAAAATATTTTGCCTGATAGTCCTGAAGAGTTCCGTGCCAGGAAATTTAGAAATTGGGCTGTGGAGAAAAGTGAAACAGTAAATTTGAATTCATGTCATACTGAAATCAACAGGACTCCATACTGAGCAAGGACTCACACATGAGTAAAGGTGGCAGGGTCCTGAATTTTGACTGAATTATCATATTAGAATGATATTAATCCTGAAACCATTGACAGATCATATTTATTATTTAAAATATTTATTTGTATTGTGGTTGTGCCTAAAGGCCACTGTTGTATGTGTCATTTTGTGTAACAATAATAATAATGAACAATGAATTGGTTACAAGCAGCACCATGAGTGGAGAGATTTTTCCATACAATGACTGAACGCAATAATGTAAGGAAGCTCTCAGAACACTTTTTGGGTGAGGCAATCCATGTAGTGGAGAGGTCTGCTGGGGACATAGCTGCCTTTGAAGAGATAGGTTGTGGCTTGATAAAATTTTTATACAGTTTTTTCCTGGTATTCTTTTCATTTGATAAAGTAATATTTTCCCTCCTTTCTGTCCCCAGCAGGCTGCTAACCTGAAGCAAGACTTCCGCATGTCTGTTCTTCCCTGGGCAAGGGTGTGCAGCCCAATCACATCCCCCAACTAAGTTTCCATTTATGTGTCAGTTATAGATAAAGGGGGATTTAAAGACACCAGTGAGAGGGGGCAGGCCATGGCCCACCACCACATCGTGAGTAGGTACAATGTTGAGGCGTCATTTGTTAATTTTGCACTGTGTTACACACTCAGCAACTGCACAAAAACTTTTTTTTACAGTCTGACCCTAGCTGACTGTCTTTTTCCCTATCAGATAGAGGAATGGAGATCGTAATCCAGCAGCAGCCTGAGGAACAGAAGTGTGGTTTTTTACCCTTTCTGGTGTATTTGCATGAAATCTTATACCCTAATGAGGCTCTTGGATGGATTTCCCTTTTAAGACCTTGTGGGAAATGGTTATAGCGAGCATTTCATTTTTTGTATAAAGAGAAATAAAGATTTTTTTATTTTGTGGTAATTCTATATGTTTGGTCTTTTTTCCCCCCTAAACACTTGCAGGGCAGCAAGAAGGCTGGGCAGCAGGAGAATCACAGGAGGCAGCAGGGACGGTGCCTCAGGGGAACAGAGTAGGGTTCATGGAGAGGCAGATTGGGTAGCAGGAGGGATTGCACAGTAATGCCCAAACTCATTTGGACTGAGGTTCAGGAATAAAAATGGCAGGCAGGAAAGGCAGAAGATAGAGGAAGTAGGAGGCCAAGCAATAATTAAAATGGCCAATTCCCTTTAGTAGCAGCCATTTTAAACACTTCTTATTCATACATTATTGGGGAACAGATACGTACAAATAACAATCTGGCTAAATTACCAGATTGCTGTACAAATCAATTCCAGTTTGGGAAAATCCCAAGTGTAATGGAATATGGATGTGAGGTAAGGAGGTTGGGTGCTTCTGAGGTAGGGTTCATTTCCAAGGGGTTAGAATTGTTCTAGGAGGTTTATGGGAATCTCAGAGTGTAGTACAATCTCTTGTTGCTTTAGACTGTTGTTTACTTTCTGTGTTTCATAATTTGAGGCATACTCAGGTATGAAGAACAGATGTGCAGATGGTAGTGTTTATCTAGCATGCATGGGGGAACAAGTATAGTTTAGAAATGATTTTAAAAACAGATTTCTTTTAAAGGTATGTTCAAGTAGTGCCATAAGTGGTTATTTTCTGAAAACAGACATATCTGTGAGACATCTCTAAATCTCCACTGGAAAAACAAGCCATTCCAACTGAAAACTATCAAGAGGAAGCAGTGTTTAAGAGGTTACTATAAGTTCTAGTCCCATTGCAGATAGATGTATTTTGCATGCTTGTTACTCTGGAAACTTTTCAAAGTTGTTTTTCCACTGCAAATAGCAGCAAAGTGCTCTGGGGAAGGGGGAAACAAATATTACATTTTTAAAGCTGGCTGTCCCCTACCATTAATGGCTCTTCCAACTAAAGGGATATACGGTAGTTAAGGTTGAGGACGCCACAGTATGTTTAGTGTACATGGGTAGCAGTAGACATTCATATTCTTCACATACACACACAAAGAAATATGAGAGAAGGGGACAGGATTTGGTATATGTGAACACTAGGACAATCTACATCTGGCAACCCAACGCTAAGCACTGATGGAATGAGTCACATAAGGAGTGTATTTTCCAATGATTCACATAAGGAGCATATTTTAATCATAACAATATGTTAGCACATTTCTATCCCTAGGTCTGCAAGCACTTTACAAATGGCAAGTAAGCATTATTAGCCTGATACCTGTTTTTGGGTTGTCTGTGGAGGCGGGGGAATCACATTGCCTGATGCTACCAGCTCAGCTGATCTGACCCTCCCTGCTTGGCCTGCTGCCACTGCTTTCAGTGTTCTGGAGCTGACTGGCCTGTGTTCCCCATTCTATCATTACATGGCTAGCTGATTCTGCTGCCCCAATTCCCATTGTCTGGTGCTTACAAGCCATTCTGAGTGATGGAATCTTCTGGGGAGAGGATGAGATGCACACACCCTCTCTGCATTCTTCTGTGGATGGACAGTTTGACGTCTCCAACCTTGGAAGAGATGAGAGAGGTGGGAAAGGGTTCTCAGATAGTTCTGCATTAGAATGCAGTGGAGGCTTTTCCAGATAGTCAGGGTAGACTTTGTTTATCATGCTTTGAATCAAGTATAGTATGACCTTTTCCAATTTTAAAATTATTTTTAATACTCAAAGTCATCTAGTCACTTTCATACATCACCAGATCGAGTGCAAGAAATGTAAAGCAGAAGATGCAATCTGGCAGATTTGGTGGAGGAAAAAATGGAAAACAGGCTGACTGGCCTACCCATCCCCCACTCAGTCCCACAGAGACTGGGGATGCATGGAGTAGAGAAAAAAGGAAGGAGTAGGTCATTCAGTTACTCTCAAAAATCCTGGAGGGGAGCAGCAGGTTGGGCCTAAAGTAAGAAACCAGAGATGGAAGGGTTTTCCCTAGAAGACAAGCAGTCAGGAAAGAAGGACATGGAGGGTGGTTGGTGACTTCCCCTCTATCCTCTGAAAGTGATATGCAGGTGTGGGGGGGTGAACATTTCAGAACCTCTAAAACCATTTGATTTGAGTCTGAGAACTGAACAAAGGTTCGGGAGATTCTTGTTTTAGCGAAAGCAGTTAATCAGTCTCTCTATTACCCCTTCATTCTGTTCCTTACAATCTAACCACAACCACATTCCCCTTTGCCAAACTAAATCTATCTTAATGGGAGGAAAACCAAAACAAATGTGTTATTTGATTTACTACCTTGGCAATACGTTAATTGCCAGGTGCTAGCAATGGCTGGAGCTACATCAGAAGTTGCTCTTTTACAGTTCCTGCTGCGGCTCCCATTTCTGTAAATGAGGGTGGGGGTAAAAGGAGTGGCTGTAGAAGCACAGGTTTTTAAAAAAGCAAATGATGACAATCTTTCATTTCTCTTTGAACGTCTTACATAGTTTTCTGTATGAACAGTTATTGAATTGTCATGATTTATATAAAATGATAAGAGCTGAAACTATTAACCAGTTTTTAGAAAAACTCTTTGATCCAGATTTTAATGACAAATCAGGTAACATGTGAAGTCACAAGGGTGACAGCAGCCATTACTTCACCAGAAACTGACAACTCAGTTAAGTGCTCGCTGGCATTTTTATATGTAAACATACACTCTGAAACATATAGCTGATACATAAAACACCTGCCAGGTCAAATTCAGCATCTGCCATGAATAGTTTTAATTCAACACAAGAGTCTATCTTTTCAGTGGCACAAGAACAGCTGTATGTCAGAAGCATTAACTTCCTAATGCATGGCACCCCTAGAATTGTCTGTGCTTCAGCCTAACCTTGGGCTTTCCTCCCTTGACTTTAATGGGATTAGTCAAAGGTTTAAAGTTGGGTACATGCTTAAGTACCATGCCAAATCACATCCTTAATGTTGTGCACCTAGTGCCCTGTCCTGCAAGGTACTGAGTGCCCTGGGTATTAATGAGACTAGAAAGTGCTTAGCACTTTGCAGAACTTGGCCCGCTCCTGACTGCAGGCTGAATGTGCCAGGTAGGAGTCCAGTTATCCAGGAGCACCTGTGCTTAGGATAGCAACATTAGTTACATTGAGAAACCAGTGAGATTTGTCACAAAAGGAAGTCCAAAACTTTAAGTTACAATTGTTTAAAAGCAAAATTGCATTGGCCTACAGCCTTTGGTTCAGTCAAAACTTCCTTGAACTTCAGTGTGCCATTTGCCCACATAAGGAATACAAAAGTAGATCCTCTAAAGAGAAACTTCAAATACATCCATAAATGTTCCTTGTAACAGAGTTTTGTAAGTGTCTTTATAGTACAACTCCTTTATATTTTTGTTAATTATTTAGAAGCTCAAAAACTACTGAATGCGTTTTTTAAAATTACTGATCAGTTGAATTTCTTTCTTACTGTTTGAAGTGTACTTTATCCCTGTGTGTGTAAGAGTGAGCCCATGTGTCTGTTTTTGTTATAAAGTCCTGCTTTGCCACAAATTTGTTGGGTGACTTTGATCAAGACAAAGAACTCCTCAGTGTCCTTATATGTAAAATAGGGATAATGAAAATCACCTTGTTTCAGTAGTGCTTTGAGGCTAGCATCATTAATGTCTGTAAGGCACTTTGAGAACCTTTGGTGGAATGCACTACATGTGTACAGGATAATATTGCTCTGCTAACACTCCTTAGTATACTTGAGAGAAATGAAGGGAGTACACCCAACTGACTGATTGTTATGGACCTGTTATGGACCTGCTCACTTGCACTGTAAATATTTAACAAGAAGAATTTCCCTTCCCTTCATAGAAGTGCTTCACTGTATTTAATATATTTTAAGAAAAGCAATTACATACAGCAACTACCCTCCTACCTGGCCCAATCTGAACCCTGGAGTTCTTCTACTGCATCTTTAAAAGCCTCTGAAGACACAGCAAGATAACATCAAGGTCAACGGCTGCATGTTGGGCGAGATGATCAGTCGCTTACTTTTTTGATGGTAATTCAACAACGTGTTCGTAAGTCCAGAGTGAGTTCTTAGTCCTATTGAGCTAATGGGGGTTTTTGTTCTCTACTGAAGGAGTGAAGGCCCAGATTGTTCAGACCTCCACTGAAGGATCAATCCAAAGTTCTCTCAAGGAAGAAAGTTTGAATAGCACTATGACAGGATTTTAAGAAGCACTCAGTGTTGGCCCAACTCTTCTACCATTAAAGTCAATGGGAAAAATTTTTGCTTGACTTCAATGGGAGCAAAATTAGGCCTACAGTGAGTGCTTTTGAAAAATCCCACCCTGAGAGTGGGCCAAACCAGTGCTGCAAGTACTTGAACTGGTTTTTGTTTTCACAGCTGAATTCAGGTGAATTATGTCAATCCTGCAACAAAAAGAAAGTACTTTTCAAAGCAAATGCAGTATGTACTTTTATCAAGAGCTTTTGTATTCAACTGCTGTCTCCAAAATGGATGTTTTATCCCTTTTGGGGAGGCTGTAGTAGCCTCTGAAGTAATGGGCTTGTGTACACAAAAATACCTAGTGAATTTAAAGGTAACAATTTAAAGGCGGTAGCCTTGGGCCATCAGGATGACTTAGTAGCATGGTTGTCTTAGGACCAACAATATATTTATTGTAGGATTTTTTCTTGGAATTAGCTTCCTGGGGCCTACAGGTGCTAATTAAATCCTCTAGTATTTATAAAGGAAAGGACTTCAGTCTCCAAAACTGCCAGTCAAAACACTAAAGCCTTTCACAAGCCATAAATTTACTTATAAATAGAAAGCATCATTGGGGTGGTTGTAAAACTCTCTCTGAGGACGGTCTGTTCTGCAGCACCAACAAATCAGCAAAAGGGATGGTTGTGATATTATGGTCAATGCCTTTGTGGTAAGAATTTCCATTCAGCCAATAAAGGAACTTGTGCTGATGATATAGAACAGCTGCTATCACCTTTCATCAATACCGAGGAGAAAGGAAATACCGGATACTGCAGATGGGAATCTGCTACATGTACACTAGAGATCTGTGTGCATTTCCTGTGATTGTTAATGAAGGACAGTGGGGGTGCTACTGATCTTATTGAAGTATTATTTGTGCTAATGGCCATACCCTAGTGATTGCTATTTATGTTACTGTAGTTTACAGTATCTTTCAGGTAGCCCATTAATTTTTTCAGTAATCCTCACTGAGATGTCCCTGCTGTTACATGTTCTGCTGCACCGAGGATTAGGAGTTATAGAGTAAATTTCTTCCTATTTTCTTCGAAAGTCCCAGCATATTCATCAATACTAATATAGTCTTCTCAACAGATTTCCCTACAAAGCTTCTGCTTATTTATTAACAAATAAATTAATTAATGGGAATCTTCGCCATCAACAGTTCAATCTGTTGGGCCTCGAGGCCTCTTTTTACATCACTTCTGGTGTGGGATGTCTTGAGATTGTGACCACTTCCTTAGATCTCTATCTTGTTTTGAGGTAGTCACTTAAGATTCATTTAAGTTCCTCTTTGTAAATCATTCCTTTTCACATGAACTTCAGAACAGAGACCACTTGTGTATTGGATGGTCATATCTATTGGTAACAGTATGAAATAACAGAGTACAGTTGTGGAATCAGGCCATTTGGCTGGAGAGTAAAGAAAGACAACATAATGTACAGGCAGTAAAAGCTGTGCAGCAATAAGACAAGGGATTCATAGTATCACCTCGTAATTATTTAATGCAACATTGAGTCAAAATATCCCTGTATTGGTTTTATGATTGTAGAAGAGGTTAATTCTGTGGTTATTAATGTCATGAGCCTGTTGGATTCAAAGTAATAATTAATATATATTGATGCTTTGGGGAAAGTATGGTCCGGTACGGACCCCGGATTTGGCTTGTATTATTAGAAAGAAATATGTCTCCCAGCCTGTTCTCTCAGGCTGCTGAGTTTGTGCTAATTGAAGCAGGCCTGTTAGTTTGCAAGGTCTGTGCTAATTGTAGAAAAACATCCAGAGACAAAGAGTCTGTTCTAAAAGCAATAAGATAACAACATGTTACAAATGTTTTTCTGAACTCAAGAACAAAATTTGTTGTTCCTCCACTTTTACATTCCTGTCTTGCTTGGTTTTTTTTCATGTGTAATAAGTGGCATGGATAGATTCACTGGAGTCTGTCATGCCTCAAGGATTTGAGAATAGTTATGTTAAAGAATGCATAGGTAATAAAATGTAGGAAGTATGTTAAGTAAAATAGGGTGTGATTGCGGATGTATGTTTGAATGAGTAATAAAAGGCTGAAGTGCCAGACTAATAAATAACACTACATCTAGAGGAAAAACCAATAGGCCAAAGAATAAGAATGTGTTGGGTAAGATAACTGGATAACCGGGAGGGCAAGCCGGATCCACCCCCAACTGCCCCACGGACAGGGGGTGCCGAAGAACTGAAGAATAAGATAACAACAAGCCGTCATTGCTGTGCCATCTGCGTGATTGACTATAATTTCAAATGTGAGAACAGTGATTGATTATCACTTCAAATGTGAAAACAGCATGATGAAGCAAACCCTATAGATCTGAATGAGGATGAATCTCTATAAAGACAGACTCTAAAAACTGAGAACTTTGAGTCTGGCTCTGCAACCACCCTCCAGGAGCATCGGATGCACACCTGAAAAGACTCGGCTCCATCCTCGTGTCCAAGCCACCTGGCCAGTGACTTGGTATGAGCAACTATTAGGCTGGTAACTATATCAACAACCTTGCAGAACTGTGTGTGTGTGTGTGTAGAATGTTATAGCTATAACTGATTAATTCTTTCTGTGTTCACAATAAACACGTATTGCCCTTTCTCAGGGTTTCTCAAACAGGGGTCGCCGCTTCTGTAGGGAAAGCCCTTGGCGGGCTGGGCCAGTGTGTTTACCTGCCCCATCCGCAGGTCCAGCTGATCGTGGCTCCCACTGGCCACGGATCGCTGCTCCGGGCCAATGGGAGTTGCTGGAAGCGGCGGCCAGTACGTCCCTCGGCCCACGCCACTTCCAGCCGCTCCCATTGGCCCAGAGCAGCCATCCGCGGCCAGAGGGAGCCATGATCAGCTGGAACTGCGGACAGGGCAGGTAAACACACCGGCCTGGCCCACCGGGGCTTTCTCTACAGAAGCAGCGACCCCTGTTTGAGAAACCCTGCCTTATCTATTAAATAAGATCCTGCTGGTTTTCATTTTCTAAGTATAACAAGCCTGATGTGTGAGCTGATTGTTTCAGCTGGTTCTCCAGGATATTCAGTGGTAGTTTATCTACTTCGTGTTTATAGGAGATGATGGTGGCCATGTTACTACATGAGGGTTGGAGGTGAGGCAAAGGGAAGTTCTGAATCTAACCCCAAACTTCGGGACTGATAGCACTGCAGAGGAAGCATACAGCACCCCAGTGAGAAAACAGTGTGTTATGTAATTTACTAGTTACCTGCACTGGCTAACACAAGCAACAGCATTAACAGGCTCTGGGTGAGTCAGGGCCACATAGCGGGGAGTTGGGGTTTGCCTCAGGACCCCATTTGAGAGGGACCCCAAAATGACAGACGGGTGGCCAGGCCAAATTTGAGCAGCACTGTGATTTGGAGCATGGATTTGCAGTGTCATTCAGGTTTGGCACCTGCCACTGATAGTGCAGGGAGCGATTCACCTGCCCCAGCTAGACCCCAGATCCGACTATCACTGTGTTGGCAACATTACACCAGGCCTGAGGAGAGCCCAGAGCTACGGTCAGGGATGCCCACCATGGTATAACTCCCCCTCCCCATCTCTGAAGGGAGGGCAGTAACCCTCATAGGCCTGGGCCCTCTCTGACACCCACCCTGTCCCCTATTCTTGAACTCTTTCATTTTCATGGTCATTTTTGGAAGGGTGAGGGCCTCCGTTTCAGATTTTGCCCCAGGCCTCCAAAACCTCTGAACAGCCCTGGGGGGAATTGCATTCAGTTCTTCTCTGTTGCAGAGAGGGTCACCACTGCAAGAGGTCACTGAAGGAGGAAAGATAGGGGTTTTTTTTTAAAAAAAGTGGGGGGAAGACTGGTGAAGGGGAGAGAATTTTGTTTCCCAGTATGGAAAGGAGGATTATTGAGGGGGTTGGGAGTCTGTTCTGAGGTAGGAGAAATCTGAAGACACGAGTGTGTAAGAGCAGGAGACCTTATTGTTAATGACAGAGGACACTGTCTGAGGGAGAAAGGGACAGTTTTCATTTGGAATAAAAAAATGTATCAGTGGTTTTTCCATTGCTGATGTTGGGTGTTTTCATTTAGAAAAAAATATTTCACTGCCAACACTAAAAGCAGGACAAGAAACCTTTGAAGCAGATTAAAAGCAGTTACAGCGTTTCAGTTTGAGCATCACAACTGAACAGATAAAAGTAAAAAATTCTCCAGGCTGTGATCCAAAACCAAAACACAACGGCCGGTATTTTGGTAAATGACGCTGGTTTTTTTCCCATCATCTGTAAAACACTTCCTGTGTGTCTTTTAAACTCTTGTCTAGAATGTTGAGTGAGCAAACACAAAACAACAAGGAGTATCACTGCACTGTATATCTGGCACTTGCAGGCTGATATTTTAAACTTTTTATTAGATACAATCTGATAATGCTGCTTGCACTGTTCAGTTGTACATATCAAATAAGGACACAACTTTGACAAATATGGCTTGCTGCCTCCTCAATTTCTAGTAGAAGTCATGTTACATCCTAAGCTTGAAGAATCCTTTTCCAGGTCTCTGATGGGGTGCACAAATCTCATTCTAAGTCAAGACATGAAGAGTTTGATAGTCCATTCTGGTGCTGGAATTAAATTGTCCTCGCCCTGTAATGCCTGCCAGAAGTGTAAAGCCTAGAAGGAGGGTAGTCTGTGGTTAGTAATCAGGAGGCAACTGGAGATAATGGCTTCAAAGAGCTGGCTGCTTTGATAGACAGAGGATCTGTCTCATAAGTCTGGAGGCAATTGGATCCCAGAGGCTTGAGACATGCAACCAGCAAGAGAAGGAGATTTCCTGGGTGAAAACAAATAGACCACCCATATCCCAGCCTTCCTAGGTCCCTCTTAAAATGTGGTCACTCTAGCCCTTTGTTTGTAGTGCAATTTGGGAAAGCTTGACTGTCCACCAAACCTGATTATCCAGAGGACAAAAAAAGTTGACCAGTGGGATTGTGGAATACCTTTGATGGACTCCCAGAGTCAAGAGAGGCTGTGTCTACACTGCAAAACAATAGAGCTTGAACCCTGCGGCCCAGCTTGATTCAGTTGAGACTTACAGAAAGGCTCCAGCAGTGGAGAGGCAGAGGGACATTACACTGCTAAAATAGCACTGTAAATTTAAATTACTTCTAAAATGGATAACATTGATAAATACTTCAATAGCATGTTAGCAAGGACTTTGTAGCTCCTCTGACATGGAGGAATTCCAGAGAAACATCAGAAGTTCTTCTCATCTTACACTCTGTGTGCCAATATTTGCCTATTGCCAGCTCCACTGAGATTTGGGAACTGTACAGTACTAAACAGTGGGGATATGCTGTGCTCTGTAATACATCTGAAGAAAGGCACTGAAGAGATGTGTTTCATTAGCAGCTGAATGCCGACATTTCACAAATGCCCCTATAGTAAATGTAAATGTAATTATAGAGAGCTGCCACAGCATGCTTTATAAACTAAGGATCATTTTCATTTTGGTGTGCCCCGCGTTCTTGTATGGAAACTGATTAATGTTGTCAGGAGCAACTCTTAGGTTACCGACACATGGGCTTCAACCTGTGCTTATTGAAGTCAATGGCAAAATGTCGTGCACTGAGTCAATTGTTTGCGAATTATAATCTAAAATTTTAGGGGAGAATTTGAATGAAAATGATGTAGAATGGGTTTTAGTACAATGTCAGGAAAGACCTTTAAGAGCAGACAGAGAAACAAATCATAGCCGTAAGGGAAAGCTACAATACAACATACATTCTAAGACTATTTCTAACAGCCAAATGCACAAATAAGATCTGCTACTACAGATGGACTTGAACCAAAGCTCCAGATCTAAACATCTCTAAAGTTTAGAAGAATCTAGATCTGGTTCTGAACTTTGAGTTGGACCCATCTAGAGCTAGTTGGAATTTTTTTTGACAAAACATATTCCAGACTCCTTTAAACATTTTATAAATGAAAAGTTCAATTTTTCTGTTTGAAATGACTTTCCTTTAGAAACGTAATTTATAGTAAAACAATTAAATGTAAAAGGCTGAAATCTAAACAAAATATTTCAAAATTATCAAAACAAAATATGCTGATTGATCCAAACCGTTTGTTTGTTTAAATTGGTTTATGAAAATTTCACTTTTCATCACAGTTTGGGACAGGATTTTTTTTTTTAAATGTCAAAATTTTTCCTGGGACTGGTAAACTGTTTCCTGCCCAGCGCTAGACCCTACTTTATTATGCCTTGGGACTGCCAAACAGTGACATGACAATGTGCAGGCTTTAAATGTTTTCAACTGTTCTGAAAGCTACTTCTCGAGAGACACTAAACTTGAATTTACAAATATTGAGTAATGTTTAAAAAAAAACTATTTTCTGATAGGCAGACCTTTAAATAGCATGTCCTGACCTTTTAAAAATGGGTTCTTTCTTCCTCCTGATGTTTACAAAGGTGTATTGGGTGGATCTGTTAGCAACACTACCAAGTATGCTCAAGCCTAACCCTTCTCGCAGTGCATGTCTGCCTAATGCCTTTAAGTTTCAGCTTTGCTGCTTCTCTTGCTGGTAAACAATCTTGCAGTGCCTGGGGAAGAGTGTTCATGAGAGCGGTATTAACTAGTGTATGAGACAGGAAATGCAACTATCACCAAACAGTGAAAATTATTGTGTGTTCTGGAATGCACAAAGTAAACAAACTGAAAAAATAATTTTGTCTAATCGCCTTCAGTTACATTAATTAGCAACACCAACAGGTACAACATGTTCAGCTAGAAATTTGATTTTCACGTTAACAATATCCTTTTAAAATGCACTAATTATATAGGGCAAAGCATTTTGCTTTGTTAGCTTCCTAGATGGCTAACAGCTTCTGCTGGTAAAACTTCTGACCAGCAAACTACTGGCTGAGACAGAATCACATAACCTCAAATTGTAGAGCCCCAACATAGAGTAAATCTGATATTTGATGGTAGCAGGTATAGGGCTGGTGTTCTATAAAAGGCCAGAGGAAAATGACCCTATATTAGAGACATCTGAATTTGTTGACAACATTGGAAATTATTCTGTAAGCAATTTGGGTCTTTCAGCATGTTTGTATAGGGTCTAGTGTGGTTTGCTCTAGGGGCACCATAACAATATAAATAAACAACAACAATAATGTTATTACAGGTGCACTTTTTTTTTATTCTTCTGCTTTATTATGTGCTGCCAAAAATACTGTAGGAAACAATTTTTGTTGGGGGAGAAGGAAGTAAATGGTGTCAAATTACAAGTATATGAATGTGGTTCTTATACATCCTCAGAGATGCTAGCAACATCCTAAATAAACATTCTGCAAAACTCATTTATTCAAGACCTCTGCTGCAACTATAATTGAAGCTTTGCTACTGACTGAGAGATACATGTGGCTTAGCGTTAATACCAAGAAGTCTCAGCAGAGGGGAACTGAAGTTACAGCACACTTTAGGCAAAAGGACATATTGGAAGATATCATAAAACACACTAGACTGAGACCTTTAGTTGAAAGGAGAAACTATTATTCTTTGAGTTGAAAAGTGACCCGTGGCTTTAGGCATTAGTAATTTTTGATAAATGATCTATCCTTCCCTCTCCCCTTCCCCAAATTGAGGGGCAATGCTTTTCCACCATAAACCTCAATGCTAGACAATACACTTCGTAATTAGTTTATAGCAAGGTAGCTTTCATAGCCTCATATTAGAAAGAAAGTATACTGGAGAGTCTTTAAAAATGGCTTCAATTTATTTGATTGGTTGACACAGTGAGATAACTTTATACCTCTTCAGTCTCTGGAAAAGGCTTGCAGCTTACTACCCTCATTAAATATATTTATATGTTAATAATACATTGATTTAAGATCTTTATTTCCCCTGTTTTATGATGTGGTTGTGGTTTTTTTATCGAATATGTATTCGTATGACTTTTGGCATGTTATGAATGCTACTTTGCTAAAGCATGTTAACTGCTTTGGTCAAGAGCCACGTTAGCTGCTCCATCAATTACACTTTTAAATGCTTGTCACATTAAAAAGCAGCAGCCCTGGGCCATTGAGGATTTTTTTTTTCTTCTTTTTAGGCAAAGATTTTTTTGTGTCCTCTTACTGCTTTTGATCTTCTTCTCCTTCTAGAAACATGCTTGTTTCTTTTATATAGTGGAAAGTTCTTTGTCTAAAGAGAAGCTTTATTACGTATAAAACTCACTGTGAAATCAAAATACTTGAGGTATTTTATTATCATTTGTATTACTGTATATGCAGTGGTTACCATTAAATTATTAATATTTACCAATTGTTATAGCAGAATGGGACAGTAGATGAAATACTGCCATTATTCCTTATAGGGAAATACTATGGTATCTTACCACACAACTCCATGGTATCTATTAGCAAGTGTTAACTTTTCCATGGTGACCGTTGTATACAGTCACACAGAGCAGCCTAAACTATTTTCCCTAAATACATTTCTTGTTGTGCAGAAGCTCTTCTGCTTCTAAGAGACAGGTAAGGAAGATTCTGAAGCAAAATCTCTACCAGCCTTCAAAATCCATGGGTATTTAAAAACACTACCTCTGTGTTCAGTAGGCTAGGGATTATTCCAATCCATTGGATCACAACTGGCATTAAAGGAAATATTATGAAATCAGCATCTTTCATAGAATATGGGAGATGAACCAAAAAATGAGAAGGAAAAGAGAAGGAAACATGTGTGAAGGGAAAAAAGTTAACAGTCCTATGCTTTCTAATGTTTCCCACTAGCTGATCTCAAATAACACAGCTGGCAGACATATGAAAGATTTTATAGTGTATATTTAGGTTTTTCTATGAATTGCACAATAAATAAATACATTTGACATCATAGCCAGCTATGTATTTTGCAAGGATGCCTCCTGACACAGTGGCTGATTATGCTAAAGCAGCTTTCCCTGAAGAAAGCAGTCCATCTGGGAATGATATTACAGTGTGGGCAAATCACCAATTTTAGTGCTAAAACGTTGTGCCCTTCCAGGCACAGTACAGGGAATGGCAGCCAGGAACCTAGAGGAAAAGTAAAATCTCTTATCCACTGCCCAGTTGTTGGGTACTCCTAAGATATATAAAAGGGAACCAGATTCTCTTTAGGGTTACCTGCAGCAACCCTAGTTAATAGCAGACTGCTCTTCCTCTCAATTAAGTTACCACTCAATGAAAGAGCTCAACATCCTCTTTTCTACATGTCTCTAATGGGGCTCAAGCAATTTCTTTACTTTCATAACTGACACAGCAAGCTAAGAGGTGGTGGGGCTATGAACTGCCAAGCCTAGAGGTGCCGAGGCTCAGCCCTGGCACAAATTAAGTGTTACAAATGCTAATGTTACAGTACTGCGTAGCTATTTGAGCCTGTGTAATGTTATTTGGCTTACACATATTTTATTATTTTTGGCTGTTGGTGATAGTTGGATTAAAATTATTTCCAGATTATACTAAAGGCAACCCTAAACTTAATGAGTGCTGTTCATTGACCATAATAAAACAAAATTTTAAAAAGGCCATATATCAAACTGCGAGGAAGCCATTAAAAAAACTGCAGCATTATTGGCTTAAAGCAACTACTGAACCTTGGGAAGAGATTTGTTCCACGTTTCTTATGACACTGTAAAATCACCAAGGATATAAACCAGTCATTGGCACTCTTTCAAAAAACACATCATTGTAACCCATTATAACAATACCACTGCGATGTGCGCACATAATATTTATAAAAGCAAGGCTATGAAACCAACTGACAGCTGTGATGTATCATTTTATAAAAGAGAATATACATGACAAAATGTTTCAAAATGAACACTAAAAAAAGATACTGCCAATGTTAAAACAATTCAGCTTTTCCTGCATTTCAGCATCAGCTGGGGCTTCCCCGGAATATGCTTGTGGATGACCTTTTTAAGGATATATATCATATAATCATGTATTTACTCTGTTTTCAGACACTCTTCTATTTCTGTGATGAATGCTGTGTACTGTATATGGTTATTATAACACTGTGTAATACTCTGTTGGGTTTTCAACTGTCTTGTTTTTCTTATAGAAACCAGACACATCAATGGCACATCAACCTGACTTCTTCCTACAAAAGATGACAGACTACTGGCCTCAGCAGTATGGATGCTTTACCTGGACTCGTAGGGGAAGACACACCTGAGACCCTGAAAGGGGGCTCTTTCCCTGCTTCCTCAGCTATATGGCTATGTCCTTGTGAGCCCCAGGAAGATGCAGCATGTCCTACCATGCTTCCTGACTGTGTCACAGCTGATTGATTCATACATGTCCAGGGGAGGGCTTATAAACTTTTTCCCTTCATGCGGCTCCCAGTGGCACCATGGGGTTTGCTGTTGTCAGCTTTTCCTCCACTGGGATCAACATAGGACCAGGTTTCTGGGCCTGCCGGGAGTATTGACCAATCGCTTTAATAGGAGCAGAAAGGAGGGAGTTTCCCCTCATTGCTGAATTGGCCATAGTGGCAAGTGGTTTTTCACCTTGCTCTCAGTGTCATGGGGTCCCTAGGACTCCAGGAGGTTGTGTTAATATTCTTCTGTTGGTTGCAAACATGCATGTGGCCAATGTGGATAAAGGGGTCCATCAATCCCAGCTAAACCTGAGCACAGGACCAAGAATAGGAGAAGGTATCCCCTGCAGAAGATGCAGTCAGGATGATCTCCAGTGATGGGTACAGCAAGGAACTCTCTCTCCCCTATGTAACTTGTATCCTCATGTGAGAGAAGAGGAGCAAAGGATTCAGCACTGGTGTTGGAACATTTCTTTTAATTCGGGGGGGGGGGGGGACGAGGGCGATTCAAGGAGGTGGCCCCCTCACTGATAGTCCTGCAAACTAAGTGAGAGTGGATCTACACTGGCCTTGTTCCTGCCTGGTATTTTATTAGAGTTGAATCAATAAAGTTGCGGCCTATTTAAAACACATTACTATATTGTTTTGCTTTTCTTCCTGCTGTGTCTGGGTCAATCACCCTTTGCCACCAGACACAAGAGGCCCCAAGATGCAACTGCTGGTTTTGTTCAGCACAAAGGGGGCAAATATAAAATGACTTTTTTTAAATCATTAACCTTACTGAATTCATCAGCATTTGCATGAATGCTCAGATTTGACCCCAGGGGTATCAGCAAGCCAAATTTGAATTACTTATATGCAAATATATTTCTGAATCAGACATTTCATTATTTGACCCATTCTATCCAAGGTAGCTGTCTCTTCTTAGCAATAAAATGACTTTTGCAGAAGGCCTGACCCATCTTAGCCTTTAATTCTTGAATAACGAGCATGTTCTGAAAGACTGTCTAAAGGAATGGTGCATAAAAGACTGGTGCTAGTGTGCCCCAGGCTTAACATGCTGTACCAACTGGCAGTTAAAATGGCATCAAATCTGCTAAAGGTTTAGGTTCATAAACATGCCTCAAAGTAGCCTCCTTTAACTCCCATATTTGTCATTTGTATATGGTCGTGATATTTCATTCAAAGCATGCCTTGCAAGATACCATATGATCTGTTGAAACTCATTGTTCTGTCAATATATGCGTATCATCACTGTATATGGAATTATGATATTCTGCTACATGGTTATTATTGAAATATGGTGTGTGTCCCGGGAGACACCCACAGCTAGCTCTCCAGTAGCAACAAAGGAGGTGACTCTCACCCAAGCAGGCGTTTAGTGGCCATCACGAGCCATTGACCAGCAGGGAATTGTAAACAAGAGATTTACAATTCTGTAAGAGACCGGTGTGCAAACACCACACAATGAAGATTTTTTTTCAATGCTGTGACTCAGCAAGGCCCACCAGGACATATCTAGGCCAGTAGCTTTCCTGGGACATGAATTGAAAATATAACATAAGGAACGGTGGTATCATGAGATGACCTCTCCTCCTCCTCCGCCTACTCTGAAGGCAACAAGAATGCTGGGAAGACAAAGATTTTGAACTGGGGAGATTGGTCTCAGGCTGAGAAGGGAATTCAGCCTGTGTTTTAAAAGCTGTAACCTGCTGCAACATTCAGTGGGGTGAGAAGAGCTGTTTAAATTCTAAACTTTATCAGACTAAGTAAGATTTGACTCAGACTGTGATTTTACTTTTATTTCTTTTGTAACTATCTTTATCTCATATGCCTACCGCTTACAATCACTTAAAATTAATCTTTCTTAGTTAATAAACTTATTTTAATGTTTTATCCTTACTGGTAAATTTGTCTAAAGTGCTTGGGGAATCTGCTCAGATTACAAAGGCTAGTGCATGTCCACTATTCTTTGTGGAAGTGGCAAACAATTAATGAGCTTGCATTGTTCAAGAGAAGGTTTTTAGCAATGTAAGATGGTACATTTGTGGGCTGCAAAACTGGGAGAATTTGTTGGTGTCTCCCAATATATAGTTCATGAGTGGCTTAGAGAGTATTCATGCAACTTAGCTGGGTATGTCCCTGCATGTTGTTGACTGAGTGATCACAGCATCCGGAGAAGTATGCTGCTTGTCACTGGCAAAACATCATAAGAGACAGCCCAGGCTGGAAAGTTAAGGGGGCATAGTGATCCCACAATTCTGGGATCCCATCACACACACATTTTCAAAAACAACTTATAATATCAGTGGTGAGTGTAAAATTGCATGTTACTTTATTTGTATCCTGTGATTGAACCCATTTAGAAGGCTAAGTTACAAATTCCACCTGTAAACTTTAAGTGCAAATATGTGCCCACATATGCAAGTACAACATTGCATCTGCAATATTACAGCCCAGGCTGAGGCCTGCTCAGAATTAGGGCTGTAATATTTATTTTTTATTGGGCCATCTCTGAAATAACTGTTGGTCACAATCTAGATCTAGGACAAAGATCCAGGCTTCTTGCTATTAGTAATAAGACATCATGCATCTGACTGGAATGCAGCAAAAGAATAAGTAAAAATTAGTACACATTTGGTAACAATTTGATTCCAAGTTTATCTTTTTTTCAGGAAGGATTAATGATCAATACTGGAAGATGTAATCTGACTTCAACCTGAATAACAGAAAATCTGCTCTTTACATTTAAATTTATAAAGTTAAAGATGGATTTAGAAAGTGGCAATTAGTTTTTTAATAAGACATAGGAAAACACTTTCATTTTCATCTGACCAAAATGATACTTGCTTAACACTTTATTTTAACATCTGTACAAAAGTCATCTTAAAGTTTAGGTACAAGATTCTCTGTAGGTTGAGAATAATCTATAAAATGACAAATAAGATGTAAAGAATCCTGAATGTATTTGTCAGGCATATTATAAACAAAATCCAGAGATCACCCTGGTTCTGGGTCAAAATTGCACAAGAACAGCCAATAAGATTTCACAGTCAATTTATTTTTTAACCCTGATTCAACCTCAAATTTGAACCCTAAATCTCATGCTAATCTGTATAAAGCCACCACTTTCTAAGCCCCTTTTCAGAATTGGTCTCAGCAAACTAGTTGAAAAGTTTTTTTTAAAAAAACTATAACTGTCTATTGTCAGATACTCCTGGGTATGAATCTCTGCTGTAAGTGCCTGTATGATAGTTGTGTTTAGTGTGGGGGGAGGGGCTGAATATTGTTTAGTCTGAATATTGACAAACATTTAAAAAATGGCCTTAATGCTAACGAAGAAGGGAAATAAACACTCTATTGTCAAAGGGTCCAAGTCTCAGCCACCAGAACATACACAATCATCCAGGAATCACAAGTCTCCTAGAAAGCATCGCCACAGCCTAATATCCATTAAAACTTGGTGACGGGCAGAAATGGAGATTTGATGTTCCGGTTCAGACTCAAGGGGAAGTTGTCTTTAAATTTCAAAATGCACAACAAAGATAGAGTGGGCAGAGATGTGTCGTGTTTTGAGGCTACATTCTCAAGGTCAACTTGCTTTTAATGACTTCAACCAGAGCCTCACTGAAAGCAAGAAGCACATGGACTAACAAAAAGGACGTTGTGTGCGGTTTTTGGCTTCTGTCCACCCTCTTCACTTAGGGTTTTTTGGGTTTTTTGTTTTTTTTTAAATTTCTATAGGCATTTATAATATTTATTCTTAAAACAATATATTTCTCAAATGGCAGATTATGTTTCCATAACCTCTTCTGCATTAAGCGCAAGATATAGAAAGAAGCATTTTCCAGCTGGGTGGGAGTCCTCTGTCTCAGGATAAATTCTAATAAATGCCTACAATTTATAATTGATACTTTCAGGATAGTCTCAAAGAATTTCAAGCAATCTAGAATTTAACAGCAATCAACAGACTCAAGACAAAGTGAAATGATTACAGCGGAACATGCTGAAAAGTGAAGTTTAAATTGATGTTGCATATTATTCATTTTGACAACTGCAAACTCATATTAAAGATAGCAAAGACTGAGGCAACAGAAACTAGAAGGGGTAATACTAATTTATTACTAACAGAAAAACAAATTTGAATTTGAACGGATGCATATACTGCTCCGTAAGAATTATAAAATACATTGCAGTTCTCTAGCACCTTTGATCAAGAGAGGGCCCAAAATGCTTTTCACGCTTTCTGTACAATGGTAACCTGAACACCTACCACTGACACAGCTGTCCCTGGGTGGAACTACAGCAGGCTTTTTGCAACAGCAAATCAACACAATAATGATTAGGAGGCAAAGTGAGAAACATCTTATGCTGAAACTGCACAAGAAGTGTAGGTAGATTGGTGTGGAAACATGTTTTAGTGCTTGGAATTAGAGGGACTGGCTTTCAGAAAAATCTAGAATAAACTCCTGACCACGCTACACATTTACAGTGTGATGTTAGGCAAGTCACTTAATTTACCTGTTCCTCGGTGTCCCCCTCTTTAGAACGGGAATAATACTTTCCCACCCAATTTGTTGTGAGATTTAATTCATTAATACATACAAGTTTAGGAGCTCCTTGGCTGCAAGGTGAGGCATAAATTCATAGTATTAGAACTCAGAGCCTTTGTTTAGTTTCTTCCTAAGTCATAACATAAGAACATAAGTCCAGCACCTCCAGTAAAACAAACAAACAAAAAAAACCACATGTCCACTTTCATCTTACATGGGCAATGATCCAGTACTAACACAGTGGGCAGAGTGCACCTCCTGAGTCAGCAGCAATACCACTCACTAAAATGCCTGGTTTTTGTTTTTAAGATCACCTATCCAATTACTGATCAGGCAGAACCCTGCTTATCTTATGAGAGCTGAAAAGATCAAAGCAGAAGGTACTATGGCTGCAGGCCCTTTCTCTTTTAGATGAGGCTAAATTCCCCTTTTTAAATTAACTACCTACATCTGGACTGAATGGGAACTTATCTTTGAATCTTCTCCAAACAAAGAAGAATCAACTGTTCCCATTTTTAGCGAGAGGAAGAAATTTAATGGTAGTAGGAATTCATTCTAATATCACCCCTGCCATACCTGAAAGCAAAACAGCTGTTACTACAAAGGGCCTGGTGCAAATAGGTAGTGCCAGCTTTCAGGTTTCAGCTAAACTGACCTTCAGGTTATCAGAGTGGTCCGCCATGGCCAATCCCAAAACATTTCCTTACAAAAATCAAGGAGCTACAAGAGACTTGCTTAACTTCACCATTCAGATCCATCCATCCTGTTCCTTCCTCCTTTTACTGTCTGTTTAATAGGTTACAAGCTCTTTGGGACAAATATCTTGTCATCTTGTGCTGACTGTAACGTGGGCACTGCAGAAATAATAAACACTCACTTAGAACCAGAGATGTCATTTTCTGTTAGGCCACCTGATTCTAATCCCAGGCACATCAGTTACCAAGTGGTAGCTCATGGTAATGGTTAAAGAGGGATTGTAGTCAGGCAGTTCTAGCCTAGTGTAGCTGCACTTCAGTGTTTGGGAGGGGTTGGAGGAAGTGATCCCTGACAATAAATACTCTCTGTAAAAGGCTTTGGAATCCTTCAGTGTGAAGTCACTGTTGTAAATGTAAATGCCTACATAATTTGGGTACATCTAACCAGAGGTACTGTAAGAATGGTGGCAAGTTGACGGCCGCGGTTCCCCCGTCGACTGCGCTTACTCCTCCTGCCGAGATGGAGTATGGGCGTCGATTAGCGGATCAATTTATCGCATCCAGACAAGACGCGATAAATCAATCCCTGATACATCGGACACTACACGCCGATCCGGCGGGTAGTATAGACATACCCATAGACTTTGTTTTTTTGTTTGGATTTATTTGGGTATTCCAGAAAGGGGTGGGCTATAGGGCTAAGATACAGAGGTTGCAAATTGCAATGCCTGATGTCGGGGGCACTGTGGCAGTGGGGGCTATCACTTTAAGGTACATCTAAAAAAATTGTAAATGGAAAACCAACACTAAGCCTTCCTCGTATGGAAGAAAGGACATGGCAACGCAGGCTCAGAACCACTGTTTTAGAATTTTATTTTGCCAAACATCTTTGTTCCCCATACTCCAAGAACTGCTTTATTCACTTAGTTCCAGAGTGTGAATTCCCAGTGGGGAGCAGTTATTTACCCAAGCAGTCTCATTGCCTTCTATGGGACCACTCAGGTGAATAAATTGCTTACCAAAGGGGATCAACAAGATACTGGGACAAAATGGGTCAGCATTTCTTGGGGCACTGCTGTCCCACAGATAAGATGACCAGTGTATCAAAATGAACAAAACAGGACAACTGCCATTCAGGGTTGGTGGGGTGACACCTCTCAGAGCTTTATAGATAATTAGGAAATAGTTTAATTACAGCACCAATAAGATACTTCATTATTTAAACATAAACAAAAACGTGATTTCGAGTTTTTCCAACTTCAAAGCTGATAAAACATCAAAATGTCAATTTTTTAATTAAAAAAAACCCATCAACGTTTATTTTAGAGTAACCCTAAAATACAAGCTGCTCCATTCATACATCACACCATCCTGGCCCTGTCTCCCACCCCCTTCTCAGCTGGGGGCTGGTGCTTCTCTCCCTCTCCAGTATGGAGCCCGTTTTCCACACTCATCCCCTTCTTTGCTACGCCTGGCTGGGCCTTGCTCCTGCTGCCCTGATGCTGTTGCCCTAGCTGGGCCCAACTCCTGCAGCTTTGGTAGTGATGCTGGTGCCACCCACCAGTCCCCAGAGGTAGTAGTCTGGTGCTGCCACTGCCACTAGTGGCCTCTTCCTGAAAGTGTGGCAGGGGCTATGTCACATGGCTTCCCAGAGTTTGCCACTGTGCCATCTGCTAGTGAGGGATGTGGGGGAGTTGTGAACTATAAAATAGGACATTAATATATGGGGTTTTACAGCTCCATATTTCCAGGATGGAGAGCTGAAAAATGGAACTGTCCAGGGAAAATACAAAGGCCTGGTCACTTTACCCATAGAAATACCTGTAGGGTGAAGGAATAATGCTGTAGAGAGCAGCCATCCTTCCCACTCACCTCAACTGTTATTATTCAGTTTTAGGTTTTTATACCACACCAATCCCCATGGTGTCTGAGCACCTTCTGTCCCCCTATACCACACTGAACCTCTGCTTCCATGGTGTGAGCAGTGGGATGAGAGGGAACAAGCCAACAGTCCCTAACTCTTCCCACCCTACTCAGCCCCCTAAGACTAACCTACTAGACCTAGGTCTCCTTTGCTCATGAAAGCAGACAGACAATCTAGCCTCCCGTGAAATGTACCCAGCAAACCAGTTTAATTCCAAGGAACAGTGCTGTGTTATTAAAGACCCATAATCTGTCATAGTCAAGTGAGAAACTAAATAATTCACATCCTAAAATCATGCATTGTTTTTAAAAGATATTCAGTACATAAACCACATTCTTGGTCCTGCTAGTGAAGGCAGGGGGCTGGACTCGATGACCTTTCGGGGTCCCTTCCAGTTCTAGGAGATAGGATATCTCCAATTATTTATTTAAACCGTGTTATGAAATTGACTTTAAGCCAGGAAATTCTATTTAAATAAACATAAAAAAAATGTGGAACAGCATACTTTAACGTTTGAGGCCAGAAGGATCAGACCTAACCTAGAATTTCCTGAATCATGTGGTCTAATGTATATTAAATATTGTTTTTAAAATTGTTAAGTAAATATGTAATAAACTATGAATCCATTAGAAGAGGAACTGGTCTTTTCAAATAAATTCATTAATCTTCAAATATTGAATATTATAACACAGTCAAATATTACATTACTCTTTATCTAAGTGAACATATAGTTTCAAGATATATTTAGGAAGGAAATGTGTGTTTATTGATTGTATGAGTGAAATTACTTTAATTAAGGAAACAGGCTCACTGCCAAAAAGTGCATACATAGCTATTAGTGTGAGCTGCTTACTATAACAGCCCAAGAAGGCAAAAGCAGATGTCTAAGTCGGCTACAGCATACATTCTGGTCAGACAAATCCTAATACTGTATCTTTTGTGACACATAGATTCTCTTCACTTTGAAAGCAAACTCCACTAAACACAACTCTGATCTTAGTTTTTCTGCAGAATGCTATGTAAAAACCCTTTAAGCTTGAAAGCAAAACTTGTGAGTCCTCTAACTGAGCAAGATTCTGCTGTGAAGATTTTGGGGTCATATGATAAATACAATGCATCTCACCATTTCAAGATGGAATATGGAGAAGAAAAGCTGGGATCCTTTCAAAGAGGCAATGTAAATACCTTCCTGTTAGCTTGCACTCTTCTAAAAATGGTGGTGATGCATTACGTTTTTCTCCAGGTTTGGCTGAGGTTACATTTCATGTTCAAAGATAAAGGGAGTAGTTGGGAACCAACAATATTAAGATTGTGCAATATGTTTTTGGCTACTGTCACTTACAAAGTTCTAGATGTTTCAGTTCCTTGTGTGAAACATTAAACTGAAAATACTTCACAAACAACAGTAATAACTAGAGAAGATGAAATGTCAGTTGTTCGTATTTGATTTATTTCATATCTGCATTCAAACATTCTGATCTGTATTCACACCTCTTAGTCTAGGCCTTGGTCTAGGAATCCCAGGGGAATTTTAACAATTCCTCTGGTACATCTTGGTTCAAGTTGTTTGGCAAACAACAAAATAGCCCCTCTCCTGGTATTTTAGTGCTTCCACACAAAACCAAGGAGAGGAACTCCAGAAAAATGAAAAAAGTTAGTTTTGTGACCTTCAGGAAAAAGTTAGTTTGGGATATAGTATGATTTTAAGGGGAAGGCTCAGTGAGCAACTTCTCCAGAATGGCTCATATGTCATCTCTCCAATTCAGAACTGAACCTTAGCTTGGTATTAAGTGTGGTACTGTGCTGGTTGAGTTGTCCTGTTCTGGATGAGAAGTAAAACTGTTCTAAGTATAGGGGCATACTATATTATGGTGTCTCTGTTCAATGATAGCTAGTGAGAGTATGTATCTGTGAATCACACCAAATATGTACAAGTCTGGGTAATAGCCATATAATAAATTGCATTTGTTGTGCAACTCTGACTAGGTAGCCTGCTCTCTGCCCACTAATCCACATCCCTGGGATTAATTCTAACATTCTAAACCCCTGATCAGACCACGCTATCCATTTTTATTTAAACCAACCTGCCAAACAGAGGTTCCAGTCTTTCCCCTCCATGGTAGAAATGGGATTTTTATACTACTGAAAATGGGAGAACCCTTGTTTTCAAATGCTTGCTTCTAGCCATGGAAAGTGTCGCAATATCAGAATTTAAATTTATAGCACTTATATTTCGAAAAAACTAGAGATATTTCAAATAGGTTAATTTTACATTTTCTCTCCCTTTGAGCCCTGCATAACTGAAATGAAATCTTTCCCCCCCCCCCCACTGATTTCGGTGAGGCCAGGATTTCACTCAGATTCTGCATGAGGCAGTATAAAAGAAATATATTTTTAAAAGATTAAACACTCAAGCAGCTTTGCAGTGAAGCAGTATATTCAGAGCACACGAAGGTGTGGAATGGTATAAAGGGTTTATCAACACTTGTCTGCTCAGGGTATTCTCATTCTTGATTAATGCAGCAATCACAGATGAGTGCCAATAAAATCTTTATATCATACCACAGAATCATGGTTTTCATTATATACAGTGTAAAAATGAAACAATTTTTAATATTTATAGTGTAAATTATATATACACACTCATCTATAACACACACATGCTCACACACTCACGTGTATGGATCGCTCCCATTCGACTTCAAAGTATCAGACTGAACCCAGGACATCTGTAAAACCAGAAGCCAGTATTTAGCATACTTTTGACAAGTCATCAATAAACATCTGTATTGAGCCTTGGAGAAAGGCTGTGCAAAGGTCCTCTGGAGTCCAGAGAAGACATATAACCAACGGCTGCTTTGGATTAAATCATTTTACAGATTTGAAGACATAGTTGGGATTTTAGAGCTGTAGACGTGTAGTACATTGAGTCACCAGTAAGGGGAACCCTCTTTGCAGTAAACCTTCAAGCCTTTACTGCTTTGATTGAAAGTGTGGTTATAAAGATAATGTGACATTTTGGTTCCAAAAAAAATTATGTTTAATCAGAAGGCAACCAGAGATAAGCAGTTTAAAATGAAATCTGAATTACAATTTCAAGTCTCCACTTTTTTATACTTCTCAATGAGATTGAAGAGGAAAAGTGAATGAACCTGCATATCAAATACAGACATTAACCCATAACAATCTTAAATGAAAGAAAAATAGAGGGAATAGGTTTTGTCTCCAGGTTTTAAAATATATCATATTACTCAGAACTTCAGAATAAATTTCTCTATTAACTGGCATTCTTATTAAAATAATGGAAAATAAATGGTTTATATGATAACATAAAACTTAGTAATTTTACCCATAACCGAATCAATCTGTATTTTTAGAGTCAGAAGAACACAACAATTTGGAAACCTAGAAATTAAGTATTCTGATCATTAATAGTCCTGGGTAAATATAAAGATAAGCCTTGCTAATATAGGTGCACCAGGGTCAACTCCTGAAAAAAGGATAGTTTGAGACCCATCATTAACCCTTTTGCCGCCCTGTGTATGTTTGATTCATGACTAGATTGCTATGTTTGTGGCCTATGATCATACAACGAGCATCTCCAGAAATGATAAAATGTTAATATGGTGCAATGGACACAGTGTGAATATTTGTATCCTGAATGGGCAGTAGGGGTGGTAGTCACAGGTTGAATAGATGTGGTATATGTTGAAGAATGGTATGTATTGCAGCACCTATTTTGATGAATAATCCAGCAATAGACTCACTTATATCAAATGTGAGATACTATGGAATTGTTGCAACCAACGTGCAAAGAATCACCTCCTCTCCCTTTCCAAGTGAGTATTCTTCCATTCAACTCAGGCTAGCAAAAACTCTTCATTTAGCCAGATTTTTTTCCCTAGTGGTAAATATTTAACTATATGGAACCACGGGCTAGTGCAGAGATTTAATGCAGGCATAAAATCTAAAAGTAAATACCACTCTCAGTCAGAAACCAGAATTTCTGCCATGGTTGGTCAAATACCCTTCTCTCCAGACGTCCAGTGAGAATGGCTGCCTTTTTCTAACTTTTGAATACACCATAAATGCACTACACAGGCTGACAGCACATCAATATTAATTAATAATTCACAACTCTGTCCAACTTTTTCCCTACATGTAATCACAACTCTAAATCTTTGGAAGCCTTCCTTTATCTAGCAGGAGAGAAAAACCATTTCACTTCTTCCACCCTGCATTGTTTTCAGTCTCTTCTTAGGTGCATCAGCAAATATATGGGAAAGTCTCTCTTGGATGTTTTTAAATGTGCAAATGCTTAATGCTGTAATGCAGTTACATATTGCAAATGTGTGCTGTTATTCCTCACTGGAGCCATTCCTAGGATACACCATATTTTATTTATAAAAATGTTAGGTAAGTGGAATGCTTTCACCAGCTGCACCTAGTTAGGAAGTTGGAGCCCTCGCTTTCAAATATGGATCTTGCTCCTGTAATGTAATCCATGCATTCATCACCTCATGATGAGCCACTGCAATGTGCTATATGTAAGGTTACACCCTAAATCTACTCAGAGAGTGAAGTTGGTGGATCACTGATTTTAGTGAATCACTTATTAAGTGGCGTACCCTGCTAGCAGGGCAGCTCCTGTGCTCCCATAGCTGCACTGGCTGTAGCTGCAGTGCCTGCCTATTGGTCTCTAGGAGAAGCTGAAGGTCTTGATTTGACATATGAAGCCCCAGACAGCCTAGGGCATCACCTCTCTTCCTGAGCATACTTCTACGGTGAAGGTCAGCAGCTCTTGCAAAAGTGCCATAGTTATTTAATTATCACAAGAGAGAGAGGATGGCAGATACAACATTGTCTGTGAGGGGTCTTTGGCTCTGGAATTCACACCCTCATTGGTCCAAAATTGATTGATAAGTATGGAGGGCTGAGGATATGTGGTGCACTGGGATGGGATGCATCTTGCACATGTATGTACTAGCTGATATCTTAATTGCAATGCTGAAGCAGGGTCAGTGTCCCCTGCTGTAACCACAGGACAAAACTTCTTCTCTGTGGCAGTGGTTTCCTTACCAAGAAATAACAACACATTTATTTGATTTCTTCATAGGTATTTCTATTGCACTCCTCACTGTATCATCTGAGCACCTCAAAGACACCAGTGAATTAAATCTCACCCCTGAGAAACAGGAAAGCATTATCTTCCCCATACATCACAGCCTTCCTTCTAAACAGCACATCCCTGCTCAAAAGACTTCTTTGGCTTCTATGACCTTCCCAGGCCATGGATTTATCCTTCCCAGGCTCTGTCCATCTCTCTGAACTCCTGTCTTCCTACTCACCACACAAACCTACAGCCTTTTAAAATGACTGGTTGGAATCCTGGTCCCATTTAAGTCAATGGAAGTGTTGCTATTAAGTACAATAGGATTCCTTTCTGTTCCTTTTTAGCTCTCCAGAGTAGCCATAGGCTATTTCTGAGGTTGTACCAAAAATCTGAGACAATTTCTTTACTTGTCTATATTTCAACGATTCCATGCTTTCCTGGTACCATCTGAAAACCTACTAATGTCCTGGGATTCTTAGCTATGTCTCGAATCATTCAAATACTGGGCTCTGGGATCTTCATTCTCCTTATAATAAAAATCACCTTGCCAAACAAGCATCAATTCATCCTCTACTGGAACGCAGTCACATCTGAGATGGAACACACACACACACACACACAAATAAATGTTCACCCATTCATATCAGTGCTATAAATTAGCTTAGGGAATGCGTGCTATGGGGGAGCAGCTCAGGGAGGGAAAGAGTCTTAATGGCACCATCTAGCCTCATGGTTCAGCACTGATAAAAGGGGAAAACTGCTCCTGACTGCATTTCCACCACCCAGCTTTCCATGGCAATCTCCCAGCCACGCACTAAGCAGACCCATACTTGCTTAACTAATGACGTCTGATGAGATCACATCCAGAAGCAAGGCAGCTACTAAGCATAAACTTCTTGAAACTTGACAATTTTACTTTTTTTAAGATCTTTCCCAGTATATCAACACCTACCATGTATATGGTATTTTGTAATACAAATACTTTCGATGCATTGACTGTGAACCGTTTTTTTAAAATTCCTTGTGAAACCTACTAACAGACTATACTGATTCTGTATAAAACTCAATGCCAAGCAAATTTCCATTATCAAACTTATTTTCAAAATTTGCACAGATCAGCACACTTGGATTAAGTCAAGAACATAATGGGATTTGATAGAGAAAAAGGCCTTTTTCTATTATTGTGACTGAAAGCAAGCATGTAGGAAGACAAGGCCCTCTCTTCAAAGACCTTACAAATGAAACAGATAACCAGGAGATGAGAGAGGGAGAAAAATGCAATATAAAGGCAGAGTAAGATAGTGGTGACGGTTAGAATGCATCTCAGTTCCATGGTTTTTATTTGGATTTCTTTTTCTTAATCTTCCCCCTCCCTCCTGTTGTGTGGGTGGGTACTAAGGATTTCTTTGTCTCGGTTTCATTCACTTTCATTGTCATTCAACCCAGGTATAAGGTGCATATCCCGCAAGTAGCTCGCAAAGCCTCCGAAGCATCTCAAAAATTATGTTGGGCTGATGTGATGATTCTGATATTACATCATCAGAAAATACATGTTTGGTGGCAAATTTTCCATTAACTTATTTTGGCCCTCTTTGGGCTTCATGAATGAGCAACCAAAATAAATAATAACAAAATACAAACAAAAGCTGAGTTTGGGGTGGGATTTTTTTATACTTAAATAGAATTGGGCTGCAGATTTTAATGTACATTATGTATACAGTGTTTTAAATAAAATTACATTTTTACTTTACATTAATATTGACATTGCAATTAACTCCTTCCTAAGGGTTGGCTGGACCAGTCAATATTGCTCTGTTAAAGCCATTACAAGGAGTTTAGTCAAAGATCTGTTTATGAAAGTCTCCATACTGCTCCAAACAGCTCAACTCTGGTTTCATTATAAGAATGTGTTTTCTGAAGAAAATAGCTATTTAAAATATTAGTAAAATGATGAAAAAAATACCAAAAGCAGTTCTAGTATAACTATGTTCACTTTTAGAGTTACATCAGGAATGAATTTGGCCCAATACATATACTTCCAGCCAAAGTGGGCTATAATTTTTTCTATGCCTGGGATCCCATTCCCATTGTAAACACACACATATATATAAAATACAGCTGTTAATGTTAAAAATATCCATTTGATAAAGTCTCAATATTACAGATGGCCATGGCGCTTTTGTAGCAGCTCTGTGTTGTGTCAAAAATCTCCTTCTTAATGTCTTTGTACAAGGTCTCTGGACAGCTGTTACAATGTATCAATGTGAAAGATTCCATTTAATAATGTCTCTACTTACTACAGATTGGCACAATCCTGCATTGATACAGCTGCAAACAGTGATTTGCTTCTGTAAGGACTATAGGCTCCATCATAAGATTACAATGGGGAAAAAAATAGCAACAGTTCTATTACAAAGTTAAGGTGGTAGGTAAGCCCTCTACTGTAACCTCCTCTCTGCCTCTGGGAATCATCCCATCTTCTTCCATAGTGAAAAGGTACTCCTGCTTCACTAGAGAAATACTAAAGATAAGAAACACAGTTGCCTCTTGCTTTGAACTGAAGACAGACGACCATACTATCAGAGTGCTGAGTAGGAAATTCTAGCTATTATTTATCATGTCCCAGCAGAATGTAACATAATGGGATTTGATAGAGAAAAAGGCCTTTTTCTATTATTGTGACTGAAAAAATGCATTGACAATCCCAATCAAACTATTAGATATGCTAGAAAAATGTAAATGTAAACTCTATTATCTGCATCTGCAATAAATGCAGAAGGTAGTTTGAGTTCAAGAATAATTTTTGACATTTCTGTGACATGGCTGTTCTAAAGAAGTTTTCTAAAAGATAACTAGATTTTCCATAAAAATAACTACCCTATTGTTCTTTTAACATGAAAAAAGTTATATCCACGATGTCTCCTAGATGTCTAGATTCTGTTAACTCATCTTAGAAACAGCCAAATGTGGAGCTATATTTCTATAGGAATTCCTATGCCATCCTTGCTTTCCTTTTTTTGTTTTTGTTTTTGTTTGTTTGATTGTTTGTTTTTTGTGTATTTTTTTAAAATAAGAAACCTTATTTCTACATCCTAGGTACAAAGTGGTCCAGAGAAGTTGTGACTGAAATTCATTGCCATGTAGGAGCATATCCTGCTTGCCTTTCTCATCCTCATAGTCTCTTTGAATTCAGTGGGACTACTCAGGAGAATAAGGGTGAGAAATATTTGGTTTGCTGGTCCTGTTCCAGCAAAGCACTTCAGTAGACACCTAACTTTAAGCTCAGGAATAGGCTCATTGAAGTTAAGCACATGTTTGAGTGCTTTGCTGGATGGAGGCCTAAATGAATAACTGATCACGGTACTTTTAGTGAACAAGAGTCTAGCATATAAACCACCCTCACAAATTATACTATCTGGCTATAATGAGAGAATGGAATAGCACATAAACCTTCGCAGAATCAGTGTCTTTGCTACATGCTTCCTGCATCAGCAACTTCAACAGCTTAATTATATATTGCACAAAAATGTATTTGCTCTTACCCAGGTTAATGATATTGCTTTTTAATTGAGTGTACCTCTGAATTCTTTTGTTATGGGAAGATAAATAAATAAATAGCATCTGACTCCCTGTTTCATACTCCTTTTCCTTTCCTTTCTCTGGACATGTTCTTGTTCTGCTATATCTTTATTGATATGAGTTCAATGGGAAGTTTTTGGTGTACCCAGGTACTCACACATTAGAGTTTGCAGGTTTAGGGGCTGAATCTTGGGAGGGTGGGGGATAAAAAGGCTACAGTGGTAAATTAATAACAACATCTATACTTACGTTTGCTAAGATACAATGATAAGGGACATCAGTCTTAATGACTCAGTGGATAAAATGATTACTAGCTGGGGATGGGAAAAGGTTTCCCCCTGTGATGTTGTATTGAATAGTTAGCTGCATTAAGGGTTTTTATGTCAATGAAGCATCTAATATTGGCCACTGTGAGCCATAGGATACTGTACTAGATCACTTAGCAGTCTGCTCTACTGCTTTCTAAAGTATTTATTTAATGTATTTTTTCTGCTGCTGGAGTCCTGGCTTATTACACCGTTAACAACAAAACAAAATGATAGTATTTAAAACTGAAGAGCTCTCTCCTACCAGTTATCTAAGGTGCCCATCACCATAATATCTAGGCTTCATTAGAAGAGTTTTAAAATAGATCAGATTCATAGTGGTCCTATAATCATAGGTAATTAAAATCATGATTAGAAACAATTACTTGTACACCTCTACCCCGTTATAACGCCACCTGATATAACACGAATTCGGATATAATGCGGTAAAGCAGCGCTCTGGGGAGGCGAGGCTGCGCACTCCGATGGATCAAATCAAGTTCAATATAACGTGGTTTCACCTATAATGCAGTAAGATTTTTTGGCTCCTGACAACAGTGTTATATCGAGGTAGAGGTGTATTAGCACTTTCATATATTACTTTTAATAAGTCCTTTTAATAAGTCACTGCCCTATCATAGCTCTTTTGACTATGGTGTAGGTACTAATTAAAAAATTGTTGTCTTGGAAATGGTGCCTTTTATTTTACAGGCATCCCAAATCCTTTTTCAAAGTAATGGGTTAGATCCCATGTCTGTAAGTAAAAGAAGCTGCCACTGTGCACTCAGCAATCCACTCCCACAGATTTGGAAAACAGTGTTATTGAGATGAAGAGGTGACCAGGACCAGAGATAGAACCAAGTTGCAACCCGGATTTCAGTCACCTCAAATCTCAGGGTGTTCAGATTGGGTTTGCCACTGGTTGGCTCTCTACTCTTATTGGAAACTGCTGAAATCCACTTACGCATCAGTCAGAGACAGGCAGAAGTCTAACCCAAAGGATGCCACCTCCAACAACATATCACCTTGCTGCTACTGCACTATAGTGTTAGCATCAAAGTTGTGGTGTGGGGTGCAGCATCATGCTCTAAGACCACAGCATGGAGCCAAGTGTCCTGCTTGCTTTCTGAACCAGGGCTTGCATTTACTCACAACTCTCGCCCACCCACTGTGTTGCTTCCCTCGGCCTGCCTCCTCCCACTGCCCTTTGTGCTATCTTTCCCCTCCCCCTGCAGCTGCTGTATTGTGCTCTGTGTCTCCAAAAGGCATGCTAGCAGCCCAGTGAAATTGATCTGACTCCAGCGCTCAAACACCAGCAAAAAATGCTGCAGAGCTGGGGAGTGCTGTCGGTTTTATTTATGCTGCTGGAGTGATAGGGAAACAAAATGGAGGAGTTTGGGGAGACAGATAACACAGACGTGGGAGGCGGATAACACATTGAGGCTATAGGGAGATAGAGACAAATCAAACAACACAAGAAAGATTACCTGGACTCAGGGAGAGGGGAGTTGTGAAAGATGGGCAGCGGCATGGATGGAAACTCCTGTGCCATGACATCTAGACAGGTTGAGTTCCACAGCAGGTGCAGAGGAAAATATGACAAGTACTGGTGCAAGTGTGGTTGTGGAGAATCCTGGGGGGAATAGTGAATGGAGGTTTCCTGTTACATAGGTGCAAACTGGGCAACCTACTGACTTCCCATGGAACTCAAGTCCCGCTCCCCCACACCCATCCCCCGCTGCCCAGAGGTCTTAGGTAGCAAGAAGCAGCTCATACTTCTCAGCACCAGTATTGCCAAACCCAAGAGCTCAAAAATCATGAGCTTTTTTAAAAATCCCATTATTTTAAATCCAAATAATACATTTGGGGGTCCTTTTATTTGCTTTTTGCTTCCTAAGTCTTCAGGGTGTTCAAATCACATTTTCAAGATTTTCTCTGCAACCATGAGGACCAGAAACTTAATTTTAAAGATATGAAAATAGAAATTCTTATGAAATCACAGGATTCCAGGAGTTGAGGCTTTAAATCAAGACATCAAATATTGTGAGACTCACAATTAAAAAAAAATCACAAGAGTCAGAAGTACTGCACCCACTGCTGGAGCATGATTAACAAACATCACACTAAAACTGGTGGAATTCCCATGGCCCAGGGGCCCGATTGCATCTGCAGGATTGATAGCATTATCTGAAGCAGCCTGCTTCTCAGCCCCATCTGGCTTGGCACTGCAGATTGCCTCTTCTTCCTGATTGGCTCCTGGAGGCCAGTGGGGGAACCTTGTCAGATTTTGCCTTGTCATTGAAGGGTGTGGCCTCGCATACTACCTGATGCCACATGATGCTGCAAGAGAAATGTTCATGCAAATGAACTGACAATAGATGAGGACGCACCAAGTAGCCAGGAAAAGTGAGGGTGGGAGTGAGAGAAAGACTGAGCAGAACACCTTCTCTCTGCTGACAGCCAGGTGTGGGACAGAAGCCTTGAAACCAACGGAGTAATAATGTCAGGACATTGTTCTGCAATTATGTTTTGTTTCCTGCAACCTCATTTGATAATGAAGTGGCTCTCCAGTCATTCAAGGCTAAGTACCATAGCACTAGAACATTATGGCTCTGCAGTCAACAGTATTAGCATTCCCTGCTACTGGAGATAGAATTTGAAAGGTTAGCTTATGTTCTATGAAGAGTGTAGAGTTGGGAAAATAAAGAAAAAGAAGAAAGTGTAAATTCACCAATTGGCTTTACTACTAGTTACATCCCATTGCATTCAATCATTTGGGAACCTTCTGATGAATGTATTCTCTTGGCAGGAAAGTTCATGGGGAAGGTGTGTTGCAGATACTAGCATTAATAAATATTAAGGAGCATAGAAGTGTTTCTTTAGTCCTCTTGGAAAGTCCCTTTTTATTATTCATGCCTTAGACATGATCAGTGACAAGTGTTCAATAATTTGCATACAGAAAAAGGGGACTCTATCAGCTTTGATCATTCAATCAGAGTAAAGTTCATCTTTATAGGAGACAGAGCTTTCCAAGGGACTGGTGTGAGACACTAGAATGAACTCCCACAGGAATGAAGGACTATGGAAAACCTCACCACCTTCTGCTCTAAGTGCAAGGTGTGCTTCTTTGCCATTGCCTTCTCTAACAAACACACAACAAAACACTACCCTCCCCACACAATTCTCTCCCTATGAAGAGGATGAGAAGTAGGATAAACCATCCATGACAGATGCCAGTCATTTGAGAGACAAGGAGGGTGAAAAAGACAAACTTTTGAGCCTCACAGGTCAGGTCTACAACAACACTGCAAATGACAGATGTCAGTCATGTCACTTAATACACTACTGGAAGGTGCCCAGATACTACAGTGATGAAGGTGCCCTAAGACCCTAAGAGAATAACCCTACCATTTACAAGACATGTAGCACAGGAGAGACAAACAGCAGGTAGTTTTCTTGCTCACAGTTTCCCAAGTCTGCCGTTCCACTCAGTTCTGTGCCCCAAAGAGTTCTGTCTCTCTTCTTCCTCTCAGGGCCATGCTCATGACTGAGTCTATCCTGTCTACAGGCTCTATTTCACCTCTTCCTGACCCCTCCCCACAGCTTGCCAAAAGAATCCCTAGCCCCTCTGTTAGCAATCAGGAACTCCTTCAGCCCCCACACTGCTGTAGTTTCTCTTGTCTCCACGTATCTCACAGAAGGAGCTGATTGTTCCTTCCATTTAGCTGGAAAGAAGGGTGCTTAGTATACCAGTCAGCTTTTACCAGGTCTAATTGTTTGTAACTCAAATACCTGCCTGAAGGAAACCATTAACACCTTCCAGCTTAACAATAACCATTATAATTCACATTACAACACGTGGGAACAGATACTTAGGAGCATGAATCCTAGAAGTTAGAACAGAATGCTGCAGAGACTCCTTCTGTGGAGAGTCACTAACTCTCTGAGCTAAATTTGCTCTAATCCAAAAGTTTAAATACAGAGATCTTCCACATTTGTTTCAAATCACACAGAACATTTCAGTAAATGCTGCACAGAGATTTATAGGGATCCCTAAACACAGTCCACTTCGTGACCGATACTCAGTGCTAATCCCTTTAGGTTTTGCCTTCGGAAAAGCCAACATTGTTACTACTTCTCTGGTCAAAGGTTACGCTTCCTGCTCTCCATCAATGCAACAGACCTGTGAGTGTTTTCAGATATTAGCCAGGTCACTTTCTTGCAAGAATCACTCTTGCCAATAATCTGATTACTGTGGCTAGTGAAGTTAATACTGTTATTAAGAAGGCATTACCTACATCTTTCCTTTTTTATATATGTGAGGTAAAGAAGCACAGGCATCACACTCTTCCATAAACAATCAATAATTTTCAGAGTTGTGAGACACTTTAATTTTACACACCCAGAGCTGCACAGATATGTGTGGCTTGGAAAATCAACAGCTAGAGAAAAAAAATTCAGGAAGGGAGAACACTATTAATGGGAACATACAGGCTAGATCACAGTTTACATGGGGAGTACTGTATCTGACCTGTTTATCAGATGAGAATCTATGTGTTGCATAATTAAATACCTTCTATTAGGAAATGCAAGACCCCAAGTGTTGGAGAGGTGAAGAGAGTTCATCATTGGACAAATCACTGTCTGATTTAGATGTAATTCTTTGGGTTTGGCAAAGGTTTGAGAAAGATAGTTACTGGTCTTTTCAAAGTGCTCTAGGGCAGGGGTTCTCAAACTGGAGGTCAGGACCCCTAAGGGGGTCACGAGGTTATTATATGGGGGGTCGTGAGCTGTCAACCTCCACCCCAAACCCCGCTTTGCCTCCAGCATTTATAATGGTGTTAAATATATAAAAAAGTGTTTTTAATTTATGGGGGCGGGGGTCGTATTGAGAGGCTTGCTATGTGAAAGGGGTCACCAGTACAAAAGTTTGAGAACCACTGCTCTAGGGGCTTCCTCTTTTAGCCTGTTAGTCAAACTTCTAAGAGTTTTATGTAACAGAAATCTGATACATACCAACAGATAATTAGTGAAGAAAAATAAACTGAATTTCCATATAAGCTGAGTTATTTACAGTACACAGATGTTTAGATTAGTTCTCAGTTCAGGTATCGGGGCTGGTTTTGACATCAGCTCAAGACTCGAGTGTTTTTAAGCTTGTAAAACAGTCCAGTTCACCTCTGCCTGAACTTGGACTGTCTCAGAAAACCTATCTTCTCTCAGAAAGGCTCTGTTTTCCTTTCCATTTCTTTTCCTCCATGCTGATGCAGCACAGTTTGTACTGAGTTGTGATGAATTTCCCTTCTCCACATATTTCAGTACTGAGTCCTTATCCAGGAAATTAAATCTCTTACAATAAATAAAAGGACACCACAATGATCTACCTGTATGCAGAGCTGGCTTTAGTCCTCAGTTTCAACAAGTTTTCATTAAAGGTGGCTAAACAAACATCTCAGCATCTATCTACTCCACTAGCCATCTCCCATTCTTCAGCTAGCTTTCTTCTTTGTTTCTTCAGATAAACCCTCCAATCTTACATCATTCCCCTAGGGCAAACTTTGAAGGTCAACTAATTTAGCAGAGTGAAGTTTAATTTGCTGAAGGAGAGGATTATTAATTTGTTCTCGTTTCTTTTGTTGATCTTCCAAATCTCCTACACACTTACACATCTGCAGCTTACATCCAGTGAGCTAGTGCATATGTTTTTCTGATCCCTAAAATACAGTGGAAGATAATGTTTATTGCCTCTGCTGGATATTTTGTTTTATTTATAAACAGTGTTTTAAATTCTATCCTTTTGTATTGTAGTCAGATTTCCCCATCACAACATCTATTGCTGGCAAGGAACAAATCAGCACCAAGGAATTGATTTTTTCATGACAAGTCAGAGAGAGAACAGAAGAGAGAGGCTGTTCTACACAGTCAAAAAGTGATACTTCTAGAGAGTCAAGCGGGTCAAAATTCAACCTGGTGAGACTTTATTCACAGAACAAATGTAGAGCATTGTAGCTTGTTCATTATTATTAATGCAACACCCAGAAATATAGGAGATAATTTTCAGATCAAATAGTTTCTGCTCCAAAGACCCTGCAATCTTAGGCCCCACACATGCACAATGGTCTACCTTAGCAAATCTGGTGACTAAATCAGACGCTTAGAAGCAATGCAGTGAGTATATGTAAGAAACAATAGGTGGCATGGGGTGAGGAGAAAACATTTTCAAACATGTACTTGCTTATTTTATTATATCCCTCTCGCCAACGTTTGGAGGCAGTTTTTCTTACATTGTCAGCTCTCTGGGGCAGGAATCATGTCCTTGTATGTGTTTAAACAGGGCCTAGTACAATGGGGGCCCCATTCTTTATAATAGGAAGACTATTACAGTAACAAGGTCAGTTACAATACAGTGGGTCTACTTCTTAATGGTTCCAGTAATTTAGGTAATTTAAGAAGAAGCCCCCCCCCCTCCCCCAAAAAAGATCATGACCTCAAATCCCAGGGACCCTAAATAATAGCATTATCCACAACACAATTAAAGCAAATAATTTTGGCTTTGGAAAGTTGTCCAGGGAATTGGATGTTCAATGAAGGTTTGCTGGTGTTTGGTCTTTCTGGAAGAACCCATTAATTGGTGACTCCATACTACAGCTTTTAGCACTGCATTCCTTGCCTAGGCATGGGCAGGGGGTCTATCTCCTTACATCATTCACGAGCCACCAAAGCCATTTTTCACTGCAATTTTCTAATGTGTGTACTATGTCAGCAGGGCTATCCCCTAGCCCTGAGTGATTGGTATGGTCCAAAACTATGTCTCAATCTCAAACAAAGCAAAAATCGCAAAAGACAGATGTGATGCTACAGCCACTGGTCTTATTACTATTGTCTCTGAAGGTCCTAGAACATTAACCACAGGAGAGCTGGAGTTATAATACTGCTGATGTTACTGCTTCTTTTGCAGTACTGCTACTGTGTATTCAGCAAAACAAGAACTACTGAAGAATAGCATGGTATTGATGATGAATGACAACTTAAAACAAATTGATACTATAAAAGGCTCACTGTCAGGTAATTTAGTCTCCCACATTAATGAAAAATAAGGTTTTAAAACATATTACAAATGCTTTCATTAATAGAAAAAAAAATCAATGAACACAGTTTGTTTGAATTGAAATATTCCCCAGTACTGTTTGCAACACAAACATTGCAGCACTAATCTAGTGCACCAACATGAGTAAGAAAAAAAAATTTCATAGTGATAAATAAATGTGAACTGGTCTGTTTTCATGTTGAAGTTAGATATCCAAATATTCAGGTTCGTACATTAACTAGCATGCATCTGATACTGAAGAGATAGTTCAGTGTCTCAGATCCTTCATCTTCAAGGCCTTGTCTACACTCGTGATGTACGTTGCTTTAAGTTAAGTTACATAAGTTTCCCAATTTACGTTGACGTAACTTACATCAACTTAACCCGGTGTTTACACTGCACTATGTCAATGGAGATGCTCTCCCATTGACTTATCATGTCTTCAGCAGAGCCACAAAATGGATGCCCGCTGCATTGATGCAGCGGCGCTGATATAACTCGGAGTGAAGACAAGCCCTGAGACTGGATGACCACTGTGAATCATGCTGGGAAATTCTATAGAAGGCAGAGGAATATTCTGTTACTGGTTTCTTCAAAACCTAGAACAATATTTTCCACCTGTCACAAAAACTATATATCAATATTTTCTACTTTGTGTTGACAGAAATGGCCTTTGCCGTGAGCTGTGTTTGCAAGCCCTAAACTTATCCTGGCATACAAATACACAGATGTTGCACAAAAATCTTTTTTCATTTCAATGAACATTTTGAACCATCTTTTTAGAGTAACAGCAGTGAAATATAAATGGCACGTGAAGTGAAGTGACTATGCATAAGGCTTCTTCCATTTGCTATTCCACTCTGTTACTTGAATCATATTTAGTTCTCATGTAGCCATGTAGATCAAATAAGAGAGTTAGCAAAGAAAGTTTGCTTGTCATTATTTGCTATTCATGCTGTATGATTGGTAAATGGTATTATCTGAGCACCTTCCAGTAGGGCACTAAGTGACATGACTAACATCTGTTGCATGTGGCTTGTTATTTCTCTGATCCTTTTTCCAGGGGGAGAATTGTGTGCACTGTATTATTTTGTTTTGGTAGGGTTTTGTTTAATGTACATGCTGCTCTGGATTTGTGTTAGAGAATGCATGGCAAAGAAGTGTACCTTGCACTTGGAGTGGAAGGTAATGAGATTTGAGGTGGTAGTTACTTCCTGTGAGAGTTCATTCCACAGTCTTGACCAGCCCTCAAGAAAGCCCTGTCTCCAGCAGAAATGAGCTTTTTTCTTATGGTACAAAGTCACAGTCCTCATCCCTGAGCTGTAGGTGATCTTTCTCATATCCTGGACCAAGGCCACCGAGTGCCTTGAAGATAAGGACTAAGACCTTGAACTTGCCTCAATATTTTATGGGAAGCCAGGGCAGATAGCAGAGGATAGGTCTGATGTGCTCCTGGTAGCCCATTTTTTCCGAGGAAATGAGTTGCTATTACAACTCTCCTTTCTGGCCTTACAGAAAAATCTCTTTTGTAGCCTATTTCTTTGGTTCTGATGGTTGCATCTGCTTCATACCTCAGTCTACTGCTCCATATTCCACAACCACATTGTGAGCTTCTTTCAAGCAATATACTGATTTTAAAATTGCTCTTTAAAATTGCAATTTTTAAAACTGACTTTTATTTAATTGACTTTATTTCTACCTATGCATCTCGCTGCTTTACAAGGTAGAAAGATATTGGATTTCTTACTATTCTGGTCAAAGATTCGATGGCATTTTCTTGAGACTAGGACTCATAGTTCTAGTGTTTTGACCAAATACAATTTTGGTTAACTACATTTTGTCCACTGTACCTAGTATTTGCCACTCTCCACTTTTAAATTGTTGTATAGTATTGCTGTGTACTGTTTAAGCATTTTGCTGCTGTACGCAGAGCCTGCTTCCTGGTGGGCACTATATATGTATGTAGCACCTCTCTCTCTCTCTCTCTCTGTCACACACACACACACACACACACAGTAGGTAGATAGTAAAAGCACTTTGGTGCGCCATACATTGAAGATATTATTAATTCAGTAAATGTCTATCCAGACAGGATTGCTTTGATTTTTTTTTCTTTTAACAGCATCTATTATTCCTCCCTGTTTCCAAATAACAATGTTATATAGCTGAAGAAAATAGTAATTTTTAGACACAAAGCTTGAGTCATATGGTGGTGCCAGTGTTGGCTCTTCTAGTTAGTAGTAATTATAAGTGCAGCATTATCACTTAGACTTTCCCATGGAATCTGAAAGCATTCATGCGCTCTCGGTGGTCAAAGTGTAGCACTTCAGCATATTTCAGTCACTTATATTTGCTCTCCATCACATGCAGAAAAGTTGTCTTTCTACCTCTTAGATTTGCGAAAAAGCTTTTAAAGTTCAACACTAGAAAAATGGATCAGATTTCTGTATGACAGGCACTACAGCAACACAGAAATCATAAAACCCCACAGAACTGTAACTGTGTAGCATGAGAAACACTGTCTTTAGCCTGCCCTTGGGTTTCTAGTGTGTTATAGTAATGGAACATACCATCATTCTAGATACACTCGTTATACCTACTTCATTTACAAACACAAGCACAAGCAGGTGGCGATTAGAGTACATAGGTATGGAAAGATATGCTACCAGGTAATGTAATGAAGCAGCATAATTCCTCCTTTGCTCTTTGCATTATGTAGGGAGGAAGCAAATGTGCATTAATCATGCAGAAAGCGGGAAAAGGAGATGTATGGAAGGGGAGAGTGATATTATGTGTACCCCTCCCTAGGCCTCACATAGCTGGCAATAGGTTCACCTGTTGAATAATGAATATTTTGACATACACGTCATTTGACAGGTAGGGCCACCAAGAGGGGCGATGTTAAGGAGCAGCCACTTATTACCAACAGAAAGGCGTGACCAAAGGGTTATTACATTTAAGGTAAAGTAATACTGACTCAGTTGGCCTCCACTGTTGCAGATAGGGCACCACAACATGTTTTCAGCTATTGGGAGCTATTCTTATTACTCCGGAATTCTGTCTGTGGAGCTAGGACAGAACACGGTCATCTCTATTAGGTGCAACAATTCCAAGGAGAGAGAGAGGAGGAATGGACCTGCTGTATTGCATTATCCATGCATGCAGTTCTTCTTTCCACTCTAGCTCTCAACAGCCAGGGCCCCCTCTCACAATACAGAATCCACAGTTGCTGGAAAGAGGCATTACTACCTTTGTTATGTACTAAGCCCTGGTCTACACTATGAGGTTAGGTCAAATTTAGCTGTGTGAGGTCAATTTTATAAGCAATGCGGCTACACAAGCAACCCTGTAGCGCAGACGCAGCGATGTGCAAGTCGATGGTATTGGCCTCCAGGACCTATCCCAGAGTGCTCCAATGTGACCGCTCTGGACAGCACTTTCAACTCTGATGCCAGGTACACAGGAAAAGTCCTGGGGAACTTTTGAATTTCATTTCCTGTTTGGTCAGCATGGCGAGTTCAGCAGCCCAGGTGACCATGCAGTCCTAGAATCACAAACGAGCTCCAGCATGGAGCGAACAGGAGACACTGGATCTAACTGCTGTATGGGGAGAAGAATCTGTGCAGGCAGAACTCTGATCAAAAAGAAAAAATGCTAATATATATGCCAAAATCACACAGGGCATGGTGGAGGGAGGCTACACCAGGGACACACAGCAGTGCCGCATGAAAGTTAAGGAGGTCAGGCAAGCCTCCCACAAGACAAAGGAGGCAAACAGTCGCTCCGGGTCAGAGCCCCATATATGCCGCATCTATGATCAGCTGCATGCCATTCTAGGGTGGAACCTTACCAGTACCCCACCACTGTCCATGGACACCTGCAAGGGGGAGTCTCATGCAACATGGAGGAGGATTTTGTGGAAGAGGCAGAGGAGGAGGAGGAGGAGGAGAAGAAGAATGCGCAGCAAACAAGTGGAGAATCCGTTCTTCCCAGCAGCCAGGACCTTTTCATTACCCTGAAGCCAATACCCTCCCAAAATGGGTTCCTGGACCCTGAAGGCAGAGAAGGCACCTCCAGTGAGTGCACATTTGTAACTACAGTACAGGGTTTAAAAGCAATAGTGTTTAATGTTTGATTTGCCCTGAAGACTTGGGATGCATTCACAGCCAGTACAGCTACTGGAAAAGTCTGTTAACGAGTCTGGGGATGGAGCAGGAATCCTCCAGGGACATTTCCTGGAGGTACTCTGAAAGTCTTTGCAGAAGGTTTCTAGGGAGGACTGCCTTATTTCGTCCTCCACGGTAGGACACTTTGCCATGCCAGTAGCAAGTAGTCTGGAATCATTGCAGCGCAAAGCATTGCAGTGAATGGTCCTGGGTTTTGGTCGCATTCATGCAACATTCGGTCTTTATCTTTCTGTATCAGCCTCAGGCGAGTGATATCATTCATGGTCACCTGGTTGAAATAGGGGAATTTTTGTAAGGGAACAGTAAAAAGACCCTGTTCATGCTGGGCTGTTTGCTCTTGGTTAAAAGGGATCATCCCGGAGAATAGCCATGTGGGGAGGGGAGGGGTGTGCTGCACATCCAATGCAAAACCGCAGCCTCCTCTTTTTAAACGGCAAACCCAACCGGCATTGCTTGCTATGGGGAAGGAGGGTGCTGCAGTTTGAAACCATTCCCATATGTTATGAAGGCGGAAGAAGCCAATCCCGTGTATCTTTTGGCTTACCATGGCTGCCTGAAAACCGAATTCTGTTGCCCAGCCATGTGTGATGTGTCACCATACCAGCAGGTGCTCAATATAAAAGTCAAAATGCGACCTTGTACCAAAAGCACATGTGCTGTCTGCTGTGAATTGCTTGATTCATTGTGAAAGAGTCTCCCTTTTGTTCTCAGAAATGTATGTTCTTACATTTTACTCTCCCTCTTTATCCCCCTTCCAGGTGCAAATGTTTCTATGCTCCTTGTATCTCTGTCCTTGAGGTTATCGCAGACTAGAAGGTGAAAAAAACGCACTCGCGATGACATGTTTTTCGAGCTCATGCAGTTCTCCCGCACTGGTAGGGCACAGCTGAATGCATGGAGGCATTCGGTGAAAGGCCAGGAAAGCATACAGTGAGCATGATCAGAACATGCAGGAGGCGATGCTGAGGCTAATGGGGGAGCAAACGGACATGATCAGGCATCTGGTGGAGCTGCAGGAAAGGCAACAAGAGCACAGATTTCCACTGCATTCATTGTATAACTGCCTGCCCTCCTCCCCAAGTTCCATATCCTCCTCACCCAGATGCCCAAGAATGTGGGGGCAGGGAGGCTCTGGCAGGGCCGCCCGGGGAGGGAGCAAGTGGGGCAATTTGCACAGGCCCTGGGCCCCACAGGGGCCCCAATGAGAGTTTTCAGGGACCCCCATGAGAGTTTTCAGTGGGTCCTTCAGTGCCGCCGAACCCACCTGGAGTGAAGGACCCGCTGCCGAAGACCCGGAGCTTCTTCCGCTCCGGGTCTTTGGCAGCAATTCGGCAGCGAGGGCTTCTTCCACACCGGGTCTTTGGTGGCAATTCAATGCTGAGGGCTCCTCCTGCTCCGGGACTTTGGCGGCAGTTCGGCGGCGGGTCCTTCACTCACTCTGGGACCCGCCGCCAAAGTGCCCCGAAGACCCAGAGTGGAAGGACCCCTGCCACTGAAGACCCCAGGCCCCCTGAATCCTCTGGGCAGTCCTGGGCTCCAGGCACCCAGCCACTCCACTCCAGAGGATGGCCCAAGCAACAGAAGTTTGTCATTCAAACAATTTTGATTTGTAGTGTAGCTGCAATAAGCAATGTGGCCTTGTCCTTCCCTCTTCCCTTCCTCCCACACCCCACCACGGCTACCTTGTCAGTTATCTCACTTTTTTCTTAATAAATAAAGAATGCATGGATTCAAAACAATAGAGACTTTATTTCCTTTGCCAGCTGTGGTCGAACGGGGAGGAGGATTGGCTTACAGGGAAGTAAATTCAACGAAGGGGACGGTTTTGCATCAAGGAGAAACACACACAACTGTCACACTGTAGCCTGGCCAGTCATGTAACTGATTTTCAAAGCCTCTCTGATGCGCAGTGCACTTAGCTGTGCTCTTCTAATTGCCCTGGTGTCTGGCTGTTCAAAATTGGCCACCAGGTGATTTGCCTCAACCTTCCACCCCACCATAAATGTCTCCCCCTTACTCTCACAGATATTGTGGAGCACACAGCAAGCAGCAATAACAATGGGAATATTCATTGCGTTGAGGTCTAACCTAGTCAGCAAACAGTGCCAGCGAGCTTTTAAACATCCAAAGGCACATTCTACCACCATTCTGCACTTGCTCAGACTATAGTTGAACTGCTCCTTACTACTGTCCAGGCTGCCTATGTATGGCTTCATGAGCCATGGGAGCAAGGAGTAGGCTGGGTCCCCAAGGATAACTATTGGCATTTCAACATCCCCAATGGTAATTTTCTGGTCTGGGAAGTAAGTCCCTTTTTGCAGCTGTTTGAACAGTCTGGAGTTCCTAAAGATGTGAGCATCATGCACCTTTTCTGGCCATCCCACGCTGATATCGGTGAAACATCCCTTGTGATCCACCAGTGCTTGCAGCGCCATTGAGAAGTACCCCTTGTGGTTTATGTACTGATTGGCAAGGTGGTCCCTTGCCAAGATAGGGATATGCGTTTCGTCTATTGCCCCACCACCATTAGGTAACCCCATTGCAGCAAAGCCATCCACTATGACATGCACATTTCCCAGAGTCACTACCCTTGATAGCAGTAGCTCAGTGATTGCGTGGGCTACTTGGATCACAGCAGCCCCCATGGTAGATTTACTCACTCTGAATTGATAGCAAGCTTCCACAGGGTTATCGCCACTCACTTCTCAACTGTCAGGGCAGGTCTCAGCCTGCACTTCAGGGTGGGGGAAAGCAACTCACACAGTTCCGTGAAAGTGGCCTTATGCATGCAAAAGTTTCACGGCCACCAGGAATCATCCCATACCTGCAACACTATGCGAGCCCACCAGTCTGTGCTTGTTTGCTGGGCCCAGAATTGGTATTCCACTGTATCAACCTGCCCCACTGCTGCCATGATGTCCCAATTGCCACATCCCATGCTTTCAGGAACGTCTGTGTCCATGTCCTCCTCACTATCGTCCTCGTGCTGGTGTCTCCTAGCCAGGTTCTGCACCTACTGCAGGATAATGCGTGAGGTGTTTACTATGCTCACTACAGCAGTGGTGAGCTGAGTGGGCTCCACGCTTGCCATGCTATAGCGTTTGCATGGGTAACCCAGGGAAAAAAAGAGCGAAATGATTGTTTGCCGTTGCTTTCAAGGAGGAAGGGAGAGAGAAGAGACTGACGACATGTACCCAAAACTACCCATGACAATATTTTTGCCCCATCAGGCATTGGGAGCTTAACCCAGAATTCCAATGGGCAGTGGGGACTGTGGGATAGCTACCCACAGTGCACCACTCCGTGAGTCGATGCTAGCCACGGTATTGAGGACGCACTCTGCCGACCTACTGCGCTTAGTGGGGACATGTACAATCAACTGTATAAAATCGCTTTCTAAAGATCGACTTCTATAAAATCGACCTAATTTCATAGTGTAGCCATACCCTAAGTGAGGCTGTTCTTTCACATGTTTGTTCACTGTGCTCTACTTCCATTTCTGAAGTGGCCGCATTTCAGTGGTGAGTGAAATGATCTTTATACATACTGTACAGTACAGGGACTCCTGAATCCTGGAAGGCACTGTGTATATACCACATAAATCACTGTAAAAGTAAATTGCTAATATTTGGTTAAGCTTCACAGATCTTACTCTGACAAAACCCCATTGAAATCCAGATTGAACACTAAAATCAGTGGAAGTCTTAACAGGTAAGGTCAACAAGATATGGTTCAATATATCTGAGACAGTAGACTGAAGCCATGTGAAACTAGACTTGTGTTTTTATGCTTTCTGGACAGCATTTAGGTTTTTGCCCAATCTTCTCCATGACATCTGTGTATTTTCAATAACTAGAATAAATCCAGCCCCTGGCATGTCCGCAGTGCAGATCCCAGCTGGAGTTATGTGGCTCAGTCGGGCCCCTAATCAGAGAATCCGAATCAGTTCCTGACTGTTGCCCAAGCCACCAAATCCCGTTCCCTAAAAAGCTTTATCACCCTGGGCATTAAAATGCTTAGGGCCCTCCCTGTGCATTTATACTTCAAAGACAAGTTATGCCTTCTTCAGTACAGCAAGAAAAGATGCAGAATGAATTCCTCCCTAGCAGCCTATTGGCCAAGGAGAAGGAATACAAGTCCACCTGGCCCGGAAAGACTGAATGGATCTGTATGGCACAAAAGAGGACTGACCTAATAGCTCCAAACTGGAACCTAGAAGAAAGTCTGTGTCCTGTGCGACAGGAGTAGGAATCTTTCCCAGTGGTATGTGAGAAGGACACAGCTGCTGCCCAGAACCCCCTTCCAAAGCCTTTCAACACCCCTCGAACCCCAGATTTTTATGATACCTAGGGCCTCAATCTGGGCTCCTCTCTTTCCACACAGCAGCTACGCATGTGCTAACGCAGCCCTCCATGGCCCCTCTGCAAGAAGGGGGACTAGAATTTGTAGGGGCCATCTGAAGAGATCTCCCTGCCTCCTAGGAAGAGTGCAGCAGGGTAGGCACAGAGCTGATTGCCTCCATCCTTTACCCAGATCAACTGTGCTGTGTAAGAGAAGGTTGGCTGTAGCCTAAAGCAATTTGTTTGTAGAAGGGCTTGATGCTGGAATGAAAGTAAAGTCTAAAAACACACAACTGTGCTTATGTTTAAATGAGAGTTAATTGTTCGGGTATGAAATCCTCAGCCCCCGCATAGTGTGCCAGGCACTTCCATAGCTAGCCTTGCTGTGGGAATGGAAGAGAGTAGCAGGGATGGCCTGCCGCTTGGCTACTTAAGCTATGTAGGTTTCCATTGTTCACCTATGTACAGGCCATGGCCCTGTGCAAAATCCCACAGAGGAGAACAAATTCATTCAAAATTCAGTGACTCCAGCAGAGCACCTGCACATCCCCCCCCCCCTCCCCCAAATCCCAGCTGCTGGTTTCTATAACCCGTAGCAGTGAAACAAAACAAATCAAAAAATTAAGCAGCGAATGGGCACCTGGGGAGCTCTGTCTACAGATCCCAATCTCTACTCTTCCACTTCGCTCTCCTCCAACACCCTTCCCTCAAGCCATGGCGGAGTGTCGAGGCCAAGAGCTGCCTTATCAATGGCTGCCACTCCACTACTGCACTCTGATCGCCTCCACGAAGGAATGGCAGAACAAAGAGGGAGTTAATGCTACTTAAAGGAACAGGAACTTCCTACTAGACTTACCCTACTCATTTCACAGTCCTGCTGGGGATGCTGCTGCTTACCATCACTCATTTTTTCCATGCAGACCTTTGGCCACACATTCACTATGTAGAGGGAGGAAGGTGGCTACGTGGAACAGGGCATCCCACGTAGCCACCTTTTCTCTCCACGTGGTCCTAATGAAGCTTTGTTTTGCTCCTTTTTATGCTGCCAAAAGTGAAGGGGGGCAAAGTAATTGCCATAACTGATCACATCATTGATCCACCCAGTCTATTATTCTGCTTATGGCAGTGGCAGTTACCTGATGGTACAGAAGAAGCCCTCGATAGACGCCTATCTGGCTAATTTTCAATTCACAAAAATCTTACAGATGACATTTATCATCTTACATACTTTCAGTTTATATTGAATAAGGCCATAAAAATGATTAAGTGTAAATATAAAAGAAAGTCACAGGAAAATCAGTTCTGACAGATGTTCACTAGACTGATACACTACAGATTACTTGCTTAGCTGTTTTCTCTTCTTACCACTAGCTGGCACTTAAGGTAAGTTAAATAATTTTTTCCTTGTTATCATTATACTAAATATCACCTTCGTTTATTTCAGTTACTTTTCCTTTTTGTTCTTAGCTCTGTTTTTTTTTAATCTTGATTTTATTTTGCTTGCTTTTGTTATTTTTTACAATAGCTTCCTTTAAAGTGCTATATATTTAAAGCAGATCATATGGAACATACCTAACTAAACCATATCTATCTCCCCCAAAATATTGTACTATTTAGGAAGGTAACATGGAATTTAAAAAAATTATTCACACATAGAAAAGTGCTGTTTAAGAAAAATAATCAACAAAACACACATTTGGAACATTCTAAACCTTTGTGCTGGTTGTGTGTTAAATTTTTAAAATTTATTTTTAAATATTTATTTGAAATTTTGGGCTACATATTTTCAAAGCTTGAATTAAGAATTCAGCTGATCAGTTTTACTGATATGTTGCACCAGAATCTTTGAGGTTTGATGCTCCTTAGGATCAGACCCATTTTGAAAACTAAGGAGGTATGACTTGCTGAGGTTTTTGGTTTTGTTTTTCTTTGATTTTACAAAAATCTCTGGGTATATATTTCTAGTTAATAACATAAACTAATATTTCTAGATAGTATTTCTAGTAATACTTTTGCCGCTTCATTTTGTCTCCAGCTGACAGGAGAAATTTGAAATGCATCATACTCACTATTCAAACTGATAACATGTGAAAGGTCCAGAAGAAACTGTTTGTAAAATTTCTTACACAATATGTCTTATAGAGTTGCTTTGTGTCATGTTATGTGGTTTTATATCCTAATCTGACATTATGAGATTATATGATATATTTGATCTTTAAACAAGTATTTCTTTAAAATGTTTGGCAGACTTATAGCACTTCAGGTATTATTTTTTATTATGGACAGATAGGTCAAATCTGCAAACAATTTAATGGTCATATATCTCTGCCCTTGTCAAGTCGATCCTCCCAGCAAGTGTACTACAGGCAGGAGGAACAAATTAGTAGGCTAATCTTTCAAGGTGCTAAACACACTCAACTCACATTGGTTTCAACTGGGAGTTGAAGTCTCTCAGCACTTTGCAGGCCTGGCCCTCCAATTAGCTTAATTTACAGTCTCAGTAACACAGTAAGTTCATACTTCCTGCGTGTATTTCAGGACTACAGCTATCCTTTAACTTTTCCTCCTGAAGTCTGAGTAGGAGTTATGCAGGTTTAGAGCAAAATGGCTCCAGATGGTTCTCAGCTCCAGTTTTGGCTGACATTTTTCTTTCAGCTGAGACTTCAGATCTCAGCTCTGCTGAGCGTAAGAAAACGTGGTGTTCTCATTAACACCTCATCCCTGTTTCCAAATAAACTGCCTCACACCACCATTTACCTTACCAGTGTCAGGCAAATAAAAAAGATTTGAGATGTCAAAAGGGGAACAAACTTGACACAGGAATTCCAGAAAATAAGTACTTCCTTGCCTGAAGAGATGGAGGAAGGAATAGTGCCTGGAGTATACACAGCCTAGTATTACAAAGATCTAACTTAGTAATTCTTCAACTAGATTGTTTCAAGAGGGCTTGCATGAGCTGTGTGCTGTCTTGGTTAGAACATAGATGTTTCATCTCTGCAGCCATAATGGAGGTTTCTGAGACTGTTTGCTGGTGTGCTGGCTGAAAATAAAGATTTAGATGCAGGATGCAGCTGAGTCCTAATTTGAGCTGATTCACAATGTAGCCTAAAGGGGATCGCATCACCTCTTTCTCAGCACAGATGAAAAACCTGATAAAAAACAGAGTCACACCAAACACCAGATCCTTGGCCTCAGAAGTTTTCCTACACGTATCAATGTTTGTTTAAAAGGTATAGGAAGGGATAGTTGCCATCTCAGAAAGATGCAGATTCCATGCACTGTAATGATTAAAATATTCCTTTTGCTCCCCAAAGGCTTCACTTTGTATTCACTCCTCCCTGACTTTCATCACTGCCAAGTACTGTATTTCTGCGTGAGAAACAGGCAAGTGACTCCACTCTGAACCAACAGCCAAGATGTGTTATAAAAGTCATATGGTGCTTCCATTCCATCTCTTCACAATGTGCATTAGTAACAAAGCACATGAAGAGCACAGAAAACAACAGGAACAAAATTCACCAAACCCAGGATGCTCCATATCCTTGCTCCTCCCTCCAGCATAAGCAGCATCTTTTGTGTGGTCTTACCCACTGGACACATGAGGTGTGCTAACATGGAGCAGGGGCAGAGGGAGTCAGGGGACTGGCCAACCAAGAAAGTGGGAGGGAATGTGCATGACTACAAAGCTGTGGGTTGTACAGTGTTGCCCCAAGGCCTCTGCAGGTGCATAATGTAGGCACCAAAGGTACTGTAGAAAGAGGAACATGCACAAAGGGGCTCTGTGAGTGAATGGAGGGTCAGCACCAGACCTGTAGGTTCATTACTAAAGGAGCTACACAACAGAGACCAACCATTCAAAGTCAGAGTGTGCATGAGGACTGTGGGGGTCTTGTGTCTCAAGAGGCCTCAGAGCACCCCTTGTCAGCAGGAAAAGTGGGGTATTCTATGAACACAGTAGCTGTAAGTGAAATCTCACTTCTTGGTAGCCTTTGATAGCACCAGTGGGATGACATATAAAGATGTCCTACTTTAGGTGTATGGAAAACAAATGCCACATTCTAACACGGGCCATTTAAACGTGTACATTTCTTCAAGAGCACAAAAAGAATATTTGAAACGTTTCTCCACTGAAAAGTAGTTTTTTGCTAGGTAGGGTGTGTTTCATAGAACCACCCCACTCCATGTTTATACTCTAACAGCAGATTACTAGCGAAACAGCACTTTGCTGTAATAGCAAATTGGTGGGGAATACTGATGTTAAAAGCTGTTTTTAACATTTAATGAGCATGAAGTAGACCTGAGTGAATAATGGGAAAATGCTTTTGTGACCACATTCACTAAATCAGATTTCAGGCTTTGATTCAACCCTGCTTCTCATCTCATTCATCTATTTTTTCTTGAAAGTTCAGGTTTATGTCATATACATGCTTGGGGAGGGAGCTTCTATTCATGCAAATACTTGTTAGCATAAGGAGTCTGATACTCACACCAGAAGTGCTGGCACACACATTGCTATACACATCAGCTTTGTCTGTTTGAGAGTCAGGGTGTAAGCCAGCAGGAGAATGAGAAAGCTAATGATTACATCACAAACAAAATGGAGATGGTACAGGCGGCAGTATGGAAATGGTCAGAGGAAAGTCAGATATTCCTGTAGCGGACTGGTCTTTTGCCTGGAGACATTTTCAGCATGCCCCAGTTCCAGAACATGTAATAGGGTTCCAGTGGTGGGGGTCACAGATACATTAGTTCATCACGTACCTGTGCAATTCATACCGTGCCGGCCCAATTTATCACAATAACTCCTCATCTATGGCGTGAGTCTATGAACACATGTGCTCATACACCTCAACTTTCCTCAGACAATTTTAATAGCTTTGGTTCTTGAGATGTAATATCTCTTTTCAGGAGCCCTGAACTCTCAGTAGCACTATACTAGAAAAACAAAGGAAGTCTCTCATTAAGTGTTTCCTTATTTGTTAAATGACTCTGAGCTCTTACAGGAAGTTGACTAGAAAGGAAACTTTTTTTTAAAATGGGTGATGGAAACCTCCTAATTAGTTAATTATGATGCTTCAGTGCTGTTTCTAATACACAGGATCATATAATAGTTTATTTCTGTATTGATTTTTGAGCTAATAGCAATGGCGTTAGTTAAAGTTGCCTGACATTTCCTACTATGAGACCTTGTTTTGATTGCTTACAACTTTGCCGAACTTTAATCATTTGAGGGGAAATTTTCCACGCTGAATGTCTGCCTCAGGCTGATTTTATTAATTATTATTATTATTATAAAGTTTCAGCTAAAATGTTTCAGCTATTTCTGAAAGTCAGGTTACTGATAAATGCTTTATTTTGTCCCTGTTAAAAAATTTTCTTCCAACCTTTTTGTTGAGAACCTCTTGATGCTCCATTCATTGGAGCGGGGCCTTGAAATTTGGCAGAGAGGTCAGCCTGGTGTCAGAGATGTGCTTTTTCTGTCCCTGTGAAAATCTACCCAAAGTTGGCAAAGTTATAAGCCTTCAAAACAAACAACTCAGTTTGCACATGCTCAGTAGAGAATTGTAAGAATTCGGCAGCTAAATTCTCCAAAGATTTCATCAGCAATGAGCATGAGGCAGCTCCTTACAACTGCTGAGTGCTGACCAGACTGTGCATCCATCATTTCACGGAGCAACTAAGCATACTTTGTATTAGGGCTGCAGAGGCTGAGCAGGACTTTCCCTGCAATTGCTGTTCCCAGGGGCTGTTGTGGTGCTGGACACAAGAAGTGAGAGCAGGGAGACACTCTCTCTCTCCTCCTATATTCTTAATACCTCTCTTGCTGTGGCTCAGGCAGTAAAAAGGGGAAGGAGGAAACACCTGATTCAAACACAGCGGGCTGCAAAATGGGTGGGGAGTGGGAAAGGAGGTTGCAGGAGTCAGAGGGCAAGGAGGTGCCAGGGGCAAGAGCTAGAGGGCAAGGAGAAGCAGGTAGTTAGAAGCATAGGAGAAGGGCATAGGAGGCACAAGATGGAGAGTTGGATAGGAGCACAGGGAGACCTTACCATGTTTCAACCCCAGAGCACAGATTATCCTGTGCACTAAAAGAGGCCGGGATCCTGTGGAAAAAAAAATAGGATGTGATCATGCAATTAAAAGGAGTAACATAATACATACACACAAGGGGGTGAATTAGGGTTGCTCAGGCATCCTTCACTGTGGATTTCCTAACTTTTGAGTGCTCAGCCTTGCAACCTTAATGTTCTTTTAACACACTTTTTTTGGCTATAATTTAGCACATGGTAAAGGCACCTACACTGCGGACTACAGAAATCTAAATAAGTACCTACATAAATATCTTTGAGGTGATGTCCAAAACATGTACCAATTTTAAAGCCAAGTTTTCCAGCCTCGTTCCTTTCTACCTTCTGGGAGACAAGAAGAAAATAAAATCATCTTATTGTAAGAAAACAAAGGCAAAGAAGTCTATGTATAGTGTCTAGTTCCAGAAAACAGGACACCATAGGGAATACCTGTGGCATTTACAGATGTGTACTGTACAGAGAGATTTTGGCAAACCAGTAAAGTGCCTGAAACCACTACTGATTATTCCTACAAGCAGCCAAGTCAGCAGGCCATAAACATGTACTTAGGTAGGCTCTCATAAAGTAGAAGGATAGAATAGAACTTTCTCAATGACAGTGACTGTTTTAAATGAAACTGAATATGAAACAGGGTGGCATAAAAGTTACACTCTGGTCTTAAAAGATCTTGTTAAGTGCAGGTAGCCACTGATTTCAAGGCATAAACTGATACCATCCGCAAGGATCACAAAGGAATTATTTCCCTCTTTGTACGACACTGAACAGTTGACTCAGTTAATTATAGGAGGCTTTTTGTATCTTGTTCCGAAGCAGCAGGAACTGCCAGAGGCAGGATGCAAGACTTCCTATTATACTTGGTGTATGGAGTTTGTTATATCTTAAATGCAAATATCTTTGTAATATCTTAAATACCTTTCTCTGCTCTGATTATTTCAGTGAGTTTGGCAATGATCATTTGTACTTCTAAATCACCTTTGAGCTGAAAGCATTAGTCCAACATTACTAGATTTAGCCCCTGATATATAGGTATTACCATCTCCATTTTATAGATGGAGTAACTGAGACACAGACAAGTTAAATAACTCAGTAAAGAACATTTTTAACAATCATTCAGGCTTTTGTAATCTTTCCTTTCAAAATTTAAAGGCATTAAACCATATTGTGGCCTAATTTCTAGCAAATTTTTATTTGCTTCATCTATATAGTGAAAGACCATATCTGCTTCTAAGTCCCAATCCAGCAAAGCATTGAAGCATATGTTTAACTTTAACTAGGTGCCTAAGTCCCATAGAAGTGGCTGGGAATTAAGCACACGCTTTAAAAGCTTTGTTGAATAAGGATAGACCATTGAAGAGACACTAATCATTAAGTTCATTTTGTTTTTGCACTGCAATAACTTAAAAAATCTCAAGAATTTTCTAAATAAAATAATAATAATAAATAATAATTTTCAAAATAATAATAAAATAATTTCTGAGACAGAGACGTTCGATGTCAAGTATATAGTATAGCTCAAACAAAATGTATGGACTTGAAGCAGAGTTAGCTGAGTGAGGTTCTTTGGTCTGAGTTATAAAGGACTTAATAATATCAAACATATCACACAGTTGGTCAAAATAGACCATCATAATGGTCCCTTAAAAGTAAACTCCTAAATATAGGGGCTTCTTAATTAATACAAAGGAGGACTCAAGTGTACCAGGTTTGTGGGTGCAGTTTGAATGGTTGAATGAATATCAGTTTTTTTTAAATAACATTTTTTCTGCTTACAAATAACCAAGAAAGCCAAATCTGACATACAGTCAGTGAAACTTACATTTGTGTTTTTAACATTATCTTTTTTCTGTGTAATTCACTGGTTTAAAAGACTGCTAACAGTGTAATATAGGTTATCTTGTTCATACAGACATTTGATATGATTAAGTACCTCAATGTACTTTTTCAGTACCAGCTTTAATACTGCCACTTACAAAGGTTATTATTTGAAATCTAAAAGGGTAGGCTTGTCTTCCTGAAAACAGGTTATCAATTATAACTTTCTTTTGCTGAATGAGTAGTGATGTCTCCTCTTTGGAGTGTGTTGGATTGCACACATATGTATTTAGGGACTTTCTTCTTATGTGTGACAAGTAAGTTTTGTTTCTAAGTTTCCAGATGTTTTAAACAGCAGAGGGGACAACATGAAATATTATTAGGAAGCAAGAAGCCTAGGATGCATCCACAAAGCAACAGCTCAATGAGATTGTGAACTTTTCTTTTTTGACATTTGTAATGGAACAGTCTTTGAGAAAGAACATAAGGCCTAGAGAGCTGGACTGTGAAAGCATGAAATAGGTGTTCATTATCAGTATTACATTCTGTATTAAGTCCTAAAGAAAAGAAACAAAGTAGAAACCAACTGCAAGGTTTGGTTTTTCCCTTTCTCCTTGCCTTTATTTTGAAACAATTAATAGATATATTTACCTCAGAGAAACATGCTGATGAACTTCTCTTAGAGCTGAGAAAAATTGCTATAGCAAAGCTGTGAGACTCCATTTTGAATCGGGTGAAGGGGGTTGATGGGCCAGGACCTATTATTATTGGTGGGGCTAAACAACTATAAAGCCTGGCTCAGCAGACAGGTTCACTCTATTTTAGCAGCATAGTTTTTCTTATCAGAAGTGTTTTCCTGCCCTAAATCTAATTTGGGAGCCTAGATAAGTTTAGAAAAGTTCATTCTGTTTTAGGAATTGAATATAGACTGGGAGCATTGTGTAGCTCAGAAGCTCATTCCTGTTTGACAGCATGGTTTAGCTCTGAAGCTTGCTCCAGCTTGTGTGTTTAGTTTAGCTCTAGAGCTTCTTCTAGCTTCAGGAGCTTACACCAGTCCTGGGAACTGCTAGATTTCTCACAGCCTCCAAGTGCAGTGTGACAACATTTTTAACAGTTGATGGATAACACATAATATCACTTTAAAACCACAGTGTAATTTTTGGTGACAAGAAGAAACTGTGAATATTGTCAGTCTTTATCAAAGGAGACAGAAAAGTGTAAATTTGTTATTGTGCCCTTGACAACTTCTGATCATGCAGTTTGTAAATCTCTTCCCTTTTAAGTGAAATGGACCCCAGGTATATCCATGTACTTTTAAGGGCCAGATTGTGCTTTAAGCTACAGACCTTGTTGTAAAGAGCTGAGGAACACAGAAGTGTTCAGGACTCACCACAGAGGCACTAGAAAAATGCATGCTGGATCAGGAGCTCTGCCACTCCTCTCTCCTCTATAATTGCTGACTTACAGGGGAAAGAGACAGTGGCCCACCACACTCACACCCTTTGAGAGTCTAGCATTATGTCTGTGCTTCCAGTTTCTAACCACATTGTGCTTGGCTACAAGATTGACTCAATGTGATCAAACTCAGACAACATTTTGAAGCTATACAAAGAACAAAGCCCATGGTTAGTTACAGATTTGTTGCTGTTACTGACCAGGTATGTAGAAGACCCAGGTTCAAGTCCCTGCTCTGAAGCAGGCAGAGAAGGGACTTGAACATGAGATTCCCCCACCCTAGGTGAATACCCGAACTCCCAGGCCGTGGGCAAGGCAGGGACTGTTTGTATTATGGGTTTTTTTTGTGAACATGTTCACAAGGTCTCATTTTCTTTCTGAGGCAGATTGAAAACAAATTTCAATGCCTCAAAATTCTTCGCATAATAGAACGGTTGTATTCCAGGCAGCCTTTGTCTGCACTCAAAGGTGCTTGGAAAGAGGTTACCACAAATTGACTTTAAAGCTTTTCCCTGCCACAAAAAGGAGGAGAGACAAGGAAGACTGAAAAGCCAAAGTTTTTGGTGCTCTGTTTCATGTTGTTTATTGCTCTGCTTTGTCTCTGCCACCCGCATAGTCAATAAAACAATGAGGCTATCTGAAAAGTTAGAGCAGCTTTTGTTTGAGTAACAGCCTGCTCCTTGCAAGGCATTTGTATTTCAATGTATTGAACATTCATTATGTATTAGACATTCAACCCTGTAAAAATAGATCCAGGAGAAACATATCTTATCAACTTGGCTACTGCCCTTGCATAGCTTAGATTGCAGCTCCTCAGGCCAGCAATCGCTGGGCACTTCCTCCACTGTGGTCTGGCTGCTTTATGCCACTTCAGCAGTGCAAAGCAGAAGGAAAGTTGACTTAACCAGCTGCTGAAATCTAGATGCAAAGGAGAGCTCAAATTGATGCTATGACACTGGGAGCTTGGGTGGGGAAAAGGAGCTGAGGTCAGATTACCTCTGCACCCCAGTGATCAGTGGCTGCCAGAACTGCCCCTGAGGCTGCTTTGAGTCGAATTGGGGGCCTCACCTGCCCCCATCTAGTCCTAGGATCAAGAGGGTATAAAGTCACCTTTGCCCGCCCCACTGCAGCTGTGCTGGGAGTTGCTCCAGTGCAGCTCAGCATCTGGCCCCAGGTAGTCTCAGAGCCCAGTCATTTTAGATATGTGATATGACATTTCTATCTTTAACAATAGTTGTTAACGTTTATTTGTGAAATGATTAAACCTTTCACCAAATTTTGAAATAGAGAAACTAGAAAAAAAAATGGGGATACCAACAGGTTACATACATACATAGCTCATTTGAATTATAAGTGCTCACAGTTTTATACCCAATAAATGCAAATCTCTCATGCATTAGAGTTTAATTTATATTATATTATTGTATATAACAGTATATGAGTCCCTTGTATTTCTAAACAAGTTGAAGTGAGAAGCAGACCTTTACCAAAAGCATTATGAAGCAGCCTACCAGTAAGGATACAATAATGGCTCATTTCCTGACCATTAATTCAGACATCATGCAGTCAGCCAAATGAATCCATTGTCCTTTGCAGCTATTTCTGTGACTGCTGCCCTATTGTCACTGATGGAAGGGACCCCGACTCAGTAGCCCATGTCTGTCTTTAATTAGAGCCAGTGATAACCCATGGACAGATCAGTTTGCCAATGGCAATCTATCATACAGTTTTCGGTTCCTGGCATCAATAGATTACTGTCTATAAACAGAATATCTTTGATGTAAAGACGGCTGGAATGAGAACACCATATGAGGAGCAGAAACGTACCTACTCGACAAGTTCCTATGTGCAGCTTCCCCACACAGCCTGGCAGGATTTCTAGTGTAATCCCAGGCTTTCTGCTTTAATTTTGACCCCATATCAAAACATGAGATGATATTGGTGCCTTGAGACCAAGAAGCCTTTGAAAATTGCCTGCTTTGCCTCTCTTATTTTAGTGAGAACCATAGCAATGCTTAGTGTTCATTGGTCACAATAATACTCCACATCAATCAATATTTTAATGAAAAAAACTTAACAGCTGATCAGCTTTCCCATATTAGTTGCTGACTCAGGCCCTGGTATATTATGAAAAAAATAGAGATAATGTCTATGCAGGCTATAGACTTCATTGGTGTTTTATTGCCACATAAATGGCTCACTTTCTTCTCCACAGGATTAACAGCATTCTTATCAAAGACAAACAAGTCTGAATTTCACCTGATTTAATGTTTAATTATTATTATTTATGATTATTTCTTATCATTATAAATGTAATTTTACAAGCCAGAACACAATGCCCTGCAGCTGCTGGGATACAACGATTATTCTAAAGCCTCATCAACCAAATATTGCACAGCAGCAGTAGTTACTTTTCAGCATGAAGTTTAACTTTCACTGCTGCTCTGCTGATCAATGGGGCAGATACTGCACTGTGAGTGAGAGGCACCTCCAAAAATATTTTGCACAACTAAGTCCCCTTCTGTAACTTCTACCTACTTCTCACCCCATGAGAGAAGGAACGGGCGCAGGATTAGAAACCCAAAGCAGCACTTTTCTCTAAGGAGGAGACAGATAAGGTGGGGCAGGGTGCAGAGCAGAACTGGAGCACCTTGTTATATCTACAGATCCTCAGGTTCAGAGTTTGAAAGCTGCAATCCCTGTCTCTTTTTCTCAGAAGGGAGCATGCCGATTTTTCTGACTACTTTCATATCTCTTCCCCATTATTTGTAACACAACAAGGGATGATTTGATCCACAGCAGTGGGACTGCAGCACTATTAAATATTGAGTATCAGAGGGGTAGCCGTGTTAGTCTGGTTCTGTAGAAGCAGCAAAGAATCCTGTGGCACCTTATAGACTAACAGACGTTTTGCAGCATGAGCTTTCGTGGGTGAATACCCACTTCTTCGGATGCAAGTCCTAATAGGCTTGCATCCGAAGAAGTGGGTATTCACCCACGAAAGCTCATGCTGCAAAACGTCTGTTAGTCTATAAGGTGCCACAGGATTCTTTGCTGTTCCATTAAATATTGAGTGTAGACAATTTAATTTGTGCAGAGATGCCAGAGATCTCCTGGAGGGCCCCGGGCATATAACAGTATCCTGACTGGAAAGTTATAGAAACAGCTCTGCTCACTTTTAGCCTATTTGAGGTATTACTTGTATTGCAAAATCTTGGATATTTTTGCAGTCAGGAAGTTTCTTATGGAGCTGTGCCTACACATGACTAACACTTTGTTATTTAAAAAGCCTTCATGATGACTGTCTAATAGTGGGGAGATGCAATGTTGTTGTAGCCATGTTGGTCCCAGGATATTAGAGAGACAAGGTGGGCGAGGTAATATTTTTCATTCAATCAGCTTCTATTGGTGAGAGAGACATGCTTTTGAGCTACACAGAGCTCTTCATCAGGTATGTTGCCACATGGGACTGGAAGTGTGAAGGCCTGATCCTCGAGCCACTTAAGTCAACTCTCATGGACTTCCCTGAGGACAGGGTGAGTTCTTAAGGCTTTTTTCCAATGGAATATTGCCATATGCTTAAGAATTCCCAGATACAATAAAAATATAACAGCAGCAGTAAAGGAGAGACTAGTTAGTAAATCGCTTATAAAAAGAGTATAACAGCACTATCTCTGCCAGTTAAAATTCTGTTAGCACACTGTGAATTACCTAGCCAGTGTGTCTTAGCGTTACAAGCCACTACTGTTGATTATATAGTGTTCTGAACCCGATGTGAAGAACTCTGAAACCCAACTCGCATATCAAAGCAGAGTCTTCTAAGCAGGCTCTGAACGTGGTAGGCAAATTCCCTGGTGCTTCACTTGACAAAAAGATGGATTAAAAAAAACTCTAGGGCATCATTATTATCACTGATGTGAAAGACTGCTTTGCTTATTTATATTAATTACAGATTACTGCTTTAAATAGCTTCAGCTCTTGCAAATATTTTGAATTGATGTACTGGTATGTGTAATTCCTTGCTGAGGGCTGGCTCTACTCGACAAACATTGACACAAACAGGGTGCACAGGGAAGTTGTTTGTGTGTTCAGGATCTGCAATACAGGAAAAAAAATATACCTTGAAGGCGTTTCCATTAGGGGAAAGAACTAGTTTGCAGCTAATGCTGTACAAAGCTCTGTGCTAAGATTTTAAATGGAAACTTACTGATGTGCTGCCAGGGTCTTGCAGGGGTCACATGAGCCCCTTGTTAACAGAGACAACGCCAGGGCTCTATTATTTTTACTCTATTATTATTTATAGGAATACCTGAGATCGGGGCCCGCCTTGTCCTAGACACTGTCCAAACTGCACTGGTCCCTGCTCTCCAGAACATGCAATCTAAACAGACAAGACCAAGGGAGAGAGGGGAGGTCTTATTTCTCATAGAAGGTTGGTGTTGGAAGACACTTCATGAGGTAATTTAGTCCAACCCCCTGCTCAAAGCAGGACCCCATTTATCCCCATTTACAGATTGGAAACTAAGATACAGAGCAATTAGTGTATAGAAGTATGTTTCCAGACGTTCCCCCAAAATTTTAAGTGAAGATGAACAAAAAATTTAATATGCAACTCCTAGTTGTCTGTATCTTTTATGTAGAACGTGCTGAGCTTTTAAAGCATTGCACAGATTTCAGATATTGTAGACGTATTAAATATTATTTGTTCAAAATCTGACAAGCACCAGATCATAAAAATCGTACTGTCCTGTAAAACGTACTTGAAAACACTGAAATAATGACATTTCTCTCTAATTATAGGCTGTTCTTTATCTGACCATTCTTATCAAGCAATTGGATAAATTTAGTAAGAACATGAAGGTTCCAGTCTTCATACAGAAATAAAAAAAATTTCCAGAGGAAACAATGGGTTATTTTAAAAGGAGGAAGAAAATGGAAGGTGTTGTAGGAATGTTGGCACCTCTTATCCATCTTATGCATTGAATAAATGGGTTAAGTATTGTAGAGCAGACCATGGAAGAAAAAGATTTTATTCAAATGAGATTTCTGGGATTCATGATTGTTCCAGAGAGATCCAGTGCTCTCGCGGGGCATTTCTGCACCAGCCAGCTAAGAGACCTAGCTGAACTGTTGATTCTTAAAGGGTTAAGTTAGGATTTTGTCTGATAAAGGAGATTGACTCTAATTTTGTATCTGCTCCTGTCCTGTTAATATGTCATGCTGCAATGGTTTAAAGAAATTTAACTGTGTTAGGGACTAGAGGAAACTTGGAAAAGGCAATTAATGAGTCCAGAAGGTTTGTCTTAATAGTGTTTATCCAAGAAAATGATTATTTTAATGCATATTGTGGTAGTGCTTAAAAGCCCTAGCCTCATTGTGCTCGGCCCTGCACAAATCCATAACCACGAGATGGTCCTGCCCCAAAGACCTTACAATCTATGAATAACTAAATAAGATTTCCAGTGTCATTTATGCTCTGGAAAATACTGTCCCTCCCCCCAAATATCTAACTGATGTGGAAGACCAGGAGAAAAGACATTTTTTTCTTTAAGGGCTTCTAAATGCTTCAGGCTAAAAGCCAAAAGGAGTACCTCCATTTTATTTTCAATACAGAAAATTCTGCAAAAATATTATTCTGAACCAATGGAAAGGAATATTACTGGGTTACTGGCAAAAAGTAGCATCAACCACATGTAATCCAATCCAGCAATTAACACCCCTGGCTTTAGACTGGTAATACAGATGCTGGAGCAAATTATTGGGGCTAAAGGTGCCCCCGGAAGAGACAATAAGGAAAATCCAGGGCAGTCTGGCCTAGTACCATTTTAAGCTACTGCCCTTAGATTCATAACCATTAAGAGGGATCTGGGACGTTGGGGCCCGATACAAGTAACTTGTCCCCGTAAGACATGTGAGTACAACCCCCCCCCCCCGCCCCGCTCCAGGTCAATGAGGAATCACCATTCAGCGTGAGCAAAGCCCTTTGAACCATCTAGGGATAGGATAACAACAGAAGTGTTACTTATGTTAGCAGAGTGAATTGTATTGAATAACTTCTGCTATCAGATCCCTGGCAAATCTGTATGAATTCTACTGATCAAAGCCCACAGCCCAGTAAAGGGAGAAATTCTGCTATCCAGGTTGCTAACATTTGGAATAACACTTCTATATCCTTGCTGATGAAAGAAACAGCCTTTTCTGAGGCACACAGTGCGGGGCCCTTACCGTTTTTGCATACAATAGTGATCATGCCCACAAACCTGCTTGGAGGCCAAGAAGAGAGGGAGTTGTCTAAGGCTGTGAACATGGAGACCAATATTTTTTCACACTAGTTTATAAAATTCAACCTTATGCCTCTCATGGCCCAGGAAGCCTACTCTACGTCATCAGTCGAGATGTCGTTTTCCATAATTCATGAGCACTGGAGCAAGGCTAGGCACTGGGATCTTGGGTAAGTACTCATTAATTTCCTCTTGGTTTTAGAAATGTCAGAGGTGTAGAGCTGAGAATAATAAAAGTCAAATTTCTTAGATATATCTACTATGTGAATAAGAATATTATACTGAGCATTTCTGATATTATACAGCCTCTGCTGTGTGCTTGTGTCTTTAATTGGCATGCAAGGAGTTTATCTACTTTACCGCCTGCACTTATCAGAATAGATATAAAATGGTATACTGATCATAGCTGCTTTCAAAGAAAAAGATATATTCTTTTCAAGGGTGTAAGTGTAATAAATCTTTCAGGTTTAAGGACTCTGTGGAAGAGAGGAGATACTGTTCTGCTGACAACTGAATGTGGTAACTTTCCTCAAGGAAAACAAATCAGGCTTCTATAGCAAAATATAGTAAAAAGTCATTGAAATGTGCTATTCCAGAACATGCAATACAGAATTTCTAACTAGCTCCTCTCACCAATTAAGACACACTTACATCTCAATTTCTTTTTTGAATGGTTAACGTAGGTGATCTGTCATTGATTTAGAATACTTTCAGTCTGGAAATCTCTTGCTCAGCTACAGTTCTACTGAAAAACACTGTTTTAAAATAACCAATCAGCTTTAAAAGAAACTAAAATGTATTACAGGAATTAATTTATACTGGAAATAGGGACAAAAAGATTTAATCATTTCAGAAACTTTCGACACTGCTGTAAAAAGATTAGCTAATATCTTACTGTAAAATAACTACAGGAGGCTTAAAGAATACTTTCATAAGTTTTTTTTTCCACAGTATATCTGTGAAAATAATTAGATATTTTTATGCTTGGATATTACAGTGATGAAGGCCACATAAGTACCTTTATAGATGTGTTTAAATTGATCTGTCAGTATGGTACCTCCCAATGCTCACTTTTTCATATAAGCCTAGTAACTAAGGTTAACGTGAATTTAAATCATTCTTCAAGATAAAATGAATTAACAAAACAGTTGAATAATGGTATGGTCACCTCTGACAAATCTCCCAACTATTAAAAAGCAGACTGCTCCTGAGTACCATTTGCTTGCGCCTTTTTTTTTTGTTTTTAAATCTTAGCAACGCGCACCATGCAGTATCTGACTAAACATAATAAAATTTGATTTGTGTAGCGGTGGTTCTCCAAAGAACAAATCTGTAAAATTACAACATGTGAAAGTTTAACACAATGATATAAAATGGCAATGGCACTGTTCATATCTTAAACTGACAGACTGATGGTGATTATTGCAAGGACAATGCCCTGCATATGTCAAACGATTTGCAAATAATTTATGTCACCTTATCCTCCATTATTGTTTTTGCAGAGGACATAAAGTGTGTCACTAATATTAAACTGCCTGCAAAAAAAAGCCTAGCTCAGCTTTTTCCTGGCTGAGAACACAGAGCCATCTGCACAGAGACAAACATGCATATGGCCATCATTTGTCCAACATCTTACACAATGTGAAGGTTTTTACTTGAAATGCCAACCTGTGTGGCAGATGATGTATGTGTTTCTTCAGTCCTGTGATTACCAGCACAGAGCTGCTGTGCAGTGCTCTTCACCTCATCAGTTCCACAAGCTGCACTCCAAGGTGTGTGAAGCATTTGCAGCAAGATGGCTTCTGACATGCAGCAAGGCAAAAGCATTCTGGTGTGAATATTTGACTCCAGATTTTGTTCAAATCAGGGTCATATTCTGACCTGTAGAAATTAGTGTGGGTAGAGATTTAGCACTACAAAACAGCAATTTGAAAACTAGAATGAATATATTTAAAAGATGGAAAGCAAAGGACAGTGCTGTGTCTCCTGGGTGATTCCAGGCAAGGCAGGGGTGGGGGTGGGGCGAGATTTTATAAATGACCTGCTTTTTTGGGGAATAAGCGGAGGCCAACACAATATTTATTTGTCATTACTATTTGTAAAAGTTGTACCATCCTCACAGTCAGGAACAAGAGGGGTTCTTTGTCTAGTTCCTGAAATACTGAATTTATTTCTACTATAAAATACATTCAGTGAATAGCTTTAAAGGGTTATTTGCAGTGGGCTTTTGTAATTAAAAGATGCAGTGTAGTGATCCGAGCAAGGAACTGGGAAGCAAGACTCCCAAACTTTTATTCCAGATTCCGCAACTGACTCACTCTGACCTGCGACAACTGATTTAATGCCTCAGTTTGCACCTCTGCCAAACGTATATAATTATATCACTTACCAACAGCACATGCCTACATTTTGTGTGTGTTTAAGTACTTCAAGATTGTTAGATGAAAATCCCTCATTTCAGGGTAAGTTATTTATATTTTAAAATGACTATAGTGTTGTAGCCAAATGATTATAATTAACTTTAGTTCAACACAAAGCTTGACTTCACTACGGTGATTTGGAGGGTGCACTGAAAATATAAGGTTAATGCTGCTTCAAATCTATCCTTACCCCTCTGCATTGTCCTTTCTCTAAGTATTTTGAGCATTTTACTGTATGAAAAAAATCCATTTCTTGCCCTACACAGCTTTTGAGTCTGCCCATAAGTAAACAATTTATGCTCATTGTATTTATTATACTAATAAATAACTAGACTAAACTAGAAAATGCAAATGAAGAGGAAAAAGATGCATTTTCCAAATGATTTTGCATCATTTATAATTCTGTGCGATTCTGCTTTCCCATGTAATTTTCTCAGACAAACAAAACCCCAGCATAGTGGCCTGCCTAAATGAATTTGGCCATTCTGCCTACTTATTGCAGTAATTGGAGATTTGAATTAAATCTCTTACTTTAAGAGAGGTAGACATCAGACAGCCAAGTAGTCCATTGCACACACAACATGGTAACCTGAAGAACATTTGAATCAAAGTCTTTTGAAGGTTTGAAACATTGCAGTCATGTGGAACTGTGAAGGTGGCAGGACTGCAGAAGCAGGCCCTGGTACATGCATCTTCCATGAAGGTGGCACAGTTCTCACCTCCCCTGCTTTTTCCAGTTATAGAATGAATGGACTGGAATTACAAAAGGCAGTCTGGAGGGAGGAGGGCCTCAGGTAGGGTCCTGGAGATCCACAGGAAGCCAAACAAAATGGCATCCATAGGAACCAGTGATGCAGGAGCTATTCAATCCTGCCACAAAGTCATGTCCATGGGAACAGCAGCAGCTTTTGCAACAAAAAGCAATTTTGGGGGGAGTTATTTGACAGAAGCATGTTTGAGCATAACAACGTATGCCCTTGCACGCTGGTTCATGTTTATTATAATAGTGCTCAGAGACCCCAGTTAGGATGGAGGCCTAATGCTGGTAGGCAATGGCATTATACAACCAGTCCCCTTCCCCAAAAATATTACATCCTCAGAGAGCAAGTGACATACAAAAGTTGGGGAAGAGGTAAAGTCAAACTTACATGAAATGTAAATAAATAGATAAAATACCAACTCTCTCCAGCTGGCCACAACCTGGTTGTCAATGACTGATTTCTTAAAAGTGCTGCAACAGAGGTGGGTCTTCGGAGAGTTGAAAGAGGAAAAGGTCCTTACAGATCAGTTCAGCTAAGACTCTTCTTGACTAGGGGATGGCATGGAAGAAAATGAAGACATGTTTGTGTGACAAGCTAACCAATAGATGTAGTTCAGAGGCATTCTGGATATTAGGAAGGAGGTTACAATAATCAAGGCAGAAGACTAGGACCTGGGTGAGACTGAAGACTGTATGGACAAAAAAGAAAGGACAGATCTTACAAACCTTGTAGAGGAAAGAGTGGCAAGGTTTGGACAGTCTGGAAGTGCAGGGTGAGAGACTGAGGAAACAGAGATAAATCACTATGTTAAGGGCTTGAGTGTCAGGAATAATGGTGTCGCTGTCAACAGCGATGGGGAGCAATGGGGGATGACCAGAGATGGTTTAAAAGGAAACATTGATGTTCTTTCTTGGCAAGAGAGGTTGAAGTTGGCAGTGAGACATCCATGAGGAGATGTCAGGTTGGGAGGCAGAATTAGATAGATTGGAACTGGTCGAAATGCTGATCATGTGTCATTGGTGTAAGAAGGGGTAGCTGAATTGTACAAGTAGATGAATTCGCAGAGAGAGAATGTGAAGTCAGCAGAGGAAGGGCCATAGAAACAGGCAGCTCTGGAGACTAGGCCATACCAGAATTTGGTTGGATTAGCTGGATTTGGGACAGCTATTTTCCAGTACCTGGTGGAAGCTGAGTAATGAGGACATTATGCCACTCCCTCCCCGCATATTGTCTGCAGCAAGGCAAGTTTATCCACTTTGCCCACCTTCCTCTCAGCCAGTTCCGATGACAGCCCATTTAGGTAGATGGATGCTCCTTTCACTTGCAATGGCATTGGCTGTTTCTTCTCCTTGACCAGTTCGTATTAAATCCTCTCATTTCTGCTTCTCCACTCCCATCTCCCCAGTATCAGACCCTTTCCTCTTGATTGAATTCAGGGATCTAGGACGACTGACAATTTGAGTAGTTCCTAGAGTCTGTAGAAACTAGTTGTCTCGTTCCTCACTGTGGGGATGAGTATTTTAAAACGTTCTTACAAACTTAGCTTAACCTTCTAGGTCTATAGTATAAACTAACAAATATTGATAATGAGCTCTTGGACGTTCTTAGGTACGTTTGTTTATTTTTAACAAACAATTAATTTGTAAAAGAAAAGTCATTTCCAAAAATACATTTAGTTACAAAAATGGCTTTATAGAAACAACAGGAATTTTTCAATGTCAAACCAAATAAGAGAAACAAAATGGCATGTAACTGCACTCATGATTTCAAGTCAATCTCCATACATAGTAGATTGGAAGATACACTAATCTTAATGCTGGTTAGAAATAGTTAGTTATTGTGCATGAACAGTAAATTTACAGATAAGAGTACTTGACATTCTATATGCAAAGAGTCTGCAACATGACATGTTTTAAGCAAATGAATTTGACTTATTAGAAGCCACAGAGAGCCTCTAAAAACACCAACGTTCTATTTTTCTTCCTCCCAATCTATAATACACAAAGAATTCAACCTGAATTTAGCCCTCATACGCCCCTCTCCTGGAATGAGACCCCCTTGAATCAAATTTCAGCTTGGTGTCAGTTTTTACATCTGATTGATAAATCCCTTGACAATAGAGTTTACATGGAAAGTGCTGACTGACCAACCCCTCAAACTGGCCTCACTCAGGCACATTCAGTTACTGAAACAGGATGTGTTATGCCACCATGACATGTGGGTTTAGAATATATACAGACACTATTCTAACATTAGAACCAAAGGGCTGGTCTACACTTTAAATTTACTGGTATTATTGTCTGTCAGTGTTTATTTAATTTATTTATCTTTAATATAAACCAACTTAGTTATATTGGTAAAAGCCCTAATGTGGTTGCAGTTTTACCAATATAAAAGGTGCCTTATACCAGTATAACTTATTCTGTTTCCTGAACCTTGTAAGCATTTTTATATTAGTATAACTGTATCCATGATAAAAGCAACGAAGAGTCCTGTGGCACCTTATAGACTAACATGTATTGGAGCATAAGCTTTCGTGGGTGAATACCCACTTCGTCAGACGAATGTCGAAGTGGGTACTCACGCACGAAAGTTTATGCTCCAATACGTCTGTTAGTCTATAAGGTGCCACAGGAGACTCTGCTGCTTTTTACAGATCCAGACTAACACGACTACCCCTCTGATACTTGTATCCATGACCATACTCAAAATACAAGTTGACAGTCAGTCAAAAATGAAAACTGTATCCTCACTAGGGGGGTTTGCTGCTTTAACCAGACATGTATACTTAAAGTGGCAAACTTTCTACTACAGACAAATCCAAATAGTTAAGTCAACATTCCTTTCGAGGTAGGCCAATTATTGCATCATCCCCCACAAAAACTTTTACTTTTTAAAAACTAAAGGTGTTGTTGGGGTGCAAGTCCAATATTATGCACTTACTATGAGACTCAAAGATTACATGTTAACAAAAAGAGAAGAGGCAGAAGAGTGAGTAGCAAAGCATGATCTACATAGCAAAGTACGACTAAGCTAGCTAGTACTCTTCACTTCCAACTCCTGCATTTATTGTAAGACCAGATAATAAGCAGCACTTTTTCTTTTGTAACAATTCATTAATCAGAGAAATGATCCTTGCTAGTGTTTAGATGTTTTACTTAATTTGGTACTTCTGGCCCACTGCCCCACGAGTGCCAAAATTATTATTTCTCCCCCAGCAGGTGATAAATAACTTCAGTCATGATTAATACCATGAATTTCTCAACCTGACTAATACAAAAAACTTGAAATCTGCAGAACAAGTGGGTGATAATTGTTGCGAGAGCCATTGGAGCTATGCTCTGCTCCTAAAGAAAGCAAACCACAGGAAATGAAGTGTTTGCTAGCAGCCCAGCTGATCCTAAGAGGCTTCATTAAGTGCAGCTCAGCAGCATTCTCCATGTTTAGATTTGTGATACTTTTTCCCCCCACACCACCAAGCTTTAATTATCTTTGAGAAAAAGAAGACTGCCACGGTATTTTTTTCTGAAAAAGCCAGAGAAAATAGCAGATAAATATCTCATTAACACAGTTCAATATTGTAATATGTACTGGCTGATAGATGTACAATATCTTCGCAACATGATAGCTGACAACTCTACTCTCAGGAGGAGTTTTTTAAATAATTCAATGTTTCTGACAAAGCTGGCCACAACATCGCTTATAGAACACAGCCTCACTGAAAGCCAAACAAAGTAGAATGATTTTCAGAGGGTGAAAAACAAACCACTGGCCTAGCAATTGGTTTCAGAGTAGCAGCCGTGTTAGCACTGGTGACCAACTGAAACAAAGCTGTATTGCTAAAAGAGCTATGGGTGAAATCCTGCCTCCACTGAACTCAAAGGGAGTTTTGCCTAGGATGACCAGATGTCTTGATTTTATAGGGACAGTCCCGATTTTTTGGTCTTTTTCTTATATAGGCTCTTATTACCTCCCACCCCCTGTCGTGATTTTTCACATTTGCTGTTTGGTCACCCTAGTTTTGCCATTGACTCCAATGGAGCCAGGACGTCATCCTGTATCCTCTTGGCTAATTGGTTTGGCACAGAATGCAATAACCTTTGCTGCCAGGGACAGTGTTGGATTCAGTCTGCTTAGTCTATGTCCTTAAAATTCACCTCCTTGTTACTTTTTGTCTTGCTTGTTAAGAGAATAGTGGAATCCAGTTTCATTTAATGGTCCATAAAACAACTCTATAGCTGAAGTAACAATATGCTTGGGGTAACATAAGAAATTGAGGCTTAGTCAAAAAAAAAAAGAGAGACTTCTCTTCCCCTTATACAAACAACTCCCAAACCATCTTGATTTATTGCTAAGAATGGACTTGGGTTCTTACAGCTTTCAGGGTGAAAATCCCATCTTTATTGATTCTATGCAATAATGTAATTATTAGCTGCCGGAGTGAAACAGTCCTTCATTGTAGAGAATTATTTAATAAAATCTTTGCCTACAGAATACTCTGGATGTCTGATTACAGTGGTGCCCAGTAGCATTACCATTTTATACACGGAGTGTGGCTGTAAACCAGAGTCACAACAAAAATGGTATTGTGGGGGTTCCATTTTTTTCCTCTCTCTGGCTTCCAGATCAAATGTTAGTTCATAGGAAAAACGAAGCTTTGCCCAAACACCCGTGTTTGTCTTTGACCCACCCTAAACTCAGGGCCGCTGAAGGGCCCTCCAAATCAGTGCAACTTGGTTTCAGTTTGAGGGAACTTCCTCTTGTTTTGGGGTCCCAGTTCTGGCCTGTTCCCTATTGTGATTAAAGTGCATGAGGTAGTGCTGGCTGCTCTGAAAGAGGCCTTCATAGCGTCTGGAACCGGTTGAAGATAATTGTGTGTTGCTAAGCCACCAGGACCAACCCTGGGGTGCACCAAAGATAGCTCGACTCGCTCTAAGGGTATGTCTACACAGCAAAAAGCTGGGCAAAGGCTAGTTTACCTGAGCTGGCTTGAATCCAGCTAGCACAGGTAACAACAGTGAAAACAGCACAGCACAGCCTCAGAGCCAAGTATGTACATTGGGTCCATGCCGGGATTGTATTACCCATGCTAAAATCTGCGCTGCATTGTCTCTTATTACTATTGCTATCCACCCTCGCTGGATTCAGGCTAGCTTGGGTAGCCTGTGCACAGCTTTTGCGGTGTAGACATACCCTTCATATTGTCATGGCTCCATGACTCGGACAGTTAGCAAGACCAGTCCTACCATAATCCTATCAGCACTTATTGGGAAGGAGGACCTCTATTTTCACTAAAGCTTTTTGATTCATTTTAGTCATCAAGGTGGGAAAATAATTCACTACTTTCAAAACGTCATTTAATACAGACTTACCATCTAAGGGCTGGTCTACACTTGCGGCGGGGAGGAAATCGATCTAAGATACGCAACTTCAGCTACGCTATTCGACTGGTTAAAGTCAAAGTATCTTAGTTCAACTTACCTGGCTGTCCTCATGGCGATGAGCCAACTGCCGTGGCTCCCCAGTCGACGCTGCTGACTCCTCCTTCCGAGGTGGAGTACAGCGTAGATTCACGGATCGATTTATCGCGTCTAGACGAGATGCGATAAATCAATCCTCGATAGATCGATCATTACCCACCGGATCGGCGGGTAGTATAGACGTACCCATAGAATCAAACTGTTAATTATCAGGAGAAAAAAGGCATGAAGAGTAAAACAATGCAACACTGAGCAAATATTCTATACATAATTTAAAATCAAGAAGGTATACTCATTTGTAAGATATACATTTGTTTTTACACATTTGAGTCTCATTTCAATCTTAGTACTCAGGTTCCAGTGGATACCGAGTCATGGCATGAAAGCTACTGGCATTACTGGGTTAGAAGTCTTATTCAATTTCACATTTCTCTAAATTAAGTATATTTGTGATAGTTCCAAGCCTTTGTGTTTTGTGTACACAAGGTAACCTTTGGGAGTTTGTTTTATTTCATAGATATTAAGGCCAGAAGGGACCATTGTGATCATTTAATCTGATTTTCTGCATAAAACAGGCCATAAAACTTCCCTGAATTAATTCCCACTTCAAATCCAATAGCAGAACTACAGTTTTTTGTTTGTTTTTTTTAAAGAAAGGCAGCCAATCTTTATTTTAAAAGAGTCCAGAGATGGAGAATCTGCCATAAGTCTTGGTAAACTGTTCCAACGGTTCAATTACCCTATTAAAAATATGCACCTTATTTCTAGTCTGAATGTGTTTAATTTCAACTTCCAAGCATTGGGTCTTGTTATACCTTTATCTAATAGATCGAAGTACCTTCTATTTTCAAATTTCTGGTACTTCTAAACTAATCAAATTACTCCTATCATCTCTTTGTTAAACTAAACAGATTGTAGTGTATATCAAGCCCCAAGGAGCTCAAAGTTAGGTTGACATCTGCCACAATAGGTCGAGTTAGTAATTTGTGTGTCAACACTACCAAGTCCCTGCCACCATCCTAAAGGGCTTGTAAAGTCAACTTCTGTTCTGCACCTCCACAAGAGGCATAGCGCTTCTGTCGACATCCATGCGTCGACATGGAGATAGTGTAGACACTGCACTATGTAATTCAAATGAATTGGCCTTGTGCTCTGGAGAGCACTTTCAAATCCATTGCACGTCAGCCAGGTACACAGGAAACAGCTGCCCACCGGTTAAACCCCCTGGGAACTTTTGAATTTTTCATTACCTGTTTGATTGGCGTGGAGAGCTCATCAGCACAGCTGACCATGGATGCTCAAGGCCGCAAACACGCTCCAGCATGGAGCACACAGGAGGTGGTGGATCTTATTGCTGTGTGGGGAGAAGAGTCTGTGCAGGCAGAGCTCCGATCCAGCAGAAGAAATGCTGACATCTGTGCCAAAATCGCACAGGGCATGGGGGAGAACGGCTACGCCAGGGCTACACACAGCAGTGCTGCATGAAAATAAAGGAGCTTCGGCAAGCGTACCAGAAGACAAGGGAGGTGAACAGTTGCTCTGGTTCTGAGCCACAGACATGCCGCTTCTATGAGGAGCTGCGTGGGATTCCGAGCATGACACGCAAGACGAGATGGCATGGATTATAAGGGAGCAATCAGAAATGTTGAGGTTCAAGAAAGGCAGCTGGATGCTAGAGTCCAGCTCCAGGCTATGGTGAACCTGCTGCCAAGTTCCACATCCTAAGATGTGGCCAGGGGAGGGAGGAGAGTCCGGTATCTCTTGCACTCAACTCCAGTCGAGGGTACAAGGACCAGAAGGTGCCCATGCCCACACTTTGATTGTTATTGCAGTGCAATTGTAAGCAAGCTGTCCTTGTTTGTCCCTTCCCCCCCGCCAGTGTTATCAGCCCCTTAGCACCAGGTTATCTCACTTTTCTTTGCTGTCTCTCAGTGTTTGTGAGCATCATGAAAATAAATGGATTGAGGAGAAAAGGCTCTTTATTCATTCAGTACACTGTGATTTGCGGTGGTGTAGTTTACAGGGGAGTACATGCAATGAAGAGGACAGCTCGGTAAGGAACACCACACAAGTGTCACATTACTGTGGGTCATTGATTAAACTAGTTTTTAAAGCCTCACGGAGATGCAGTGCACCTCAATGTGCTCTTCTTATTGCCCTCGTGTTTGGCTGCTCAAAATTGGCTGCCAGATGATCTGCCTCAACCCCCCCACACCCTGCGGGAAACTTTCCCCCCTTGTTTCACAGATGTTATGGAGCACACAGCAATAACAATGGAATATTGCTTTCACTGAGGTCTAACCTAGTAAGCAAACTATGCCAGCAGGCTTTTAAATGTACAAAGGCACATTCCACCACCATTCTGCACTTGCTTAGCCTATGGTTGAACCACTCCTTACTGCTGTCCAGGCTGTCTGTGTACAGCTTCATGAGCCATGGGAGTAAGAGGTAGGCTGGGTCTCCCAGGATCATAATTGGCATTTCAACATCACCAACAGTTATTTTGCAGCCTGGAAAGAAAGTCCCTGCTTGCAGCTTTCTGGACAGACCGGAGTTCCTAAAGATGGGTGCATCATCCATCTGTCCCGACCATTCCACGTTGATGTCGGTGAAACAGCCCCTGTGATCCACCAGCGCTTGTAACACCATTGAGAAGTATCCCTTTCGGTTTATGTACTCTTTGGCAAGGTGGTCTGGTGCGAAGATAGGGATATGCGTGACATCTATCGGCCCACCACAGTTAGGGAACCCCATTGCAGCAAAACCATCCACTATATCCTGCATGTTGCCCAGAGTCACTACCCTTCTTAGCAGAAGTCTATTGATTGCCCTGGCAACTTGGATCACAACGGAACTCTCAGTAGATTTACCCACTCCAAATTGATTCCCTACTGATTCCTTCCACAGAGCTATCACCACTTGCTTCTCCACTGTCGCAGCAGCTCTCATTTTAGTATTGCTGCACTTCAGGGCTCTACGCGCAGTTCCATGAAAGCGGCTTGTGCATTCAAAAGTTCTGCAGCCACTGCTCATCATCCCATAGCTACATAACTATGCAGTCCCACTAGTCAGTGCTTATTTTCTAGAAGCAGTGCCCTACCGAGTCAAAGTGATGCGCGACTGTCACCAGCATCTGTGAATTGCTCTGCTCCATGGCTTCCAGCAGGGCTGCTTGTGTGGCATCACATTGTTCTGCGTGGCAACTCCTGCTTTATACTTTTATGTATATACACACACCTCTACCCTGATATAACGCAAACTCGGATATAATGTGGTAAAGCAGTGCTCTGGAGAGGGGGCTGCGCACTCCACGTTATATCGAACTTGCTTTGATCCATCGGTTTCACCTATAACATCGTAAGATTTTTTTGGCTCCCAAGGACAGCGTTATATCGAGGTAGAGGTGTACACACACACACAATATTTATGCAAATACTGCAGGATAAGGCGTGAGGTGTTTGTAATGCTCACAACAACAGTGTACAGCTGAGCAGGGTCCATGCTTGCTATGCTATGGCGTCTGTGCGGGTAATCCAGACTTCGGGAAAAAGGCACGAAAAAGGCTTGGTTTGCTTGCCACTGATTTCAGGGAGGGAGAGAGGAAGGGATGTTAATGCATCATAGGAGGCTAATGCCATGTTCCTATAACCACCCGCACAAATGTTTTGGTCCTATGAGGCATTGCAAGCCCAACATTCCACTAGGCTCCATGCACTGTGGGAGAGCTACCCACAGTGCAGCACTCCGTGAGGTGATGCAAGCCCTGCTAGTGAGGATGCACTCCACTGACACAATGAGCATAGTGGGGACTTGCAAAATCGACTTGCTTAAAACAGAGGCTCAATGTCAACAAATAAAATCGGCCTAATTTTGTAGTGTAGACATACTCTGAGTCTCTCACTATTAAGGCATATTTTCTAATCCTTTAATCATTCTTGTGGCTCTTCTCTGAACCTCTCCAATTGTTAACACATTTCTTGAAGTATCGATACTAGGGTTAGGTCTACGCTTAGTGCTGGGGATGCGGTTTCTAGCTCGAGGAGATGTATACATATTAGCTCATTATTTTTAGTGCGCTAGCTCCATTAGAGTGAGTATGAGTACATCTCCTTGATCTGGCAGTCACCTCCCCAGCTCCAAGTGTAGCTATACCCTAGAACTGGACACAATATTCCAGCAGTAGTCACACCAACACCAAATAGAGGCAACAATTTTCCTACCGCTACTTGATATTTCCCCCATTTAGAGAGACAAGGTGGGTGAAGTATATATTTCATTGGACTAACTTCTGTTGGTGAAAGAGACAAGCTTTCAAACTACACAGCTTTCAAGCTTCCTCAGGTCTGGGGACACAGATCCACCTTGTCTCTCTAATATCCTGGAACTGAAATGGCTAGAATAGCACTGCATACAACATATTCCCGTTTACACCTCTAAGGATCACATTAGCCCTTTTGGACAGAGCATCGCACTAGACACTCATGGATTGCTGATTATTCATCAGGACCCCCAAGATCTTTTTCAGAGTCATTGCTTCCCAGGATAGAGCCTCCATCCTGTAATTATGACCTACATTCTTTGTTCCTATGTCTATGGCTTTACATTTGGCCATACTGAAATGCATAATGCTTGTTTGAACACAGTTTACCAAACAATCCAGCTCTCTCTGCCTCAGCAACCTGTCCTCTTCACTGTTTATCACTCCCCTAATCAGTGTGTCATATCAGTGTATCAGTGATAAAAAAAAATATGGTTTTCTTCCAAGGCACTGATAATATAATAAGCAAAGGACCAAAAAGACCCCCTGCAGGACCCCACAAAAACACATCAGTTCAGTGACGATTCCTCATTTAGAATTACAGTTGAGTCCCAGCAGCTAGCCAGTTTTTAATCCATTTAATGTATGCCATCTTGATTTTGTATTAAATCAAACAGTTGTGCTACACCAAATTAAATGCCCTACATCAACACTATTAAGCTTTATTGATATTTTTTAATGAAATACAAATTTAGTTGATAATCTCATTAAAAAGAGTGACAAATCTGTTATATTAGTGAGCACACAGAATTTCATAGGGTTAATGTAAAAAAAGACATTAAAATTTAAGTCATATTTTATGCTGCAGTTTGGTTAAGTTTAATAATTATAATATATCAACATAATGGATCCCAAAGCACTTAAAATACTTTAAATTATAGATATGTGCCATATAGTAATCACTCCATCTACCACTGAAATGCAGCCACCTCTGAGGTAAACACAGCAACTGTACCAGTGCCCAAGAACACCACACAACATTTAGGCTCAGAAGCAGAGAATACTTTTTTTCCAATTCAAACTACACTGGGAATTTTGATAACTCAATTACTCAAACAATAGAAGGAGAGGGTGATTAAGGTTACAGAAACTATTTAATTTAGTTGCAAAGTCTTATAGTCTTGCATCTCATCTTTCTTTAATACTGAGTTTTCAATCTAATTCATTATTCTCTGCATCCTTAAGTGCAGTCTGAGTGGCTCAAATAGATTTACAAAAGCTTTATTTGTTTATAATAGATCCGTATCTTTTGCCAACCATTTTCATAGAGTTTGAATTTATATTCTGGAACAGACATTCAGAGAGAGTTAATGCATATGGCTATCTCAGACTTAAAAGGGGGAAAAAAGGTTGATTTGATGTTACCGAAGATTTGCAGTCATTTCTGTTTCAAATTAGTAATGAGAGGATCGTACAAAAAGTACAAAACCAAGTTTGTATAGTAACCTTCATACAAAAGGTTGTCAGAGTGCTGCACAAATAAGAAATTCAGGGCTGGCTGGCATCAGTCCAGAAAGAGCTAGTCTAAAAAGCCATTCATTCACATATTAGAAAAGGCTAAATCACATCGCTAGGATTAATTCCCTTCAGTAGAAAGAGTTCCACATCCAAAGTGCTGCCTTACTAATGCTCTTCCTCTCTCCTAAAACATGTTATTGCTAAGATATAAAAGGTTACTGAGCTCACCGCTGTGTTTTCAAAGCACTCTAAACTTTTGCTACAAATCTGGTATTACACTAGCAGCCGCTGCAGAGTCTTAAGAATAAGTGGTCTGTTTGCTCAGGTTTTTGTACCTGTGAGTATTCCTGCAGCTGGGTTCCATACAAGCTACTGTTCAGGAACAAAGGACACTTGAAATCCATTGAGTAAAATATACCTGTAGATAAGTCTAGTGGTAACAGGAGAATGGCCAAAATAACTTAAGCTAGGTTAAAATCTCTCCTTTCAAATGCTGATTTGTCTTCAACAGGTGGAAGAAGGCAGGTTGGACTCATGGACTTTAAAGCCAGAAGGGACCATCATGATCATCTCAACCAATCATCTCAACCAATGGTTCTCAACCTTTCCAGACTGTACCCCTTTCAGGAGTCTGATTTGTCTTCCACACCCCAAGTTTTACCTCACTTAAAAACTACTTACAAAATCAGACACAAAAATACAAAAACGTGTCTCAGCACACTATTACTGAAAGATGGCTTACTTCCGCATTTTTACCACGTAATTATAAAATAAATCGATTGGAGCCTGTTTTTCACGTGTTGAGCCTTGTCTGAAGCTGGAGTCCTGGATAGCAAGGCTGGAGCCCGAGCCCTGCTGCCCGGGGCTGACGCATGTAAATTAGTTTTGCGGGGCCCCTGTGGCATGAGGCCCCAAGCAACTGCCCTGCTTGCCATCCCTTAACACCGGCCCTGCACTTGCGACTCCCTAAACCCATCCCGCAATCCCTCTGGGAGTCGCAACCCCCAGGTTCAGAAACACTGATTTAGATGAGTTGAGTACCCCTAGAAAACTTCTGGGAACCCCCAGGGATACAGGTACCCCTGGTTGAGAACCACAGATTAGTCTGACCTGCACATTGCAGGCCACAGAACTCACTCACCCAGTCCTGTAATAGACCTATAACCTCTGACTGAGTTACTGGAGTCCTCAAATCATGATTTAAAGACTTGAAGTTACAGAGAATCCACCATTTACACTAGTTTCAAGCTGAAAGTGACCCGTGAACCACGCTGCAGAGGAAGGCACAAAAATCCCTGGGGTCTCTGCCAATCTGACCCAGGGAAAAATTCCTTCCTGACCCCAAGTATGGTGATCACTGCTTGAATATGATACTCAAGATTTTACACAGGATCTAGTCAAATCTGAAATTTCTTCCATCAGAGACTATTAGTTTTTATCTCAAAAAAAAAATGTTGCAGGTAGGTCAGGGGTAGGCAATCTATGGCACGGGTGCCGAAGGCGGCACACGAGCTGATTTTTAGTGGCACTCACACTCCTGGACCGGTGGCCAGGACCCTGCATTTTAATTTAATTTTAAATGAAGCTTCTTAAACATTCTGAAACCTTATTTACTTTACATACAACAATAGTTTAGTTATATATTATAGACTTATAGAAAGATCTTCTAAAAAGGTTAAAATGTATTATTGGCATGCGAAACCTTAAATTAGAGTGAATAAATGAAGACTCGGCACACCACTTCTGAAAGGTTGCTGACCTCTGAGTTAGGTATTAATCAATACTTCATTCTCCTCTAACTTAAAAAAAGCTCATATCCATGATTTTTGGTTTTTGCATTCATGTGACTTATGAAAAGCAGGTACTCAAAACGGATATCTGAATCTTCAGTGTAACAGTTTTAATTAATATTTTGATCATAGAACATCTCACCACATAGTACTTAAAAAGTTTTTTGTTTTTTGTTTGTTTTTTTTAAATGGTACTGGATCAACATGCAGACTTGGGAAATTCCTCAAAGACCAAAAGCAGGAATGGAGCTACATCTTCCAGTTTTAATAAGCCTGAATTGCTAGGTTACAAACAAATGCTAGACCTGCGTAACACTCATGTTGGTGTACTCCTCTGGAGGAAACCCGGTGTTCCGGTACAGGATTGAAGAATTCAGTAACCACATTTCAACTGTGCAAGTAATAATGGCAACTTGTAACATTAATAATAGTAAGATCTCAGTTAATAATTAGGTTAATAGTTATCCTACTGATGAAGCTGTGAAATGTGACAGGCTTTCCAGCAACTGGTCTTTGCTAGCTTTATGAGACACAAGGGAACGTAAGTCAAAACCTCATGATTAATGTGTAATCAATCAAAACCATAATTATTTTGATATTGACTATGGCAAACCAATGTAGCCAGAGGAGTGTATTTCCTAATGCAGTGGACCTCACACACTACATCACCGAAACACAACAGTTCCAACAATCAGGCTCTTGAGCTAGTGCTTCACTGTGCCTAGATTTACTGAACCTAGAGTTTTTTGGCAGAAAGTTGATGTTTCTTGTTTTGGGACAGCATTTCTGAGCAACATCTCAACTTAAGTTTTGGAAAAATACCATGCATAATTTAATTTATAAAGTAGCACAGAATGCTGCTATTAGATGTGCCCAGAGATACTAAGCACCCGCAAGGCAAGCGGGAGCCCTAAGTCGCATGCTAAGTAACTTAAGTAGCCTCACTGAAACTAACAGGACTACACTGAAGTAAGATACTACATGAAATAAGGGTGGCAAAACCGGGGTTTATGCAAATAGTGTGGGAGAAAATTTGTCACCAGATTGCTTTTTGAGAATTTTTGAAGTCCAAAGAGTAACCTGCATTCTAATATACTTGCCACTAACAAACAGAAACAAAACCGATTTTTAAGTCTAGTTTGGTTTTGTATTAAAAACCAAAGAGCAAGACTTCTGGCATACCATAATGGGATATGTAACAAAGTACTTTACTATCATACTAATGCACCTAAACATACCATAGGAGAGCATCAGAAAAACCTCAGGGAGCCAAGAGAGACCAACAGGAGTGGGGAGAAAGAAAAAAAATATGCCCAGAGAAAAGACAGCCAAGTCCTTCTACTTGAGAGAGGAAGAAGAAAAAAGCCCATACTGTGGGCTTCAGAGTTTGGGAGCAATACTGTCAGGCTGGAAGCAGAAACAGCTGGACACAGACATTTAAGTGGCAACAGCTAGCGTGCTGGAGGAGGAACAAGACAAGATGAAAAATAGGAAAGACTGAAGAAATGTAAAATGTAAAAAATTCAGAAACGAAGGTGAAGAGATTAAGAAAAAGCAAAGCCAATAAGAAGTACCGAAAGACAAAAAATGAAAAGTGACAAAATTAAAGATTGATGCTGTAAAAATTACTGATGCCTGTAAAATCTGATTTGACGACTAGTTTTTAATCGGTTGGTTGCCAGAAAACTAAAAGTCTGTTTTGCCACCTGGTCCCAGATAGAGAAGCTTTTGTTGAGGTGAAATAATTAAGCTACTGTAAATAGTCTTTTCACCTTTAGCTCAGTAATTCAAAACTAGAACAGATTGGAGTGAGACAGTCAACACCACAAAATGGCCTGTCAGGTTCCCTATCAAAAATGAGCTAATAACCTCAATGCCGTTTCCATATCCACATCACAAAACATAATTTATGACACCTTTCCTAGCTATCTGAGTAGAGGTCAAGGGCTGATGTCCTTTCTTTCCTAGAAGTTGTCATTCTGAGACATCTTTTTGGGACAGCGCGTGGAAACGTGCATGGCTCATGCACATGCTGTACCTGTCCTGTGCATTGATAGGAGGCCTCCACACTCCTAGGCTGTTCACTTTCCACCTTTCACAGGCATTATAGTCACCTCGATTTTTTTTTTAAATTCTCAAGACAATACAAACAAATCTTAAAAGTTGCTTTAATTGTATTGCATTGTTACCATTTCATTTAAAGTTAGTGGTACCCTACATTTGATAAAGCTGTAGGCATACTCTTCATCTATCCATCTCTTAAAAAGGACCTAATCACCTTGTAAACACACGGACTTTCAGAGTGCAAACTTGTTGAAGCCTGAATAGAGTAATTTTCCTATTACTTGTTCTACCATATAGTCAACAAGTTAATTCTACAGGATGTATTGCAAATTACTTTCCTTTTGTCCTTCTGCTAGGAAGATCTGAAAACACTGTTTCTACCATATGAATAAAGCTTATTAAAAGATTTTTGGAAAGATCGAAGAGACACTTTTAAAAACAGTAGTTTTTCCATTTCTTTTTATTTTTAATACAGATACAATATTGTTCCAAGGTCACTTCAGTATAATATTTAATAGCCTATATGGCATTTAAATGGCAATAGCTCAAAAATCATTTCATGTTAAATGTATACAGTGAATTCTCTAACACACAAAATGCAGTTTGAACTTCCCTTGCTCCAGAATGTTTTAAACCCTCTTTTGGAAGCTGCTATTACACACATTTTCATTTCCAAAGCCGCCATCATCATCATCTGTTAAACAATGAAATCAAAATTTGTTTCAGAAACTGGGCCTCCTCACCACAAAATGAAGCATTTAACTTGGTAGATAACTCTTTGGGGATCTGGATGCAGCACTTGCAGAGCTGTCTTTATCATGATCCTCAAAATAGTGTTGCTCTATTCTCCTGCAAAAGGCCACGAGGTTGCTGTAGTTTTTCACTTTTTCAGAGAGTTCATCACTGGTCAGCTGAGTAGTAAGAATTGTGAACAGATGTCCAAATACCAATGCATCTAACTCAGTTGGCCTATAAAAGAGACAGGGAAAAATGTGGGCCCCTGGGAGTCAGAAAACACTGAAAACCTTATAAAGAAAATCCTACTGTACTCTGATTTTTTTAAATATTAACTCAAAAAACTTCAAGTATTTTCACAAAGTAATCAAACTGGTCATATTTAACCAAATAAAGCTTGAGATTTAACAAAACCTTAAATACAGTAAAACCTCAGAGTTATGAACACCAGAGTTACAAACTGACCAGTCAGCCATACACCTTGTTTGGAACTAGAAGTAAGCTATCAGGCAGCAGCAGAGACCAAAAAAAGCAAACACAGTACAGCACTGTGTTAAATGTTACTCCACCAAAAATATCTAAAACTGGCCCCCAGATACTGCCATGATCAGGGGAATGTGAAGGCAGCTTTTTTTTAAAGATCACGTACATTGCACTTGGAATGTACATTCTTTATGTAACTTCATGGTTCATATGCCATGGTGATGGGTGCAGTACATGAATATAGTCAACATTAATTACAGGAATATTTTTGGGAAAGTACACATTTGCAACTAGATGTGACTGACAATAGCAAAGGACATCTGGTGTATGTCAGATTTGGGTCTGCAGTGGCTTTTCTGCAAAAGCCCAGAACTGTATTCTCTTACACAAATTAATAGCTGCTACTTCGTAATAAATCCTTTGCGGGGAGAAGACCTGCATTTCCCCACAGTCATATGACTTCACAGGCATCTTCATGCTAACCCAACTCTTTAAAATATGTCTACGCTGCAATCCAAGGTATGAACGAAGCACAGGTAGACTTAGCCGGGCCACCTTTACCTGCAGTAGCACAGCTAAAACCAGTAGCGTTGATGTGGAGGCACAGGCTTCCAACATGAGTATTTATGCAGGGTCCCCAGTGTGCTTGTTCAGGCTGTGCTGCTATTTTTAGCTATGCTAGCGCCCTTAAAGCTAGTGTGGTATGTCTATCCGGGCTGCATTCACACCTTGGGCTGCAGTGTAGACAAAGCCTTCCCCACCACTGTGTCACCTGAATGTGCAGGAAGCGCGTTTTGATCAAAATACATCACATTCATTCTGCTTATGGATGTATTAGCGCACTTACACTGATAGGTATCATCTATGAAATGGCAACATATGCTAATGTAATTAAGTGGATTATTGCTTAGTCACCTATTAAAACTACAGGTTTCTGTTTTTACATTATATGTTTTTAACTGACAAATTATTGTGTATTCCAGGGGTAGGCAACCTATGGCACGCGTGCCGAAGGCGGCACGCGAGCTGATTTTCAGTGGCACTCACACTGCCCGGGTCCTGGCCACCAAGCTGGGGGGCTCTGCATTTTAATTTATGTTTAAGAAGGTTCATTTAAAATTTTTAAAAACCTTATTTACTTTACATACAACAATAGTTTAGTTATATATTATAGACTTATAGAAAGAGACCTTCTAAAAACATTAAAATGTATTACTGGCACACAAAACCTTAAATTAGAGTGAATAAATGAAGACTCGGCACATCACTTCTGAAAGGTTCCTGACCCCTGGTATATTCTGTATCAAGTCAGTGGAAAATAGGATTAAGTCTATAAACACTAGAGAAAATATATGAAATATTTTATGGAAACTTAGTATCTTTTGTAATATTTACAATTACTTAGTAATTTCAGAAATTCTTATATATGCAATTTATAGATTCATTCCCACATGTTCCTTAACTGCTCATAAGGTATTAAAATAAGGCAAAAATAGTCCCCATTCAGCTCTGTTCTGGAGTGTAATATACCTACAGTACATTACATTTCCATATAAAGTAACTTACTGCTTATTGAAGAAATATGATTGTGTTCCCAGTCTTTGAGAGAGAGCTTGACAACACTGATCTACATCTTCCAGCACCTAACCAAACAAAAGATTAGTACAGTACCTAAATAGTCAGATGAGAACACAATTATCTACAAAATAGCTCCCTTATTGCATACATAACAGCAGTAGGCATTTGTAATAATTTACTAAATTAACTATGTAGATCATAGATATTACACAGATTCAGATTACAAATCTTATTTCCAGACCTTAAATGACAAGTATATTGTTGACATAAGGAAAGTTGTTAATTTCCCTATTGTCAATAATTGGGTTAAAATTAATACATTAAATTTTTACCTCTAAACTTCTTTGTATTTTTCTTGGCGCTCCAAGAACAAATTGCCACAATCCTACAAAGGGACCCCATTATCTTCACATGGGAATCAGAGTCCTTGGCTGCTAATCCCTTTCCAGGATCATGGTCTAAACTCACATAAAGAGACACTCAGCATAGAGATACATATTCATGAGAAAACATCTTTCATTTTTCTCAGATTGCGTGTGTGATTTAAAAGTTTATTGCTGTCGAAGCCAGAGACATGGATTCCACAGACAATTGTTTTAAATGTACGGAGTTGCACAATACATATATTTTATGAAACACAGGAAATAAAATATTGCTTCTCTGGAATTTTGACACTTTTGATATTTTATTTATATGTATTTCATTGCTGAGAGATCATTTAAAAAAACAGAATGAAGAATTCAATTCTGGCTATTATCTGACTGACCTGTTCAAGTGACTTCCCAGCCCATCCAATAGCTTTCATCTTACGTCTGACCTCCCATTGTTTCTGATAGGCCAAAATGCGATTGAGAGGCCAAGGATAAGGGGATCCATACCTTGGATGAGTAATCTTTGTTTAAAAAAACAAACAAAACAAAACAAAAACCACAAAAACAAAATCACTTTTTTAAAAAAAGGCAAGTAAGACTGTATACTGTTATTTACAAAATAGCTATGGTTTTCATGGATCAGAAAGCATTTACAATGGCTTTTGTAAAATATTAAGAAGTTATTCTGCACAGAAATTCATAGTTTGCAGCCTAAAGAAAAAGAAACCATTTACTCTATTACCTTAAAAATATATAAAAACATATCTACTTTGCAGCCAGCTACCTTAAGTAATGACACATATCTTCCCTAAAACGTATATGCAAGCAAAACTAAAGTGAAAAACTATATCATTAATGGTATAAACCTCTATGTTTCATTTATGAGTAGGGACTTGCATTTGTGAGCAAAAGTGTTTTCTCATTAAATTTTAATTAAGATAAATGCTGCAGAACCACTCACCTCCTCTACTGTTGTATCATCACACCACTGAAGATACAACTAGGAAAAAAAGAACACCGTTTATTCTGAAATTTCAGTGAGACTGCACAAGAGTTATTTCTAACTATTGATGTTTTCTTTTAAGTTAAATTAACAGCATATCCCAAAAATATTTTAAGTCTAACAGTGCCTTCCATGAACACAAAAGAGAAGTTAATGGTGATGCTTGCAAGACAAAAGCTGGTTGCTAGTTCTCTTTCAGAACAGCCACCGGATCAGATTTGAAATTAAGATGGAGTTCAGAACATGCTACATACATTATGAGTCAACTTTCTTTACAGCTACATGTTAGTCTTTATAAACTCACCATTGTTTTGGACAACAAAAAATCAACCTCAATCCATGAATTTTTCATATGGCTATGTAAAGAGACCACAGAGAATGTGGAGTTCTGTTCTTGTAAGGACACTAGCCTATGAGTTGATGAACTATTTCCCAATCTAAGAATTTGAAAATAAAATACATTTTCCACATGGAAAAAAATGCTACATTTTTGCCCACTTATCACCTACTCAGAAAATCAACAAATTATTATGGTTTGCTGTACCTCTGCTGTCAATAGCATATTATTGACTAATTCCATGTAGGCTTTCATCTCAGCTTTTTGGACTTCATCCAACCCATCACTGAGTGAATGGCCCTAAGGGGGTAAAAGAATATACAACCCTGTAAGAAAGGATATTACAATATTCAGCTAGGGCTTGAGCCAAAGCCAACAGAAGTCAATGTGCTTTAGATCAGGTCTTGATCTCTCTCTCTAAGTCTCTAAATCATAAAATAGATGGGTAAATATTAGGAAGTACCTTCCATACTAAAATTACCTTCAATATTAAACAGAAAATGTTATACTCCAATATAATCAAACACAAAAGAGAAATGTAGATTTATTTTCAGCTTTTTTAGCTGTGTAAACTTGATTTCATGGCTTCACTATTACTATGATTTCTTCCGTGTGAAGAAGTAGGTTGATGATATAAACAGTTTATCAAAATAAACTGCTTAATAAGCAGACATTGCTTTACAAGGACAGAAAAAAGTAAAAGCAAATATAAACATATATTAGTGAAATTTCAAGACTTAAGCAAACACTGTATGTCTTTTCTAAGAATACTATACTTGGGAGCCAAAAAAGGAGTGCTGTTGTAAGGTCTAGGTTATTTTCCAACTCCTTGTTAACATGACAAAATCCTGTACTTACAGCTGATTTCTATCATTTGAATAAATGCCAGAGGAAAATACCCCCATCATACCATCACAGACCCCCATTACACCATATTTTCCTTAAGCAAAAAGTTACTCCCTGCATTGGGTTAAAATAGTTGCCATATTGTAAAAATGCAGATACCTTTACATTCATATGAGGTTTTTCTACTTTACTCTCTTAAAAACTAATGATGTTACATTTCATAAGAGTAAGCTAAATGAGTGCAAACGCTAAAAAAGAGTGACTACCGTATTTATCAGTTACTGAGCAAGTATATTTAATATCCTTACCTTGGCTTTTACAAACTGGACTATGGGGCCAAGTTCAGATACTACTTGATTTCCTACACGAATGAAGGGTACTTTGCCTGCAGTGAGATGCAGTATATTTTTAGTAAATTAAAGCTTTCTATACATACAGAGAATTATTTTTGAAATCATGGCTTTGAAGTGTTTCAGCACAAAGTGTATCAAATTGTACATGACAGTTAACATACAAAGTTTCATTTGAGAGAGACTCACAAATAAAGCCTCCCCATGCCTCTCTCTTTAGTTCACACTTTTATGCTACGACTTGCCCTATTGATTGGCTTTCATGCAAACGTAGTGGTCCCCAACCTTTTCACCGTCATGCTCCCCTTATCCACCCACCCAGCCAGGAGCGGGGACGTGGCTCGGGGGATAGAGCAGTGGACAGGAGTAAGGGGGCCACGGCTGAGACTGCAACTGGGGCTGTTAATGGAGCCATGGCCAGGGGTGGAGGCTGGAACTGGGAGCCTAGCTGCAGCCATGGGGCGGAGGCCTGAGGTGGGGCTAAGGCTGGGTGCGGAGCCAGGGTGGAGGCTGGTAGACAGGGCTGAGGCTGGGTGCAGAACTGTGGCCAGGCCGTGGGGGAGGGGGAGGCCAGAAGCCAGGGCTGTGGCTGGAAGTGGTGCTGGAGCAGAGCTGGAATGGAGCAGGGCTGCGTGGTGCTCCTTCCCTGCCCTCTCTTGGGGCTGGCCTGGGCCGCACCACGCCCCCCCAAAGTTTCCTCCACACACCCCTAGGTGGACACGCCCCGCAGTTTGGGGACCACTGCTCTCACGAATATTTGCAAGTTATTGTACAAACTGATAGGTCTCAATCCAATAATTAATTAAATCTTGCTTTGCTGGGAAGATTGTTTGTTCAATGTTTCCACAAAGCACAACTGTGGAAATCCCAGGGAAGTAGATAGAGCACTTGGCTGCCTTTATGAAACACCTACTTGACAGATACCATCTTTAAACACCAGTACATACACAGTGCTATGTAAATTTAAGAAAATTTAGATTATATATATAATATGTATTTTAACATATTGTTATTTAATCGCCTCAGCATGGAGGAAGAGACGTTGGACATTTTTTATTTTACATTAGTAAACATAGTTCACTGAATATGATGTGAGACAATAATGGACTTTGCCCATAAATGAAACAAGTCACAATACACAATAGGCTCACAAGGAGAGACAAGGAAAATGAGGATAGCAAAGTGTGTCTTCACAGAATATTTTAAAAGAACAAACCAAAGTCAAATATTATGTACAGGGTTTTTAAAAGTAATATAATTTGAAAGATATTCATGAAAATATTAAGAAGTCCAAACAGATCCCAAATGCACAGAATCTACTGCTAGACCTAGTTCAAACAGAGTTCATAACAACAGCAGGTTCAGTCATGGTCTCTATCATGAGATTCACTCCTCTCTGATTCACAGTCAGCCTAAGGGGAACAGATGAGGTACACTGCATCAACAAAAACCTCATCTGTATCTGTATGATGAAGTATTACAATAGAAATGAAAGGTTTTCTGAATTGCAAAAACTCCGTGGTTTACATTGCTGGCATATAAAGATGATCTTTCGGTATTCCTACATCCACAGTCAGCATCTGACTCCTTCAAAAGGATTTTCTAGTTGTGGAAAGTATCATTACAAAGTGTCCTACACAAATGTGGAGATGCCCGTCTGAGAACCACTACAATCAGTTTGAGATTTTTTACAGGAATGAAAACCTTTTGCGAATAGCCTGGTTTGGTTGGAATTAATTTTCGTGTTATTAAAACGATATTGAAGTAAACAGAAAAACAAACAGAAAACTGCACAAAAATTGTAGAGGCTCTTAGGACAATGAATAAATCACCACATTTATACTCCTAGCTGTATTTAAAATGGAACCAGTATGACAAATAGAATATGCTAGATGTGATCAGTACAGCACAACTCTCATCAGCCCATGTCAGTCATACTCCTTTCTGCATTATTTAGCCAGTGGTAAAAAAAAAAAAAAAAAAGCTTCAGACACAAGTAATGGTGTATTAGATAATAGCCAATGTGACTGGGAGGAAGGGAGTGCGGGAGGTGGAAAATACAAGTATCACCACTCTTAGTATCTTACATGTAAGATACTGACTTGTTTCTACAAGGACTCAGCCCAATGGGTTTATTTTGAAAGGCTGATTTAAAAAAAAAAATCCTGCTTTTGCTACAAGAATTGTACTGTTTTCAGTGCTACCAATCATTGAGATTTTTTTAAAGCATTAATTAAAGACAGGATTCCAGCTGATTTTCCCCTAATACCAAGAAGGAGGAGCAGAGCTAACCATGCAGTATGCAGATGCAAAGACCCACGTAGGCAGGCATTTTTACTGCTCCATGCTTGAATCAAAAATTATAAAAGTAGCTTAATTTAACTCATACAAATGGATCCTAATGCAATGCAGAATTTTAGGATATCAAAATTGTGTTGTGTATTCAGCAATTTTTTTCTAGTAACCTTTTAGATGAGAGTGTATAGAAATTCCCAACAGAGTTTGGGATTTAAAAAAAAACAACCATCAAATACTGAACTTGCATTTTTTGCAAACAGTCTTTTGAATCAGAGGAGGACTTAAGTACAACACTGTTCTTGGTACTGACAGTTTATCCATGATTTGTCCACAATTATTAACATGCTGACAATCACCTTCCAGCTAAGATGATAAAAGACATTTCTTCCCACCCTTAAAACAGTGGGAAATGGACCACCATTCATTGGCCAACAGGGTATCTATCCCCAGGGGTATGTCCCTGGAGATCAGTAGAGATACTTCTGCATACAGAACCCTCTGGGCTTGAGAAGGCCAAGAGTCCCTAGGCATTTTTTGAGAGTGTTACCACCAGACTGCTAAGTAACCGAGGGCGTGAATCCACTGTATGTCCACTGCATTTAAAACGTGCAAGACAGTACATTTTAAAAGTTTGTATTTGATTTATCTCATTCTCTATAGAGAAAAATCACAGTAGACTAAGGAAAAAAAATAAAGAGGCAACCCACATACACCAGCACTGACTGGCTGTTATCTGAAAGTTGAGGTGCTGTTGCCATGGCATCAAAACATAGGTACTAACACAGTAATTTAAATGAACACCACACTTACCAGATGGGGACATATATTCTGCATTTGCTCTACAAACCACCTGGACTGGCAGATTGCACATTTGCAAAAAGGCCTGAGAACAAAGAGGAGCACAGAAAAAGGAAAACACGTATTAGCTGATGGCAAAACATGGATTTGTTTTAAATATATTAAACTAGTACTTAGCGCAATGTTTATAAAGTACAGGTATCTGTATTCTGTTTTAGGGAAAACAGAAAAGGAAAGAAAGAAAAAATATAAAACTTCATTGGACAATAGTGTATAAGGATATTGTCCAAAATCATTAGTAAGAATTCTTCTGTTTAACAAAGTTACATCTGTTTTTCCCATTTGATGGTGGCATTTGACCGCCAAAGTTACTGTTGTTTATAAGTCACTAATAATCAGTTTAAGTGACATTTTGTCAACCTGAACATTGGAGCACATATCTTTTGTGGTTATTATTGACTAATATGTTTAGAGAACAAGCACCAGCATGTGCTGCTACATCTCTAGCATATTTTTTTAAAAACCAAAACACATTTTTTTTTTTAAATCCTTCCCCTGCCATATTTTCACTAGCCAACATTTCCACAATTTTTGCTTTGCAATTCTGCTAGATTAAAAGGCGGTGTTTATTACCAGTAGAGTTTACTTGAATTAAGGGTATAGTTGACCAATGTAATGTTTTTTTATATCTATCTATAACCCTGGACAAAGCTATTTCCACAGGATACTAATTTTTATCAGCAGTAGTCATCATCATAAAATACTTAGAGTGTTTCTGTGTAAGAACAAAATAACTTTCACAAGGTAACTCACACTTTCGATAGTGAGAGCATGGCAAGTATAAATATCCTCTCAAAGTCAGTGGTGAGGCACACAATGTTAAATCCTGTTGGGTATTTGGTATTCGCCTTTGCCAGCAAAAAGGCCAAAATCTTAAATTCCAAATCTGAAAGCTATAAATCCAGAATTGAGCTCTTCACTACTTTCTGAACAAAGGCAGATACAACTAAATTAATTTTAAAGAAATCTATTACACATAAAAGAAGTTTTATTATGATTTTAAGGACGGTATATGTACTTAACATGCATGCACAACAGCTTTGTTAACATAGCAGACCACTAGGGTCTATCTGTTATATTGTGTGACACTGGCAGACCAGGTTTCAGCTCATGCCAGGGTCTCCATGTCTCCACTGAACACTGGCAAATAAACAACTGGAATCAGTCTGGCTCACCTGTGTATTAGCATTAGGCTATATAAGAACGTGTTTGGTGTTTACACTTTATTGAATGCTTGTGAGTTGCTGCACACATTAATTTCACTTATAGCATCTGTATTTTGACAGGTAATATTTAAGAATTTGTATTGTAAACTTCTGTGACTGGGTAAATCACCAGACAGGAGAGAGACATTAACTAGTGTAAAGTACTGTTTTCCAACAGAAGGTGTTACGCCCTGGCCAACAAGGAAATCCCATCAACACCAGACAGACTATTGTGGAACATTAACGAGAACAAAAGATTGTCATGCTCTGCAACCCTCCTACCCCATGAAGATGAGTCATGCATGTAAATTACTGTCATCAGCTGAGTTTGCAGCTCAGAGCACAGGGGGGAAGGGAATAAAAAAACCCAACAAGAAGGAACTGTATCTCAGTGCTGCTTGGACTCTAGGGGGCAAGGTTTTCTAAGCACAAGCAGGGAATCCCAAGCTGCTTAGCTTGGGTTAGCCCTAAAGGACATACAGAGCTTGCTTATTACAGAAGCTTCTATTACCTTTTGAAATTTAAGATTGTAACTCTTTTGTGTATAATGTTTACCTGCTTTAATCTTGTAAATAACTCATTTTCTTTTCCTATTAATAAATCTGTCAATAGTTTATTACAGGATTGGCTACAAGCATTGTCTTTGGTGAGAGACCTACGGTGCAATTGACCTAGGGTAAGCATCTGGTTCCTTGGGGCTGGGAGTAATCTGACTATTGCTGTGATCCTTGGTGTAAGGGACCATCTATCACAAAGGTGGGCTTACCTGGCTGGCAAGACAGTAACCTAGGAGACTGTCTGTGACTTCACCTTAAGGCTGTTATAGTACCTGAGGAGCTCTAAGTATAGAACTCGCAACCAATTTGGGGTTTGTGCCCTGGTTCTTACCAGTCTGCCCTGTACTTGAATCACTGCAGAACAGTTTGGCTTATTGATCAAGGTGAAAAAGGCTATTTCTGCTTCAAAGTACACAACCCCTAAGGAAAGAAAAGTGGCCCTTTTCTACCTTTATTTTGGAAACAATCCCAGGCTGAGAGGCATGTATATTTTTTGCAATTGTCTCAACTCTACTGAATGAAATGTTTCTTGTATTAAAAGACAAATTAACATGCATGAAAATAAACTCTAACTAAAGGTAAGATTGTCACATAAATCAAGAAAAATTCAAATCTTAAATTGGTACTTGCCCTGTTGCCCGCTATGCACAAGTGCGCCATCAGTGTGTGATTTAATGTACCAAATATTCTGCAATAGTCAGGCACTAGGGGTAAAGTTTAACACAGCTTTATATTTTTGGCCAAACAACTCTTCTTTCTTTATTATAATTTCACTTCAGTAAAAATATTGAAATTAGGATTAATTTAAGAATGCACTTCCAAGCCCTGGTTTTCTTCTCCTGATTTAAGTCAGAGGCTGGGGAAATTTTGCTCTGATGTTTTGTGGCTAGAATGATGCCAGAGAGCTTAGAAGACTATGTCTCAAATCAGTAGAGACTATATTAAAACACCATCTAAACTAATAGCATTTCCTTCCCTCCAATTCTTTCAGCCTCCTCCAAGAGTTTAGTTTTGGAATGAAGAATAAAGTTAGACCACTGATCTTTGGTAGGACTGGGGAAGAGTGAAGTTAAGGAAGATAACCAGCAACCCACTGGAAAGTTAGGAAAAGCACAGAAACTGAATGAGACACATAGAAAGGAGGTCCCCTCACAGACTGCTGGATGACGGTTTCTCCAGCCACACGGTGAGTAGGCAGCAGGAAGAAGAGCCTTTTACCCCTAGCCAGAGGACATCCAGGAGCTGGGACAGTTGCCAGGAACCAGCTTCTTCCTTGACCACTGCACCAAGAGACTGAATGAGCATCCTTAAACTCATCTGGTTTCCTTCTGCTGTGAAGAGATATGAGGAGATTGCTGCTTCTAGGGAGCCCAGCTCTTATATGGTAACAGTCCTACCTCAGGGATAAAAATATCTTCACCCATTTGCTCTCATCATTGCAAAAAAAAAAAAAACAAAAAAAAATCCACTCAGCTACCTGTCAAAGGCAGTCCTCCTTTCCTGTTTTCCTCTGCTCCGTTCAGCTCCATTCCTCACAAAACAGCACCAGGACTGTTGTCTCATCCTCATCCCCTTCTGCCTAAGCACCCTGGTTCTGCTCTATCCTGCCCTAATTCCTGTGTTCAACCAGGAAGCAGAAGCAATGGCTGGGAAATAAGATTAAAAAAAGACAACCCCAGAACTTATTAAAAAATGGATTGAAACCTTCAGCATAAGCCTCCCAATACCAAATAAGCTATTAGAAGTCATAAAAGCCTTTAATGTATAGGGCATTGGTCTTAACTTTGAATTTCCTTTCTTTATTATTCTGGGACTATATGTATTTTTTTAAAGTACCTTTGCATACAAATGGGCCCATTCCCTCTCCATAAGGTCATCTAAAAAGACTGGTGTACAACGTACTTTAAAAAACCCCAATATGCAAGGTCCACTAGAGAAGGGCCTAAATGTAACCCCAAATACAAACACTCCTGAACCTGGGGACAGTATTGGCCCCATATGTACTAGCTATCTTATGAACTAATTAAAAAACAGGAATTTAGTTTTAGAATCTATGTACTGGTAGAGTAGGCGTATGTACAGAATTTTAGACACTATATGCAGGTGAAATATACATAGGTTACTAATTTTGCATGGCTTTCAAAGCTGTATCTGGGCATGCAGGAATGTAAATAGCATTCAATCAGCAATACAGCATTATAGTGCTAACAGTGTACATCTCAAATGACAGCTTCGAGAAAGGTTGTGTTTCAGGAGCAAAACATTCTTAAATTAATTTATCACACCTCAAATCCATGCTCTTACTCCCTAGCTGTTTATTTCCTTCTTGAAAAGTAGCTGAAGTTTAATTTTGTCCAGGCTTGCCACAATAATTCCCTTTGCAATAGGGCACTAAATTAACTTCAGGAGTCTACATCTAGCTGGAGGTGAATTTTTATAGCGGCCATGTGCTGTTCTCAATGCTGGTTCTAAAGAAAGTGTGCCTGAATTATCCTGGAGTTAGTGCAGCAAGCAAGTCATCTCAAAGCTTTTAAATGTAGTGGTACATGCATGGATAGGATTGTATGCCAAAGAACTATCACTGACCTTTTCAGGTCTGAACTAGGTAGCTATACAGACAAATTGGTAGTGTAGATCAAGCCATAGTCTTTTCCTTGCAGAGATAGACCTCACAAATGTAAACCAATAATTAGGGAAGCTTTCCAAAGGGGAAAAAAAAATTCTACAACATTAAAGCAGATCGCACAAGCAGCAATGACCATCAGAATTAGATAGCTCTTCTAATTCTTATTTTGCCAGATCTTAGCTTGAGATAAAATTAACTGGATTCATTCATCCACCCATCCTCCTTCCTGCAGTGCCCCACCCTACAAGCCTTAGAAGCATTATGGTTTCCTCTTTCCCTATGCTTTAGTAGGTTCCCCCTGTGATGTTATTGACATCAACTGTGACCGTGTAGATCATGGTTGCAACCAGGGCCCTATGGTTGCACCAGGTGTACAGAGGAGGTCAAGTGGGGTGTCTATGGAAAGGTTGTAGTTTGCTGGTCATGATTGTGCTGTCTGTATGTGTGTATCATTTTTGTACTTGAAGTTATGAATATTGGCTATATACCTGTATCTCAATGTGTTTGATTCTAAGTAGCCTCAGTGAAGCACTTGGTCAGCTTCTTGAGAAAGGACTATTCGCAGTAAGTGCCCAATCAAGAAACACTTAACTGACAATGGACTTTGTGAGACGCCATTTCATGTCTGAGCTTTCCTGGGAACGTTCAAACTAACATGTAAACAATGCCATTGGCCTGTAAAAAGCTGAATCATTCATGGACATGTGACTTGCCCAGGTGACTACAAACTCCATCTTGTTGCTGTGACTTCGCACAGAAGAACAAGGGGGGTTCTGCCCACAAAAGAGAGAATATAAAAGGCCCTGGAAGCCTCTCCATTTCGTCTTCAGCTGGCTCAAGAGATGGCCTCTCCACCCCAAAGAGATGCCTGAAAGAAGCTGGAACAAAGGACAGTAACTACGGGGGTGTGAGTGATTGCCGGACCCAGACTAGGAAGGAGTCCAGTCTGTGAAAGAAGCTTACTGGAACATCTCTGGGGGTGAGATTTCATTTGTAATCAGTTTCTTAATGCATTAGGCTTAGACTTGCGTGTTTTGTTTTATTTTGCTTGGTAACTTACTTTATTCTGTCTGTTATTACTTGGAACCACTTAAACCCTACTTTTTATACTTAATAAAATCACTTTTGTTTATTATTGAATCCAGAGAAAGTAATTAATACCTGGGGGAGCAAACAGCTGTGCATCTTCTCCCTATCAGTGTTAAAGAGGGCGGACAATTTATGAGTTTACCCTGTAAAAGGTTTATACAGAGTAAAACAGATTTATTTGGGGTTTGGATCCCATTGGGAGCTGGGTGTCTTGGTGCTAGAGGCAGGAGCACTTGCTAAGCCATTTTCAGTTAAGTCTGCAGCTTTGGGGCACATGATTCCGACCTGGGTCTGCGTTGGAGCAGACTGGCGTGTCTGGCTCAACAAGTCAGGGTTCTGAAGACCCAAGCTGGCAGGGAAAACGGTCTCAGAGTTAGTCTCAGCACATCAGGTGGAAGTCCCAAGGGGGTCTCTGTGGCCAAACCCATCACACTCCCATCCTCTACAAGTGTGAGCAGGATCATTAGATCTCAACAAGCCTTAGGTCTTGCCTTCAATTATAGGCAGTGGGTGGCAAGAGCTAGAGGAGACTCCAAATCTCTGTATGGCTGTACCAGGGCCATGAAGAGGATGGCAAAGGAGAGTCCCAAGGGAGGGGAGAGATCCTGAGCACCATGTTTAGTGGCACCTGATCCAGAAGGAGACAACTCTGGCTTTCTTCATAGAATCACAGAACTGGAAGGGGCTTTGAGACATCATCTAGTCCAGTCCCCTGCACTCATGGCAGGACTAAGTATTATCTAGACCATCCGTCACAGGTGTTTGTCTAACCTGCTCTTAAAAACCTCCAATGATGGAGATTCCACAACCTCCCTAGGCAATTTATTCCATTTGTTCCTAATGTCCAACCTAAACCTCCTTTGCTGCAATTTAAGCCCATTGCTTCTTGTTCTATTCTCAGAGGTTGAGAAAAACAATTTTTCTCCCTCCTCCTTCTAACAACCTTTTACGTACTTGAAAAAGTATGTCCCCTCTCAGTCTTTTCTTCTCCAGACTAAACAAACCCAATTTTTTCAATCTTCCCTCATAGGTCATGTTTTCTAAACCTTTCATCATTTCTCCAATTTGTCCACATCTTTCCTGAAGTGTGGCGCCTAGAACCGGACACAATACTCCAGTTGAGGCCTAATCAGCGCAGAGTAGAGCGGAAGAATGACTTCTCGTGTCTTGCTCACAACACACCTGTTAATGCATCCCAGAATGATGTTCGCTTTTTTTGCAACAGTGTTACACTGTTGACTCATATTTAGCTTATGGTCCACTATGACCCCCAGATCCCTTTCCGCAGTAGTCCTTCCTAGGCAGTCATTTCCCAATTTGTATGTGTGCAACTGATTGTTCCTTCCTAAGTGGAGTACTTTGCATTTGTCCTTATTGAATTTCATCCTACTTACTTCAGACCATTTCTCCACTTTGTCCAGATCATTTTGAATTTTAATCCTATCCTCCAAAGCACTTCCAACTCCTCCAAGCTTGGTATCATCCGCAAACTTTATAAGTGTACTCTCTAGGCCATTATCTAAATCATTGATGAAGATATTTAACAGAACCAAACCAAAAATGGATCCCTGCGGAACTCTACTTGTTATGTCCTTCCAGCATGACTGTGAACCACTGGTAACTATTCTCTGGGAACCAGTTTTGCACCCACCTTATAGGAGCTCCATCTAGGCTGCATTTCCCTAGTTTGTTTATGAGAAGGTCATGCAGACAGTATCAAAAGCCTTAATAAAGTCAAGATATACCATGTCTACCACTTCCCCCCCATCCACAAGGCTTGTTACCCTGTCAGAAAAGGCTATCAGGTTGCTTTGACACAATCTGTTCTTGACAAATCCATGCTGATTGTTACTTATCACCTGATTATCTTCTAGATGTTTGCAAACTGATTGCTTAATTATTTGATCCTTTATCTTTCTGAAGCAGCAAAGAATCCTGTGGCACCTTATAGACTAACAGACGTTTTGCAGCATGAGCTTTCGTGGGTGAATACCCACTTCTTCGGATGCAAGTCTTGCATCCGAAGAAGTGGGTATTCACCCACGAAAGCTCATGCTGCAAAACGTCTGTTAGTCTATAAGGTGCCACAGGATTCTTTGCTGCTTCTACAGAACCAGACTAACACGGCTACCCCTCTGATACTTTATCTTTCTGGGTACTGAAGTTAAGATGACTGGTCTGTAATTCCCTGGATTGTCCTTATTTCTCTTTTTATAGATTGGCACTATATTTGCCATTTTCCAGTCTTCTGGAATCTCTCCTGTCTTCCATATGATTTTTCAAAAATAATTGTTAATGGCTCAGATATCCCCTCAGTCAGCTCCTTGAGTATTCTAGGATGCATTTCATCAGGCCATGGTGACTTGACGACATCTAATTTGTCTAAGTAATTTTTAACTTGTTCTTTCCCTATTTTAGCCTCTTCTGATCCTACTTCATTTTCGCTGGTATTCACTGTTACACATCGAACCACCACCAACTTTCTTGGCGAAAATTGAAACAAAAAAGTCATTAAGCACCTCTGCCATTACCACATTTTCTGTTATTGTTCCCTTCCCCACCCCCATTGAGTAACAGGCCTACCCTGTCCTTGGACTTCTTCTTGCTTCTAATGTATTTGTAGAATGTTTTCGTTACCCTTGATGTCTCTAGCTAGTTTGACCTCGTTTTGTGCCTTGGCCTTTCTAATTTTGTTTCTACAAACAAACTTGTATAGTTTGTTTACATTCATGCTTTGCAATTTGACCTAGTTTCCACTTTTTGTAGGACTCTTCTTTGATTTTTAGATCATTGAAGATTTCCTGGTTAAGCCAGGGTAGTCTCTTACCATACTTACTATCTTTCCTACGCAGTGGGATAGTTTGCTCTTGGGCCCTTAATATGGTCATTCACCATTCATAGTGAGGAGGTGAGGTGACTGACACATTTTTCACAATCTGTGCATTATCTTCCTAATTAAGAATTTATAAACATTCTTCCTCAGAGGCATTATCCTGTAAGGTGCTGAGAACTCTTATTTTATGTGCCAACCAATTAATCAAGTGCGATTAGACACACAGCTAGCATGCTTACAATGGATGGATATAAAACCCATTATAACTTAACTGAATGTGCTGCAGGTTTTTAATATTCCAACTTCACACTCTACCGTTAGAGTCATCTCCACATGTGATGAGCAGTGCCATAATCTGTGGACTTCTCAAAACCTACTAATATTCTTTAAAGGTAATTTACACTCAAAACAAGGATATGAGCTACAACTCTTAACTGCACCCCCTTTTTTAGGGGAATACCAGTAAGGTTCATCACAACATCAGTGACTTACTGGTATTCACTGTTGACATCATCACTTTCAAAGGGGTACTCTTGGATTCTCCTTAACTATTTATTTGCTAGGACTTTGTTCTGACAAAAACATGAGCATTTAAATAAACTAAGCATTGGTGACTTAATGTGTGGTGTACATATTGTGACAATTGTTAAAGAAAATAACATTACTCCTAGCCACAGAGAGGGCTAAGGTCAGGGATGCGATTATATAATTTCCCAGATTCCACCACCCATTCAAAAATATTAGGGCTGGTCTACACTGAAAACTTACATCAGCATAGCTACATCTCTCAGGTGTGGAAAAATCCACACCCCGAAAGATATAGCTATGCCGACCTAACCCCCAGTGTAGACAGCACTAGGTTGATGGAAGAATTCATCTGTTGACCTGGCTACTGCCTCTCAGGGAGGTTGATTAACTACAGAGACAAGAGAAACCCTTCAATCGCCATCATGAGTGTATACACTGAAATGTTGCAGTTGTGCCAGACTGTAGCGTTTTAAGTATAGCCATAGCCTTAGACAATTGATTTCACTATAATAACTTTCACATTCTCCTGTATTAACATGACTGACATACTTAGGAAATTATGAGCATTAAAAACTTAACATGTTAATTGTGGTTTTCAGTTAAGCACAGTTAATGCTTTTCATGTAAATGACAATTATGTTATCCCCTAGATAATTCAAGGGTAAGGGAATCACAAGCAACATGTGCTTATAGGTATCTATTGCCAGAAAATTTTGACTGATTTTTTGATAAAGTAAACATTATATGAAGAGAAAGCAGTAGACTAATATATTTGGATTCTAGTAAGCATTTGATTAGGCATCGGGGAAATTACTCCAAATTAGTTTAAATTGGCTGGATTTGAATAATCATGAGGAGAGAAAACAGAAACACCACACAAACAAAGAGGTACAAAAAGTGACAATGTATTGAGATGGGGATACTTGGGAGGAAGGATCTAGTGGACAATGCAAGAATCTTTGTCAGGCTTGATCTTATTTAACATCTTCTTTAGTGACTAAAAAGGAGTGAGCAGCACAAAGTGTGTAGATGATACTAAACTGGAATGCACTGCAATACCAGCGAGAATAAAAAAAAAATAGAATATTGATGACTTTGCAGCCCCAAGCGTCTCATTTTCTCACCATGGTACCTTCCATATATGAAGAGTAGGAGGGGTGACAAGGTGGAGCTCTACTTCACCTTTTACAAAAGAGCTCGTGGCAGTAGGGGATTACCCAACATTCTCTTGGACTTTTCAAAGAGAAGAGACTGGAATCACTCCAACTCAATTCTGTTAAGGTCCACAAACACATCAGTTCTACTTCGTAGTAGCAAATGGTAGCAAAGGCAGACATATCTATTGGTTCAATATTCATCAACAGAGATCAGTCAACCAAACCTATGCAGTCTCTGACCCATATTCAGGTCTAAAACCAGAATACAAAGGACCAAGGAAATTTGATGATTCTAGACAACTCAACAAGTTGCTTTGCCAAATCCTTCTTTAAAAAGAAAAAAAATGCCCCCAAAAGGTTAGGAACTGGGCAATAACTGGGAAGATGACTAATATCAAAAGATAGTTCATTGAGAGTGGGCACAACAATCACTTGTTGAAAAGATGCCAACACCTCTAATGGGAAGCATTAATCTCTGTCAAGAGTGCATTCAACTCCCCCCATAAGTGATTTTACAAGTCAAGAGGGGTTCAGTTTGCAGGCCAAAACCTAACGTTCGCCCAAGACCTTCAGAACCTCATATAGGAAAAATGTAGCAGTTGCACGCATCCACTGACCTCAGCATGGATCTACTACCCAAGCAGCAGCCAAATCTTAGCAATCTTGCCAATGAGCTCCTTAAGGGAGATACTGTACTCTGAGTGAACACAGTGGAGTCACCCCTTGCAACACATCTGACACTCATAACTTCAGATGAAAAAGTTTTCACAGCTATTTTAGTCAGGAAAAATGTTCATAGCTTTCCAGGTCCCCCCTCTAGGGAAGTCTTAGCCCCCTCAGCCAAAAATATTCAAATGCCAATACAAAAAGGAAAATAGCTTCAAAATGCAAACTGAACTCCTATTTGATAGCTTAGAAAGGGCAAATGTCTTTTTCTGACTTATTAGCATCTGGCCATAAGAGTTGGGGTAGATTAACAGAAATATTTAAAATCAAGAAGAATAAAGTGAAAACTGATCAGTCTTCTCCTTATTTCCCTAGCCTGTATTACAACAATAAGCAATAATACTAGTGCCCAGGACACTTATAAAAGTAAAGGAAACTTCCTACAAGAGTCGATGTGGAATTCATTGTCACAGGAAGACATCAAGCCAAACATTCTGTCGGGATTTTAAAAAGACTCGATTTTATGGACTGCATTTGTAGTTCAGCATGCTATAACAGTAATCGAATCTCACATTTCTGGGTACAAGATTATTGCCACTGACATCAAGAATTCCTTCCCTATCCACTCATCCCACAGGGTTTCATTGGAGGGGTTTACCTTCTTCTGAATCAATGGTATTGGCCACTGCCAGAAGCAGAACACCAAACAACCTGGACCTGCAGTGCAATCTAGTATGGCAAGTCCTATATGATCAATATAGCTTCTGAGGGTCAGGTTCTATTAAAAATTATTCCTAAAACTGAAGGTATGTATGTTGTCCTCTCTGTGGAGAAGGTTGTTAACCTTGTAGCAGACAAACAACCCATCTCCTACAGCACAATGTACTCTCATACAGGACCTTAGTTTGCTGATTTCATATTCATTTTTGGTTCCACTTAGTAGTACACCTCTACTTCGATATAACGCTGTCCTCAGGAGCCAAAAAAAAAATCTTACCATGTTATAGGTGAAACCACGTTATATCGAACTTGCTTTGATCCACCAGAGTGCACAGCACCGCCCCCCCGGAGCACTGCTTTCCCACGTTATATCCGAATTCATGTTATATCGGGTCGCGTTATATCAGGGAAGAGGTGTAGTAGCAGTAGTACTGTATCTATTTTATTTTGAATGTCAGTATGAAACAAAAAAGTGCATTTTAACTGCAAGAGAAAGAACTAATAGCAATATGCAGAAAGGGCTCATGTCAAGCTTTAACATGACACGGATTACGAAACTAAAACCTCTTTCACATGTCTTTCATTTTAACCAAGGGAGATGGCACAACCTGTCAAAACAGCACTGTTACCCATGTCAGTCAGTTCTAAGATGCTCCTATATACTGACTTACAACATCAAGCTACTGAGCACATGGTGTCTCTTAATATTAATAATCAGAAAAAAATAAGTTTTCAGCCTCTGTCTGAGCTTTTGAAAATGGGTTTCACCTGTAAATTTAGTTTGATTTTAAGTGAAAGAACTGTTAACTAAGAAAACACGTGAGTCTATATTCATTGACAGAATTTGAATGGGACAGTTTGATTCAGTTAAAAGAACAAACAAACAAACAAACAACATTGCTTAAAATAACACCATCAACTTGTTTTATTTCCCCAATTTCAGAAAATCCAATTTTCTGACAGAGCACCCTTTAAATAGTATGTGTTGAATTCTGGTTAGCATTAAAAATAAAGAGAATACTCTTCCTGCACACATTGCTAATGTTCAGAAGGGATTTGGGGAGGCCCAAGAGGACACCGCAGGGTTCGCTTAGTATCCCTCTCCTTTCTCTGCACGCTCACACGTGCCTGCCATTTTCACTTTTGCTGCTGCTTTTGAAAACTCCCCTCAGAACTATGCAATAGACTGATGTCATCATACTAGAGCATAAGATGGGAAGTGAAAATGCCTATGTACAGTGCTATTAGAGAGAGAAGGTGGGTGAGGTAATATCTTTTATTGGACCAACATCTGCTGGTGAGAGAGAAAAGCTTTGAAGCTTACACAGATTTCATGTTCACTCCTGTTAAATGTACAAAGTAAAACAAACAAAATAGACGGTTTATTCTCTTTAGCCTTTCAGTTAGTCAACCTAGGTGTTACTTGAAACACTAGTAGGTACCAACAAAAATTTTCAAACTTAAATGTTATTTTTCAAGTTGGCAATGTGACTACTACTCCAGAATATCTCTTAGTGAATCATCCACTAGGTTTTTCCATCTCAAAGCAGAAAAAACACACCCACTAAACACAATACTCTAAGCATAAATTCCAATTGGATGTAAATAATATCAAGATTTCAGTATTTAAAGGTCAGAATCACTACCTCCCACCCTCTTATTCCAGAGCTCAGACAGTTCACATTCTATATCCCTGTAGGCAGTGGTGAAAGTAAAATACAGCTCTTACCGGTAGGGGTCCCACTCTGTGCCCCCCGAAGGGGCGGAGCCTCAGGTGGAAGGGGCGGGGCCAGTGGTGGAAGTAAGTTACATTTCTTACCGTACTGTCCAAACACAAGCAACCCACCTCTCCTACATACTTCATGGATCCCTCCCATTTCATGACTTAGATATAGAAAATAAAGCTACTATTACAACTACCAGTGCTGTCTGTAATAAAACTTTACTATTGGAATAAGCCTGAAAAACTGAAAACTCACCGTCACATTTTTCTCCTTGTCCTCCCTCCTCCTCCTCCAGCCAGGCTGCCCCACGCGGCTAGGCTCCACGTTCCCCCGACCCCCGCACTCAGCAGGGGCTCCCCTCTAGCTTGTAGCAGGGAGCAGGGGGACTGGCTGAGGGAGAAGCCTCCTCAGGTAGCTTGCTGCCTGCATAAGAATAGTTTAAACTTAGCTGTTCACTCTGTGGTCTGAACGGGATTCGGGGCTATTTCTGGCATCCTTGTTAATTTCAGTCAGAGTTGTTGGGGAGGGAAGGGGGGACAGTGAGACCAAGGCAGGGGCAGAATACAATAGCTATTTGGCTGCAGAGCTTAAATCCAGAGCTAATAAAAAAGTCAGTGGAAGGGGAAAACTCACCATCACATCAGTTTCTCTCCACCCTCCTCCTCCAGCCAGGCTGCCGATAGGGCTAGGCTCAGTGCTTCCCTCAACCCCTGCACTCTGCAGGGGCTCCCCTCTAGCTTGTAGCAGGGGGACTGGCTGAGGGAGAAGCCTCTCCAGGTAGCCTGCTGCCTGCATAAGAACAGTTTAAACTTAGCTGTTCACTCTGAGGTCCCCTGGATTAGGGGCTATTCTGGTATCCTTGTTAATTTCACTCTCGGTTGTTGGGGGTGGGTGGGTGACCAAAGCTGGGGCAGTTCTTTTCTGCCCCCTGGATGAGACGATCTTCAATAACATAAATTGAATATAAATGAAACTGCCCCGACTTTGGTCACCCCCCACCCCAACAACCAAGAGTGAAATTAACAAGGATGCCAGAAATAGCCCCTAATCCAGGTTCAGACTGTGGAGTGAACAGCTAAATTTAAACTGTTCCTATGCAGGCAGCAGGCTACCTGGGGAGGCTTCTCCCTCAGCCAGTCCCCCTGCTACAAGGTAGAGGGGAGTCTCTGCAGCCCCTGCTGAGTGCGGGGGTCAGAGGAACGCGGAGCCTAGCCACATCGGGCAGCCTGGCTGGAGGAGGAGAGGGAGAGAAACAACAAATGTGACAGTGAGTTTTCCCTTTCCAAGCTTTTATTAGCTTTGAGTTTGAACTTTTTGTTATGCAACCAAAAGAGGTGAAAGTAAGCCAGTACTGAATGCTCCACTTATTTGCCGGTACACCACTGCACTTTTTTTTTTTTTTTTTTTTTTTTTTTAACCGGTACTCCGTACGGGGCCGAACCAGCTTACTTTCACGTCTGCCTGTAGGAGAAACCCTACTTTCAGATGACAAGCTCCAGGCTTCTTTCAGAGGAGACGCATATTATCAGTTTCATAATTAAATCCAAACCACTGTACGTAATATCTCATTGACTAGTATTTTAAAAGCATTCACAAATGCTACTGTGAAGAAAGAAAGGTGTTTTCATTCTTATTCTATTTCATCAAGACACAAAGGAGAATCTGTGATGACAACTGAAGAATTATTCTTCCCCTTATTGAAGGGACGTCTTTTAAAATGAAAAACCATGAACAAATCTACAAAATAATTCAGTTTTTATATCTAACAGCTGCAGACCTTGTAATTGAAATAGTGTGTCTAAGGCTACAAATGAAAACTGTTCAGTATCATTCTTTGAGTGACAGATTAAATTCCTAATCCAGTTGTGGTAATGGCCACATTTGTAGTTTAACATAAATTAAGAGCTTAATTATATTTGCGACTATTTTAAACAAAATAACAAATTCCTTTGTACCTGTGAATGTAATTTATAGCAAAGCCAGGTTCATTTTCCAAAACAATCTATTTTACACTGCAGCAGAACACTGCTATAATAGTATAATGTAATTCTTGTTGTAGAATGTGGAAAGAGTAGATTCACTGGTAGCACAGAGGAGGTTTTGAAGATAAATGAAGATGCTATTCATTCAGGGGTAATTTCATCTTAGAACTATATGAAAGATGTTTCACTCACATGCTGTAGTTGCATGGCTAGGGATTTAAGTGTATTTTCAGCTACAAAGTAATGCTACTAGATCAATTATGTTGATACTGTATTTCTCATCATGAAGAATTTTAGCTTTTATTCTGTTTAAAAATGGATTGTCGGATTTTCATTTCACTACTGAATCTTTCTTTTGTGTAGGGCAACAACTTAAAATTCAGCTTACTGGTTAGCTTCAAAAACAAAATTACACAATTCATATGTTAATATCACAGGCCTGCAAAAAACTATTAATCATGGGTGCTTTACCTCAACAAGTTATCAAATAATTGTATAAATAAGCAGTTAACCTGGGCAATTTAAACTTCTGTTGCATAAATGTCCCTCTTTGATGCAATACTACTAGCCAATTCTAGCTCCCTTCTTGAAGCAATACATAGACCAAATGCATGGTTTCTGCAACTGATACTGGATTTTAATATCACTCACTATATGTTCTGAAACCACAAGATAGTACCACACACTATGTTGTACCTGCCTGAAGGTTTTTAAGTATCAACATGTTTAGGCTTGTGTACATAACATTTATATATATATATGAATGAGAGAGAGAGATTACAAAAATAGTTTATAATGTAAAGTATTATACAATACACATAGTATTTAAAGCAATACATACAAGATCAGCCTCACATTTTATATAAGGATGTAACAGAACACTCACTTCTGGAATTTAGAACTGAATACTAAAGAGGTCTTAGTTCCCCAGGCATCTTGAGCAAAATTCACACTCTCCTTTTACTTCCAGCATAATGTCTGAGTAATTGAATTTTGTGTGGGAAACACCATGGCGATTGTGGGGACAGAATCTACTTCTAGATTCAGGCAAAGCAGCCTGTCTGCTATTGCGTCCCACCAGCTGGAATACTATCTGCAGACCTTCCATGCCCCCTTATTTGAGGCCCATAGATTCATAAAAAGCACAAATCCAATTGCACCACTTCCGGTTTCTCCCTGACTGTTAAATGTCTGTATTACAGAGGCCTCAATAAATTTGTCTTCCAGACTTACTTAAGATCACTGAAATAACCCTTATTCCGTCAGGTTTTAATTCTGTAATTTCTCTTCTTTTATGTGTTTCAGTCATTACATGGTTTACACACGTGATTCACAAATAAAATGCCTTATTGACTTGACAGCGTACAGGCTGTACAAGGAAATAAATATAGGAACTGGAAAACACCATCTTTTACTTTTTGTATTGCAGTAATGCCAATAAGGACTGGGGCTCAAATGTGGTAGGTGCTGTGTGAACTTGGAGGAAGACCATCCTGAAGAGTTTACAGTTAAAAATAAGAGTTATTTAAATAGTATTATGTAAGTTATTAAAATTGAGTGTTAGTAATTTCCATTTTGCTGCTCTCTCTCTCAAACAGTAAAATGGTACCATAGAGAACCAACACAAAATCCTTTTGTCAAATTCTTAAAGTTATTCTTCCAAAATTAGAGTGCGTGTTTAAGGTACAACAGAACACAGCAGGCAGAAATTGTAAAATTTGAGGTATTTAAATGAGAGTTTCATATCTGGGGAAGGATTTGGGGGATAAAAATTATATCTTTATTTTTATTGCTAGGTGTCTGTGGAGTCCGTTCTATTTGTCCATAGGATGAAATAAATGGCTGGGCAGGGGAGATCAGGACAGTATTTTGCATGTATACACAGGTCTATAAAACAAAATAAAAATATATTAGAAAACCACTGCTTTAAAATCAACAAATTTGCCTTTGCTAGAGGGAGTTATCTAGGGAGTATAAAATGTTGTTCTTTGCAATAATACAGTAGTGTGCGTATACACATACATATATACACACACAATACTGCATGTATTTAGGCTGTCACTGATTAATATTCTGTTAATGGTTTTCATTGCTAACTATATCCACTCCTTTTTGGATATACTGAGGTTTAGCTATCGAGATACTGTTTTTATAGTCAGCAGAAAGGAAAAACAGGAATATTGAGTACTTGAAAATTCCAGCATAAATAAGGTGAGGGAAATGATTTTTGGGGAGGAAGATGATAGGCACACTGAGTTATATCACTTATCTTGATTTGTGCATGTAATTTTTCATTAACTTGAATGGGAGCAAGGCTACACATATCATGAGAAGAAGAGACTTTATCCTGCTACAGGGTAGAGAATGTCATACGTAGAATAATCATCACTGAAATTGCATCATTTCCCTTTTATATGAATTTCTTTGCTGTGAAAGTAAATTGACATTTTGTATCAAGATTTGCAGCATAAGATAATTTTATCTTAATTTCCAATAGGACTGTATAATATGCTACTTTAGTTTAGTGGACAAGTAGTGTACACCAAACACCGTGAAAGATCAAGGGATTCACAATTAAATCTACTTTCAGGAATTGCAGGTTACCCAAATATATACATCTCCAAGCAGGATCAGCACAGGAGTTCCACAATGGGAATTTTTAATTAAACATAAGACGGCACTAATATTCAGTATAATGACTATATCATATCACTTTCTAAAAAGGTTACCCCCAGTCACATACATCCAGTCTTAAGTTTGCACTGCAATGTGCAAGAAATAGGCCATGTAACTCCATTCAATATTTTAAAAAATGTACATAATCAATTCCTTATCCTGAATCTTTAGCCTTTATAAAGCCTTTATAAAGGCTGTCTGCAATAATCACTCACTCGCACACACATACAGATCTTATTTTTCTTTCCAGGGTATCTGTTCCATAGCCAAGCAGAAACTGACATGCTAGATCATGCTCCAAAAAGTGGCCGGCACCACGTCCCTGCGGCCTCTGGGGGGAAGTGGGGGGGGAAAAAGAGGGCTCCACACAGTGCCCTCACCTGCAGGCACCGCCCCCCTCAGCTCCCATTGGCCGGAAACAGGGAACCACGGCCAATGGGAGCTTCAGGGGAGGTATCTGCAGGCGAGGGCAGCACACCGAGCCCTCCCCGACTCCCAGGGGCCACAGGGATGTGGTGCCGGCCACTTCTGGGAGTGGCGTGGGGCCAGGAAGGCAGGGGTAAGCGGTGCTGGGCGGGAGCCCACATCCCAATCCCCTGCCTTGAGCCCCCTAACCTCCTGTCTTGAGCTCCCTGCCCCACCCCTCCTGTGCCCTGAGCCCCCGCCGCACCCCTACTGCACCCAAACCCCCTGCCCTGAGCCCCCTGCCACACCCCACATCCCAACCCCCTGCCCTGAGCCTCCAGCTGCACCCCACACCCCTCCTGCACCCCAACCCCCCTGCCCTGAGCCACCTCCTGCACCTCAACCCCCTGCCCTGAGCCCCCTCTTGCACCCCTCTCTGCACTCCAACCCCCTGCCCTGAGCCCTTTCCTGCAAACTGCACCCCTCTCCCACATCTCCTACTGCACCCCAACCCTCTGTCCCATCCCTACATTCATGGCATTACATACAATTTTCTCACCCACATGTGGCCCTTGGGCCAAAATGTTTGCCCACCCGTGCTAGATGCATGGTAATGTTACCATTTGTAAAGACTATGGTCAGCTTTTATTTTAACTAATTGCTTAGTAACTCATTTGTCATGCCCTTTTATAGATATATATATTTATTCATCTATTCTTTGCGAGCCTGCCAAGGCAGACATCATAAAGAGGTGCTATTATGGAAAGGAGATTTCTAGAAGGATTTGGTGTAGGTGACAGCCAAATTATGGCAAGTTTAGGGTTTTATCTAAACCATCTTTCCTGAAGGATCTCCTAGCAGCCCCCTCACAAACCTATTTAATCAGAGGAACACAGAACTCCGAGGCATCTTCACCATGCGTAAGCCCAAACAAGCAATGAACAACCTGTGTGCTACGTCTAAGGGAAATCTACGTACCATAGGTCAGTGTCTGAGAGTTACTGGAGAGAAAAAGAAAGGCAGCTTGTATAAGAATATATTGAGGAAAGAAGTCCCAGGTATTGGCTTCCTCTCTTCCTACCCCAACGCATGCCTATCCACCCGTCCTTAAAAACACATACAAAATTCATCAGAAAAAGATACAACTGTTCCCGTTTTTGATGTTGCCTAATGCAATGTATGCCAGGTGAGCTAATTTTAAAACTGCCTGATCATTAAGCTTTTTTTTTCTTCTTTTAATTACGCATCCTAATATTTACATTTTGTAGACAGCTTTTTTTTTATTATTTCTTTGAGATCACAACTGTGTTCCTAATACAGATTCTTCTAAACTGATACCATTCCCCCATACAGAATAAAATTGTTCCATAAAGTTTAAATCAGATATCTGCCAAAGTCATATTTATAGTCATGGCTACTATCAGCTGTCAAGCCAAAGAATATTGAAGAAAAAACAGGCATTTTTAATATATTATGGTTAATATATCATCTAAGTGACATGTGCAGGATAACAATAGAATTGGAATGGTCAAGCAAAAGGCTACATTAGAAAAGGAAACGTCTGTTTTGTTTGGAAAGAAACCAAAACCACACCTGTAACCCTGATGGATGGAGAGAAGATTCATGAAAACTACAAAAGTAAGGGTTTCTGGGGCTAAAGCTAACAAATGATCAAATGCTCAACAAATCTCCTTATTTCTTCCCACTGTAAGGAATTATTTAAAACATACTGCACCACAGAGAGGGGGGGGGGTGTAAAACAATAGCATCTGTTTTTCAAAATAAATGGAAAATGTGTCCACCTATCAACGAAACAAGATACTTGGGGGGGGGGGGTAGGATTACCAAAGGAACACTGGTATTTTCCAGACTCTCAGCAAAAAATGTATTATATACTTTGGACAGAATAGGGTCCTTAGAGGATTGCTGGAGTGACCAAAGAATCCTGAACTTTTGATTGGCATTTTTACAAAATACAGGTTAGTGAACCTTTTACATGATCTCTCTAATGGTCCCACTCTGACCAGAGATGCAGCCTTCTGGGGTACATAAGCCCCCAAAAGGCTATATTAACTAGTTGTGCAATGGACTAGACCACATATGGGAACAAGTAGAAGTGAGAAAATGAATCAACCCTCTTCCACAGCCAACACTAGAGTGCTTTGGAGGTTGGGGAACTTTTCTTGCCAGCCAGTCCCTCTCTACTACTGGGGGAAACTGTCCCCTCAGAATAAAGAGCAGCCTCTGGGGTCACTGAACTTAACAAGTTAATGGAGTTTACATGGACTTTCCAGCCACAAAGGCACTTTAAAGCAGATTAGAGCCTTAAATATGTCAATTATATGGACTACCTCTAACACACACTGGAGTGTACAAATATACAGTGGATTCTAACTCTTTACATACAGTGGAACTGGATTCCTTGTGTTTTGGGGATATTGGCTGTGGATAATGTAACCAACAAGCATATAATGAGTGGTCTTTGGGAGGACATCTTTCCCTAAGCAACCCACAAGGTGGACAACAGCTGGAAAGACAACAAAGGTCAAATAGGAGCTGCCAGTAGTGTGTCCAATTCCCATTATAAATAGGTAGACAGATGTAAATATTAACAGATGCATAAGCACTAATATTAGGATCCTTAAAAACAAAATCAGTAACACCTCACTGATAAAGATTAAAAGGAATAATCTCAACTTTGAAAATGGTATGTTCCTGGACACAACATAATGTTAAATCTACAAAGTACTTAGAAATTTCTAAATATGTCATTTGAATACTTTTTATGTAGTTTACTTAGGATTTAATCCTTCCAAGAAATATTTTAATTTAACATCTCTCTAGTTTAGAAAAGATGATGCTTTACCTGAACAGCAAGAGAAGATGCATTGTCAGAAAGCAAAATTTGCTCCTCTGTAAGGAAATGAAAGAATATAATTACATGAAATATTAGTTATTGTTAACTGCATAACAGTCTGTGTTAAATCTCTTGTATATAAATTAAAAAGGCAAATACTTCAACAGAGAATATATGCACCATTACATTAATTTTATGTTATGCTATTGGACAGCAAAACATGAGATATGAATACAAAAATATACCAGGAATATTTCTTCAAGAAATACCCTCCCATTTATCTTATTTTACCAGACGTACAATTAGAAACCCCAACTAAAAAAAAAAAGGTGTCTCAATTTTAAGCCAATTATTCCTCTACTAATCAAAGTTAAATAAAACACCATCTTCATAATTCCTCTAGCTAAAAAGTAAAAGCATCCAGAATCCTCAAAAAACCAGCTTGCAGTTAATATTGCACACTGTGTCTAGGTCTGTCACACAAAAGAAAGATGACAAGTTCGCTGCAATAAAAATTCCATGCTTAGAAGACTAAGGCTGCTACCTATTAGTCTTCATTACTTTGCAGTCTTCTGACAACTGTAGCAGGCTGCTGAGCCCCAAATGGGGGCCATAATGTGATCTGATGATATATGAAGAGCTGCTAAAGGGAGCCTGAACCATCCTAGCCTATACATTTTAACAGTTCCTTTTTACTGAGAGCCCACTTTACCATAAGACTTCAAAAATCTGCTGCCTCAGCTATTGGTGCAGTAAATCTGCCAACGGTGCCTGCAACCACATCATTTTACACTGCCTACAGCAGCCAATATAATGAGTCAATAATAAACCAAGGACCTTATAGGCCATGAATAGCTGGTTTAATATTGGCAGATGCAAGCTTAGCTAAAACCTCTGACCAGAGAAAACACAAAGGAATCTCTTCTTAACAGTTTCTATTTTCCCTGAAGTTAATTATATTACTGTATATTTAATGTTTTTAAAAATAAAATCATTAATTGCAGAAAATAATGTACCCACCCTTCAGTTGCTGATACAATGCAGCATTTTCAGGCCAAGGTTCTGCAGCTATGGAAAGAAAAGAAATTCATAATTAAGCAAGCCAACCAACAATATGCTAGCGGACGTGAACTGAACATGAATGTTACCTAGAGCAGAAATTAGAATTTTAGAGCCACTGATGCAAAATTTGACCTACCTTAAAAATGGCCCACTGTTATTCACACTGCTCTCCTTTTCCCAGGGAATGGAAAGGGATGGGAGAAAAAGAGAAATCTGATTCCTCCCAAAAACAAAGGCTGCAATATTCCTTAAATTCAAGCTATGCCAAAGGGTGACCTTACAACTCTAAAACCATAGTAGCAGATTTATTCCTAACTGTAAAAGTTCTTGTACACATTCACATCAAAACACACTATGCTCCACTCACAAGACAGGTAATTTAAAAGCTGTAAGATGAAGAATTCTGAGAAGGACAAGACAGACACGCAGAGAAGAGCTGGCACAACTGGCACCTACAAAACTAAGTTTAAGAGTTTGCTTTGGGACAAAGTTTTCTGCTGTTTTAATGTTGGTTCCTGATTCAGCACCCCCTATAACAAAAGCACCAAGCTAAGTGCTTGGGCACTTCAGAAGGCAACACACCAAGTAGATGGTAGTACTGAAGGTTTATTTTGCCCCACACAATATGCGATAGCACCGAAGTTGATATTTGTCAGTATTCTTTTGAAAGACTATCATCATTCGTTCAAAAAGGCAGGATATTCCAACTAAGAATCTGTGTGTTTAATCAATCATGCACCAAATGAATTTCTGGCATAGCATAAATAATCATCACTACAGATGTACTATTGCTAATAGTGGTTAGATAACAGACAAAATGACATTACAATGAACTATATTACATTTCTTTGTTAAATACATCTTATACGTCCATTTTAAGGTGTTAATTCAAGTTTTTTTGTTTCAGTCAAATTGACTAGTTGTGATTAAAATTCATTCTACTCACATAAAAAATATTTTTTAAAAAGCATTCAAGTCTAAAAATGACTATATGTACAGCAAAGCAGAAGCCTGCCACTGGCTAAGAAAAGGTCGTTCTTTGTATCAGCTGGCCTTCAGAACTCTAAAGAAAAATACCGCATGAATTCATAATTAAAATATTATTTTTTACTACTTCTGCACGGTTAACTTTATATTTTATGGCAGTTAGACAAGATTGTAAAGCTTGTAATAATGTATACACAATCTTGCAAAGGTCACTACCCTAACATCAAGCACAAAAAGCCTACCAGTATGGGCATGAGAAGGTAACTAATCACATCCAAGTGTCATGACAAAGTGTTTTATGTTTTCTTATAGCATTTATTGCTTTTAAACCCATCCATTAAAGTTTGTCTCCTGGAGTAATAATTCTTGAGATGAAATACACTCTTATTTATTTAAAGGAAAAAAAGATGACAACACAGGGTACCTGGCACCAATTGTTAAAATAATGTATTTAAATTACATTTCTTTAATTCAGTAGAAGTCCAGGCTCATAGAAATGTTGAAATTTAGTGACATGACCACCATATGTGAATGGACCAACTACTATTTGCATGCTAAGAGGCGGAAGTACCGCCAAAATCAAATGATCTGTGTGGTTTCCACCATTTGGGGATGAAGTCTAGTGAGATTTAATCACCAAAATGCCCTCAAAATGTAGCCTAATCTCAATACAAATCTGGATGTAGACACCATATTTCCATTAGGAGATGTGCTAAGAAGCCAAAGAAGCTCCTTCACGGAAGATACAGATGCACACAATATAGGCAAATAGCGAAGGTACCTATTTTTTGCTGTGACAACCTGGATGTCCTGTTCAAAATTTTCAGTCATATCCCATATATTAAAAAGGATTGTCATCTTAAAACCTGGTATATATACTCAGCTGTGGACTTCACATTAATTTTGTTAACCATTACATATAGCCCTTAGCTCCCAACCTCAGGTGTGTGGAGGAGCACAGTATAACTTCAGGGAGAAAGGTTCAATAATTGTTTTAAGCCACAAATGTGCTCACGCAATCCTAAGCAGACTGTGCACAGATACAGCACAGATAGTAATGCAAACTTCCCCACACTGCATTGCCAATATATCTCAAATCCTGATCTAGAGTAACTACTTCAAGGAAGTAAGAGTGTAGTACTGTCTGCGTTCAGTCCAGGGCAACGTCAACGACCGTGCTTACCTCTCCGCTAGGTGTGATGGTGCTTGGGTGATGTGAACGTTTGTCTGCAAGAACTGGACTGAGACTAACAGTTTAGTTCTCACAGACTACTCACCATACGGTAAGAGCTTTGGTCACTGAAATCTGGCCTACGATAGTAAACAACAAACTTGGAACAATATTCTGTTACTCATATCTCAAAAGAACCATCTTATAAGATTTACCTTAGATTCTTGCACACTGGGCCAAGTGTGCCTGAAGAGTAGCCAAACTACAATACAAAGGGTACACTCTCAAAGGTCTGCACAATTCTCATTGCTTGACTGAGAATTATGTTATTAAACACCAATACACTACTCTATTACTCACCCTCTATCTTGTGGGCACCCTATATGCAGTCATTTCATATGTTGCTTTGTACAGAGGTTTAATGCCACAATATAAATCTGACAAATGACAAGCTATGAAAGATGGAAATTTAATTCAGAATGGTATCATTAGAGTCCCAAAGACTATTAAAAACTAGTCATAATCCCAAAATCCACTGCTTAGGGAGACTAGATCCCCTATTTTATGACAGCAAGGAAAAATCTTTAAAGAGATGCCATGTGTCTCCGTAACAGGAGAGAGAGTATAGTATTTTTTAAATGTACAGCATGACTCCTGGCTTCTGTAGGTGAAGACATAATTTGTAGAATAATAGGCACTAATATTACACGCTGCTTCAATTCTGTCATATTTCCAATCCATCAAGTTGATTAATGCTATAATAACTCTACACAAACTTATCATTTGTGCACTAATGAAGTCAAATCCAGTTTATCCTTCAGCAACTAGATTATTTTGGTCTCCAGATGTTAGTTCTCCATCTAACTAAGGCCACCGTGGCAGTGATGGGGCAGAGAAAAAGCAACAAATGTGACATGTACCCAATTTTGAAAGTTTTCTGCGGGAGATCAACTTCATGGTATCTCAGCATCAGATCCAATAGAACAGACAACCATCTTCATCGCTATCTTACAGTATGAAATAATTGACTGGTTATATGCCTTATGGACTGCAAGTTATTGTTGAACCTCAGGAATATGGACATGACAGAGGAGCTAAAACTGACAGTTCAGCAGATGGAGTACTGCAGTGATCAAAGAAGCTAAACGGTAGCTAAACCTGGCATGTAAAAGCTTCTTTAGTTTTGAAAAAGACTTACCGGTAAATATAAAATTTAGTTATTGAAAAACTTTACTAAACGCCATGTGCATTAGATTAACCATATCAGTGTTTGCTCATCACTGGTGGGTTTGGAGAACAGCAGCATATAGAACCAACAGACATTGGCATAGTTCATTGGTACCAAATTAAATTCTCTAGAAAAAAAATCCTAAAAATTAAGTATCATCATATGACCCAAGAAGCTTTAACTATCGAGGACAGTGGCTATATATTAAGTTGATTCCCAGCTCCTCTTCTGTCATATATTGTCCTAGCCATTCCTTGAGATCATTTTTTCCTGATAGAAACAAGGTTCCATATAAATCAATGTGACATAAAAGTCTTGTCAAATTCTTTGTTGCTGGGAAAATATTGCATAAAGTGCACTTTTCAGATTTAGTAATGGAATATTTTACTCCTGAACCATTAAGGACTGGTTCAGCTATCCAATTTGCCTTTAGATTTAAAATGATCATTTCTAGTCACTTCTGATTTTTAGTTCAATAATCGTTTATCTGTCTAGGCACTTATATGCCCTGTCCCATCATCATAGCAGGAGCATCTCACAAGCACTTGTGTAAATATATTCAAGACTCTCCTGTCAGATAGGGAAGTATTATCCCCACTGTATAGATAGAGAATTCAGGCACAAGAAAATGAAATTCACCTCTGTGCAGAGAGCCCACACAAAGCCTATGCACCCGCCCAGATCCCAAATAAGCTTTCAAGAAGAGCTGAAGTGGGGCTTCAGTGAAATAACTGCCTTGTGGGGGCCCTTGGCACAAACGTGAACTGAAGCTAAAGAGATCAGGTGAGGTGACTCAACCAAGTTCACACAAAATGCCTGGAAGAGCAGAAGACTGAATTCAATTCCCCCAAGTCCCAGTCCAGTGCCTCAGCCTCAAAAACTCCCCTTTCTAGACTGTTCATTTTTAATGCAATTGTTTTAATTTTTGAAGTATCTCATGACATTAGAGAAATAGGATTTCCAGTCCAGCAATCATGAGCGAGTGTGAAAATTTCCAGCAGAATAGTATTGACACAGAATGGGGAAGGGAACGGAAATAATTCATCCATGTTCCAAGCAGCATTAGCAGCAATTCTCTTCCATAAACTATTTACAATTATTCATTTCCTTTTATTACTTCAAAAAAAATAAGAAACTGACTCTTTAAGAAACTACAAGATATTAAATAGGCCTTTGAGAGTTTTAGTGAGGTATCGGCTCTTTGAGCTCAGATCATGTGCTAGGCCACTATTTTACAATTTTTCTTGCAAAATTCCATCGTGTATAACTAATGTCAGATAGCATAGTATGTGGTGGTATGGCTTGCCTGCTGCTCAGCCATCCATTCAGCAAATTTACTTCCAAACTGTAGCATTTTTTTATATTACAGATAAATAAATAAAAGCCTTAAACCCACTGGGAGACTTCCAAATCCATCCTTTAAGCCCTTCACCTCAGAGGAGATAGAAGATATTTTGTTACCGAATACATCCAACTTGAAAATTACTTGTTCCCTGCTTCTAGTAACACCGCAGAGCAACAAAATATCATTTAAAAACAATGTTTTTATTCAATATTTATGCTAATGCTACTTATACACTAGTTCAGCCCCATCTACAATCAAGATAAAGAATTAAGCAGAGCACCGTCCTCCGGCACATTTATTATTTGTTAAGTTATGATGCTATATATACTCTGTGCCAAACAAGATGCAAATAAAGGTGACCCCTGCCCCCAACGCCTACAAACTCTCTGATACTTCCACTATGACACTACTTTATATGTGGTTTTCTTTCTTCTGCTTCTGTAAATAACAGTTATTTAATGGGCTACCAAACTATTTCATGTGATTCACTGCATGCAATTATGTAATCGAGGATAGAATCTAGACCTTGGTCATTTTGGTCCGTTCACCTAGTAAAGTTTTCTAAAATGCCAAATAACATTCATAGATCTCAAATGAAGGAAGGATAAGCACAGAAAAGAAATTCTCGAAGGTTAAGAGTATTTCATCAAAACAATGCAAACACTTAAAAAGCAATGGAATTGTAAATTTGGGCAATAGCCACACCTACCAATCTTAATCTCCAAGTATTAGCTCAAAACCTCTCCACATTCAACGACACTGACCCCTAACAATAAAACAGACCATTTGTGATCTACTCAATTTCAGGCTGAGATTAGTGCCACAGGAAAAAGCTGCTTTGTAGTCAGTATCTTCTACCTTTAGACATCCCAAAGAAAGCCCCATTGTCAGTCTCTTTCCTAGTCGAGATACAACAAAAGGAGGCAGACTACCAGTGTATTCTTCTTTCATAATGGAATAGCAAACATTTTAAGTTTTGGGGGTGCTAGTGGGTCTATTAAGTATAAATATGGAAATACTGATAATTGATATATTTTTTAATCTGCCTTAAGATAAAAATGTAGGAACAAACCTTGATTAATGCAATGATATCACAGTCAAATTGGAACCAAAGCAGTTCAAAGACATCTCATCCATTAGTAGTGATCAATAAAGGAAGTATAACTAAGTTATGAATTAGCTGCCTGAACAACAGACAATTCAACCCACCTATGTGAAGATACAGATCAATTTTTAAAAGGTACTCAAATCAATTTCATAAAATTGACCTAATGTTATAGGCTAACAAGGGTCAAGAAAACCAGTTCATAATGTCAGTAACTCCAAGGCTCTGCCAAAAAAGAACACAAATTACTTTAAGGAAAAAATGTGTTATTCTAAGATTCACAGTTGTGCGAATACCCCCATTTGTCTCAAATTGAAGTGCATGCATTAAATCATATACCAAGTAATTACACTATTTGGTTAAATCCATCCCCATAACCCTTCCCCACAAAGAAGTTACAGTAGAACCTCAGAGTTATGGACACCAGAATTACAAACAGACCAGTCAACCATACATCTCATTTGGAACCAGAAGTATGCAATCAGGCAGCAGCAGAGACAAAAAAGGCAAATACAGTACAGTAGTGTGTTAAATGTAAACTACTAAATAATAAAAGGGAAAGTGTAAAAAAAATCTGATAAAGTAAGGAAACTGCTTCTGTACTTGTTTCATTTAAATTAAGATTAAAACAGAATTTCCCCCCACATAGTAGTTTCAACGCTGTATGAAGTCAATGTTCAGTTGTAAACTTATGAAAGACCTACCATAAGGTTTTGTTCAGAGTTACGAACAACCTCCATTCCCGAGGTGTTCGTAACACTGAGGTTCTACGGTACTATACAGATAGATCATATATGTTCAGTGAAAACTGATCAGCAACCTGGTCAAAGGAAAAACCCAATTACAGCAGCAACTCAAATTCAGCTGCCGGCAACTTGTAGAAAAGTGTCACATGCAGAATCTCTAGCAGCCATTTGACGTGATGGAATTTGCTATTTTATCCAACAAAAAGACTGACTACATAAGTATGACCTTTAGTTACCTTCTTTGAACTGGCATTTACTGCAAGGGTAGGGCGCTGACCCTATAAAATGCTGAAAACTTTTGGGTAGAGCTGAGTACCCTCATCTCTCTCATTGGGGGTAGAGTAAAGGGGTCACTGGAGAGCGATCTGCAGTCGATTTGGCAAGTCTTTACTAGACCTGCTAAATCAACTGCCAATGGATCGATCTCAGAGCCTCAATCCGGGCTGTAGTGTAGACCTGCCCTAAGGCTTCCAGGCCATGTACTGGGCAGCTTGTGTTTGGGACAAAGGAAATACAAGCTGCATGGCAAAGACCATAAAGGGCAGCTCCATCTTCTCCATTTTGTCTTCAATCCTGCTTTTTACCTCTGGAGTAACTTTTCTACAGACTGAAGCTCTGAACAAAGGACTGGATGACCAATCCAAGCTGTGGATGTGTTCCAGAGGGGCTTTCAAGTCAGCAAACTCACCAATACTGCTAAGAACCTGATATATGGACTTTGATCGTCTCTGTATATATTTGAGTGCTTTATCATTTAACAACTCTCTTCCTGTTCTTTCTTTATAATAAACCTTTAGTTTTAGGCACTAAAGGACTGGCTGGCAGCGGGGTATTTTGGGTAAGATCCAAACTAAATTTAACTTGCTAACATGGCTGACCCATTGGGAGCAGAAGATCATTTTGCATATGTGAGCAGAGTTTTTAAAATAACTTCTCACTATACTGCACCTAGGTGCTAACTGGGAGCCAGAGAACTGGAATGCAATTAAGGGGGCTGTGTGATTTCTGTTTTAGCTTCTTGATAATCAGTGTAGGGAATCAGAAGTACAGTTTATCATTGGTTGGGGAGTTTAACTTCAGTTTTACCCACCAGTCTTGGGAGTAATGGCTCTCTCTTTTGCAGCCTGCCCTGACCGTAGCATTTCCTGTGAGGGCTACCCCAGGCACCCCGGATCACAATACCTTCCTATACCACTCTAAATACATCATCTTCCTGCCTTATATGATCAGCCTTCAACTACTTTTAGGCTACATCTGCACTTGAACCACTACAGTGGCACAGCAGCAGAGCTGCAGCTATAGCACTTCAGTGTAGACACTCACTACAGCAATGACCGGGGTTCTGTAGGTAATCCACCTCCCCGAGAGGCTGTAGCCAGGTTGACAAAAGATTCTTCTGTCAACCTCTCTCTGTTTACAAAGGTGGTTCAGCTTAACTATGTTGCTCAGGGGTGTGGATTTTCCATGCCCCTGAGTGACGTAACTGGCTCAACTTAACCTTTTAGTGTAGACCTGGCCTTAGACTTATGTCACCTGACCCATTTTAACTATGATTCAGCAAATTACTTAAGCATGTGTGTAACTTTAACCATGTGAGTTGTCCCACTGAAATCAATGGGACTACTCAAATGCTTAAATTTCAAGCTGAATTGGAACTTGGTCATCTATTAGCCAAGTTATTTACATTCACTGTACTTTAAACCTTTCCTCTTAAATCGGTGTCTTCAGCCTCCTGATCATTTTTTGAGGGGAGCAGGGGGCTCTTTTCTGAACACCCTCCAACTTGTCAATATATTTCTAGTAATAAGGTGCCCAGAAACAAATACAATATTCTAGGTGCAGTAAAATCAGAGACTTTTGACAACATCCCTACCTATGGACTCCAGAAGGGATGCAGTTTGCCATACAACCGCTAGAAAGGTATTCCTAGGTTTGACATATTAGCCTATCACCTCTTTCAGCATTTCTATCTATTAGGTTTCACCCTTCAATTCAATACCGGTGTTATGGATAATTTTCCCCCCAAATAAGGCTTACATTTTTCCCCTCTACATTCTTTGCATTTTCATTTTGTTATTTTCTAAATTTCTCTGATCCATTTTGCACTATTTGTCTTGACTGTTATAGGCACCTTCTTCCAGTTCATAGTAGAATTAAACATGCAGATTAATTATTAGGAGAGGGTGTAAATAGCATGTTAAAGATGTTAAATAAGACTGGTCTTAAAGATCAAACCCCATAGAACCCCAATGGACACCTTCTCTTCCATGCATTCCTCTGCTTCTTTCACCCCCAACACACACACTGCAACTTTGCACACTACTGTATCGTTCATTATAATTAAAAAAAAAAAGTCTAAAATGTGCCAACAGTGTAGTGGCGTGTGGCAACTGTTCAGTGCCCAAAGCACTGGAGCTTGGAACGGCAGCAAGAGAGTCCCAGTTCTCCCCCACACAGCCCTATTTGTTTTAGTTTTAAAAGAGGAAAGGAAAGGAAAAAGAAAATGGGAATTTCATGGGGAGGTGCATGTATGTATCCCAAGGGGCAGAAGGAGGAAATTGGGGGAGAGAGATGGAAAAAACTTGATGCCTTTCCAGAGCAATTATTGCACTCACTCTAAAAATACTTTGGAATAGTGTTGACCTTTGTTGCAGTCTTTCAGTCAGTTTTCAACTCACAGGCCACTGTTCATATCAAGCCATTTTAAAACTAAAACCTAATTTTGCAAGTAAGTTTTCATAAGACCATATCAAATAACAGAGTATAAAATGTTACTAACATCCAGAAATATATCTACTGTGTTCCCCTTCATCTGTTAATTTTATAATTATATTTTTAAAAGTAATCAAGTTTGTCTGTCAAGAGACAAGAGAAGCTGTTACTTTAACAGAAAACATGAGACAGTAAATACCAATTAGAGAAAGATTGCTTAGTCTTAATGGATCCAGAAACAATGCAGGAAGCATTTTACGTTTATGAGCTGTAATTATATTAGTCTTATTTCCTGGTTTAAGAAGTATCTCAAGTGAAATGCATACTGTATCAAAACAATGAAAGTAAATTATTTCTCCTCTGACCTAGAAGAGATTTGACAGGCAATCGGCTCAAACATAGCTATAAAACATACGGAAATTACACTAGCCTAAGGTGGTGTTAGCATTATAAAAGATCTGTTTATTAAAAATAACATTTAACCTGACAGTGCCCCTTTAAAAGAGCTTGCATTGATGTTGACTACAGCACAGACTGCTTAAAGCTAGTTTGAAGCAGGTACAACTACTTCTGCAACATACAAGCTTGAACTATTAGCATGATATACACCCATATTTCTGTAATACAAAATGCCTTCTTAGTTGGTGTCCTGTTATTTAGACTTTGGACTTTTATGTGTCAGAACAAGTTATGTGGCAAGTTTTGTTCTCTATATATTTGTTATGAGCAAAATCATGGTTCATCTTAATACATAAAAGATGCAGACAGACAATTCATTTTTACACACACCTTTATTGCACTGGGGTAGACTTTTTGGGAGTGTAAAATCTATACAGGCAGAGGGAGCATGTTTTTCAAACTGTATTAATTTCCCCCAGTACTACAATTAGACTAAGACTCTGGGTACAGCACACCAGCAATTAGCAATCATTGGTCTAGAACCTGTGCTTGGGAAAGGTTCTCTTTCCCCCTACTCTTTGGCCATCTTTGCAATAGTCTTTCTAGCCGATTTCAGCATCTGATATCTCACAAAAACAAATGGAGTTAAGAGATTAATATTTTACACCATTTCAGAGCTGGGCTCCTAAAACTTTTCAATGCTGTAAGAACTCATTTACTATCCTGGTAGTTATTTTGTGTTTGATACAGGATTAGTCTGCATATGGTCTCTTTCATATCTATGGGAGAATATATTGTTGGATGTATTTCAGAGACAGGTTTGCATTACTATAATTTGTTTACATATGCACTATCTGCCATGCATGAAACATTTATACTTACAGTTCATAAAGCTACAGAAAAATGTTATTTTTCTCTACCTTACAGCAGCAACATCTTGTATATTCAAAAGAGAAAAGTGTAAGTGAATGGTTTTAGCATTACTCAGCCAATGTTACCATAAAAAGCTTCTTACTCCACATAAGTGATTTGATCATCATTTTATATTTAATCATTAGTGCATTAGAGCAGCACACTATACTCAGCATGTTCAAATGGACAAAACTCACACAGAGCCCTTAAGAAATTATCATTCACCAGACTGATGAAATATTGTAGATAATTACTTGCCCACATGCTTGAATAAGTATGAGATGCTGTACCCACTATCTTGATGGGAAGGCATGAAGTATGGTAACACAGAGGACAGGCAGTACTTAAAAAAAGTCAACATCCTCTGAAAAGTTATGACACATTCCTTGACAGAAAAAAATCCTCTGCTTCTAATACATTTCTAGAAAATAAACTTTGCTGGGCTGATTCTATTTAATGCACATGTGAAAAAGCCATGTTTTATGGCTGCTATATTGCTAGGGCAGTTAGAGTTAATTGGAATTGCCATGACAAAGTGATTGGCTAATAATAGAGGGTCCTGTTCATGAAAACAATCAAATTTCATTTTTATTACTGATTTAAAGAATTCTCAGTCATGATTACATTTCCATGAATGCATAATAGGAAACCAGTACTCGTAAACGGAGACGTACAAAATAAGAACATTTTAAAGCAATCATAATTTTTAAACGGTATTCTTTCTAATATAGCACTTTTTTCACCCTCAAAAACATATTCTTACGTGTGTGCACAACTGCTTGTCTTTGGCATAAGAATGAGAAACCGTACTTCATGTCATCAGTATGTGCTAGAGCATATATGACTATTTTTATTTTGTTTCTTTAAAATCGCCTCTTCTAAGATACTATATTACTAAGGTAATACCCTGTGGTCTTGTTTATTGGGTAACTTCTTGGGAAAGCAAAGAAATGTAGTGGATATTGGCCAAGATACTGGATGAGTTAATCTCCAAAAATACTTATTTTGTTCATATTGGAAGATTTTCTGTTTTCATTTCTTTTCAGTCTATAACTGTATGGGATGTAATGTAGATCAGCTATGAAAACCAAAACTTTTTTATGGCTGAAATATCTATTATTTTAAGGCCAAATAAGTGCTTTGACACTGAGCATTTTCCAACAAAGCAGAGGTCAGGTCATACATTTGTTTTGTAGAATAAGGTTCAATAGACTGTAGACTGCAACTACTATTTGCACAGTCAAATGCAATTTGGGGTCACAATGAGTAGTCAAGTATCAAATATATAGAGAGAAGAAGAATAAAACAGAGGATTATTTGTATTCTCTATAGATCGAATAGCACAATGGTAGATAACAAAAAGTACTAGCAGTACTCAACTACAGTTAGAATATGAGCCATACTTGATCTATATCCGATAGTTAAAAGGAGGAGTGTTATGGGATTGGTTTATTCTGGAAGGATAGATTTGAGGCAGGTCTACAATAGGCAGGCAGCTCTGAGAGTGAGAATCCATTTTGGGTATAGACATTGCACTGGAAGTATATACATATTCCGTACAAGTGTAAGGATCTCTCTAGGATGCTTTGGTATATTGGGAGAGGGAAGAATTAAGGATGTTTGTGGACTTCTATATTACCATGTCCAGATTTTCCACCATTTGTACATTTCCTCCCTTGAATTAAACCTTATAATTTTTTAAACAACATTTTAACCACATTTTCTGCAGAAGTAGTTGGAATGTCTATATATTATCTTCATGAAGTTTTGTGTTTGGGAATATTCTATTTTTAAATAAAGTACTTTAAAATAAAGTAACTTGATGAAAGACTATTTTGCTATAATCACAGGTGTAGTAGCTATATCATACCATAGTAAAACTAGACAACAACCACCAATATTTCATTCATTAAAACACAAAAACAATGTAAGTAATTGAATAAGTACACTGACAGAGACCATAAATTGTCATTGCAACATTTGAATCTGTGCTGATAGAGACCATAGCTTCCTTGATCCTGAGGCAACTTGGCCAATGGGCCTTAAACATCACTGGCACTGATGTATATTATTGGAGTCTGTGAACTCCACAGATCCTTGGGTTTAAGTTTTCAAATGTGACTAAGCAACTTAGCCATATAACTTGTTTCAACAGGAGTGGTGTAGCTAAATATCCTGGTTAGCTTTTTTGTTTTTTTGGTAATTGGAGTTGAGGCAGGGGGAAGTTGGGTCTAGGCCTTTAACCTGAAGCAATTAGAAACTCCACCTCATCGACTTCTGCATTGGAACTCATACTGGGTGAAGGGAGGGTCTAACCCAGGAGACAAACACCGCCTCATCCTCCTGCCCTGGAGTTCTCGGAGATTACATGCTATGCCTTTGCAAATGTATAGCTTTTGTAGTGAAAAAACGCAAGTCACTAAAAATCTGTGAACTGGAAAAAAAGAAAACTAGTTTCAATTGAGAGAATATTTAAGACAGTTTTGAACTCCTTAGGCTAAACTATTTGAATGGAATACACTTTTTCTCCAGGCAAACAAAATAAAAGAAACCTTTTCTTCTAGGAGCTCAGATGACCTATACCCCTTGAATTTTATGACAAGGTCTTCAATTTATGCAGCAGAGCTGCAATGAATCCTGTCACTTTTAATACATTACAAAATTGTTTGCTAAGCTTCCCAGCTTCAAAATGGAGGGGGGACGAGACAAAAAACAAAAACAACCGAATAAAAAAGCTTGAAGTACTACCTCAAGAGGCAGCTGTTATTTTGGGGCTGCTAGGCCCCACAGAAGGGAGCTCTGTTCAGAGAGATGTTGAAAGTAACGTATGGCAGCCACTTCCTCCTGTCTTTCCCTGCTCCACCCAAATAGTGTGTAAGCCTCTTCTGATGGTGCTGGATCCCCTTCTTTCTCAGCCCCGCTATACAGTCCCTTTTCTGTAGGCCTCCTAAAATGGAAGGCAGACAAGGTCAGAAGAAGTTCCTAAAGGGGGAAAAGTAGAGTAGAGGGCTCTTTAGATCTTGTTATGCCTTTGTGAGGTAGATTAATGAGCTGGATAGTGAAGCTGGACGAATTCAGCCTTGAAATAAGGTAATATTTTTAACAGTAAGTGTAATTAACCATTGGACCAACTTACCTAGGTATGTGGTGGACTCTCCACCAGGTGCAGTCTTTAATCAAAAGTTGATGTGTTTCTAAAAAATGCACTCTAGATCAGCTAGAAGTTATGGGCTTGAAAAAATGCACTTGGTGAAATTCTATGGCCTGTAGTATCAGGGAGTAGCTGTGTTAGTCTGTATCCACAAAAACAGCAAGGAGTCTGGTGGCACCTTAAAGACTAACAGATGCATCTGAAGAAGTGGCCTTTCTAATTTTGTCCCTACATACTTGTGTTATTTGTTTATATCAATCCTTTGTAATTTGACCTAGTTTTCACTTTTTGTAGGACTCCTTTTTGATTTTTAGATCATTGAAGATTTCCTGGGTAAGCCAGGGTGGTCTCTTGCCATACTTCCTATCTTTCCTATGCAGTGGGTAGTTTGCTCTTGTGCTCTTAATGTCTCTTTGAAAAACTGCCAACTGTCTTCAATTGTTTTTCCCCTTAGACTTACGTCTCATGGGATCTGCAAGATTTCAGGTCTCCCACCCCAAAAAAAGTTGTCTCCCCACCCAAAGCTTATGGGTGGGGGAGAAAGGTGCTAGTTTTCAGTATTTATCCAACTTCTATCTTAATTGTAGACATTGGACTACCAAAATGATTACAATCACACAAATAGCTTAATACTCAGTAATAATGAGAAAGGAAACAAGAAAGTACATGACAATTTTTTTTTTTTTTTAAATCAGACACAAATTTGGTTCACTCCTTAACAGAGTCCAAAAAAGCCTCCAAATCAGATGCTTATTGCAAGGCTCATCTTTCTTCCTTATATTTGAAAATGGAAAAAAGACTGTAACTGAAGAGATGAGGAATCATTGAGGGGAAAGGGGAATTTGTGGTGGGTTATGTATAATTCCTGCAGTTAATGTCAAGGGCAACTACAACATATGGATAGGCACCATTTTAGCATTTCTAGAAATCAAAATAAAACTATTTTCTAGGGTACAGAAAATGGAACATGAACTTGATATTTTGGTAACAGGTGTCAAATTGTATGTATCTTTAGAAAATGAAGAGGAAAAAGAAGAGAAAGTTGGCCTCTAAAGAGATGGCCAACTCCCACACAACAATGCACCTATTATAACATTAGGCCCCTTATAAAATACAAGTAAACTTTAACTTCTGATGGAGGAAAATGGCCTTGCAAGTTAAAACAAACAAACAAACAAAAACCATAAAAACACTTTTTGGGGTGGCAGGGCAACCAAGCCATGCTAAGATATTCAAATAATATGTTCATCATTGTAATCCACCACTGTAGGTTACACATGTTGTTGACATCAGGCTATTAAACACTCTGAGGTTTGCCTGACAACATTTCCAAAGCATAACATACACAGTGGGACACCACACAATGCCACGTGGTATAGTTACTGCAATAAATAATCCAGCTCTTTAAACACCATAGCAAAACTACCTCAGACAGCATCATCAATAACATGGTCACCATGCAGGTAACATTTACTGACACTGCTTACAAGAGGGGCCAATTCTCTACAAGAGCCTGACGCCAGGATGGCTGGGTCCTCTCTAGGGTATGGGGGCCTGTGCAGAGCCCACTGGCTTTTGCACCCTGCTCCCCCCCCCCTTGCTAGTCCCATGCCCCCCTCTGAACCCTGCCTGCCTCCTCCAGCGCCCACCCCACGCACCTATCCCCCCTCCGCCACCCCGTACCCTCTCCTGCTCCCCCGCCCCATTACCTGCTATCTGAGTCACAAACGCTTCCGCCACCAGAGACATGATCCCCCCGCGGGCCACCCGCGCTCCGCAGGTCCCGGCCGAGCCAGGAGGCAGCAGTGGCAGCCCCGCAAGGTTAAGGGCGCGCACAGGAACTGGGAGCCGGCCTGGCAGCGCCGGGGGAAGTGCATCCGGGGCCCGCTCCGCCTCCCGGGCCCGCCCCTCCCGCCGCCCCCCCGCCGCCGCGCTGGGGCAGGCCCTGCAGCCCCGCAGTGAAGAACGCGGGGTCCCCGGGGCGGGGGGAGCCCCCCTCCCTCAATGGCACCGATGCAGCTCCATGAGCATGACCCTGGCGGCAGCCAGCACTGCCCTACAGTGGGGATCAAACCCCCACCCACTGCACAGGCCCGTGCTGGGTAGAGGCTCCCACGGACTGGGGCTCAAACCCTTCCACCCACACACACACACCCACCCACACACCCACACACCCACACCCACACCCACACACACACACCCACACACACCCACACACACCCACACACACACACACACACACACACACACTACAGCTTGGTGCTGGGCAGAGGCTCCCACGGACTGGGAATTAACCCCCCCCCCAGCGCGCGCGCGCGCGCACACACTCTCTCTCTCTCTCTCTCTCCAGTCCTGTGCTGGGCAGAGACTCCCATGGACTGGGGAATCAACCCCCCACACACAGACACACACTGTACAGTCCCTTGCTGGGCAGAGGCTCCCATGGACTGGGGATCAACCCCCCCCCTCCCCCAAACACACACACTGACTAGCCCTGTGCTGGGCAGAGGCTCCCATGGGCCAGAGATCAAACCCCCGACACCATACAGCTTCATACTGGGCAGATGCTCCCATGGAGGGTGGATCAACCTCCCTCCCACACACACTGTACAGTCCCGTGCTGGGCAGAGGCTCCCATAGACTGGGGATCAAACCTCAAACACACTGTGCACCCTCAGTCTTGTAGTTCTTGGATGTATCTGGATCAAATACCGCATTAAGCCCCATCCTACGTAGTGTCTCTATATACCTGGGGATCAGTCACCAACTGTACTGTGAGCCTTATTTTTTATGTAGGGTGTCAAGGTTCCTTACCTACTCTGAACTCTAGGGTACAGATGTGGGGACCCCCATGAAAGCCCCCTAAGCTTATTTGTACTAGCTTAGGTTAAAACCTGGTACTCTGCCACCACCAAGTGCTTTAACAAGAAACAGGGAAAGGACCACTTGGAGTTCCTCTTCCCCCAAAATATCCCTCCAAGCCCTTACACCTCTTTTCCCGGGTAGGCTCGAGAAATATCCCCCCCAAGCCTCTACACCCCTTTCCCTGGGAAGGCTTGGTAATCCCCTCACCAATTAGTCCTGGTGAACACAGATCCAAACCCTTGGATCTTAAAACACTGAAAAATCAATCAGATTCTTAAAAGAATAATTTTATTAAAAGAAAAGGTAAAATTCATCTCTGTAAAATCAGGATTGAAAATAAACTTTACAGCGTAATCAGATTCAAAGAGCCCAGAGGAACCCCCGCTAGCCTTAGATCCAAAGTTACAGCAAACAGAGGTAAAACCTCTAGCAAAAGGAACATTTACAAGTTGAGAAAACAAAGATAAAACTAACACGCCTTGCCTGGCTGTTGTTTACAAGTTTGAAATATGAGACTTGTGCAGAAAGATTTGGAGAACATGGATTGATGTCTGGTCCCTCTTAGTCCCAAGAGTGAACACCCTCAAAAACAAAGAGCACACAAACAAAAGCCTTCTCCCCCCCGCCCCCCGGCCAGGAGGGATTTTATAGTATTGTCTACAGGAGGGTTGTTACCCTTCCCTTTCTAGTTATGACATAGGGTGACCAGATAGCAAGTATGAAAAATTGGGACAAGGGGTGGTGGGTAATAGGTGCCCTTATAAGAAAAAGCTCCAAATATCGGGAATGTCCCTATAAAATTGAGACATCTGGTCACCCTATTTGTATGCAGTGTTGTTGTAGCCATTGTGGTCTCAGAATATTAGAGAGACAATATGGGTGAGATAATATCTTTCATTGGATCAACTTCTGTTGGTGAAAGTGACAAGCTCCTGACTTTACGCAGAGCTCTTCTTCAGGTCTGGGAAAATGTACCCCTTGTGTCAGATGGAGTTGGCAGCAACAAAAGCCAGGTTCAATACCTAGGGGATCCTCTTAATACAAAACTGAACTGGCTTCAGCCCCCACCTGGTAATCTGGGAAAACTAAACACCACCCCTGGGCAATACCTCTAAGAGGCAGTACTTCCCCCTCACAAGCACTGAGTATGTTGCATCGAAAAGAAGATTTTTATTAAATGGGAAAGGGAACCCAGCATTAATTTGAGAAAACTCTACCACCATGATTCAAAAATATGTAACCATGGCAAACACCCACCCACAGTACATTGGGCACTGTCCTTTCCCTCAGTTTCCCACCTTATGGTGTGAATATGTCACAACCCATTCACAGTTGTCTTTAGTCAGCAAAGACCCAGACCTGAAGAAGAGCTCTGTGTAAGGGTATGTCTACACTGTAGTCGCAGCAGAGCACTGGGAGAGAGCTCTCTCAGCGATGTAATAAAACCACCTCCACGAGGGGAATAGCTACCAGTGCCAGGAGCGTGGCTCTCAGTGCTGGTGCACTGTCTACACTGTCACTTTACAGTGCTGTAACTTGCATCACCCATGGGGGTGTTTTTTCACACTCCTGAGTGAAGAAAGTTTCAGCACTGTAAGTGGCACTGTAGACAAGTCCTAAGTTTCAAAGATTGTCTCTCACCAACAGAAGTTGATGCAGTAAAAGGTATTACCTCATTCACCCACCTTGTCTCTCTAATCAGCCTTATTTTGGGTAGATGCCTCATTGTTTGTTCAGCCATCTGCTTATAGAGGGCTTATAGCAGGAGGAGGAACAGTGACTCACCCAGCAACCTACCATCCATCCAGATGGTGAGCATATAATACAGCAAAATACTCCCCATGTCTACAAGGGCATAAAGTGTAATACATGTGGCAAAATCTCCCCAGAGAGAATGATACACAGTAAAATCCACAAATCCCCCACAGAGGGAGAAAGTGAAGTGTAACACACAAAGCAAAATCCCTCATGCTTTAGCTCAGTGACACATCCCAGTTACAATATAGTTAGGGGTTGTCCACAATGCAAACGTAAACTTTTCTTAAACTACAACTGTCAGAATTACATTTCTAGTGCAGGTGGGGTTTAAATGATATTAAAATCCCCTTTACACATGAACAGATGGACTTTTAAACTCTGCCTCTATCATACCCCTTCACCAACCCCAATGATTTGGGGTTTCCGACATTTGGGACCTTGGACTATTATGCAGACATCATTAATGATACCATAGTTTATGCTGAGTCTACAGCCTATTTGAACCCTCTAACTTTTGACTAGAGTTAAACAGATTATTTGCTCATTGGAAAGCAGATAAGGTAGGAATTTTTTTCTGAGAAGTGCTACGTTAAAGATATTTGCTATTTAAACAAATATTGTTTTGTGGGCCGTCCTCCCCACCCCACACACAGTGTTTCATGCATTTGGGGCCCACTTGCAAGGTTTGTGCAGCTCCATATAACATTTATTTTACTGATGACAACAATCACTGATTTCCCTGAGCATTGGGAGCAGTGTGAAAGAAAGTTTTGAGGAACCACAGGCAGCTTGAGGGAAGTTGGGGGCAACCAAAGGATCATTGACAGATTACTGGGTGAGAGAGAGTTTGGGGGTTATTGGAGAGAGAGATTCTGGACTGGTTGCTGTGTTGGAAATGAAAATGGAGTCACCTGGAGGAGAGGGTGGCCAAGGAGCCCAGGAGGGGAGGGAGCCTACTCCATTGTACCTCTGCTCCCTAGTAGCCCCCCTCCATTCAGCCAATCCCCTTCTGTCAGCCCATTCAAACCATGGCCCATCCCCTCCTATTAGTCAACACCTGTCCCTTCCATTAGCCCCGTCCACCCCATTATTCCCTGCCTTATCCTGCCCACTAGTTCCTTATCCTGCCCACCCGCTCCATTAGACCCTCACCTCTCCAGCCAGCGGGGTGCTGAGGCAGCCGACCACTTCTGATTCCTTTTTGCTTCATGGTGGGCTCCCCCATGATGGCACCAAAGCAAACATGTGGAGCAGAAAGCAGGAAGAGGGGATATAAAATGCCCACCTAGCTGTCTTCAATTCTGACACCACAGTGGTCCCCACTGGCTGGGAGGAATCACTGTAAGGGAAGCCCCACTTTGTCCCTACTGCAGGATGGGTGAGTTGCCAGCACAGGGCTGCTTGGTTGTAGAAGTGGAGGGCCGCAGATATGAGCATTGAGAATAGTGCATGATCCTTAGTTGTTTGTTGCTATTTGTTGTAATTGTGTAGGTCTGGAGACAATGGGGGCTGAAGAGGGGAGAAGGTTGGATGTAGGCACTGTAGAGGCAACCCTGGGAGAAGGAGGAGAATGGAGGGAAAGAGGGACAGGTGGCAGGAAGGGGAAGGTGAGAACTGGAGAGGAAAACACAGCCTTCATAGGGCTGGACAAGCCTCATTAAATTCATCAGGTACTGAATTTGAAGAGCCTTACAAGACTCCTCAGTATAGTAAGGACGAGAAAGGAGCCCCAGGAAGAACTCTCTTCCCTTCTCCACTTGCTGCATCATGATGCTCCTCTAGTCCAGTGGAGGGGATCCAAAAGCAGTGAATCTGTCTTCTGCTCTCACCTGCATGTGGCAAAGTAAAGCATTCCAATTTAAAACAAAACCAAATGACAAAAACAAGCAGTAAAGGAATTCACAGACAATAGAGTTTATTAGGCTGGTGTTAATGCTGAGAATATCTATTGGTTTTGAGAAAAGATAAACCTTACCATAATATTGTAGTCAAAAAAACAAACATTGGAAACAAAGGAACTTCACGTTTAAAACTAAATTTCAACAACATTTGAAAATATGGAAATTGCTGTATATTAATTATTCAGGAGGGATAGCTCAGTGGTTTGAGCATTGGCCTGCTAAACCCAGGGTTGTAAGTTCAATCCTTGAGGGGGCCACTTAGGGATCTGGGGCAAAAATTGCTCCTGCTAGTGAAGGCAGGGGGCTGGACTTGATGACCTTTCAAGGTCCCTTCCAGTTCTAGGAGATTGGTATATCTCCAATTATTATTTTATTATATATTAGGTCTACCCACCACCATAAATAGTCCAAAAGACTAAAAATGTAAAACATTGAGCAAAGGGTGCCCAGGCAAAGAAAAGTTGGCACTTTGATAGCCCGTATCAAATGACTAACACCTAATTATAAAGAACATTGTCTATATAGAATTCACCAAGTGATACGAAGCACCCAGTTCTACCACCAGATACATAGGTGGATAATGCAGTGCAAGGCAAGGTCTAGAATTTAGGAGCTGTAATAATCCAAAGGCTATCAGATGGAATCCTAGTTTCTTAGCCACAAGAGAAGGAAAAAGATATAAATCAAGCACATGTTCTCTTACTACAGTACCTACAAGTCTTTCCTTCACCAGAGCCTGCTGCAAATAAATTTATTAATTATTTGGCTATAGCTATACTGGTCAATTTCCCTGTGTAGACAAGCTCTAAGAGATGGGATGTAACTCTCCAGAGCCTTGCTCTCCTCAGAGGCTATCTTTACCAATGAAGGTGTAAATAACCTTGCCCCCACCTCAGGGGCGGCTCTAGGCATTTTGCCACCCCAAGCACGGCAGGCAGGCTGCCTTCCTCCGAAGCCATGGGACCAGCAGACCCTCCGCAGGGAAGCCACCGAGGGCAGCCTGCCTGCCGCTCTCGCGGTGCCGGCAGAGCGCCCCCCGCGGCTTGCTGCCCCAAGCACACGCTTGGTGTGCTGGGGCCTGGAGCCGCCCCTGCCCCACCTGCACATCTGGTCCTGGGTCCTTAAAGAAATAGTACTGTGGATTTTTCCTAAATACTAATTTCCTGGAACCACTTCCTCTCTTCCTTCATGTACCCCTAAACTCCCAGAACCTTATAGGGCCATGCCATAGCCATGGAACAAGGATTGGCTGGCCTTCTGCCCTTGAAGGGGACAGATCACTTGTTACATGCACAAAAATCACATTTTTACATAGCTCAACATATACAATTAATACAGAGATACTTAAGATCATAGATTGTCAGAAATGTTCACTCTGTCTCCTTTAAGGGCTGTCACATAGTAGAGTTCCATTTTACCCCACTTCTAGCAGTGACATGAGGAGCTGTTGAGATCTGCAGTTTCATATAAATGTGGTGATGTCCAGATATACATGTATTTTTCATTAAATCTAGACACTGTAACCCAGACCCTTACAGATATCTAGGTGCCAAAATGCCTTTGAGGATCAGGATTTTTTTTTTTTTTTTTGCTTTCGCAGGTGGGGATGAAAGCAAACTCACCCTCAAACCCACATAAAAGAGGAGGTAAGGCTGATAGGCATGGGGCAACATTCAGAGGACTGAGCCATAACTGTGAGTGCACATGCTGTTGTTAGTGTATGTCTGACCTTTAAAAATATAGTTTTCAGTCTCTGGGGTAGGTTGGAACCATCACTACTTTTGGATCACAAGTGACTCTAGTAATACATAATACATTTGTTTCAGTTATGTCTAGGCCCACAATATGATAGTTCTTTTTCACATGGACCTCACCTCACCAAGTCACACCTGTGCAATCTCATGGCTAGATAACTGAAACATATCCTACTTGGGGCTTCACTTGAAAACCAGCAGGAAGCACCACCTGGCTCACCTCTTATATTGCATATGAGAACTGTGCTTCCATTTTCTGCACTGGCTACCTATTCACATCCAAGTGAAATACACCTTGTGTGGTCTTGCACCCAGTTATATCCAGGGGTGCTGGAACAATTTGTACAGTGAGTGCACTGAGAGCAAACTGTGAGAGCATTGAACCAAACTGTAAACCCCATATGATGGAAACCATTTCAAGCCAGGGTGTGCAGCAGCAACACCAGCACACCTAATTCCAGCACCTATGGTTATATCAGAGATCTTTTCTGTCCTGCGAAGACAGTCACAATCTATTGGTTCAATCTTGCTGTAAGTTCTTGCAACTGAACAATCTGGCACCCGCATTGGGGAGTTCTTAGTGAGTGGCCCATGCTTTTGGGATCTACTCCCTCTGGCATGCAAGACCAGATTTGATAAGCTTCAGGGTGCAAAATAATGGAAGTTTGTTCTGCCAAGTTTTTTACTTGACTTCTGAACAGTTTTTAAGAGCAAGATATATGGGTTTTATTAAGAGCCTTTTTAACTTACATTTTGTGAATTTTATAATTTTATATTTTTTAATTTGAGGCACTCGTGTGATGAAGAGAGAGTCACCATTTATAAATCAGTAAATATATGAATACATGGATTTTAAAATAATACTCCTATACCCATGTTAACCACTGGATTTAATACTAAAGATTACCAGAAAGTTAAATTGCATCCATTATGTGAACAGTGGTTGGGCAAAATCCAATCTTTGCTAGTCATTAAAAAATTTATTGTTAGTGGGCTTTGTATCATCTATTTTCAAATACCACTCTAAACTTTATTGTGTTTAATCTAGTTTACTTGTTAAAGGAATATAAAAAAGGACATTAAGAATGTAGATTTAGTGTAGCAAGGCAGTTAAAATGAAGAATAATGGATATAAAGCCTTCATTCTCAGGTTTCACTGATGCAGTAACATAACAAAAATCATATTACTAGGATGCAGACATTTTTACAAAGGGTATATAAACAAAATGCACCTTTTTTCCTCATAAAGAATGGTCCTGATCCAGCAAACACTTACACATGTGAGTAACTTTATATACACACAGCTGCATTGGGCTATTAGTAAAAACAATAACTGCTGAAATTATAGTTGACACTCCTGCAATGAGCTATCTAGAAGTGGAACCCCTCTGCTCATGTAGTGCCTCATTAAAGTCAACAGAGTTGGGTGTGGGTGAAGAGGTCTCATTGCAGGGACATAGGTTGTAACAGAAAAGTTATTCTTTTGATAACCCTTTTGTAAGAAATGCACTGTTTATGCCACTGTAGTTAAGGTGAATCAGTGGTTTCCATTATAAACCTACATTTTCTGGACTTTATTACTTATAACAATTTGCTGTATGCTGAAGTGTAGTAGCAAATATATCTTTTTGGAGAGTGCTAGCTGTAACTCAAATGATACAGCTTCAGGTTGGTATTTTTGTTTGTTTGTTTAGTTTTAATTGCTACTTTGCAATCCATTACTCTTCCATGGCTGTTACCTTTGTGTGTTTTAGGAAACAAAAAACACAAATAAAAAATAAGGAATTGAATTTCATTATGAAGCTATTTTGTGGAGATATGTACTAATTTTGTTCAAGATATAAGGCCATGTCTACACTTGCAAGTTTATAGCAAGCTGTAAGATCACTCAGGTAGCCACTCTATGCCGACCGGAGAGAGCTCTCCCCTCAACATAATAAACTACGTTGATGAGTGGCAGGCAGTAGCTATGTCGGTGAGAGAAGCTCTCCTGCCAATAGCGTTGTGAACACTGGCACTTATGCCAGCATAACTTATGTCACTCAAGGTGTGTTTTTTTCACACCCCTGAGCAACATACATTTTGCTGACATAAGTGGTAGTGTAGACATGGCCTAATCCTGCATCTCATGTTCACACAAAACTCCCAAGCTGAGATTTTAACTTTATATATTGGCAAAACACAGAAATCAAAGATGATCAAAACTTTGTGCACTTGAGGGCTGCATTGGCAACTTGCCAAGAGTGCAAGGAAAGCAACTAATTTGCTTAAAATAAGGTAGATATTAATAAATTAAAATACTGTAGTATTTTGCACGTCTATCATTCTCATCTGTACAGCGCACAGTGGTTATTATTATCCCCACCTTACAGATGAAACTAGTACACAGAAAAATTAAATAACATTCCCAGGGTTACAAAACAAGTAAGTGGCAGAGTCCGGAATAGGACCTAGGTTTCCTGATTCCCAGCTTCATGCTCAACCAATTGAATAAGTAAACATCACCTGTTCATCTCAAGATAGAGCATAGCATGCTGGGACTTGTAGTCTCAGTGGGTCAGCTTTCTGTATTAAAGAAAAGGGGAGCCATGGGTCAAAAGCAGAACTTTGTGGGCTGCATTTTGTCCCCCTCCTGCTATAAAGGCTTAGTGCAAACTGTGATTGATTTATGCATCACACCATAAATCTTTTCTTGGAGGCCACAAAGACCCACAGATGCAAAAATCATCTTAATCAAAAGTATTCTAATTGTATTAGCACAGAGTGACTGTCTATTGGGTAAATAACACCACATTTTATATTTGGCTTGCATACCCCATTACATACTTAATTGCCTACAGCTTAGAACCACTAAAATGTCAATGGAATAAATAGTAAATGACCAGAAACAGGTATTTATTTAACTTCCCAACGTGAACTGACTTGTGTGTTGTGATGAAGCAGACACAGTGCAGTTTGTCCTCTGTTACTGTGTGATGTACAGTGGTTGTTATCATTATAATTTATTTGTATTATTGTAGTGCCTAAGAGCCCCAGTCATGGACCAGGGTCCCACTGTGCTAGGCACTGTACAGAGAACAAATAGTCAATTTAATCTCTCTCTGATTCAACAAGGTGCCTTATCCCAGTTAAAAACCACCGTAATTATAAGTATGTGCAGTGAAAAAAATCAGTCAAAACGGAAGGCCTATGTTTAAAATGAAAATGAAGAAAGAGTTTACTCTAAACTTAAGGCATCTATTAGCGACATGGTGACAATGGGTAGTTTTTCCCATATCTATTTCCCACTGCACAGCAAACAAATGGACTTGTAACAACTATAAGTATTTACTTAGCATTTAGGATAAGAGAATAATATAGTTTAAAAAGTATAAAAGTCATCCAAGGTTTGTAAGCTGTTATGAGAAAATATTTGACGCCACAAAGCAGGTCTTTCCATTTGTAATTTTGTCTGCTAAGCACTTTTTTTTTTTAAAGAGAGAAGACAATTAATTTGTTTTGTTTTACTCTTTTATGTGTAAATTATTGCTCCAATTTTTTACTAAAAAATAAAGTGAGGGCTCACATTTTAAAAAAAGATAATATAGTCTGTATGTTTGTTGTCTGGTTTATTTATTTGTTCCTTGATCCTGAAAACAGAGCTATTTATGCAATCAACAGTATATTTTGCAGTAGTCTGGGATGACCCTAAAGGAAAGGTCTGTGGTATTGTATTGCAAGTGTCCCACACACATTCAATTCTGTGTGACCATTTCAAACGTGATATGTTCTTACTGCCTGCATCTGATTTCCAAGGAAACAAGATTTTCCATGATTATCTAAATAGCCAAAGTATACATAATCCAAATGTTTCTTTATCCCACTCAGACATGGCAACTGCATGCCATTTCCTCCATAGAAAATGACAAATGCACCGCCAGCCTTCCAAGCCAATGGTTTTGTTATGTCTTCTATGGCAAAAATATATAAGTTTTTTTGCAGATCCTTTTTTGGACTGTGGGCTTCCACCAATAGCATCTAGGTAAAATGTAATCTATGACTGATATAGTCCTTTCTTTTTGGTTTTCTTTTTTAATGAAGTCTGGGGGAAAATAAAGTGAACAAAAATCATAATATTAATTATTCTTAATAATGCAGAGCATGGTGAGTATTTGCTAAGGTAAGGCTGGAATACTGTACTAATTCCAATGAGAATTATGAACTGTGCTTTTATTCCTATTAGCATAACTGACAACCTGTTTCCAACTGCTAGGCATCAAAGTGAACATATGCAACACCCAACTGCTGGGTTTAATGTTGAATGAATAAATGTTAGACCTTATCTATCATTTATTTGTCTCATGTGTACACCCATGTATATTACAGACATTTTTATTCAATTATTCAGGAATTGGCACATGAGTTGCATTATCTCATTCCTCTGGGTATCTTGCGGACAGAATAATGCAAAAGAACAGGAACTAACGTGTACAGTTAAGATTGTTCATGGGGAACCAAGGTGTCATTAAGCTGCTCATATCATGTGAGAAAAAAATATATTTAAAATAAGCACTAGGTTTTAACACAGACTGTGGTTATGTTTGTACCAGTGAATTGTTTGACTCTTGTTGTAGAGTTTAGTCTTAATTTAATGTGCTTGCAAATTAAGACTAAACTCTACAACTCTTCAACAAGAGTCAGAAACAATTCACAGGTATGAACTGTGTCATTTTGATAGATACAGAGCCATGTACTGCTACAAAGCAAAAGTGTATGTATTTAGTCAGGAAAATATATGGCATGAGACAATTAATTGTAAGTGGCTTGGTGTGATCTAATGGCCTCATCCAGCTCCACTAACATTGATGGGAGTCTTTCCTTTGACTTCAATGGAACAGGAGCAGCACCCAAAATGAGGATTTTACCTGACCTTTTTATAAAATTGATACATTCCTCAAAATCTAAGTGACTGGCATGAACATGGAAACCATTACGAAAATGAAAACCATGACAAAGCACTAACCCCTAAGCCATGTGACAACTTTAGAGGCAGAAGCAACACAGCTGTTTTTGAAGTTTGCATGAGAACCATGTGCTGTTAGGAAAATACGTTACTGTGGATGCATGTGTATGAGCATTTGTATTTAAAACAGAAGGAATACTAACAGTAGGCTTGGCAGGGAAAATGTATTTAAAAACAATAAAAAATATTTGTAGAGGAATCAAGTCATTTTAAATATTTGGATAAAAAAAGTTTTGATTTGGATTTATTTCTCCAATGCTTGTTGTACTTCACTTGTTTGGGATATTCCCTTTTTATTTATTTATTTTCTTTTTTAAAGGACAGTTAGAAGTTAGTAGCTATTTTTCTAGTGTTTTAGTGAGTGATCAGCACAGGCTTTGAACATTCATTTTTGGTGTCATTAATTTTATAAGAAGCTGTAAACATTTATTTTGGTTGCAATTAGTTTCATGCAGGTAATCCAATTACTGTGTTTTTTTAATGGCAACCTAAGAAGTGAATCAGCTATTTAGGGATAAATGGTAACATGCATTATAGAAGAAGTGTCTGTGCATGTGTGTGTTTGTGTTTGTAAGTATGTGTAATTTGGGGCTTACAATTTCATTTTACTTTGCAAATGCAAGTAAAATACAATGTGTAACCTAACACTTCAATCTTGGGAGGTCACATCCCTCAAGCACTAAAGATACTTACACCATACTCATTGTCAAGAATCCCTTATGTGCCTCCCAGCCCAGCCATCTGTCTTTCACCTCAACATTCAGCCTGAGATGTCTGGTCTTTTTCTTTTTCTTTTTTTTTTTTTTTACTCTGTTTGGGAAAGTTCTGTTTCCTGTGATCTCCCACGTCTCCATCTGTGTTAGCAGCAATCAGCAGAGCAGCCACTGATGATGATTATGCTTGACGCTTCAGAGGAAGAGAAGTTCTAGTGGAAAGGGAAAGGCCTCTATTTCAACCTTATTCTGAAGGGCACCTTGGGATAGGGTGACCAGACAGCAAGTGTGAAAAACTGGGACAGGGGGTAGGGGGTAATAGGAGCCTATATAAGAAAAAGACCCAAAAATCAGGACTGTCCCTATAAAATCGGGACATCTGGTCACCCTACCTTGGGATGGAAGATACAACGTGGAGTAATAAGCCACACAGGTTGCAACTTCGCAGCCTATCTGACTAATCTAGTTCACAGTCCTGGTTTGATTTCTACCTCTTGGACCTAAACAACAACAGCCATTTTTCTTCAAGGATGGGGCAGATTCAAGATATGTTTTGGCTTGGTTTTGGGCATCCAAGACATAACTGTAAACATCAACAACATTCACGGAACGGCATTAGCCATCCCTTAGATTATACATGAAGGTAAAAATTAAAGTGGAATTTTCAAATCACCTGTTGGAATATTTATAGCCCTTTGCCAGCCACAAGAGGACATTTCAAGTGAGGTGTAGTGCTAATGACAGACCAACTGACTGAACTTCTTTCTCCACAGAACTGGCATAACAAGTGCTAGCTTCCCCATGCTACCTAGACAATGTACTTCAGCCCTCATCTGCAGAGCAATTCAGTCTCCAGGCTCCTCAGCTCTCTGTCAAGATTATCAACAGAGTGCAAAGTAGTGCCAGTTGTGATAGTGGACAACTGCCAACTAGGAACCACAGTGAGACACTACACCTATTTCACATAGGCCAGCAAGCAGCTAACAACCAGCAATAACTGCTGGATCTGGGCTGGCTTCTACCCAGCCACCCTAAAGTCACAAATCCACTGAAATTCATCCCCCTTTAAACTGGGATTTTATGTTTAACATCTATTTAGTTTTGGGGTTTTTTCATTCTGTTAGCCATGAGTTTATTTTGTCCCTTGCCATTAGTTATTCTGACTTCTCAACTAAACCCAGGAAGGCAGGAAATCAGTCTAAAACAGGCCCTTTGGGATTTCCTTCGGCTGGGTTTTACCTTGCTCTTTATTCTACAAGTGCTGACTTACAGAAATCAGATGAGAGAGATCAGTCTTGTTCACACTTGGATGAACTTCACTTGTCTGTTCCTCATTTTGAACTTGGAACTGCACAACAAAGAACCATCAATCCCACTGGTCTTTTGCACAAAGAGATGTCTGCAGGCAAACCAAATCTTTCTGAACTTTAACAGTCAGAGGTTTTCAAATTTGATAAGATTTATTGTAAACTAATGTAATATGGAGCATTTATTTAACCATATGGTATAATCAAGAACCTGAGAACTAGAAGATAACATAAGTAATCAGATCAGGCTGCAAGTGCTGTGTGAGGCCTATTTCTTTTCCATTCTTGCCCAACGGCCCCTCCCCTCGGAGAAGGCAGGAGGTAAGAATCAATGGGGCAAAACGGAGTAGAATGGGAGCTTGTGATGCAACCCTATGATTGGGACAACGTGAAATCCAGCCCTCTCCCCCCCAAAACATCATTGCATTGGTTTAGTTTTGCCCGATAGCCTCTCTCTCTTCGGTACTGTGCTTATGTCTTTTCAAACGTTTATTCGAATTATTGTGCGGATTCTGGAGTAAGCCAGTCCCCTTTGGGAAAACAAAGTAGGGATCCAGTAAATGCTACAGCCCTCGGCTACAGATCGGCATTCATTCTTGCAATGGACCTGCGAGGAACAGATAAGGTGCTAAGGGCACCTTTTTTTTAAACCGGGGAGCTTTTAGAAATATTGGCGTTTTTTGGTGGTGGCAACAAAAATCTTGCAAAGGATAAAGTATTTTCTACTCTTCCTTGTCTCTGTCTCTTCTCTGCCTGAACTCTCTCTGACCCTGCTCTCCTCGAAGGTCTTTGGGTGGGATAGAAGCAGTCCACTCCCCCTTTTAAAGTTCAGTTAAAAATGGAATTGGGGAACCAAAACTTGCTGCATTCCCGCTAACTGCCAGTTCGGCCCGTGATGATTTTGTGTGATCAACGCGAGCAGAATCTGGCTTTGAATGAGCCGGACCGCGAGGCAAGACAACATAACTTGGAGGAGATCAGATTTACTCCTCCCTCAAGGTGTAAATGTGAAGCCACCGTGTGTTTTCATACGTGTGTTTGAATGGGCAGGCGAGAGACTTTCAAGTAGTTCCCTTTGGAAAAGGAAATATGTATCAGGGAATCCGTGAAGTTGTTTCGCTTTGCATATGTGTAGATTTCAGTGTTTTTCAAAGCAGGATGCATTGCCATATCAAAGACTTCTGGAGCAGAGACCGGAGGTCACTGAAAATGCGTCCATCCCGGAGACCCTTTGAAATACCGATACATCACTGTGGGTCCTCTGTTGTTTTAACCGAGAGCTAATTAGCATTACGCGGCTGAAAGACAGATGGGCCCAATACATAAGAATAATATTGAAAACGTTACATTGAAAAGTGTGACGTAGTTTTCCAATCCGGTTATTTTTTTATTTCTCCAGACTCTTAAAATCCGTGAGTTTTGGTTAAAAGGGATCTCCACAAAACTTATCTTGAATGTGGTCGGAGTTCACTATTGCTAGGGTTCTGCTTTTATGCAAGTGATTGCTTTCAGATGACTGACTTTTCAGTAGTCGTTTTTTATCAGGGGAGTATTATGCACTTATTTCTCGGCGATTTAGGCTTTTTAAAATAGGATTGTGATGTCCTGGGTAATTAAACTATTTCATCCACGTGGATTGATACTGGGATGTTTTTCAAAGGTTTGTAGGTCAGTGATTTACTAGAGAAAACAAGTGGAGATTCCCTAGCGTGAGTCTTACCGAGTTCCATTGGAGACTGAAGGTCATCCATTGAACTTCTGAAACAAGAACATGCACGTGTTCCTTTTTACTTCAACTCTCTTTTGTAATTCTTGACTTTACATGTGTGAATTCGCCCCCTTGCGCCCTTTTGATGTGCGGGTACCCTACTGCGAACCCTAAAAGTTTTTTTTTAATTAAAACTACCCTATTTGCAAACCACGCTTCTGTAGGCGTTTGCACTGTAAAGGTGGGAAAGAGGCAATATGTGCCTCTTGTTTTTGTAATCACATAGCGTCCAAATCTTTTTTTTAAACCCCTGACATCGGAAGAGGGACAACAAGCATTGTATTTACTGTTATAATTTGTCAAACATACTGAAGCAAAGTCTGACCCTGGCAGAAGGCATAAAGACAAGACAGTAATGATGCTATTACCGTTCACCAAAACCTTCCCACATCCATTTCACTTGAATCCGTTCTGTAGCTATGTATTAATTTTGACTATTTTTCAGCTCCGAGTGATTTTGTATTTTATTTTTCAATAAAAACCAACAACCATGCTCTAGCACTTAATTAAATTCAGAATTATTCAAGACAAAGCCTGTTGTTCACAAAATATAAATACAATACAAATCCGGACACAGCGTTGATCATTCGGAGTTTTGACATTTAACAGGACAGTCAGTCCTTGATAGTATTGGAACTATATGAATGGTGATTGTTTCCCGCGCCCATTCAGGCACATTGAAAACTAGGAGCAATTTAAAACACCTTATAGTGCAAATGTTAAACTTCTCTGTCAGTGCAGAAACTCAACTGAACCAGCCAGTTTGCATTTTCTTTGGCTCTCTTACTAATAGCAATAATACTCTAACTTATTTTTGTTGCATATATATTACTAAGCTGGAGGACTTGTTTGACCTTTAAAACTGATACAGTACAGGCACAGCGTGTGCCGGCTACTTTACCAAAAAATTCATAAGGCCAATGAGGAAATTAGCAGTGTTTCGACTGACAGCTTTCCCTGATATACCCATAAATAAAATGTAAACAAGTTGCAATAACGAGCACTTATATGTAGCTGATTTTTTTTCTTAACAATATACAATTCCTTAGGTAGACACAGCCCAAATATTTCATTGGCAGTGATAGCCTTAGTGAAATGATTGTTTTTTTGGCTCGGGTTGTGCAGAATTAACACTGTTGCGATGCTTTATGCATTCCTTCAAGTGTCCGAAACTCGGCCTTCCTTTCCTCGCAGGTAGCTGTCACAACAGCTGGTACTGCAGCGATCAGCAGAAGTCTTTGGCAGGACAGGAGGGTACAGAATTCCTGCCTGGCTTGGCGGGGCTTTCCGCGGAGGGGGATCCGGCAGGTGAAGGGATCAGCAGCCCTTCTCTTTCCCGTTTCTTTTGTTTCATTCTTCTGTTTTGGAACCAGATTTTCACTTGAGTGTCATTAAGGCGCAGCGAGTGCGCGATCTCTACGCGGCGGGCCCGGGTGAGGTACTTATTGAAATGAAACTCCTTTTCAAGTTCTGTGAGCTGCTTGGTGCTGAAATGGGTCCGCACGGTGGTGGGGGGGCTATGCACCCCATAGGCGGAGAGTTTGCCTGCAACACAAAACGTTTGTTGAGTAGCAGTGAGAACTGGGCACAGCGCAAGGGAGCCGGTTCTCTGGGCATTAAGCCGGCTCCAAAGGCGAAGAGGTAACGCTTTGCATGAACGTCTCACGCGGGCGCTCATCGCTCACGGGTATTTGAGGCGAGAGAAGGAAACAATAAGTGGCCCTGCAAGCGATCCCGTCCTCGTTTCGCTCTTAGCGCTTAGGGCGCGCCGCTCTCCTCCTCCGTAAGCGCTAAGAGCGAGCTGTGCCCAGGAAGCCCGCTGGCCGAGGTTCACACTTACTTTTCTTGGGCGCATTTCTTTTCACTTTCATCCACTCGAAGGTGCCGAGCGCGCCCCCTGAGGCCGGAGAGGTGGGCTTGGGGTAGGTCCCCGGGGAGGGGGAGACGCTCTGGAAGCCCCCCGGCTGGACGCCAGGCGGTTCTTTGAGGCAGGCGTGGAAGTGGCTTTGCTCGGCCAAGGCGCTGTAACCCACCGGGAGCGGCGATCCGCTGCCGGAGAAGATGGAAGTTGCATAGCGCAGGTGGCCCCCGCCAGCGTCCTCCACCTGGGCACTGGCTCCGTAGGGCAGGACGTAGCCTGAGCTCGGGGGCAGGACGTTGAAGTCAGCAGCAGCAGGTGGACCGGAGTCGTAAGCCCCTGCCAGAGCGCAGGCAGCAAAGCGAGAGGCCGCGGCTGGGCGCTGGGCCGGGCCGGGCGCAGTCCCTGCGCCTGGCACTATCCGGCTGCCCAGGTACGAGCTCTCCCCGCCCAGGGGGCACGAGGGCTGCAGGGCGACGGCGCTGGGGTCTGCAGGGCAGAAGCCAGGCGGGGCGCGCAGGGCATCGCCGCGAGACAGGTACTCCAGGTAGGAGTTCATGTCCTGGCGCGGCTCTGGGCCCGTGGCCGGGGGCGCGGGGCAGGAGCCCGCTGCTGCCCGTGGATGCTGCCCGGGCCGCTCTCTGGACCTGCCCTCCTCCTCCCAGAACCATCGCAGCGGCGGAGGTAAATATTGTCCTAATATAGAGCCAGAGGGCCGGCACGTGCCGCCCGGTGGCCAATCGTAGCCCTCCGTGGAGAGCCCACCTCAAGGATGCTGGGTGCTGCTAGCTGCCTGCTGCCCCGGCGCAAACTTTGCCAAGGAGGAAGCGGGCTGCGGCGCACAGGACCCGGGAACCTCGCAGCGCCGGTAGGGCCAAGGAGGCAGCGCCCTGCGCCGACCCGGGCTGCCCCCGCAGAGGTGCGGGGACTGGGGAGGGAGGCTCTGGCCACAGGGCTTGGCTCGGCTCGCAAGAATGGGGTAAAGGCGGCTGGTGCTGTGGGTGCAGAACACAGGCGGGCCTCCCCAGCGCGCCCCAGGGACGAGTCGCCTGTTTCCATGTGGTCTGAGTCTTACCCATTGCCTTGCACCACCGCTATAATCCTGATTGTGGTTATAGGACTCCAGGGAGCCCGGCTCGGTACAGTCTGCAGTTTTAGTTCGGGAGGCAAAGGGGGCTGGCAGTTCTCTAAACTGAAATCCCGGTCACTTTGAGCACTGCCGGGAGGCTTTCATGTGCAAAATAAATGCTCGAAAAGCCTTCTTCCCTACGTTAATGTACCTGGCCAAACCTAGGTCGACTGTTCCAACCGTTTAGGTGGGATAGAACATTAATGTTTTGTGTATTTCAATGGAAGGCGGACGTTTCTTGTACGTTGTAGTGTATTATGTAGCTTAGAGGTGTTCCTAGGTTTCTCTTTGCAGTTTAATCTATCCTTACTTGCAATAAATGGCGAAAACGGACTTTTGCCAACTTTGTGGTAGCTCATCCTCAGCTGTACCTGTGTTTCTTCTCCGCTTCATTTATGAGGATGAATTTTCTAAGAAATTCGAGGTTAAAATGCATCAAATTCAGTTCAAATCTGGGTGGGGTTCCATGTTACTGCACATCACTGCAATTAATGGACCTGCTCCATCAGATAAGTGCTTTGTAGTCTCTTGAAAGTGAATCCGAGGGCTCACAATGTTAATGGGCTCTCATGTCCCCCAGGGTGATACAATAGTGTTTACTAAGTGTTTATGACTGGCACAGAAATAAATAAAAGGAAACAGGAAAGAGATTAGAGTAAATCTCACTGCTCTACCAAACTTTGTAAACTTCATTTCCCTTGGGCAGAAAGGAATTAATCTGGTGAAGGGAAAGATCAGACTTCACAAGGCAAGTGATCGTGTTTTCGTAAAGTGCTACAATGAACGTACTTCAAAATTTGACTCATGAACTCTTGGGCTCTATTCCAATCCAAATCTACTAAACATGAAGTCACTACACGCTAAAAAGGCAAGTATTTTGAGTACTCCTTGGAGTTCAAGACGCATGACAGAAAAGGTGTTACCTGTCATGTAGCCCATGGGAGGAAAGGGAACGGAGCTACAGTTTAAAGTTTTGAAATATGCGTCCTTCTCTATAAGAAGAATCTACAAAGTTCAGAAGCAGACTCTTAAAAGAGAGGGGGAAAGAACATTCATAATTCAGCCCTCTCTAGCCCCAATACAATAATGCACTCCCCATCGGATACATACACCTCCCATAGAATACTCAGTTCTACCCAAGGTTCTGTCCTGTCTTCCGTTAAAAGGGTGCAGCTCCCGCTGAAGTCACATAATCGAGGCAGAATCAGGTCCTACCCCGGAGATTTTTCATGGGGCTTAGAGCTAAGGGGTCATGTCTAAAACTGCCCCCTTGCTTCTGATGACCTACTCCCCAAAGCAGCAGAGCACAAAGCAAAGTTGCAAACTTCTATCCTAGTGCTCTTAGTGGAAGTTGCAGACACCCAGGCCCAATCCTGCATTCCATACCTCGATGATAGAAAAGACTGCATTAAAGAAGGCAGGTTGTGGGACATGGGCTTAAAAAGGAAATTAGTAAGGCAGCACAAGTGAAGCATTTAATAAATAATAATAATAATAAATAAGTTGTTAAGGTTATGAACTTTGTTAGACATTTTTGCCATTGCTTATGTCCACTGAAATGTTTAGCCAACTTCAGCCCTTCAAAATAAGGACTTTATGATGTTCTCTTGGAAGGCGGATTTTTCCTGTGATTTGCAGCAACCCAAAGAGTTTGTTTCCCCCCCTTTAAAGGTCCAGTATCCATTCTCCTAAATGGTGTGTTTGTTCAGTAGCTGGACATTCTAACAGTAGAACACTTAGGTCTCTGCCCCATTCTCTCTCACAAACCTTTGCTTTTAAGCTTTCAACTCAACCACAGTTGGGACTGAAGTTTATTTAGCATTAGTTCTGCCCCCTTTAATGCACAGATGGCAGAAAAACAGAAGTGTTTTGGATATTTTTCCTACCTCAACACTTTATAAAATAAAATATAGCAGGGACACTGGACCACTATGTTGATCAATGCTTTTGTGGTGCAGTTAAATCAAGAGCTACTGAGGTTAGAACAAAAAAGAGTGTCTTCACAACTACATTAAAACCAACCAACCAAGTTTTTGATTACTGTGAACACAGATTCCTGGATTAGATTTCCCCTCTATACCCACTGACAGTCGTCTTTTAACAGTTACAAACTATATTGTCAGTGATTCACCATAATGGGAGTCTCATATTTCGGTTTGCAGCGGATCTAGCTATGAATTCGATCGTTATGATCCCAGAAAAAAATTTATTTAACCAACTGAGGCCGCCAGCTGATGTGTGGTCAGGAAATTTAGTTTTTGGCTTTGTGTCCATTTAAGTCCAGACTATGGTGATAGGTGTGTTGACCCTCATTGTCTGGTATAAACTTCCCAGGCGTAGTTCACTGAGATCAAAAGAGTTGGGGGGGCATTTTCATTGGAGTCTGAGGTGCTCAGCAGCTCCAAGCAAGCAGGGGGTTTCCTGAAAGGGGGTTGTCTGGAAAAGAAACCTGGGAAGTTGAGGGTTGGAGAAGGGAATCTTACAGCTGGGGGAAAGGAAGTGTCAGCTCAGTAGGGAGTGCTAGGGCTGCTAAGAGCGTGGATTTGGAAAGCCACTGGGCACACAGTTTCTGTCGGGCTTATTGACTAGCTGGCAGAGCCCACTTTAAATCGCTTGGGTGAAATCCTGGCATTTGTCCAGAATAAGTGGAATCTGGCGCGCGCAAGTGCGCTGTTGCGCCACCCGCGCAGAGAACTAGCCTCAACCAAACTAGGTGCGAACAATGGCGTCCGTCCTCTTCGCAAACAAGTCACTTAAAGGAATTCACTCTAAAGCCAAGTTGGAGTCATGAATATTAACATAAAATAAGAAAGTCTGACAAATAGCTGGAGTGAAGGCACTTTTTAAAAGGCATTGGCACTGCTCAAGCACACCTCCACTAAAGTCAAATGTAGCTTTCCCAAGTAGAGGCAGAGTACTTCAGAATTTGACCCATTTGTCCTTTTGTTCATTCTCTTTCGTTCCCCCCCCCCCCGGATAACTGTTTCAATCCTTTTCTCCAGAGGAAAGTTTACATTTTCCAGGTACCAGCTGAAAGTGAAGTGTTTTCCTTGCACTGTCATCCTTGATGGGTCTAATATCGTAGCTTATATTGACACTATGGTTATTTAAATGTGACCTAGAAAAGCGCTGAGGAAATTTCACTCCACACTAGCGTAGATACAATAGACTCTCCATAAAACCTAGGAAGTGAAAGCCCTAGTCCAGATATGCACTTGGATTTCCCACCTTACTGTCTGATATTTTATTTTTACAGAGAAGTTGTTTATTAGAGACAGTTACTGGTGGATCTAGATCTATACTGTGTCATACACATTCTCGTTTGAAATTACTCTGGGGAATATGTTTTCAAGTGGCTCTCCAGGAAAACTAACCATGTACATTTCACGAGGGTAGATATGAAAGGCTAATGATAAACATTTCAGCAACATTTGCCGATACTCTGAATTGTTGTGACCCCACTGTACAAGCAAATTATAGGTGCCCGGATGTGAAGGTTAATAGTGGTAGTTGGAGAAAGAAATTGAAATGCAGTAGAGGTAGATTATTTCGGAAAGTTTTGGATAAAGCAAGGACTACATTTGGATAACTAGCATTAGCAAAAAATGAAGTCATCCTAGTGTAATCCAAATTCAGCTCCTGGAAAAACATGGACACACTGAAGGCAGCTCACTTCTTCAGATTGAGGAAGGTGCATCAGTCTTCCTCGGCTGACCTTTGGGCAGTTTTGATAGGCGTTGGAGAGGATTCTGCCCCCCTCCCCGAATCTGATAGTTGAAGGTGAAATGGGGAGACTAACGGAGAACCTCCCACCCATAGACGGAAAAATTGTCTTCAGAAACTATCCTGTTATGCATAGCTAGGGAAAGTCCCTGTAATTCTCATCAGTGTCACTGAAATAAGACCTAGGCTGGTGACATGGAGTCTTTGCTTTCCTGTATCCTGCTACGTGGACTCTATAAACATCTGGAGGAAAGATTAAGTGGTGCAAGTCCAATGGCTTTAACAACATGGGAACGTCTTGTCAGGGGAGTGCAGAGAGGCGCCCCTACCGGCCAAGCATGACTCTGCAGCACTCTACTTCGGTTTACTCTTTCCAGGACTCCTTAAATAACTCCACTACTCCATAGGCCTTAAGACACTCTCCTGCTGAATCGGTTTATATTACTATTCACACCAAAGCCTGGTCTACACTAGGCGTTTAAATCGGTTTTAGGAGCGTAAAACCGATTTAATGCCACAACCGTCCACACTAGGAGGCACCTTATATCGATTTTAATGGCTCTTTAAACCGGTTTCTGTACTCCTCCCTAACGAGAGGAGTAACGCTAGTATCGGTATTACCATATCGGATTAGGGTTAGTGTGGCCGCTGATCGATGGTATTGGCCTCCGGGCGGTATCCCACAGTGCACCAGTGACCGCTCTGGACAGCATTCTGAACTCGGATGCACTGGCCAGGTAGACAGGAAAAGCCCCGCGAAGTTTTGAAATTCATTTCCTGCTTCCCCAGCATAGAGATCTCATCAGCACAGGTGACCACGCACAGCTCATCAGCACAGTTAACAATGCAGTCTCCTGAGAATCGTAAAAGAGCCCCAGCATGGACTGCACGGGAGTGCGCGAGGTGTTTAAAACATTCACGATTGCGGTATTGAGCTGAGCAGGGTCCATGCTTGCTGTGCTATGGCGTCTGCACAGTTCACCAAGCAAAAAAGGCGCGAAACGGTTGTCTGCTGCTCAGGGAGGGAGGGGTGAGGCTGTACCCAGAACCACCTGTGACAATGATTTTTGCCCCATCAGGCACTGGGATCTCAACCCGGAAATGCCAAGGGGCGGGGGAGGCTGCGGGAACTATGGGATAGCTACGGGATAGCTACCCACAGTGCAACGCTCCAGAAATCAACGCTAGCCTCGGACCATGGATGCACACCACCGATTTAATGTGTTTAGTGTGGCCGCGCGCACTCGATTTTATAAAATCTGTTTTACAAAACCGGTTTATGCAAATTCGGAATAGTCCCATAGTGTAGACGTACCCTAACACTCAATTCTGGGGCTTCTCCCCTTCACCCACACGGCAATCCTCCATTCTCTAGCCTTCCCACCCAGCCTCTTTTTCCCCTAGTGTCTCAACACAGACTTGAGCTTCTCCTCTTTCCCCTAGAGAGGGATTCAAACCTTCCAGCTACACTCACGTTCTTCCCTGCTTTGGGGAAGCCACTCCCAGCCTACCTGGTTGGTATATTTCGGTCCCTGAAAGGCCAGACTCTCCTAGCGCCTTCTATTCGCTGTAGCCCTAGAGAAGAGGTCCAATACACTACAACTTCACCGTACCACGCCGGTCTCCTCTCCTGTTTCCTTCCTGCTCTCTTAATCTTCTCCACCACCTCCCTCTCCCCTTTATAAGGCCCAGGTGCTTTCCCTTAAGCCCAGCTGGACAGCAGGTAACCAGTCACAGGTGCACTCAAATCCACCCCCTCTTAAAGGCACAGGTCACCCTGTGACAGGGAGACAATGCAAAATCTCACTTTACAATTGTCAGTTAACACATACACGCCAATTTGCTGGATTGGTCCTACATTGACAAATTCCTTTATTTTATGTTATGTTAAAGAAACGCCACAACGTACTTTAGGCTGATCAGAGCGAAATGGGTTTAGATTCGTGGGACTCACCGCAATACCTCCGGGCCTGTACCTCTGCGGAAGGTGTTTTTGTTTGTTTTTTGTTTGTTTTTTTTAATTACTATAACAGCTACGTTTATTTTCAAGTCCAGTTACAATTTTTCCACCAGGGAGCTTGCTAGGCAAAAATAGAATTAAATAATTGACTAATTAATTGACTAATTACGCGTTTTAACTTCGTTTACATGAATGTGAGCCCCTTAATTAAGTAGCCAAAAGTTTTGGGGCTTTATTAAGGGAAACGTTTTAGTTAAATCGTTTGTGCTAAATCCTTCTGGCTTAATTCCAGATTTGTTTTTATAGGTAAGATGGGAGGCAGGAAAATATGAGCCAATGAAGATGTCCTCAGAGCTATCACTTAGAGCAGTGGCTCTCAACCTTTCCAGCCTACTGTACCTCCAAGTTTCACCTCATTTAAAAACTACTTGCTTATAAAATCAGACATAAAATACAGACGTGTCACAGCACACTATTACTGAAAATGGCTTACTTTTGCATCTTTACCTTATTATTATAAAATACATCAGTTGGGATATAAATATTGTACTTACATTTCAGTGTATGTAGAGCAGTATAAACAAGTCATTGTCTGCATTAAATTTTAGTTTGTACTGACTTAGCTAGTGGTTTTTATGTGGCCTGTTGTAAAACTAGGCAAATATCTAGATGACTGGATGTGCCCCCTGGAAGACCTCTGTGTACCCCCAGCGGTAGGCCTACCCTGCTTGAGAACAATTGACTTCATAGAACCTATAATAGCTTTGACTCGAAATAAGGAAGACAAAGCCCACCTTGCTTATCCTGGGCATACTTGTGTATTGCCTTCAGGAGCAAAATTGCCGGGTGGGGGCGGGAGAGGCACAAAGTCTGAGGACGCTGTTACCCCGACCAGAGGGTCACTTTTTGCATTTCGTTTTTTGTGACTAAAGGATTCAGTTGCATCCTCCCTGCTGGAAACTGAATGCTGAGCGTCAGCCCGTGAATATTAGATTGCGGTGTTCTGAGCTTCGGTTTCTGTCTCCTCCGGCTGCGGTTTCTGGTCGAATCCCAGCTGGCCCAGACTCGAGCTGAAGTAGGAGGAACCGCTGTCGAGTGAAGAGTGCACATTGTGTGATTGATGAACTCCCCCGCCCCCCTTCCTCCCCCGCCAGCCCCGCTCCCAGCAAGGACCGCAGCCTTCCCACTGCAACTGCTCACTTGGTAATGCAGAGTGGTTGCCTGTTCAGTGATTAACTTGATAGCTAGTCTCCAGAAGTGTCATGGGGCAATGCAACTCTGCGCTAGCCGATCTCACGACTTTTAAAAATATAGGTTGTGGGTTCATAAATATATAATAGCACGTGGTCCTAGAGCCAACCAACACGGACCACTAATTGCACACGTAGAAGAAACGGGCTTTTTGTGCCGCCTGTCAGCCACAGAGCTATTGTTCCTGGCGAGGGATTTCAAACGTTCCCTTGGATAGACCCAGCGTCACTGCAGATAACAAACACGGTGAATAGTGAAAGCTGTGCAGATCAGTTCTTCTGAGACTATAGAGTATCTGCAGTGGCTTTCATTGTGTCTTATTATTGACAGTCTTTGGAAATATAAAGAGACAGGAACTAAAATTGAGTGTCGTTGTCTCTTTTCTTCTTCTTCTTCTTCTTCTTCCAGCTTTTATTTAACTGCTCAGACATCTTTCTTTAACAGCAACAGATCCAAGTTAGGCTGTTGCAGAATTTGAACCATAAGGCAGAATTTCAACAATTTGCATATTGCAGAATGTGGATCAGCCAGGACAAAATCATGCTTGAGTTCAGCGGATTCAGTGGAACTGTTTTGAGTCCGGAGAGCAAGACTGGGCCCTCTCAGGGACCCTTTTTGCTCTATATTCCTGTGTTCGTGTTTAATTCTCGCTGAATTAAACTTTTGCTCGTGAATCTACCTTCCAATCAGTGTCAGATGGTTTCCTTGGTTTTCCACCGGGCTGGCTGAGTGCAAGGAAGTCTGCTTTGTGAGCTGGTTTATTACTTACAAACAATTCACTACCGGGGTTTTAAAATTAGCTGCCTCTCTTTAGCCCCTTCTACATCAATAACTTTTGCAGGGTTTTACAGAGATTTACATGCCAGCTCTGCAACCCTGACCTTATTGGCACACTCTTAATAGATGGATTTTTAAGACTGTTTGTTTGGCAGGGTTGTCTCCCTCCAGCTTCCTCTTTATGTTGCTGCTGTGCAAATGATTTGATATTTATTTTACCCTGATCCCTCCCGCTATTTTAACTCCATTCGCCAAAACTTGCCATGTGCATCCCTTAGACCTGAGCCCGTGCCAAATCTGCTGCAGCCTTTTCAGAGGGTTGCGAGGTCTGTCCCAGCATCAGAGATGCCAGTTCCAGCATTCCACGGGCCTTCGCATTGAAAAGGCATGGCAGCTTGCAAGCCAGACAGTGCACACACGTAATGCGGGGGTGGCAGGATGGCTTTGAAAAGCCAGGGCTTTCAAAGCTGGAGAGCTCCCGCCAGTTTTAGGGTGAGACTATTACTGATGCGTTCTTCTAAGGAGCATGCTAGGGAGCTAATCATAAATACACCGGAAGGAGACTCAAAGTATGATGAACCCCGCAACTGTAGACATTTTAGTTATATTTCTAAAACAGATAGAAGCCTCAGACAACGGTTATAAAATCATCCAGGGGGGGCGGGGGATGAAGTTCCCCGCGTCACCCATATGAGAGAACTGTTTCGTGCATTATTTCTTTTTCTATGGGCTTGCATTTTATTTTCCTATTGACCATTGTAAGATGCACCACCAAATACAAACAGAAAGAAAGGGTTTCCAGAAGAAGAGGACCACGTGACAAACAGGATATACAGAATACCACTTCCACATTTATTTCCAAACAACAATTTACAGGAATTGTGCCTATAAAATATTAAAGTAAATGATGTAGAGCTATTAGCACAGAGATTATGACAAAGTCCCCAGCCAAAAGGCTGGATATACTGATGGGTATTTCTCCGAGCTTTGTCAAAGGGTCCCGTCTGTTGAATGTGAGCTGTGTAGGAGCCGTATCAAGTGGGACAAAGGGAATAACGCGTAGTGAAGGTGGTCAGCTGACATGCTAAATATCTTGCATAGTGACTGGTTATTACCAGCCCAGACACCAATTCTTTCTTTGGTATAAATTATCTTAACGGGGGAGAGGGAGCTGATCTTTACAGTTCCTGCATTCAAAGGCATTTGCTGGTAACACACAAGGGGTATCGGTCTTTATTTTTCCATGACGTGGTTTAGAGGCAGGTTCTCGTTTTCCTTTAGCCTGTTCTGTGGATTATAATGGAGTTTTCGGGGTCTAACTGGATGGCTATAGATCAGAACAGTACGAAATAGTTACGTGTGCTCTCTGATCGCTCTCCTTTAGTTTTGTTGCGATCAGGACGCTGAGAAGTCTTTGTACAGACTGAAAATGTTATTACAACCAAAAGAGCATTAAGCATAGTAAGTGATGATAAGCACCAGTCCAGCCTTTAAATCAGCCTCAGCATACGGGCATATCCCATTCAATTCAGTGGTTCTATGACCACTGAGGTCGCCTAACTATAGTGTGTAATTCAAAACAACAACAAAACCCACCCAGGGAGGAGGTACTTAAAGGTGTAATTTATGAGTTCTTTTTCCTGTGCACAGCTCCGTTTGAAATGGTAAATAATAAGTGGATTAAACTGGGCAGAAGGTTACCTGCTACTTACATTCAAAAATAAAGATGCTTTTCAGCTCCCATTCACTGACTTCAGCGGGGCCAGGATTTCCCCCGGTGAGTTTTGCTGCTGACTATATATGGAATAGGATCTGGCTCTAAACCTTTTACTTTAGTTTATTACTCATCACAAGAGGCCCCCACAATCAAAACGCTTACATCGAGGTCACATTTTCCCGCCAGCTCCGCACTAAATATCTTCTTTTAGCAGGAATTGATCCTTACCAAGAACCGCCGTTATAATAAGCTCATCTGAGGCCTGATCCAAAGCCAAGTGAAGTCAATGGGAGTCGTTCCATCGACTTCAATGGGGTTCGGGTCAGACTTTAAGTAGCCTGACATGCAAGGAAGCCATCTTTGTCTCCTTCTCAGCAGCACGTCACAAGGGCTTGTTTGGCCCCGCTTAGAAATGAATGTTCAGGGCTAGTGAATTGTCGGTGACTGTCACTGTACCAGGCGTTACTGAAATGATTCCCACACGAATTGAAAGACCAACTTCAGCCTTCCTGATCTGGTTTGCTGCTCTTGGTTTCGGCGGGGTTGAGGGAGGGGTTCGTTCCTGGAATGAATGAAGGTTTGGAGTCCCACACAGCTCAGTCCTTGCACTCGTGTTTTGTTTTATTTAGGTTACCACGGCTCACACAACTAATTGCACGCTCAAAAGGAACCGAGTGTGTGTTGAACGTGAAAGCGGGTTGTATAATTTATGAAGTTTTAAACTGCGGGCCAAGGAAAAGGACGGCGTATGCCAAAGTGTCTCTCTCTTAGGTTGCTGGTGCTTGTACAAACACTGTAAAAATGCCAACGCTATAGAGCAGGTAACATGACTTCCCATCATTAGGCTGTGCCCATGGGGTTCTATCGCAGTTACATCAGATTTGCCTCTACCAGAAGAAACCATAAGAAACGGAATTTATTTATCACATGACCCCTCTCCCACCCCACCTCCCACACACAACAGTCAGAACACTCGGAGAAGGAGATTTGCAAGCGTTGCCCCCAGGACATACAAAGATATGATATACCAGCGCTCACCGGTAACACTGTGTTTTTATTCTAAAGCAATTTCTTCAAACCTCCCCCCCCTTTTAAGGGGAAGTGTATTTATAATCATTTCCCTGGTAACATGAATTTTAAATGAACTAATGATGTAACGCAGCCCAGACACTATGTGAAGTCTAGCCCATAAAACATTAAACAGTAGACAACACTTGGATTGTAGACACCCGCAGACTCAGAAGATGCACGTTGAGTAACATAAGATACTATAAAATGCCAACTGGAATATACTGATTATGCATTTTTTATTTATAGGCGGATGAAGTTAAATATGCTTTCGTCTGAAGAACATAAAACTAATCTACATGTACCAGTTCAGTTTTTGATCTATTCCCTGCAAACTGTAACACAAAGCATCGTATTTGTATAATTCACGAATAGAGTTTATTACTATTTATCTTAGTGATTATTTATTTAAAATAGTAATGGCTTAACTCTGACGAAATAATCGATATGTGTCATAGGAAACAATGGTAGGTCTCGAAGTGGTTAAAATATGTCTTCGATCAAAGTAGTTTATTCTGTTTTGTTTACAGATCTACAACACGTATATTCAAATCTGCTGGGGTAAAAGTTGAAACTTAACAAAAGGATACACTTCTTTTCTCAGCGTAAGTGACATTTTAAAAATAACACAGAGGAAAAACTAAATAATATTTCGAAGCATTGTTGTCCAGCGAAACACAAGGATCAGAAAATAAAGATTTCCCGTGTTGACCAGAATTCTAGGAGTTAAGTATTTCTCACACTAGGAATTCCAGGTCTTGTCATCAGGGGATGGCGCAGGGGCGGCAGTTACTTGTCAAACTAAAAAGTGATGCGTCGGGACGATTTTGCTGGGAATACAGAAGATCTGAATCTTAACTGAGCATTTGTAAACGCGATAAGAATAACGTCTTCCTGGAAGGACATGTCTGGTTACTAACATTGCTAATACCAGTTCTACGTTTACAAAATCGTTGTAAATCCGGCAAGAGATTAAACACCGTGATATAAATAAAAAGGAGGAACCAAGATGTTTGTTTCTTTTATGAAATATTCTGTTAATTATGGCAGTAAGATTTGTTTTCACAAAGAATGTATCAATGTCTGCTACAGAAGATTACACGGATGGAGATAACTTTCCTAACTAAAAGCTATTGTGATCATCTCGGAATAGTTTGTTTACCTACACTGTGCCTCAGTTTCTAAACTTAGCGGCTTCCTTTCATTTGTATATATTTGATTGTCAATTTTCTTTCATTGTTTTAATGCGCGAAATTAAGCTCGGGCTTCCAATAATGTCTAAAAAATTGATTTATGGTTAGTATAAAGACAACAGTATAAATAACAAAGGAGACGGGCAGCTGCAGCTCGGATTGCTATGGAAACCCTAATTAAATTATCACTATTAGATGGTTTCTATTTTAATTTTCTTTGCATTCTAAGCTTTTTCTATTTCAGATAGCTAGAATGTAATACCAACAAAATAGCCCACCGAATTAATGTGTGCAAGAGATAGCTAATCAATAAATAAATGCCAACCTCTCGGAGGTTTTTGTATGCAGAAGTTTATCAGAAACAAAATGGCCGAGTGTTCCGCTTTGCAGCTTGCATTATTAAAACAGACACACTTCCAACTTTAAAAGGTGGCTTACTTTTTAAAATCTAAATAGATGTTCAAACGGCACCAGACAATTTGAAATAAATACACTTTATAAAAAGGCGTTAGGGCTATTGTGTGATGCCACAGTTTGTTTTACTCTATTAAAGACTTACAGTCTTAATTAATCCTTACATAAACTACAAACACCAGCCACTGTTACAACTGTTCAAAACTACTCTCTCAACTAGTTCAGACCAAATATACTAAATAGGTGAAATGTAATAGTCACCAGGGACCTGACTCAATCTCCCGAAGTTATGGTGAATAAATTCTACAAATATCCACATAAATACATTAAGACGAGGATAAATAATCAGTGATACAAAAATGTCTCGCTTAAAACAATAAATACATATCATTTAGTCCAATGCAATCCTTACATTACTGAAGAATTCATAAATTAACTTCTCTGAAATAAGTTTATATGCAGGCAAGATCCCATCGTTCACAATTGGTCTAAAAACACCTCAGCATGACGCGCTGCTAATACTAATTGATCTATAAGACTTACCTTCAAGTACATCATTACCAGATTATTAGCCCCTTGGTTTGCAGTATATTGCACTGTCATGCTTTAAACAGCTATAAAAGAAAGGATCCTTTTCATTGACTTATTTAGAGTCGCAAAAAAAGAACGTAGCTGTTAGGGGAGAGAAATCCACTAATACTGTTGGCACTCAGAGGAAAGTAACACTGTAACGTCAGAAAAGTGAGGTAATTTAAACGTGAGTACATTTCGCTCTCTCAATCCGTCCCAGTCCACTACAGATGCGTTAGTTTGGGTGCTTCCTGAATCCTTCCCTGAGATGTGTGATGAGAAGTAAGATCTGTGTATGTAGGATGAGGGTCACAAGGTCCATGGTGATGGTTGCCTGGGATCTGAGCAGCGCAGCTGTAGTCCACGCTAGCGGATGAAGGATGAGAAAGATGGCCGATATTGAACATTGGGCCAGGAGCTGGCATGGAATCAACAAAGTTACCTCCGACATAAACGGGGCTGCCCTGCAGATTGGGATTGGCAAAGCCGCCGCTGCTTTGCATGGTGTGATGGTCATACTCTGCTCCCGGGTATCGTTTCTGCTGGGGTAAACAGCTGCTGAGAGGTGCTGTGTAAGCAGCCAGGCCATACATGTTTTGCTGTGATTTGGCAAAGGATGTTGGCGAAGGAGCATCATAGCTAAGACTATTTACAGTTGGAAGCTGGCTGGAATATCCTACGTGATTTGGGCCACTTAAGGGTGGACTTCGGTCAGGGGACTGTCCTACAGGAGAGTGCATGATCCCTTTGGCTTTCTGGTCTTTTTTGTACTTCATTCTCCTGTTCTGGAACCAGATCTTTATCTGGCGCTCCGTCAGGTTTAGAAGGTTGGCCATTTCCACTCTGCGTGGGCGGCAGAGATACCGGTTGAAATGAAACTCCTTCTCCAGCTCCACCAGCTGCGCGCTGGTATAGGCAGTGCGGACTCGCTTGGAAGCCGGGCCGGGGGGACTTTTATCTTCGCAGTTGTCTCCTGCTGAAGGAAAAGAAACAAATAAAGGTTGATCCTTGTATAGACCCTGACACAGCAGCCGGCTAAGGACGGGACAGTGCTCCAAAGAGCGTCCTGTACAACCCAAACCAACACAAGCCACTGTCCCCGTTCTGACGAGGTAAAGGACTCTGCTATTGTCAGGAACTGGTCCTGTGTGTGCCCTGTCTATGCAGACTCACTCACACCGAACCTGTGCCAGTGGTTTGACTAGAATCAGATCAAATCCCGTGTACCTTGGTTCTGCTTTCCCCGGCTCTCTTCCAAAGGTGTCTATTTACCACTCCGAGGTGTAGTTGATGTAACATAGCCCTTAAGATATTACCACACTGGAATTCAAAGTAAAATGAGACTTAATGGGCAGAGTACTGACCGTTTTATGGGAAACAGTGTGTCAGAGATTGCTGATGATTTCAGTATAACCTCCTTTCATATCACATTAATTAACGATGAGGTACAGACTCTTCCGGATTTTTATAAATATGCCCCGACTCTGAGCACTCCTCAAAGAGACTTTAGTGGCCTCATATCCAAGTTCCTCTGTCCACGCGTCTCTCTCTCTCGCTCTCTTTTTACCAAACCTAACACCGGATCCTGCTCCCAATTTGCACAACGTCAAAACTCACATTGTTTCAAGTGAGAGCAGGCCAGGCTACTTAATCCGGATACGTAATCCGGATTCTTTATTCGGATTGTGAAGCACCAGAGGCGGGGGAAGTCATTAATAAGGAGCAATGGTGGATAATAAAAGGGGTGCAAGTAAATTAGATATTGGTAGGTTTCTGAATAGTCTCAATTTAAGTGAATGGAGAAAGAGGGGGAGGGATGATGGGTCCCCCTTTCTTTTATCCCAAACCAGAGCAAAGGCCAAATGGCAGGGTTGCAAACCAGCAGAACTGCTAGCAAGAATAAATAGAGGGGGGATTGGCTTTATCGCTTTCAGATCAGAAGAGATGCTCCCATTACTGGAAAAAAGATCGGGGACCTTTCCAAGAATGAGTGTTAGGAATACGTGGTTTTCAGTGCTTGTGCTGTCTACATTTCTAAAGGCTCCGTACTAGAAGCCATTTCGGAGTCAGGGAGAAACGACAGATTGAAGCGTTTAGACGGAGGGCCAGGACATGCTGTTTTCCTCTGCACACCAGACGGGCTCGAATGGCGAGCAGGAATGTAAACCCTACATTGGTGCTCCAGTCCAGTGGCCTCTCCCTGTAGCACTGCATTGGCCTCCTCGGAAAGCCTCGATCACAGCGCAGGGGAACCAAAGCACCCCGCAAATTCCGGTTCTAATAGACAGAGTTGTTATTGACAGTGACACAGGCCCCGGGCCGCAGAGGACTGTACTTAGCAGCCCCTCATTCAACTATGCCAGAAGCCACAGAGTCGACATGTCAAAGATTTTAGGGGCCCTCTCTCCCCGTGCTTCATTGGCCCCTCTGCCTTGCTGGGGAGGGGCTCTGGCCAGGCCGGTCAGTGTGCTGCTTAGCAGAACCGGGTACAGCTGGACTGGGGGGACGTGAACTGAAAGGGTGACCCCAGGGAGCGGAGCGTGCCGGGTACCTGAAGCGGCGCAGGTGTTTTTCTGCTTGGAGTTTTGCCGGGACTCTTTCATCCAGGGGAAGATCTGTTTGCTAATGGTGGCCGTGGAAGAGCCGGAGGAATTGGGGCCGCCTTTGGTTTTTTTCGGCGGGGCCGCATTGGTGGGATTCGGTGGGGAGGAGGGGGGCAGCGCAGGCGGCTGCTGCTGCTCGCCTATACCCGGGGGCTGACTGCCTGCCTGGCTGCCGCCGTTGGTCCGCATGCAGCTGCCATTCAGCTCGCTGCTCTTGTGGGTCGGGGCTCGGATGGGCGCCGAGCTCTGGATGGAGCAGGCGGAGCTCGGGTAGTCTGTGTCCAGGGCGGCTTGTGCATAAGGCTGGTGGGCCGAGCTGTAGCTGTAGGCGTCGGCTTTGCTGTACGTGTAGCCCCCGAAGAGCCCCGAGTTATCGTAGTAAGCGGTTTTCTGCATCTTGCTCTCTGGGATCGCCAAGGCCTGGGGACCCTGCTCAAATAACATTGACTGGGTCCCAGCGGCTCACGTGGTCGGCCCGGGCCACTCACTGCCTAGGAAGCCACCTAGGGGGAAACAGCAAGAGACAAAAGAAACTTTAATTGAGAAGAACTGGTGGGATTTCCTAGACTTTAAGGCAGGATCATCTAGTCTGGCCTCCTGCACATGACAGGCCACAGAACCTCACCCACCCAGGCCCATCAGCTCTCGCTGAATAATGAAATCCTCAAATCTTGATTTAAAGATTGCAAATTACAGAGAATCAGCCTTTTACTCCAGTTCAAACCAGCAAGTGACCATCGCCCCATGTGCAGAGGGAGGCTGTAAAACCCTCCCTACTATCAGGAAGGCAGACATCTCCTTTAGCCACACACACACACCCTTACAAACACACATGCATACACACTCCCTCACATGCTTACATAGAGACTCACATACACGAACTCATTCACTCAGTCCTACACTTTGACACTCAGACGTGCTAAGATTTGGCTAGTATACAGATTCCTTTCAGACCCTTCGTCTGTACATTTCACACGCTTTCCTTTCAGATCTTTTATCTTTGCAGCGAGAGGGAGACTATGGATTAACTTGATTGAGAAGCTACACTGAACATAAAATGGGTGAAAAATAATCCTAATCTAGTTGAATAGTCAGACAAATCCCTCAGAGTCTTTCTGAGGGTTTCCTTCTTTCTCTATAACCAAAAAGCATAGATCAAATCACCTAAGTGAAGGGATGAGCATTGGGCCCCATGTCTTTAAAATCTGAACAGATCCTCTGATAATGGCGGAAATAATGTGCAAACAATCGCCCAGACTTTAGGGACACATTTCAGGATTTGTTTGATTTCCTCTCGTTCTAGTTTTTTTAAATTTTGAACTGACGCTTAATACCGTCAAAACACCTGAGCCATTAAAAATAAATGTGCTAGGCTTTCACTGAAAAATGTGAGGTTACATTGTCCCCCAATATCATTGTAGTATAACTTTAGGTCGTTAAAAAAATCTCAGATGTATGGAAATGAATTAAATACTGTATTTCTTTTGTGCATTGTATCTATACATGTTTTCCTTCCCTGTGTTTCCCAGAATGCGTTCTAAAATCACATATACCCCTTCCTCTCTCTCTTTTTTCCAGCTTTTTGTCATATTATCATTTATTTTGTTATCATCTATGTGAATATATTTATCCATAATATGCATGATTTGTGACCCTCCTATACCATTTTGGTATAAAGATTAACCCACCTCCCTACCCCCCCCTTTTTTTTCTGGACACGCAGGCGCAAAAGTGTGAAAGAGCCCCAGATGACATGATGGATTGAACCCGAATTAGAACCTGAAAAAAAATAGAAAATTCCATCTCTATTGTAAATTCTGCCTCTTCTTTCCTTGAAAGATTCCTAGGAAGTTAAAGTATAACTAACACCATTCAGTAACTTAAGTTTGCACTATAAAGAAAAACGCTTAGCTCAGCTACCCTATCTTAACTCTTTGATTAATTTTACCCTGCTCAAAATCTTTCACCCAACGTTTCTTGTTAATTATTGTCAATCGAATCAATCTGAGACCATTTATATGGGTTGGTTTTCATTACAAACCATGTATTGTTTATGTATTAGCATGCAAAACTTATTTCAGATTTCAGTGTTTTCCTATCAAACTGCTTGGTCTGGAAAATGTATCCAAATGAAAAGTTTTCCATATAATCAATATTTTTGTTCGGATACAAAAGCTATAAAGAATTTGTTGAATGTAAATCCGTATTTTATCTTTTGCAAGATGGGAACCAACATGTAGTTTTGATCAATGCTATAATGTGGCTGCTACAACTTCTCTATTGGTACCCTTAGAATTTGTATGCGTTTTTTAAAATTGCATCTTTTATCCCTTCTAGCAAAATAAAGTACGGAATATTTCACCTGACAACATAGCCTGAGAAAATCTCAGGTGTCTTTCTTTAATGTCTAAACGTATTAACATATTACAGGAAAGTGGTTCTAAAATATTAAAGCAGTCTCTGTTAATTGTTATTCCTCAGTCAATATTTATGAAAGGCTTAAAATTGTATTTGTTTGCTGCTTCCCCAATGGTAATGTGTAGAACTCAGTAGCATTGGCATTCTTGCTAAAAGTTACCACAATACATATTCTGAACTAAGAGAACGAAAATTCGAGGTCACTTTAAATTGTTTATACTGCCATCTGATTCTTAAATACTGCTTCACCAGAGGAGTTCTTTTCTTTCATCAACATGAGCTGATAGCTCTTTGGGAAGCTGGTAGGGGCAGAAAAACTGAGGCTTAGCCCCAACCCCACCCTGAAGAATGCAATCAACAGAGGCCTAAGAAGTAATAATCGAAGGCTTATTGTGAGTGCTAAGAAAACACAACGGTCCAGACTAGGCTATCTATGGTTTAACTGTCTTTCATAATTTACTTTTGGCAAATAATCCACTCCATTAATAATTTTCTACCTTTATCGTTTACATTTTCAGGCATAGTCTGGACTGAAGCATTTTGTTAACACAACACAGCATTGGTCTTATTCTTTTATATACACAATAAAATATAGTCCCCAAAAGAATACACAGAATCTTAAGAAACAATATTACTGAAAAACTGTTAGAAGCCTTATTTCTTGTCTGAAATACCAACTGCTTGTGAACTCTGCTTGAACCTAAAAAGGAGGCAATGGGCCATAAATCACACGGACAATGCTCAACTGTTTGGTGGCTCATCTTTTAGATCTTTTTTCTTTTCTTTTTTTTTTTTAATTTTTACACGTTTTTTACTTTACATAGGGCCATGTTTTTGTATGTAACACCAAAAGCGCGGGCTTAACACTTCTTGGTTTGGCCAAAGACAGTCTGCAGAAAAGTAACCTCCAAATGGTTTGCCAGCGTTGTGCGGGGGGGGGGGGTGGACTGAAATGCAGTAGGGCTAGGCAACCACAAAGTATCTATGTCTGTGTTTCGAGTTTCCCTCCCTACTATCCAGAGAGGTTAACCTCATCTGAACCGTTATACATTACATATGGTAATGGGGCCCTTTGTCCCGTCTCTGTTTTCCAAACGCTTGGAAGCTACTACGCCTCATACAGTTATATCTGGAAATCAGACTAGATAAAAGAGATGCAAGATTGTTAGACAAAATACCTGATTCTTCCACTTACACACACACGCGCACTCACACACGCACAAGTGTGTGTATGCACGAAATACAACAACCTCAAATTCTGACAAGTTTCCAGTCTCACAATTGTGTTCGATCCGACACCCAAACATATTCATATTAAGCAGTTCTCTACTAATACTTCCACTACACTTAATTCTGCTTAGGATCAATATCTAATATGATACCGAATAAATAACAGGCAGTAAGAGCGGCCAGTGGAGTGGTTATTAAGTAGCCGGAGCTCTCACGGTGCATATCAATGCACCTGTCACTGTGGTTTGTAACAAAATTTATGACTGCTAGTACTATGGCAGTAAACGCTTCAGTAAGGAATGAAAAGGAAAACACTTCTCAAGACCTAGCACTTTCAGAAGGGTAAAACAGGCTACGCGTAGGAGGAAGACCAGCAAAAGAATTCCCTACTCCGCAAATTTTCCTTATTTGCAGCCTGGAAGGGGACATATATATAAAGTAGCCAAACGGTTTCCTTATTTACTGCTTCTCTGTCAGAGCACAGACTGTTTTCCTTCACGTTTCCAGGGACTTTTGAACCCCTCTCTTTACCCCGCTACCCCACTTCCCCCAAATCAGGCTCTACTAATGATCTTTGGATTTGCTGGAATATAGGTTATCGAGCGGACGGATAGACGGCAACATGAAGACTTCCAGGAAATTAACTCCCCCTCCTCCCAATTTTTGTGGGGGAAGAGTGACTGATGTAATTTGACCATGGCTGCCACTGATACTGAAATGTATTCGTGTTATAGATTGTACACAATGGCTCACAGAGGGAGCCGCGTTTTAATAGGTGTATGTTCTGTTTCTCTTCCAGTCATTTAAGACTCTGTGAGCCACCTGATTACATTGGTAAATCAGGATCATAATGTTGGTCTTTCTATCTGACCTATTTCAGAGTTCTTCTGAGCAAAGCAGAGGTCTTCCTAAAATATTGTTTTGGAGCTTTAATATTACTATTTGTAACCAGCCTTTGGTACATAAAAGCAGCATTAAAAGGTTACTGGCTTTTAAGGGGCCCCACTGAAGATGGTGACAAATTCCCATTCGGTGGGAGCAGGATCGGTCCGAATGTGGTTCTATCAAATGCTTCTTTTGTTTTCCATTGGTGTTTAAATAGGTTTAATAATAATGAGCTACTTTAAATGGGGCGACAGCATTTTAAATAATGTTATTTAGGTGAAATAGCTTTTACAGTAATAACATTCTTCGTGTTTGAAGTATTGGGTTAACGCTATTAAACAGGAATAGATTTGAAAATCGATTATCAGTTACCATGTAATGTATGTTAGCTTACACTAGGGTGATAAACTTTCAAGCATTTTTGTTCTTTACATATGATAAATTATCCGTGGCAACTACTTCTGTAGCAAGCGAGGTGACAAATCTATAGAGACAAAAATAAAAACTCACCACACTTATGTTTTTTCTTGATTTTTGACTTTAACTCTTTTTGTAGGATCTTCGGATTCCTTTGGATAATCCGTTGGGACGTACCTGAAAAAAAAGTGAGAACTTTCAGTGGAAGCTGTTTTGTTTTGTACTTCCTTCTTGATAAATATCATAATAAATTCACGCCTTTTATGTAGCAATTCTCTCTGTCTCCAACTCCACATCAGCTCTTTTACTAGACAGATAACAGGTGCTTCATATGTATTTACTAACAACACTTTGAAAAGAAGCCTTTGGTTTTTATACGATTCATCTGCAAAACTTTATAGAGGCCTTGTTCGACTTTTCCAGACAATGCAGTACATACAGCTCGTGAGTCTAGCGCTCAGGTAATTAGAGCCCCGGAGCTTTGTAACCATTTGGGCGGAACATTTGATAAAATAGCTCCAACTCAGATCGAAATAAAAAACAGTGCAACATTCTCATGGCTTCCTTAAGGCTTCCAGCACCTCCACAAGTTACTAGCTACTGTAGCAATGTTCTTTGCCTCTTAGGGGGAGGAAGTGCAAACATGGCAATTGTGAATTGTAACTTTCCTCCCCCCTCCCCATCAGCAAAAAGATTTAAATCCATCCAGCGCTGTACAGTGTAAGTGATAACTGCATGCATTTCGCATGGGTAAGGAAAAGCATGCACTGATCCAACCATCACACTGAGAAGAATGGAAATTTACTAGAAAGACCACAGCGCCATTACCACGGCTCTCATCCATTATGTATAGCTGTGGTTATCTCGGGTTTGTCACAACAAGGAAAAACAAGGCACAGCACTTGTGCACAGATCTGCCACCCCCGGCTCTCATCTACGAATTTAGGAAAGAGGAATAAAAATTCAGTTGGAACTACCTTTTAAATCCCCTATTTAAGATACATAGAAAACTAAGATAGAAACTTAGCCTGCTGTACGTACACAACAAATATTTGTGGATCAAAATGAACATTTTGCATTTCTTTCTGTAATGTGTCGACTAAGGACTTTGAGAACATAAGGAGTGCCAGAAAATCCCCCACAAAAAACCCTAGGTCATTATAAAGACGATATCTAGCTACCATAAGCCTTTGAAATGACCTTTGGCTTGTATAGCAATAACTCACCACTTAATGAACAACCAACGGAAGCGCCTCCAATAGCTCACAACATAACAGAGCTTGCAACTTTCCAGCAAATCTTCTCTGTCCCCATCCAAACCCAGTATGATGCAGCATCCTCCCTCCAATTCACCTTAATTTATGCTGGCAAACTGGAGTTTGGGAAGTGGAGCTTCATGATTACACACGATGCTCTACCAGGTTCTTGGTCCAAGGCCTGTCCCGGTAACGTCTTATATAATATATTCACGTGGGCGTGCGTCAACTTTAAGTGCTTTATTTTTTTATAACGGAGTTCATTAGAAATAGAATAGTAGGTTACAGTGTGTAAGAAGAAAGCATAAATTCGGTACACCTTAGCTCTTGACCGGAGAGATCATAATATTGTTATCAAGTCATTGTTATCCGCTGTTGATTAATATGGTAAGTTTTCATTTTGTGTCTAATTAATTATCGACTTCTGATCCTTTTTGCAGCAGCACTACAGCCTCACCAGCCGCTCAGTGATATCATCCTTACTCTAGACAGGGGCTACTTTGCAACCAATTTTGCAAAGATGTATTTTCTATCCTAACGCGAGCAACATCCGAAGTTTGTATTTCTAAGGATCTGATGCTTAAACGCGTTGGCTTTATGCCATCTCACCGAAGCTTCGTCAAAGAAATAGAACTGAGCCCTGATAAAAAGTTGCCAGGGATAAATCCCAGGAAATCTTTAGAACTATTCAGGCATGGACCCAATATAGGTATTATTGAAATTTTAGGTGAAGTTATAAGTGAGTGCTTCCATCGAGCCAAATGAAATGCTGCTTGCAGTAATTGGATTCAGCTGACTAACTTGGCAGGCCAGCAGCTTGGAGGCATACAGCTAAGAAAAATGTTCATTGCCTTTAAGTTCTGATCGAGCAGAGCACACGCAATTGACAAAACAACTTTCTTTCCGTCCTTTCATTGTTCTGCATAAATATGGATGAGCATCAAAAATGAAGGAAGATTTGCCTAAGAGATATAAAGACTTCTGTTCAGATTTTGTCCAGCAGTGCCTTATTCTGAGTTTCTGGTACCCAACACAAAGGTTGGATGTTATATTATGCTCATTTCAATAAGTATAATCGGGATCTTCCATAATTCATATATTTTAAATGGTAGAAAGTTATTTAAAACACAAACTTTGCGTTTAGTGGGAGGTTCTGGCTATTTTAAGCAGCAAAAAGTTGAGTTAAGGTTTAAACATGTTTCTGTGAGATCTATTTATTTTTACTAGACAAAATAGGTATGAAATTTGTATTTTATTGGTTTTAGACCCCAAACCTTCCACTAAATATTCCCTCGCTGAACACGCTGTCTCATTTATTAGTTGATCAAATTATGGAAATAGATTTAAAGAAAACGTCTTGGTGTATGAATAGCAAATAATACTTTAAGAGCATGTGTGACTGAAAGAAATACAAAAAACAGTAGCTCAGATAGAAATACAGCATCAAATGATAAATATGAACCAGAGGCTAAGGAAATACTTGAGTATGTGAGTGCATTTGCTAAGAGCATTCAAGAAACCATTTGTGGAGGCTCCCTTACCGGTGCATTTGTTTCAAATGTTACAGTAAAGATCAACCCGGCTACACCCTGCCCAGCAGTCCAAGCCAGCGAATTAATAGGATGCTCTATAGTATTTTGGCAGTGACAGTACATGACAAAGTTTTTCTTTCTTTTATTTGTTCAATTGTCCTATCATACTTGAAACCACCAAAAACAGGAGCGGGGCAAACATATTCTCCTGAACGTTTGGAAAGTGTTTCGTTTATCAAAAAAAGAGCATATAATTAAGATGATACTGTTATAAACGTAGATGGAAACATATTTCTAGACATATTTTGCACTCAGATCACAGATTACTAACAAGTTATATTTAGTCTCTGACTAAAGGCGATAATGCAGATCTATGGTTAAAGGTTCCATTTTGTCATGCAATTGCTTACCTGTATATCAATTTATCATAAACCTGGGCTCCTCGGTCTCAATATCTGTGCTTGCAGTTGTTAGAATATATCCTTCACCCTTTGTCTGCAGACAGTACTGTCCTAAGCCTGATCTTGCGGTTTTACAGACATTTTCATACACCAGTATTCCCGATAGAATGAAAACAGGTTCAGGCTCAACTACCAATAAAAGAGGGCGAGTGGAGTTCGGAATTTGTTGTTGTTGTTGTTGTTTTTAATTCACAACAACAGTCCTTGGCAATCAACCCCACGGAATAAAAGTCAGCAATTGGCCGGCGAGTGCTTTGTTTTGGTTTTAAATCATGCGGCCATTTATGATTTTTTTGAGAAGAGCAACAGAAACCCCTTTATAATCAGAAATATAGGCGCTGCCTTAAAATACAAGCATATTTGTTCACGTGATCCTGAGAGCAGATTGTTCTGATTGAGGCTGGAACTTTCATAATGTCCGTCCTCTCTAAGCCCCCCAGAATACACATGTCTGGGGGTATTACACAGGGATCCAAAAGCACCCATAAGCTTCACGTGAAAGCAAGGCAGCAGTCCAATGCAAAAACGTCTCACATTCCTGGGTTGTATTATTGTTTTAGGTACCAAACGGCAACAATTCCTTCCCGACGTGTTACAAATCCCTTTGGATAAATTGATCTTTTTGGTAAAGTACTTTGCAGACCTTCTCTTCCTAGATAAATCAAGCATTCTTAGAGCTTTCGGACAAATTGAACTATCACAGCAACCTTCAGTGGAAGGATCCCTTAATCCATGAACACTCTGTAATCGCTATTATATTAATCCTTTTCTTTGTGGGTAAAACAAATACACAGGGTATTAATTTGAATGGTAGATTTTTCAGCCATCGCTGATCAAATAAATTATTAAATCAGAAATTTCCGATAGAAGATTAAAAGAATTTTGGATTTTATGTAACCGAAAATATGGTATAATAAAAACTCGGAAGCACAAATGTACACTACAAAGCTGTCTGAAATGGTTTTACTAGTATGCACTAATCTTTGTTTTCTCCTTCTCTATAGGGGGGAACATTTAGGTAAACTCAGATTTTCCAGATCGGAAGACTAAAGAAGCCTTAGAAAAATCGCCTTACTTTTTTGTTTGTGCACTGAATCTGATCTCTCTCTCTCTCTCTCTCACTATATGTATATATGAATACCTGTACATGTACACACAGGATTAGAACACTCTTTCTATATGTAATGAGTGTATACAAATGTCCTGACCAGCTCAAATTCTGTAAAAATGTATTTTAGCTCCTTTGATTTTCTAAGGTGTCTGTAGCTATAAATACACCACATCTAATCTAGGATCTACTAAGATTTCATTACCATCCAAAGCATGGAGACCTGACAGTAACGTATTACCTTACAATACTACCCATAAGCGTATTGTAACATTTATCTAAATTACTTAGCTTTTCCTGACTTTGCAAACAAGTTATAAAAAGATTGCAGTCCAGTTACTGAAGCACGCGTTCAAGGTAAATTATTGTTTAGGACTCCGGATTTATAATCTTGTATTTCTTGGAAATGATGTACTTGAATCTTGCATCAAGTAAAAGTCAATTGTTTTTGCATCATTTTCTGTCAGCCATATATTTCTATATCAGTGTATCTATCTATAGATCTATCTGTATTTACATAGAGATATGCATATATATATATATATATTCGGAATAGTGTTCACACATTTTCTAATGACGAAAATCTCGTTTGCTCGTTACACAAAAGTGAAAGTGCAAAGTGCGCCATTAATCAAGTAAAGATCAAGAGGAGGGATTGAGAAGAAAAATCTCCCTTTTTATGCTTAATTTGTAAATATCGCTTAGCAAAAATCACATGTCACCGAGGGGTTCATTTAAGTTATACGGCATAAACATAACAACAAGAGCAAAAATTAAGCTATTGCACGGGGACCGCAAAAGCAATAAAGAAGTGTGAAACTCCAGCGATAGTAGGACTCAAGCTTTGAGTGAATTTGTCTCCAGTAAAGGATCTGAAGACTTCTTCAGTCCGAGCATATGTTCATAGAGCAATAAAACAGAAAGATTTACAGTCTTCGCCCGGCCCCCAGCAGCCTCGCACCCTTTCAGGAATTACTTACGATGATTTATAACAACAACTCCGGCAATTGTCAAACTGATCAAATATCCCAGGCTATATGCAGGAATAAACGTTATTATTAAAGCGTTTCAATTTATGTTCGGGGCCATGTTACCGCGTGGCTTTGTGGAGTTTGGTTTCTTTCTGGGCAAAGAGGATAATATAAACTTCATTGATGAAAACAGAGGCGTTATCGTGAAGCAGCAAAGCTGGTTTTTAGGCTCACCACCAACGCGCATACGCGTTTGCCATCTTTGAATAATTGAATTAATGTGTTATTGTTTGAATGTATAATTCATAACTGAGGAAACTTTGGCTCTGTCCTGCCACCGAAACGGAAGTCATAAAAGCTACAATCTGGGTTTTTAGCAATTACTCCAGCGAGGGATAATAAAGAATATCCTGTTCGCAGAAAGTATTTCCAACCGACTACGGGGTTTAATAGAGAAATCTCAGCCTTGCGGTCTGTGTTTTATAGGATGGGGAAACATGGTTTCTATATAAAAACTGCAACCCTCAATTTTCCTTCCGCGTGGACAACTGGTTCAAAGTTCTAAGAGTGTGTGTCTCCCGCAAAATGACCCAAAGACGGGGGCTTTTCTTAGCTTTTTTTTCTGTTTTCAATATCCTCTCCCCGCCCCCCCCACCCCCCGCCACTCACACATACACACACACGCGAATGCTCTGCTAATCATTTCAGATAGAAACGGAAAAGGACCAGGTCAAAACTGGGCATTTACCCGACAAAAATAAAAATAAAAATACCCCCTTCCCTTTGTGTAACGGTAGCAGTAATGTCGGGGGAGGAGGGGGAAGCAAGCTCGGAATTCATTATCTGCTGCTTAAAACCTGCCTTGGGTAAAATTTCAACTCAGTTTTATAGCCTTCTATTATGACGCAAAGAAAAATTTACGACCCTTGCTTGAAAAGAAGTTCAGGGCCTTTTCTCACCATTTTAAGAATGGGCAGCAGATGCCCTGACAGCCAGTATTGTTCCCAGTAAGACATAAGCAACCAGTAAATCTTCTCCCATTTCACCACACATACAACTCTTAGTAAACCCTTTCCTTTTCTTTTGCCTTCTGGTTACCTCTACGCAGAACGTATACACGCACTCACACATAAACAAAGGAAGCCTTTGCCCAACATCATCATCTTTCATAAAGTGTAAATCTTTTTTTCTGAATCTAAGGTCACCACACAAGCCTAGACCAACTTCTGACTATTGCACGGTTCCAAATCAGGAAGCAAAGGGTCCTATTTGTCAAGCATTTGACAGCTAAGTTCATTAAGGATTTAAATAGGAAGGAATAAAAAGTAAAATGTTTACATACCAAGCTTCTCTTTTTCGGCTGCTACCAAAGATATAGGTGTTCAGGGAAAGAGCCTACACCCTTTGTATATTATATTCTTGGGATCTCTTCAGTTTTCAAGTCTGATAGAGTCCTTTGCTTGGCAGATTAATGACGACTCCGTGTTTCTTAAGGGACGTGCTGAATTAATTATTTCGCAAATCACGTGGTCAGGACTTGTAGAAATCTATTCTTATCATCTTCCTTGCACTTTGAATTCTGCGTGTTATGACTGCTTCTAGCAAGACCGTTTTGGTCTATACGGTTACAAAAATCAGGGGGAAAGGATAACAAATATGGCCGTTGGAAGCTCTGTGGCTCTGCATTGAAAGGTCCCTATTTACTGTACTGTACAGTGAGTGGTGTTTGCTATTGACTCTGCCTTTGCTCCTCATTCTTACCTTAACGACTAGCGGTGATATAATATACAGAATTGTATTGATGTATTGGTAGTAACAGGAGGAGCCATTAGACACAAGACGGTCAAAGTATAATCAGAAAATGTGCCTGAATATTTAAACTTAATGTCTGGGTACTTAAAAATACACATGCACGCACATCTTCCCCCCTGCATTCCATTGTATTCAGGGCACAAGTCTTATTTATGGCATTATGTTCATTTCACGTTCAAAGAAGGATAATCTATTTTTGGACTCATGCCTTGGCCACTCTTCAAGAAAAGAGAAGTCATATGTGACATATATCTGTGCTAAAAATAGTGCAATCGACCTCTTGTAGTAAGAAATTGTTGTTGTTTAAGGTGCTTATATAAAAAAGAAAGGAGGAGTCTGCTACAGGTCTACAGGAAAGTTCAACAGTCTACATTTTTCTTTTATTTGTGGCTTATTGAGATCAGCTGAAATAATTAAACCTACTTCTCATTTTAAAAAAAACTACTCCATTTCACTCCGATTTTTAATTTAAAATTAATTTCTTTCATCACCCACCTGAAGCGCACACCTCTTGTGTAGGTTCAAGGTAACTTCAGGTGTGGTTTCTTAATACTTACCAAGCGTGCATGCATCCGTGAGTCATTTAAGAGTGGCTTGTTAAATGTAAAACATTAACAAATGGATGATGGGCACTTTAACTGCGGCCTGAATGTAAATACAAACTTCAGTTTGCCCCAAAGTCACACCATTCTAGTCAATGTTGTTAGAAAATCTGTTCAAAGGGACAGTTGGATATGATACTTTGGGACTATAGATAAGCTTTCATGTTTTTACAATATTATGCAGGGAAGGGCCTGAATGACTAGAGAACGGAGATTCATATGATAAGGACAATTTGGTCAAGGTACAAAACAGAATGTGTTTCTCTACACATTTTTTTTATTTCAAATATATATGGAGGACTTACATCAAAACTACAGGAGACAGTTAATATAAATAATACTTTAATGAATGGCAGCAAAACATTGATAAAGCCTATAAAAAGCATCATACGCTGACAGATATCATAGTATTTTTGGACAATGCAATCTTATGACAAAAGACTACACAACATTGTATCCGTGATAAGAAAAAGAAACATCTTTACTTCTTAAGCTGTATAACGTAACCTCTCAGGAGAGTTAAAAACACTTCTGCCTTTTCTATGGAGTAGAATGGGGGATAACAGCAAATTAGTGTTTGCAGTCATCGTTACACAGAAATTTACAACCCTGCACCTTCAGAACACTGACAGAAATATAAATACTATATTTTGGTACGCTGGTGCCTCAATTCAAGTATTTTCAGAGTTTACTAATGTGATTGTAACCAAGTAAACTTATACTCCTGCTCAAACTAGACTGGGAAATAGGATTCTAAGAGCTGTGTCTGAACCAAACATTCGTCCAGAAGATATTAACATTTCAAAAGACAATGGGCCAACTTCTACTTTCAGATATATCCTTGTTTTACTTCAATTTACTTCAGTAGATTTCAACGGGGGAGCGGAGAGAGGTTGCACCTGGGAGCAGAATTTGGCCCTTTCACTTTAGGTATCCGTCTCAACCTAACATATATAAATCAAGGATTCGTTTCTCTGAGCAAGTTACTTTAAAGAATATTACACAAAGGAAGCCAAAGCTGTGGGCTTCCTCCCCAAAATAACATGTCTGCATGGTTCACAGTTTGCTCAGCACAGACACTAGGTAAACAGTAGCGGGATTTATTTTAAATCAGACTAACCAGAGCTTCTTTTTCAAATTAATTTTGACAGAAAATACATGATTTGTGACAACTGTGTAGAGTTAACGTTGATTTTTAAAAGACTTGCTTTCAACAACTGCGAAACTTGTCTGAGGAAAGCCCTTCCCAAATGCTGCATCTAACTGCTCTCCATGTTAGAAAAAAGGAAGAGTAGTTAGGGTCCAAAAGGTTAAGGGTTTAGAGGTCATTCTTCCCGGCTGAAATACAGCTAATCGAATAGAAAATTTGTCCTCTGGATGAACCTGTTTCTGCAATTTAGCCGAACTTCAGTAAAATACCTTTTCAGCTTCTCAACGTGAAAGCTTCAGAAAAAAGACGTCTTTACTATGTATGAACTCTGTGCTTTTTGTATTAGAAACAATGATGAGAATAATGCAGGAATATCCATCTTTAATATCACGACGTGGAGCTTCAAGAATGGCCATGTGCAAGTCTGAGAACTAGGCTAACCCTAAGGAAGAACAAAGAATTGTCTCCAGGCTGTAATACAAAAGACCAAAGCTTAGAAGACACTTTACTGAATTCTAAGGATGAGTAAAGGGCAGAAATTAATCCCTGATCACGGTTAATTTTGCCAACTAAATTATTTTTGAAGCTCTTGCCTTTTTATTTCTAACCTATATTAAATCATTTTTCCTAACGTTTTCTCAAGTAAAATGTCCAGATACTAGTTTATTGTCAACAGAGTCCAACCAGTATACGCTTTTGAACTTTCCAAATAACTCAGATATTATCTTGTATTTCTTTGTATAGAAGTAAGAATTTAGGTTAAAATAGAAGCAATGTCTAGTTAAAATAACTGGTGCACTGATATATCCTCGTGACTGTTTTCAGTGAGCAAGAGTAAAGGACTGATCTTTAAATTCGTCTACATTAAGGTGTAAGTTAAGAGGGCAAGTTGATTTTGCTCAGTTCATTAGCATTTTAGCGAAGAAATAAGAAAGGCTCATTGCTAAAAACTTTTCAATGGTGCAAAAGACATTCCCGAAGAAATCGAAGTACATTAGACTTGTTCAGCTATTATAAAAACGTTACATTTCCCCCCAAATTAACTTTCTTTCATTTCTAAGCTCATTTTTCTTCTTAAAAACGAGCAGCCCTCCCCAAATCATATTTCCCATCCCTCTTAAAAACAAGACTTTCATTAAAAAAGAGGACACGAAACAAAGAGTATGTCATCTATTATGAAGACAGAAGGGCTTAAATAATGCCACAAATCGCTTTGATTTTCACTCTGGATGTTTATTTTAGTTTTTTACAGCTTTCTGTCTGTTTGTTTGTTTTTCTTAAATTAGGAAACTCTGCTTTAAAGTATAGCGCCGAATAAAGCAGACGTTTAAAATACAATACAAAGAATGTAACTTCTTGATGATACATTTGTAAGAGTTAGGAACGCTTTTATATTGACAGAAAAGGAAATCAGAAAAAGAGATAGAAAAGTTCTGTAGGTTCAGGTTAACTGAGCATTATGCATATGGATACATAAAAGAAGAAATACTGGATTTCACCTATCCTCTTTAGTATTTTTGGTTTGACTCTTTTTCTTTTCTTTCTTTCTTTTTCTTTTTATTCTTTCTAATTAACAATAAATAAATACGCTAACACAAGCAGACAAAAATAACCCGTTTTCACTTCACTTCTACGCATTTGTTCTGAGGTGTTATGGAAATGAGCAAGTGTTTTCATCCCACTCTGAAATGTAAAGCAGCACAAAAAGTTCACAAATACTAGCCTCCCTAGTTTAAATAAAAGACTAATCCATAGATTTCTGTCCTGAATTTGCCCAAATGCATAATCCCGAAATTGTATGGGGCAGAAAAGGCAACAAAAACAAAATAGCGGAATAAAGCATCAACTCTCAACTTTAAAATTCAAAATTGAACATAGTTTCATTTTCAATTATTTATTAATTTTGTATGGACTGAAGATCTCACGTAATATTTCCCCACTTCCCACTACCTGTAAGAAGAGTTTTTAGGTTGTGCTAATGTAGGTAATTCAAATAAAGTCCAAAGTATTGTCATTTTGTCTCCTTTGTACAACAGCACCTTAAAGCAAGATGACCCTCTTGAGTCTTTAGCTGCTACATGCAGGCTCTGCTTGGATAATGTCAGTTATGTACAGTACTGTTCCGAATCAAAGGATGAAATGGAAAATTTCACCTCTTCTATAAAGTTGTCAAGTCAGTGTGATGGTCCTTGGAAACAGTCTGTAAATGTTGGTTTGAACCAGATGAAGAAGACCTACCCTTAGTGTTGGGCAGTTTGTGGTCTTTTTTCCACTTCATTCTTCTGTTCTGAAACCAGATCTTGATCTGGCGTTCAGAGAGACACAAAGTGTGGGCTATTTCAATACGTCGACGCCTAGTCAGATACCTGTTAAAATGAAATTCTTTTTCCAGTTCTAGGACTTGCTGCCTTGTGTAGGCTGTTCTGGAGCGTTTAGGTTCCCCTCCGGTGTAATTGGGATTCACTGAGGAAAAAATACGTATAACTTTAACAATCTAATCTTGGCTTTCTAGTTACACTTCAAAAAACAAACCTTACAGGCTACCATGTGGCTGTTATGTCTGATCACATTTCCTTACAACAGACGTGCATGTTTCTTCCTTCTTTATATAGAGAGATACTCTGGAAATCTCTACCAGGCTCCTAAAATGGAGTTTTCTCTGCACAGAAAAGAGCCACATGGCCAGCGGCCTATTTCCTCTGCCATAAAAATTTATGACGAGTGTAATTGGCTACCTCAGTTTAAAAACCTCATCTCTTACAAGTCTTGGAAGGACTTTAGCAAACATCGAACCGGATTAGCTTAATCGGGGCAGAAGAGCAAAGTAAGAAGATAATCCTTACCCGAGTTAACATGGACTTTCTTCATCCAGGGATAAACTACTGCTGGCTGTTTAATTGCTGACCCGTTTGGGGTTTTGAGGTTTTGCTGCTGGCTGCAGGCTCGCGAGTTGGATATTGGAGGCGGCAGACAATGCTCTGCTTGACCGGGGAAGTGGCTCGGTGGGCCGGATTGCTCCTGTCCATGACCCCGCGGCTGCACTGCAGAGTCTTGGGCATTGGTACAGCTAAAGGGCTGCTCGCTGTAGTTTGACCGTGGATAGATTCCCTGATGCTGAAAATCAGAGCCTTGCGATGCACTGTAATAGTCGGAGCCCTGCTCAGCTAAGTAGTTATTCTGTAAATATTCCTCGCAAGGAGGAAATTTAGGATCCACATACTTAGAGTTCACCATATACGAACTCATGGCCATTAATTTCTGAAGGTAGAAAATACTAATTTTTCTCGTGTTGTCTTTTTTTCTCCTTCCATAGAGCCCTCCTACTTGCTGTCAACTGAATAAAGTTAGGCAGCCATGTGACTGGCTCAGCCAATGGGGAGGCAGGGAGTTTATCACCGGATTTGTGTGCATCTCATAATTTCCACCAATTTAACTAAATAATATACGTGTAATCAAGTGACCAAAATTCAGTATAGCTTATTTTCAAAAGCAGATATGAATATGTTAAGAATATTCATCAAGCGCTGACCGCTTCATTGACCCTCAGGTAAATCAAGCTTTTTGTCTGAATTGACTTTTCTAACCTTTGATGCCCTTTAGTCTAATTCACCAGCAATAATTTCAAACATGGTTTATTACATTTGTCAGACAAAATATCGAAAGAAATAAAGACCGAGAAGCTAAAATAGCATTCAGAGGAAGGAAATTGATAAGGAAACAAGAAAAAGAAAAGACATCAAAGAAGAGGGTAATATGATGTACAATAGATCTGTCCTGTCTTTGTCTTGCAGAGGTCATCCAAAAGTTACCAGAATCTAGTTCTGTTGAATAAAATTAGGCAATCAGTAACTTCTACTTCACTTTGCAAGTCTCAATATTAAAAAAAATCACGCAGATAACAAGGAAACATTCATTTTTAATCACTAAAATCCAATCAATTGAACTGGAGATGGCATTTAACTTTATGTACAAAATTCACAGATGTAATTAGATAAATGCAGTCTTCATTCATCAGTAGCGTTCTTGGGATACAAGTAAATACCTTTCAGTGTTTCAAATCCTGGTGGTGCTATTGTCATAAATATTTGGATGAAATCTGTATACTTGATAGGAAAATTTTGCTAACATCTGGCATATCAAACTAACTTGTTAAGTATCTTTTAAAAGATTCATTACTTAATTGGTATTTTTCAGAAAATTTGTATTGATCATGTGAATAACGTTTTAAATTAACAGACTATTAGTAATAGTTACTATTGAACAACACAAATAGATATTAAGCATTGTTCTACTGAGTAGTAAATATGATAGAGGCAGCAAAACTTTTAGAACTCCCCAGTATTCAGCATGCACATGTCTTTTGATACCTTCAATATTTAAACTTCTAACCATTTGCAGAAAGGTGAAGTTTTTGCATCGACCATATATTCCCCTAGAATCGAATCTGTGACTATGTGAATACCACACAAATTCGGTTCTACAGGGTATATATAGACAACGTAATAACATTCTGTTTTCATCTACAATATAATAGTCAGGATTATTGCAATGTTCTTATTCCTTACTGTCTTCTGAGGAATGCAAACTATTCGGTTGTGATAAGGTTCTGAAATATGGATGTGATGAAGGGTGTGATTTCAGAAAAGATTCAGGTATGTTATTATTGATGAAATGGATCTTTATAACTTTGTAAGAATTTGTAGCCACAAATTTCTACTAACATTACAAATGATCAGTAAGATCTGGTTATTACTTTAGATGCTCTGTCATTTAAATTTCCACTAAAGCCAATGGATGTTACTAATCAAATTAAACTATTTTAAAAATAAAAATTAAAAATAAAGAGGAATTATACATTTTACGCTATGGATCTAAAGAAATTTTACCTAATTTGATCACTTTTTTTCCCAAAAAGGATTTCTTTTAATCGAAACAGGAATAAAAAAGGAAGCAACACACACACACACACATATAGAGAGAGAGAAATTGGTGGAAAGAGATTTTAATTATAACGTGGGGTTTTTTTTGCTTTATTAAAATAGTTTCCAAATTTATCTCCATCACATTATGCTGTCTCTAACTATTATTCCTGTTAGCGGAATGTGAACCTATCATCAAAACTCTCAGCTTAGACACACTCTTCAGGTTTTCCGTGCGGTAGCGTTTATGGTGAAGGACAGGGCGAGAGGTCATTCTAAATCATTTACAAACATATCACAAAGTTTCATTATTTTTACGTTGTGGACAGCAGCACACAGGAGTACAAAAGTTCATGAATTGTGTCTGACCCAACCCCTCAGTGCTGTCCTGTGGTCAAACTCTCCCTCTTCGACTATTTAATACAAGGAAAATCAGGACAAACAAGAGTGTGCGTGCATATTTCGGGGTATTACGTTTATCAAAGTAAGGTTTGCTTTGATGCTACATTTAACATCTACTTTTGATGTGTTTGGGGAAGATATTTTTAAACATCAACTTTCTAATTATGCCTGTGCTAATGATAGCAAATGCAACTCCAAACGATTTTCTGAGCAAAATCAACTGTTCCGGATTGCTGATATTTGCATCTAAATATTGTAATATAGCCTCTTTGCTTGCTCTTTTTATTAATAGTGCTTAACTATGAAACGTTGAACAGTTCAATATGCTCAACAATACAACGCTACACAATCTGGTTCACAGCTCAGCAGAAAGTTTTGGTTTTGGAAAATCATGTATAGTGTTGAACAGAAGGGATCGATAGCGTTGGAAGAATCACCTCCATGTTCTGTTAAATAGTGCCCATTTTCATATTTGTTAGACGCTGTGACCTGCGGTTCACCTTATTGCACGACTTGCTCAGACAGGTCAAAGCCAAAGAGTTATTGATGAACAAAAGCGTTAAATATTCACCTCCTGTTCAACTGCCCATACAAATGCTTTTGATCTATCAGCCTTTTTGTATTCTGGTTCATAATCAGTATGCTAAATGTAGGTTTGTAAAAAGAAAGTAATCCACAGATTTAGGGTCGGCCACAGAATGATATGGCAAGAGCATTCATGCAATTCCGTGCTGAGCTATATAAGAGAAGTTACCTATGGAAGGGAATTCAAAACCTACAGCAGAGACAATTGTTTAGTTCAGTCAGAGAGGATTCGAAAAATAATATTGCAAAGTAAAATCAATATCAGAACGATCAGCCTGGTATTAAGAAGTAAAAGAGGTTGTTGGTTAGATTGTGTGAAAAGGAAGCAGAGAAAAATATAAATAAGCACAGTTCCACTCCTGAACATTACCACAATCAGTTCATGCTTTGCAGACATGGTAAGAAATTGAAGTTTAATGAATCTTCAGCAATCTTAGATTTTATTTTTCCCTTAGAAAAACAAGTCAATGTTCCTCTGAAGCATGAAGTTAAAATGCATTTAACTAAGATCTTTGCCATTATTTCAGACATAAAGCGTCAAAGGCAAGCGTTTTCTACTTTATATTTAGTTGTTGTCTTCGTCACAGATTTCCCCCCTTAATATTCTCTTGTGTTTCATTTCATTTTGAATGATCAAAGATTGGAAAATCAGTAACGTTTGACGTTCCTCCACTGAGCTCAAATATTAGTTCTATTCCACTTCCTTATATCATTTAAATTAATGTCATATTTTCACTAGCTCAAAAAGACTTAATTGAATCAGAGGATCAGTGATACTATTTAGAATAACATAATTACATCACTAGGCAAACAACTCAGCTCACTAATGCTAACAAGATACAAATGCCATTATGCCATTCATTCATTATGCCATTCCAAACTAATTTAAAATTAGATAACAAACGTAACTGTGTTTTGAATCCTTTCTGGAAAAAGAGGAGGAGTAGCCAAGCTTATGAGCAACTGTGGTATAACATGATAAATTCAGTATTTGCACAGGGAGGCGCTGTATAGCTCTAGCACGTTAAAATGGTATTACTGCTAATTAGTTTATGCTACTTAAGTGCAGCATAATATGACACCTAGCACTTGTGTTGCACTGTAATTATCTCTAAAGAAACTGTACATCAACAATTTTTAATCACAACATGTTTGTGATTATAAACATGCACGAGGACAGGCTTAAATAAATTGAAGCCAAAGAGTCTTTATATACAAATAAAACAACTGTGTAATCACGTAAAATGGCATCTCTTCTCTGAATCAGTGTTTTCACGAAATGGTAATTTTATAAGAAATTAGAAGTTACTTACTGTAGACGTCTTTCCATTGTGTCGAACCTGTTGCAATAAAAACGTTTGTTATTGTTAAATTTAATTGATTAATAATATTTCTTTACAACATTTATGGAAACATGTGACGTGTATACATGTAAATAGGCAGAAAAAGTGATGGCAAATTCTGATACCAGAATAGTAGAAAGGAATTCCATTTCGAACTAAGAATAATATTCAACCAGATTTTTATGAGCACATCTTTCTCCAGTGGCTGAAGTGTGCTAGTTTCACTGTTCATTTACTGTTCATATTGTAAACGTTTTATTTCAGAGAGGGGGAAAAGGGGAGGAAAACCCTCTACTTTCACCACTGGAAAAAAGAATAACAAAGGCCTTTTTTCTTTTGTAATTCACTCACATCCAAATTAGGTATTCAGCTCCACCTTTGATCACTCATAACCTATAACGTGTAGCAACACGTCACGAAAACATCATATCCATTCTGAGTCTAGAAAGAACTATAATTCTATTTCAATATGACAGGAGTTACTCCAATATTATTACCCTTTAAAACTGCCAGTAATTATCCAACATTAACCCAGGTATCTTTGTCTGTATTACCAGAGGGTATATTTTAGTAGAATTTACCTTTACCTTTCTTTTCTTTTTTAATTAAATAGAGTTAAACAGTAATTTAAAACAAAATTTTTGTGCATTCAGACTGATGCTCATTAAAACATATATGCTCAAAGAGAAAATGTCAGTCTGGTTTTATTTGTAACAACTATTTTGCATCATCCATTGCATTGCTACCCCATCTTGGAGAATTGTTCTATTAATATACAAAGCAATTGGATAGGTAATAGTAGTTCACTATATATAGTTTTCCAAGCCTTTTTTTTCCCTACACGACTCGGTTTTTTTTCTAGGATAACAGCTAGCACTTGCAATAAGAGTGGAATCTCAGCAGTTAAACACTAAAAAACACCTTCCCGGGATAGAACAGGGTTAGTTTCAGAGTGAGATGCTACATTATAAGCCGAAATCTCAGACATGGAAAAGCAACCTAATTCCATTCTCTGCCTGATCCTAACTACCGGAACTGTACCCGTCCATGTTTACAGTAAATCTGATTCCAACCTTGTAATATCAGGGCTAGTTTCAGGAGGCACAAAAACAGCGGAGCCTCTCGATCGCGTCTATGGTTGTATGAAGAGTAAGAACGGACTTACTGTGTGCTTTCCCAGTGGAAGTGGGGGACCTGCAAGGAGAAATGTCTCGATGTTCGGATTCAAGCTGAATGTTCCTTGCTAACACTTTCCCTATTACTGCTTCCAGGAACTGAAGCATCTGCACTTGTATGCTCTTAAACTAATTTATGGTGGGAATTATATTTTGGCTTGTCAACTCTCAAGCCATAAAACAAAGTTTATTGGAATCACGTGCCTCTAAATAGCCACTCAGGGCCTATCTCTGTGGAACCATAAATAACCTTCAGCTTTAAACTTTTATTCACTAAATAAAGGTTCGCTGAAACTGTTCTACAAAATGAAAATAGTTCAAAATATCGAGGCTGCACGGAAGGTCATAGCTGTATCAATATGAGGGTCTTTAAACTAGTATATTGCAAGGAATACGGCTTAAAAGTGGAGTTAACTCTCCAAATTGCTATTGGGAGAAGGAGCGTGTGCATTTCTCTGTGAGTACCAATTCAAACCTTTATTTGAATATGTATGTAGCTCGTAGGGACGGGGAAGCAAGGAGAAAAGAGACGTAGTTCATTTAGGTGATTCTCCCCCACCCCCTTTAACCGGAAGTTTATGGCATTTTGGTCAAGCGCCCATAGAAAATGGTTTTGACTGATTAATCTGTTAAACTGTTTCTCTGTGGATTGGTGCCAGAAGGCTGAAGTCTCCCAACACATGCATGAAGCTTCTAGGAAATGTTTGTCTGAAAGGCGTTCGCAAGTGACCAAACTGCTTAAAACAGCAAGGCGCTGGGGCTTTCTCAAGTGAGAAATCGCGAAGCCTGCCACAATGAAATCTTTGATAACTGAAGCAGTAAGGAGGGCTATAAAACAATAAAACAGCTCGGGTGTGAAGGGAGCAGGGTGCGAGTGAGCAAATGAGGATTTCTAAGCACAGGAAGTCAAATGTCCTTTGCATAGGGAAGCTGGGCACCAATTAATAATATATTACCGCGTCCTTTTCAGATTAGAACGGCAGGTAGTAAGTACAGCAGCGTTGGTGAAAAGGAGAGGTTTGCTGATTCATAGTAAAGTCTAGATCTGAAAAGAAACAGGCAACAGACGTAAAAGTGTTTGAATGGAAAAGGGAGCTCCTCTCTCCCCGAATCACACATACATTATTAAAAATTATTCAGCTATAGATTCAAGATGGTAGAATAATGTCTAGCACGAATGATAAAGTATTTGTTATTGTCAGGAAACTCAATAGTCTATAGGCGAAAGCTGGTGCCATAGTCCGCAATCTGCCTAATAAAGACATATTTACATTTTAACTTCCCCAAAAGTCTCACTGTTTCTATAACCATGGCTTAACAATTTGTCTTTCACTAGGTAGAGAGTATGAGGAGTCCTGATTTTTTTATTATAATAATGTTTCTCTCTTGCTTCCTTTCTCTGACACCTGGTTATTTTGCACTCTGGTGTTTTCCTTTTGCCTCGTAAAAACTGATTCAAAGATAACGTTTTCGTGTATTCATAAATAGGACAACTCTGTGAAATAGTTTGTTTCTTTTTATGCTCTGTACTGCCTCCGATTCCAGATTCGATCTGTGTTTGGACTGAAGAAGCCTTCTGGATGGTTTGCTATATTCACACTTTCAAGGATATGCCGAACTATAGGGGAACTACCATATCATCTTACTCCAAGAAAGCCATGGACCAATGGAAGTTCAGAATAAACTCTTAGCCAGTACAGTGTGTGAGATTTTAGCTATGGACATCGTTTTAACATGAAAAGGACAGGAAGGGTTAAATCCTCCCTTACCATATAGAAAATATATCCCTCACAGGCTATTTCTTCCAAATCTTCATTTGGGCACTATCGTACCGTGTGAGCAACAGCCTTGAGAATGACAGACCGATAGAATGGAATTGGACAAAGTCCTGGGGAAAGCCCTTCTAGCTGAGAATAGGCCAGAACCTACATCGCCTGTCCAGCTAACGAACCCAATGACTGCAAGTGGATTTGTGGGTGCGCGGGCAATAGAGAATCGAGCCAGCTATGGGATTGCAGAAAGTTAACTGTAGGGAGCAAAACAAAGGCAGATCTCTACATAATATTCCGATATGTACAAGCAGGTTCTGGTCTTTCTACAACTTGGGCATTGTAACATTATGGGTCTTTCTGCAATGTAATGAATTGATGGTGAGTGACTATCACATGCACCCTAAATGAGATGTATCAGTGTACTTGTGAGTATACACATACAAGTTCTGAAAGAGCATTATGAGCCTTGTGTACATGATTTGGAAGAATACAGTCAATACCACGTTTATTGGGGATTGGTCCTGCTTTGAGCAGGGGGTTGGACTAGATGACCTCCTGAGGTCCCTTCCAACCCTAATATTCTATGATTCTATTATTCCGTTTCAGTCTTCCTTCCAAAGAACAGCAGCTAAAGCGTCAAAAGTGCTGACCAACTGAAGCATCCAAAGCTAATTACATGGAAGTCCTACCGGTAATTATTAAGTGACAGCTAAGGTAAAAGTGAGCTAATCACAAATAGTTTCATTGCAAGGGCGAAGGAAGTGGTTGTAGATCAGAATCTAATGGGGAACCGTCATTGTTTAGGCAGGTCAAAAAATGAAGGCACCAACTCATGGAGTCTGAAAATCATATTGTAGAGGACACATTTTCTTCATATAGCAAGGTAAAATGCGTTTGAAGCTGGCCAGATAACTGAGATCATTGTGGTACAGAAAAGAGGGGAAACATTATTTAAATCTGGCAGGTTAAGATCATGAGTCAACTCAGATCATTTATTAACAGTGTAATAAATTAACAGTGTAAGATTTTCTTAATCTGCATGCACAATCACTGTAGCTCCTTTTGCAATAACCTGGACAATATAAGAGAAATGTATAAAGTGGAATTTGGCACTATAAAGAGAGGAAAAAAGACCGAATGAGCTGTGGGAGAGGAAGTGTTTGTTCACTGAGGTGGCAAAGAACACCATCAGGAAGAAAACATGCCACAACTGGACGGTTCTCAGTGCAATATTAGAACATTGAAAAAATGTGCAGTTCAAAGCAAGACACCATTATTAAGCAGCTAAAAAGGTGTAGCAGACAGAATGCACGTGCAAAGGCTGGAAGACACACATTATTTAGCCTTAGTACTTAAGAAATCAGAATGGAAGCAACAATTTTAGGGATGGATACAATCAAGTCATTCAGCTATCCTGAAGGATGCATAGAAGATCCAGAAATATTGGGAGCGAAGAGGGGATGGGAGGTAGAGCACACAGCGAAGCTCTACTGAGAGTAAATTGGAATATAAATCTTACTAATTGGGGTATGGAGATACTTTGCCTGCTGCTGAATAGCTCCAGTCCACTCCAGGGAAATATGATGTTCTTCCTGCCGAATTCATTATGAAATGCTAGTGTGTCTTTAAAGCTCTGGTCAGTGAATACGGAAGGCAGATTTTTGTTGTTCTAATGAGAAACTGGATTTTGGAGGATTCCGAATAGTACCTGCTTTCAGGTACAGATGTTGCTGATCTTAAAATGGAACAGAGATAGGGAGTAAAGTAATCCAATAATAATCAGTTTTCACTGGAAATAGTAACGATACAGGAGTGGGATTATTGTAATTATTTGTATAGAGTGCGACTGGCGTTTATGGTACTGGGTGGACATACAGACAAGGATCCTACCTCGAGGAATTTACAATCTAAATGCAAGCAGCGGCTGTGACGTACAATATCACCTGCGTCAACGCTTTCAGCTCAACCCATTGTGCGATCTTTATGATGGCCAATAAATTGGGTGACATTATTTTATCAAAATTTATCCAGCCATGGGAATGTGTCCTGCTCTTGAGTGTAGAGGTGAGGGCTTTCAGTGAACACTTATGGAACTCGAGAGCCTCACCCCCAGCAGCAAGCCTGTAAAGCCAACCGTGCCAGCGAGTGTGGAAAGTTGGTTGAGTGGGAAGATCCATAAGAGAAACACGCTGTCTCTGGCAGTGCATCCCAGCCGGTGTAAGGGTTAGGAGTGAAGCTGAGGTGGAGCACTACATGGAGTCCACAGGGTGTGGGAGCTGCCGTAGGAAGCCAGGCTCACCATGGACTGTGCTTATACCATTGAAGGGCACTGAGGACAGAAGGGAAGGCGCTGAGTGACCAGGAAGGTCGGGCTGGTACAAATACTTGTGGCCTGACGGTGAAAGTTGAACCCTGAAGCCTGCGCCTGAGAAAGAGAGAGGGAGATTTGTGGGTGAATGTGCTTTTACCGCCTGCTGTCCGAGAGCGGAGAGTAGCCAGATAAGTGGGGGTACTCCCGCAAAGTGAGCCTGAAGGGGAAATGCAGTAGGGGGTGCTGCAGCGGAGATCAAAAGGGGAGCAAAGGAAACGGTGACTGAACAACATCAAAGACCGGGCTGATGACACTGGAGATCAGCTAATAGTGAGCACTGGTGAATCATAGTACAAAAGGCTCCCTATACACCCTCATAAACGAGGACTGCACGTGATGATCGTGGAAGCTGGTAGTGTTTGAAATGTCAGTGGCCTGCGGCAGACTGGGCAGTGCTAGGGAAGCCGTGAATCGTTCTTTGTATGGGGAGGTGCAGTGCTCTTCTCAGATCCTGTAGGTAGATTTGAGCCCGAGAATTGGGCCCCCTGCTGAGGTGTATGTTGGAGGCTGGGAAGGGAGGCTGTGTGCAGCTGGAAGGGTCAGCACCGAGAGTTTAATGACTCAGTGGATGATGGTCCGCACAACTTCACTACACCAGTGACTATCTCGGCGTTCATCACAGGGGTCCTACCAACCCCCTGCAGTACCGCACTGAGGGGGGACAAAACGGATGTGATAAAGGAAACGGTTTTCCACCCTCGCGAAAGGTGTGCGTCGCACCCTGGAGGATACCCTGGTAGGGTGAAAGGAAGGAAAAACGCATCTGAGTATTTCCCGACAGTAAATAGTCATCAGGAATTGTCTCTTGAGGGCTGTTTCTGCTGATTGCCAGATGAGAGCCTGGGTGAGCGGGTACATGAGTGCCATGTGCACTTGGCCTTGCTGCTGTGCTGCTCAGGCACGGTGGACGATCATGTAGAAGGTGCTCGCCCCTCTCATTGCGTAACAGCTAAGCTAAGGGCCATTCTTAACGACAGAAAACTGTGAGGCTTGTCCTACAGCGCCTTCTCCTGGACGAGAGGCCGGAAAACGAAATGGTTATACAGGAGACAGGCCTCCCGGTTTCTGAGGGACAGGTTCCCACCCCAGCGAGACAGCTTTGAATGATCGGGCAGAGGGGGGCCGAAGGAGAAGGAGAGGGTCTGTGGGGAAATTTTTTTCTGAAAACTTGGCCTTTTTGACGTAGCCTAGATAAAGTCTGATGAGTTAATTCGCAGTACACAGATAAACACATAAAAATATCAACTCTCCAAATGGTTTACAACATTACCACATAAATCAAGGGATACTACCTCTCCTCCTCTTTGACTTTGCTATATGCTGTATCCAAACGAAGTGATAAGCAAGAGTCCAGGGATCACATAACCCGCATGCCAACACTCATCGGAATTATAGTCTATTTTCGACACATAAACTGAGCAAGCAGATACAAAAGGCAGAATGTGATTGTATAGTTTTGAAAGACAAAAGATAGCAAACATCTGAAAGGAATGTTTTCATCTTCTGCCTCTCTCTATTATATTAAATAAATAAATAAAATCTTCCTTATACTTAGGGGCAGACTGCCAATTTACTCACTTTGAGTGGCACCTTAGTCTTCGAGTATTTCTATTGATTTCTGGCCTAATAAAATACCAGCAGGAGAAAAAAGCATACAACTGAAAATAACAAATAATCAATGTTAAAAATAAACCTGTGTCTTTCCTGACAAAGGGGTAAACTCCGGGGCACATTTTGCCAGCTACTCTGAAGGAGAACTCCGCATTGCAGGCAGTGGAGGATGCTGCTTTAAAGGTGATTGCACTCTCTGGTCCAATTTCTGGTATAATGGTAGCTTTTTGAAAACAGCGAAAATAAAAGAATATCCAACATCAGCAAATATAGAATCAAAAGCGCATTGGGCTTTTTTTCCAATTTAGTTTTTTTTTTCAACTTGCTTGGGTTCATTTTTTAATTTTTAAAAATTTATTAGGCAATACCTGCCTACAGTGTAGATGGATCTATCTATCTATCTATCTATCTATCTATCTATCTATCTACACATACACTAGAAATGCCATTATCTGAATGCACGTATGTATACACACACATAGAGAGAGAGAAATAGAGAAAAATAACATCTTTCCTAGTAATGAAACGGGTCAGAGTGCATACATAGATGTGAAACATTGCGTAGTCTTCCTTTTCATTAAAACATGCCAAAATAAATTGTTCTTCTTCCCACCTTCACCTTTGCAAGCACTTGAAACCATTTTTCATGGGAGTTGATATAATCACCGGTTCCCTCTGATTGGCAAACTAAGTTCAGTCACTCGAAGTCACATGTTTCTTGGAGAATGTAGGACGCTTTTATTATTTTGTTATTTCCCCCTTTTAGAATTAGAGATTTGAGATTCCTTCCTTTAACAAGCAAAATTGACAACGTGCCTCGGTGAAATATATTCTTGTTGTATCGTATCTACTTTGGAGGCTCTTAGTATAAGCTGTACCGAGCTGAACGGTTGCAATGTTTACTATGCTTCATCTTTTCCTTTAACTTCCAGGTTTTTTTCCTCTAACACTGCCAGCAGCATTCACTGCCGCACTGCAGTAGAGCAGTAAATACCTTTAACAGCTGCCTGCCAGCCAAGGAGTGAAATACTGTCTTTGTTCTGATTTTTTCTGCCCCAAGAGCTCATAAAGCACTCCATGAGAAATATATTTCTTTGAGAAAACATGACTGGAAAATAAAAAAATCGTTGGATTCTAAGGCTCGGGAAAAAAATCTTGTATTTATTTTCCCTATCTATTAGGTTTGCTTTATGTTCGCATCACCCCCGGATATTCACCAAGCATCTACCGGACACAGATTCAGCTCATTCATCTGTTTTTTTCTTCGGGACAAAAAGTGAGGGAATTTACTTACAAAAACGAAGCATGGGCTATAACTTTATTTTTAAACGTTAAACGAGTGTTAATGAGGTCTGGATAGCACGATTGGTTCCTGGTTGCAGTTTCCTTGATTATAATTATTCTTTACAGAACGTACGTCATTAAAGTATATTTAATGAATCATCTATTTCCTTTCAATGATTACATTAATTATATAAATCAATATTCACATTGTACTTCTCACACCTGTTACATCAAGAACGCTTTGCAACCAAATAAACAGACACACAGATACACACAGATACTTTCTTTAAAATGTTAGCAATTTAGAAGCACATACACACATACTTAGCAGCATGTGTGTGTGTGTGTTAATTTTAATAACAGAAATATATCGAGAGAGGTAAAGAGAATTGAATGCCGTCCCTTTTAGAAAAAAAACCCCGTAAAATACCAAAGAAACCGTTCAATGGGTGTATATATATATAATGTATATATATATACAAACCCATTTTCTGTATATATATTATACACGAGCATATTTTTAAAATTTGCCCTTGCGAAGTTATAGGGTATTCTCCCCACCCACCCAGAGCTGCTATTAATTAGAAAACATTTAAGAGACAATTTTGCAAAATTGTAGATAATTTTATTACTAATCAACTGCATAATATTACCTATACTAATAAATATATCACATGAGGAGTTATTCTGAGAAACAAATAATTAGCTAATGCATAATTTTCCAATTAATATTGTAAATTGTTGCTGTGTCAGAAGTTATTTCCCCAACCTAACTGTCATTTTAAATAAAATGTCATTATGGTGTTGCGAAAGGATACATATAAAGCACCACTAAGTTAAGAGTCTTCACTTTACTCATTATAGCAAATTTATGGGATAACAGACCTATTGGAAGGCACACACACTGGGATTGACACTGTTTAATTCTGCAGGCTTCAAAATAGCTATCCTGGACCCAACAGAATCCTTTCTATTATCATAATCAATGTTGAATACTATATACGATGCTTATATCTGACATAATAAAGGATTGCTTGTGACCTAAATAATGCTGTTGTAAAATGTTGTATGTCTATATAATATAATATAATATAATAACCTTTTTCCAGAATTGTAAACATTAGATGCAATGCAACATTTCTATCACTGAGGATGAACAATTATATAATTATTATATATACATTTCAAAATACAGTTTGTAATAGGTAGATTATACATATATGCATAACACATAAAATATATATCATTTGTGTATAATAGCTATATATTGTAAAATTAATCTGTTTATAAAAGGTTATTAACTTACATATCTGTAATTTTACCATTTACAAGTCGTACTGCGAGAACTGTTGTATTGCATTGCATTGCATTGTAGTGTATTGCATGTTTACAGCTCTAAAGAAATGGTAGTCGTGAATGCGTTTATGTGTATTCCTTGTATCAGTATAATATGTGGTATACCATATAGTACTAAAATAAAATCAAGACAATGTAGATCTGGCAAAAAAAATCACCCTAGATAGCCCTGGAAAATTAAACACACAGTAGACAGTTACTACAAAGCTTCTTTAAGTTCTGAAATATTCATTAACTTCAGAGTCTTATATTTTCCATTATTATAAAATTCTGCCTTGTGATGAATAAAGCTAAGCAGCAAGAAAGAATCAGACCACATACACATCCTTTATGGTTTGTTATAATTAAAAGCATAGAGAGAAGAGATGCTGTAAAATATTTATATTCAGTGTCAACGTCACTCGTAATTTGCTAACGGCATAAATCCAAAATAACTGAGAACTGATAGCATTATTCATCCAGGCTCAACATTGACAACTTTCATGTGACATTCAGCGTTGCAAATTATTAATGACAAACATTCTGATCAGAAAAACACCTGTTAATCTGTAGTTATGCAAATACATTATATAATCTGGAGCAAACTGCAAAATCATGAGACTAAGCAATTCGTCAAAAAGCCCTTTATTGGAGCAAAGCAAAGAATATCCCACAAATTAAAATGTCTGTTCTCTCTCTTTGAGTAGCGTACACTCTGCTTCAACTAAACTTCCTGCTTCGGCATTCAGCAGAGTATTTTGATCGCCTTTGCCACATTTTCTTAGAGCTTATTCTTCGAGACAGCCCTTAAACCAGACCGAACACCCCCCAATAGAAATAGTTTTGAAAGTGGTGTTTGCTCGTGGCTTAATGGATCAGAAACTGCCTCGCAGACAGGTGACAAAACAGGCAGGGGCATTTCGCAGCCACAGTTAGTGACCTACACTCGAAGATATTTGAGTGCCTAAATGAATGCTGCGGATATTATTGTCCCGAACACTTTATTTTATGACTTCTCAAGTCATTTGGTGGCGTCTGGGTTATGGGGAGCCCTGTAATAAGACAGAAATGAATGAATTCCTTACCCGCTCGCTGCACTGGAAGAAGGCAGGGGAGCCGAGGAGGGTCGCTGTAATCCATTAGACGGGTTGATAGCAATCCGAGCCGCATAAAATAAAAAGGCAAAAGACAATGGGCTAACAGGTACAGGGAGAGAGCTCTACCCAAAACAACCTGGCTCCGGGAGCCAGCCTGGCAGACTGGGACCTTGCCACTCGGCAGCGAGATGCTCGCTTATGAGTCCTCAAAATAGCTGGAGGCTGACAAGGTAGCAGCCCGCAGAAATCGGGCGAGGTTTTTTTTAAGAGCCCTGGTCTAAAATGGATCAGTACACAAACATCATAGCGACTGTAATACACCTCATCGGAGACAAAGGTTAGAAAAAGAGGGGTTGAGGCTCTCAGAAGGCAGAATGCAGGGGGAAATTCGCCAGGGAAATCAGGAAAAAGGCCATGAAAGCCATCACTGCCTGCACATGACCAGCCTCAGCCAATGACGAGCCCAAATAGGTCATAAAAAGGTCTATTACCAAGTTGTAAATTTTCTTCAAACAAAAAGGAATTTACTGCAATTCCTTGCGGATTTTGCACATACTGCTTACCAGCGCCATGTTTCTTTTGCCTGCTCTTTCTCTCTCTAGCTTTATTTGCCCTCTTTCCTCTGGTTCCCGTGACACGGCAGATCATCTGTGCATTCTGACTGGGGCGTGTAATCAACCCCACTGGCGAGTTGCACTCCCAGGCAGAGAAGTTATGGAAGAAAATGCAAAAGAAATCCGGGGTTGTTTGAAGCGTGTTTATTTCCACAAAAACACAAGCCTGGGTCCTAAAGTCTCTGGGGTCCTCCCAGAGTTCTGGTGCCAGCGCTATTCAAAGGGGAGATCCTCTTCCCTACCTGTTATCTACATTTCTCGGTGTTCATATACCAGGAGTGTTGGAATTTATTCTGAATCAGTTTTTTAATGTATGTCATTTATACCCCCCCCCGCAACAAAAAGAAGCGGGACTGCTTTAGCGCCCACTACTGAACTCAAGCTCACCGATAGCCTACAAATAAACTGATCTGGAATAACTCCTTCCTAACCAGTCTCAAATTTATAACGCACACAGGTTGCTCGGTGGCTTCTTTAATTCGAAGGTGGAATCATCCACGTTGTTCAACTGCTGCGTGTTTTTCCATGTTTACGTGAGTTTAATTAATCCGTTTGCATTTGGAGAAAACAGCCACGTGTATGACATTTGCTGCTCAGAAAAAAAAAACCCAAAACTTTGATTTCTTAAAAATTGTCCCTGGACCTATAAATGCAGATCGGAGCAAAACCGCTTGACATTCCTGGGCGTTTCCTCTTCATATTTTGACGTTAGGAAACTACTACGAATCCTGTCCTATCAGCATCCAAGATAATTGTGCACACAAATGGAAAACAGAGTTAAAAATAAAGTGTTCTGAAATATATGCACCCTCTTCTTTAATATTCCACATGAATGAATTACACGCGAGCAAAGGGACACCGAAATGAATGTCACACAAGTGCAATACACACAACAACTTCCATGCATAGAGGTATCAACAGCAGAGATATTTTGTATTTCACTCATTTAAAGCACAGATGTTGAAAATTGAAATTAAAACGCACAACCTGTGCAAAAATTAAAGGTGCCATTTTCATAAACTGCTCTTGGGGATTTGTTTGAATTGGCGCTGCATTCACTAGCACATCAAACCCACTTTTCATTCCAAATGTTGCCTCTCCCTCTGTAAATCACAGGACCCGGATTTCACGGGGCCGTACGCTGTTATACTGTGGGCCATTTTGTGCCATCGCTGTGTTTAGCAGAATTCCACACTGATATCCGAGAGCCAAGGGTACGAAATAGCATTATAAACTCACAGAGCCCAAATTAAAAGTGTTGTGGGGGGGGGAGGCTTTCCCCAAGAACGAATGAGATGGGTGCACTCTGGGGTAATATTGTTAGCCCACCGCAAATAAATTGCACAGAGTGGGTGGAACTTAAGTTCCTCTTCTTTGCTGGTAGCCTGTTTATACACCTCTGGAAAAACATGCCAACAAGCAATATTGTAATAAATATCTGTGTTTGATTCCCCCTCTTTGAAAAATAGGTTTATTTTAGAATCAAATATTTGTCCACAGAAGTCTTCATCCAGATTGATACATATCAGTGAGATAAATAGTCACGTTAAAAAGCAGCATTCGGGTTTATAGACTATGGTAGTTTATAGACTGGCTCAGACAGTCCTGGCCTTTCAAAATGGCTTTCCCTGTAACAGGATTTTCCTATATATAATTTAGTCAAGCCAGTTTTGGTCCGGAGCAAATATGTTTATGTTGACTTCGGTCAGGGAATATATTTTTAGCGCTGATATTAAAAAAAAATAGAATATAGACTATCAGGTCGCCTGTAAATCTGCATTACCAAATCACATAGCCTTTGCTGACACTAGGGGGGTACTGGTGTATTTATGCAAATTCATGCAGCAAAATGTTGCTTCATGGATTTTCTGCAGTCTCCACACGTTTACGAGTTTTAACCAAGTAGGAGATTAAATTTTTCACCTTTATCAAATAGATCAGAACAATAGCTTTGCTTGAATCACTCCTCCTTCAAGGCTGTTTTCTTTAGATGAGGTTCAGTCTGAAGTAACAAGTGGATTTGCCTAAAATAAACCAGTTAACCTGAATTTTATAAAATCATTGCCCAGCACCTGTTTTTAGGCCATATTTCATACCTACTTAGATCGTGTCAAATCCGGGAACACTCTATTCAGTTCAGTGGAATTAATATAGATTTTTAGCGGAGCAATTGAGATTGGAATTTGTTCCACTGATACAGTTCTCACTACTGGCTGATCCTGCACCACTGAATTCAAAGGGAGCAGGATTGGGGCTTGTCTGAACTAGCAGTTTGATCTGAGTAAACAGCGCAGCGCAGGACTGCACACAGACTGGGCTAGAGTGTAGGCCATTTCCGAAACCCACTACACACACCCCTCCCAGTATACGTTACAGGCAACTGGTGTTTACATAATTTTAAGGTTGGTGTCCTCAGCAAAATTTAGATTTCTGCTTCCGTGAGGACATGTTTGTTTATCAACCAGATAATTTAAGAGTGGGAAGCCATTTGGTGCACCACTGAGCGCGTTCCTCTGGTTTCTTTGCACGAAACATAATTTACGCAATGTGTGAGGGATTATGGGAAGGAGAAGGTTCTAAGCAAAATCTTGATGGAGACTCTGAAATAGAAATCTTCACCAAACAAGGATTATTTTCACTCGGTCAGATCAGATCATGTGAAATATCATGCCTCGGAGAGAAAAATAGTATTTTCTCTATCAGGAAAAAAAAAGGCATCGAAGCATTATACTAAAGCAGTTGGACTTGCCTGCGTCTCAAGCAGAAGCACGAGTAGCAGGGTGTGCTTTTCTTATGAGATCCTGGGGACCTTCCGCCTTATTGGTGAGATCCCTTTACACCGCCTGTTCTAAATATAAACATTTTCCTCTGGGGCGTTTTATATCTCTAAATTTCAGGATTAATGAGACTACACTATATCAGCCCCCAAGGGTTTGTTTTCAAACAGCCCCGCACGAAATGAGTGAAAAACAAAAACCAGAAATATACAGATAGGTTTTTTTAGGGGTAAAAAGGGCCTTTTCCTTTGTTTGTGCTTGTCTCGATCTGCACTGGTCTAGGGCCGGATCCTCAAAAGACTTAATTACTTGAGTAGCTTTTATTCACGCTTCCAAACCTAGTAGACACAAGAGTACTCATGTGAGTAAAGAATATTTAGATGAATGAGGTTTAGCAGGATAGAAGTCCTGTGTTTGGCTGCGCTTTCCTTTAAAGATAAAATAAAAGTCCACCTGTCCAATAGCATCGTGCGGGTATGTGCCAGAGTCCGATGATAATACATACATACGTACATACATACATACATACATACAAACATACATAAAGCATCACTTCAGAGACACCTTGTGTTCTACTTAGGTTTTGTAACATTTTAAACTTAAAGCAACACTGAAATACTTGATGCATAATATTTTTGAAACCTGAATACTCTTAATTAAAATTGGATTGTAATTTAGCAGTGTCATATATATGTCTCTTACTAAATTAAAAAAATTGAAATAAACTTTATTACCCTGCTGACAGTTGATGTTCTGTAGTATTACAAAGACGTATTATTGTGGAAATGCAGACAGTACATGCCTAATGAAAGCGATCTACATTTTATGAAATAGTCAGAGATGTGTTCTACTATTTTGAGTTTTGATCACAATATTCATTTGCAAGAGGCATTGCTGTTTTAAAGAAAAACAGTATGAAGACGTACGGACCTGCACCATTGGAAAAAAAATCAAGATGGTTCAAACGATCTTACTAGGCCCATTCGGGTAACACAAATAAATATGGCGACCCTTAAATAAACAAATATTGCAAAACGGAAAATGGACAAATACCATGCAACTTATGAAAATTACAACAGCAGCTGAAAATGAAAATACGAGGAAAATTCCTGGTGAGATGAATGGTTTCTAGTAACTGTGAAACAGTAGCAGTGTTGGACAGTTAACTAGCATGGACCCGATCCTGCATTACCTGTGCACCCCAAAACCCCCAATGACCTCAAGAGACTACGTAGAATAGAAATGTAATAGAAATGCAGGAACAGGCCTTCTGAATTATACCATCGGCCTTTCAAGTATTCGCTCAATAGACGATTTAATCGTAACAAAGTTCTTTCTCTCAAATATAGCAAAAAATTAAAAGTCTGCTACCACTGAAATCAATAACAAGCTTCCATTGACTCAGCCGGAACAAGATAAAGCCTATTCTTTTCTTTTTCTTTTTCTATTTTTTTTTAAACCCTTGTGGCTACCGCACTTTCCACAGACTTCAGGTCACCTGCTCTTTGTTTAAAAGAATGCCGTTTTTCGGCTATGTTCTTTCGAAATATTTGGCTTAAGCTCTCTCAGCAATACCATATATAGTGAGAAACGATTAAAGGAAAAAGTTACGGAAATTGCAGAGCTCCAGAAGGTTATCGAGCCAATGAATTACAAAAGGGAGATAAGAGAACTGAGAAGTATTACATTTGAATAAAATTATGTTTATTTTAATCAATATCAATAATAGAAGGTAAATAGTTTAATAAGATAATTTCTTCAAAATTATTAGATTTCTTTAACTTACTCAACATAATATAGGAAAAAGTTTAAAATAGTACAAGTGCACTTGTTCTGATTAATAAAGCATTTTATGTCTCGCTTATTGGTACTTATCATTAGGAAGTTTATGTCGTTGACAGTAATCACCATCTTTTAAACATTGGAAAATTACAATAAAAATATATTGCTACAAATTCGGTATCAAATTTCCATGTAAATAAGAGTAAGTGAGCTAGAGATTGTGCCTGATACAGTAAAAACAAAACCACAAAACACAAAGCTCAGAAACGTCAAGCCAATGACATAGGATAACTTGAAACATACGTAAGGACCTTTGCAACAAAGAAAACCGGCCGTGTTTCCCAGCATATGTGGATCGTTATTTCCAATAATCTTTTATTAATGTTTAAAAGCCAAACTTAATTCGTCTGGCCTTCAGCTCTGTCTTCTTCCAGATCATGTGCTTCCTTTTTGGCCTCCCCTTCCTTTCCCTCCTGCCTGGAAGCTGGGAATTTGTCCTTGTTGTTTTCTTTTTTCCATTTCATCCTCCTGTTCTGAAACCAGATCTTTACCTGCCTCTCGGTGAGTCCTAGCGCGTGGGACACCTCAATCCTTCTCTTCCGTGTCAGATAAGGGTTAAACAGAAATTCCTTTTCCAGCTCTAGCGTCTGGAAACGACTGTATGTTTGTCTTCCTCTCCTCCTACCAGGCGCTGCTGATTAAAACAAAAACACAGGATTTTTCAAAACAAAGAGCTCATTGCCCTGGGCGCTTATATGTGTCTGTGCAGCTAGACAGAACCATACAGCTAGGAGACTAGCTAGGTGCATATAGACGGATTAATACAGATATGTGGCTAGTTAGATATGGAGTTGTGTACAAGGGTACAGAAAAGTAGCCGTAGACATTACACTACTCCGCTTTCATTACACGTCAGAACTTACTGGCTTGTTTTATGACCTGATCGCTGGAAAAACACACCCAGTATTTACATTTAAGCACAGGGCTTTTTTGACACGGGTGTACCTGTATTCATGGGATTTATGCCCTATGCGTCTGATCAGAGAGTTTAAGACTACCGCGGTGTCTCCTGCACCTACGGCACAGACTTTGGTTTCCTCGCTGTGTTACTTTATTCGCACACGCCAGCGCGGTCCCAGCACACACAGAGCCGCAGAGACAGGAAGAGGGAGAGGAGGAGCAGAGAGAAGGGAAAGAAGTTTAGAACTCAGGCGTGAGATGGAAGCAAATTGGTTTTGCCAGCGTCCAACCTTGCGGTCTCATCCAGGGGAACATTGGAGCGGGAGACGAGCTCTGATTTAAGTGGTCTGGTTCCTCGCCAATATTAGCACTGGACGATTTACAGTCAGGATATTGTACCAGCTCGGCCTCTTGCTGGGTCGTAAAAAGCTGCTGTCTCTGTAAATTATCGTATCCGTAAAATTTCGCGGGCTCCCCGTGACAGGTAATCCCGCCGCAGGGGGCAGGAGGAGGCGGCGCGGGCGCGGGGGGAGGAGGCGGCTGGTAGGCAGCCGCGGGGCTCCCCCCGGCCGGCAGGTAATAGTCTGGGCCCCCGCCGCCGGGCCCGGGGTGCGGCTGGAAGCCCGCGGCGGCCGCGCTGGTCCCGTAGAGCAGGGCCGCGGCGTGGCGGCCGCTCAGCTCGGGCGCAAAGGGGCAGTCGTAGTACGCGGGGCCCAGGGGCTCGCCCGCCGCCGCCGCCGCCGCCGCCGCCGCCTTGTACTTGGCGTACAGCGGGTTGACAAAGTAGGAGCTCATGGGCGCTGCCCGCGGCCGGGGGAGGGGGCCCGCGGCCAGCACAGCAGCTGCAGCGGCCGGCGCGGGGGGCCCAGGCCCCGGGAGGGGCTGCCGCGGCCGCCCCGGCCCGGCCCGCGCTGCGCTGCGCCGCGCTGCGCTGCTGGCGGCGCCGCTGCCGTCCGGCTGCTGCTCTGCGCCGCGGCGGTGCCCAGGGCTGGGACGGACTCGCTCCCCGAATGACCTGCCTCGCTGCTTTTACGGTTTCCTATCAGGCACACACCGCGGCCCCACACACACGCACACGCGCTGCCGGGCAGGGGGAGCTTCGGCCTCGCTTGGCACGTCCCGCTCCCGAGCCACAGCGCAAATACCCCCCTCCCCGCCCCCGCCACCTGCACCCCCGGGGTGTGCTCGGAAAGCGCATATTTAAAACCCCGCGGAGCAGGCCGAGAGATCGGCCCCAGATAACTGCGGGGCGGGTTGATCCAATGGCTGAGCGCGCTGGGGGCCAGACGCCTGCCCTGAGACACCGAGACACCCACGCCTGCCATAAACAGGCAGCTCTGCCAAGGGCTAACGTGCCTCTTCCAAATTCAATGGTAGGGCTAGCGTGCAGCGCGCAGGCCCGTGTAACACACGGGCCAAGGGGAGACTTGGGGGAGCGAGGAAAGGCACCTAAGCCGGAGAAGCAAAATAAGGGCTGATCGTCTGGCCCTATAGCCACCCATACATCTCCGCTGGAAATGCAACGGGGAGATGATTGTTGCACATGTAAACCCATGCAAAAGAGAAAGGCCCCGGTGTCCTCCGCAGGAACTCAGGCTATTGTCTAGGACAGCAGATAGGTTGGAAATGAGATGCACATTTACCCTTGACGCATTGCACGCATGGCTGCGACTCCCAGGTTAATTGATACTGAATGGAAATCATGCCTATGAATATACTTTCCATCATTTCACCCTGGGTGAACGTCATTAGCGAAGAAAAAAAAAGAAAAGAAGACTGTGTGGGTGAGCATTAGCATCGCTTGGGGACGGAATAAGAAATAGGGCAGGAAGGTTCTCAGGGGCCAGGGAAGGAAGGAAGGGCTCGCAGGCCATTTGCATTTCTCGGTGTACAGTACACGCTGCTCTCGCTGAATTCTCTTCAGCTGGATGCCAAGGGAGATTCATAGATTCCAAGGCCACAAGGGCCCGTGTGGCCATCTAGTCTGACCTGTTGTATAACACAGGCCATAGAGCTCCCCCAAATAATTCATGGAGTACAGAGGCTGGTCAAGGTTTGTTCCAGCGTTCCATACCTGAAGCTCCGCGTTATTAATCTGTGATCTCGGCAAAGGAATACCGGGAATCAGTCAGGTCCCTCCCTACGAGTTTAGTGATTCGGTCTTTAAATTCAATTCAAACCAAGATTTGAGCGTCTGATTCAGCTCCCACAGGAGTCAGTGGCCAAACTCCCTCTGGTTTCAAGCGGTGCAGAATCGACTCCCGATTTTTCCATTTTTCGGCAAAAGAGTTTCCTTAAATAACAGTCAGTTTATAGGATAAACATGAATATGATCTCATTGTCTGTTTAAAACAGGACATTAACATTTAGGTGAAATATTATATAGATCCAGTCAGAGCCATGTGTGATCGTCTTGTGCGAATCGAAAAAAATATTTGTGGTTACATAAAAGAGACTCCAGAATCCTTTCCCATCTCTCTCTGTCTCTCTCACACACATACTTCTCCCTTATGTTATTATGTCCAATAAACTTTCTTTTATTTCTGTTTATGTAGGTAACGTGGTAACTTCCACAAAATGAACTTGTCTATGCATAAAAACCCGAGACAGAAACATATCTCATGGAAAGAATATCCAGTTTAACATAAAACACGTTAAGACATCTTTCGGCGGAAAGGAAGAAATAGAATGTCATAAAATATACAATGTTATTCCAGAGAATTTATTTTCCAGCTCAGTTGTTTTAAAGGATATGTACGTAAATTATTGTTGGCGTTATGGTTTCTAATCTGTAATTGCTTCTAACGAGTATCCTGTGTTCAGTTGAGTATGTGTGTTCTAAAAACGTACTGAATTGCGTATTCTATAAGTGTAGGCCTCGATCCTGTAAATCCCAATGAAATGGAGCCGTCCCTACTTATGACAACGCATACTTCTTGTGTGAAAAAGGCTGCCCACCTGATTTGCAGGGTAAATCCCAAGATCTAGAAGAGCTACACCGTTTAGGATTTACACCGGCGCAACTGGGAGCGGAGTCAGCCCGTAAAAGATTGTCCTATTGATTCCTTTTGTGAGATGGAAATGTATGGCTATCGAGACAGACCTTATTTTCCTTGCTATGCTAATTGGGTATAGGAATATATCTAGCGATTGCTTGTGAAATATAGCAATGTATTGTATTTCATAACAGTGTATCTGTCTGTTACGTTCTTAACTGTTCTTTACAATAAATGTGTTTTATTCCCTGGGAAATTTGTAGGTTTTTTTTCCCCTGGACCTGTAAATATTATTTATTATACGCAGATGATCACTCAGAGAAAAATTAGATATAAGTTTTATCTTAATGAAACATATACCAGTTCTGACCTTAATAAACCTCGTCTTGTTTGTAAAACACAAGGACAAGATCACAATTTTTTTGGAAAAAAATATTTTTCAAACTTAGCTTCTTACCTTCTTTTACCCTTGGTCTTTATAACGTTTATGTTCATACTCCAGAAGTCTGTAAATTAATCGAAAGAATGCACAAGACGTTTGCTTAATATTCATAAAGAGCTTCAAGTATTTTATGGTTTCAGCAACAAATCCTAGAAAATACAGGGAGCATTTTTCGACAATAGGCCCAATAAGCCAGCATTACTTATAGCTTTTTTTTCAGGGAACAACTTATAAGTAAAGGAGTTCATCATTGTGTTTATTGTCATAACTTAAATATAATACAATGAGCTGAAACCTCCTGGAAAAACATAGATGTTTACATATTTATGGCTTCATATAACTAAATATTGTGCCATGTACGGTGTGGTCTGCAAGAATCTTTTTGTCATCTCAAAACTGCTGATTACGCAAGGTTTTTCTAAGCTATCCATTTAGCTCATAGTAAAAAACAGTTACACTTGTTTAATTTCGATTACAAATATAAAATTCGTGATTAAAAGTAGTATTGTCTATATTTTTAATAAAAATATATTCTGCACGAAAGCCAGAAGCATTGTCGGCTCAAGAATAATAAAATGGAGCAACAGCGCTCTCTAGTGGTCAACTGAAATCGTGATCAGCAGCCAATTCTGTTACTTCTCTGTTTATATACTTTACTCTACCTTGATTTAAAAGTAGTTTACTTGTTTTAACTCTGGCTTCTATGAATTACATAAATACCATCTCTTATCTTTCACGTTCAACATCTAAAGTTATCTAAAGAATGCATACATAGCCAAAGGAATGTAGAGTCCAGCACTCTTTACACTAAGAAATAGAGTGGAGTTGAATTCTATATCCTTAGTCACAAAAAGCTTTTTATTCATAGTTCGTAATACTATATCTTTTAACACATATATACCACTCTTTCTATTTTACCGGGTAAAATTGAGTGTCTTCTATACACAAGGCAGTCAGTATAGACGTCTAAAGTCTTAAATGTTGAAAACCGTTGCTATCCCATTTTGGTCCCGTTACTTTACATATTACCTCACTAATACTAGAGGTTTGGTATTTTCAGGTTCAGAATTTTTCTGCCTTGAACTTGCTTTTGATTTAATTATTTTTGTAGCTGTAAACTTAAGTAAAGACGATTCTTTTCACCATCCAGCCAATTGTTTATCCCAAATATACCGAACATTCCACTTAACTGATTGGTAAATAGTATACTTCTTATATTTCATTCTTAAAGCAGTCAGCTTTAAAATGTCGTGTCGTTGGACACAGAGAGTACTTTGTTTAAATGGAAGTTGTAGGCTACCCAGTGGCTCGAAACGCCTTCATTTCCCTCAGACCATTTGGAAATATATATACGTTTATACAACGCAAAAAATAGGACAACTTCAACTCTTCCATTTCGACTGGCAAATATTAAAATCAGGTTCTACCTATCTCGCCTTAGTATGATTGCGATTCCTTCCCAGCCTGTGTAAAGGAATCAATGCAACAAAGCGTCCCGCTTGCAGTAATACCGTGTACATCTGAGATCAGCCAGTAAAAACGGCTACTTTCAAAAATATGCCCATATTTCGTACCAGTATTTATCGCCATCTAACACTTCTACAAATATAATTTAACAATCAATTAAATGTTAAAACCTCTGTTAACTTTTCGACCTGAGTGTCTTTTCTTGCCCGTATTGTCTTGGCCCAGCGGTGACATACTGCAATTTATAGTCCAGATTTTAAGACCGAGTTTTGTCTGTATTTTTGTTTTCTTCTAACAACCGCAAACATCAAAATAAGATAGTTTCAAAGAAAAGCGCCATAGCATATCGTAAACTCATTAGGTCCAGACGTCTAGCCATCTCAATGGTTTTATTATACCTAGGTTCTTCCTGCTTTAAAAGAATTATAGGTATAGGGCGGACAATGAACGGGGAAGCGATGCAACACCTTTTCTTAGCACTATTTGCCTTTCCACTTTTTTTTTCCAGAGGTAAAAACATTAAGTACCAGGTTTCTGCAACTCTTTCCATAATCTTAAACAACTGCTCATAAATATTTACAGATCCTTCGTTTTAATGGTTGTTTTCTAAACAAAGCAAGGTTCTTTTACAATGAACTTCATCTTAATTATCTTGATAAAGTCGTGTGTTTATAAATGTTGAAGGCATGAGACGTGTTGCTACATGCTCTCGCCCCTCTCCCCCAGCTGATAACCTGGAAGTGGCATTAATCCATTCTGAAGCTATTAGTGCTCAGATTAAACAGCACAGAGATTCAAATGGCAAAAATTAATTAATTAGGTATCATCGTAAATATTTGGCTTTGGAGATCCATTCCGGAAATATTTCTTAGATCACTCCAAGAGGTCACTTGTGAAACTTCACTGATTTTTGAAAGACAATTTGTGTATAACGTGTTTCCTGAAAAATTATGTACCAATATACAATTTAAGCCAAACCCCTTGTGATTAACTTTTAGAGAAGGTCGTTGCTGACTATAGTAGAAACCTTGTGAATCTTTTTTCTTATCTCTGTAACTACAAATGTAACGCTGTATTAGTATCTGTGTTGAAGTAGTTTTCATTTGGAGCTACAGTGTGCATCAATCTTCTTTCCAAAATTCCTGTGTACAAAATAACCGAGAGATCAGAGTCTCTATTGCCTTTTTAAAGCCTCGCGTTAATGATAAATTAACCAGTATTATACATACAAATACTTATTGGAGCATATACCAGACATTGAGAAAATAGTGCATTTATTGTTTTCATATGATTGCGGCTAATTATGAGTGCCAAAAGAAGAGGAAGGCACACATTGCATATATAACTGCAGTGATTTCATTTGATCAAGTCAGAGTTTATTATGGAATAACTGACAATAATTACAACAGGTCTTTAGTTAGAAACATGTGGTGGCTGATACAACATTTACCAATATTCAGAACTCCAACAATCCAAGGCATCAGTAAATGCTAGGCCTATTGAAAACTGCTTCAGGTATGACACAATCGCCTACAGTGCACTGAAGAAGAAAAAATAAAATGTTCTCATTGCCTCACTCTGGCACCTATTGCAAAGGACAAAATTCAGGACTAGAAAGCAAAGGTTTTGGTAATGGTTTCTTTTAATAAGTCATGGACAACACAATACTGCTATTGATTTAAACAAGTGTACTTCAATATATATATTTATTATCATAATTATAATTATGTCCTTTACCTTTATTTTGGCAAAGTGACTATCTACACTACATAACCTTTTAAGAAACATGTCAAACATTTAACATTAAGGTCCCAAAGCTAACGTGCACTCACAATATCATAAACCAAACAGTTTGGGGGAAAAGGAGAGGGAAATGAAGCAACTTTTATAAACACATTGGCGAGCAAGACAGATTTCCCCCCAAAAAACCTGACACGGACCACATTTCCATGTCTACCTAAGAGGTCAGACTGATACAAAGTTCTGCAAAAACGCATCTGGTGCTGGAGGGGGAAGAAGAAGAGGAATGCGTGTCTACACCCGGGCTAGTCTCCTTTATTTCCTTTCTCCTTGTTCATCTTTTTCATTTTCATTCTTCTGTTCTGAAACCATATTTTGACCTGTCTCTCTGTGAGATTTAAAATCCTAGCTACTTCGTAACGGCGGTCCCGAGTCAGATACATGTTAAAGAGGAATTCTTTTTCCAGTTCCAGAGTTTGGTACTTTGTATAGGGACAACGCTTTTTCCTCGTTGAACGAGCGTGGATCCAGTTTGCTGCCGGATTATCTGGAAAAGGGGAGGTATATAGGGAGAAGGGGAAGACGGGGGTGAGGGGAGAAAGGTCGTTAAATTAAATTTAACGAAGGATGGACTCTTTTCACAACATTGTAGGAATTATCATAAAAGCCTTAATACCCCAGTCTGTTTACTGTACAAATCATGTCTTGATGGTAGGTGGTTATGTGGAGTCTTTTATGGGTGCTTGTTGCTGCTTGCGCTAGGGTAGGCGTCTAGACGTTTTTATAGGTTAGTAAAACTATCAGTTTTGCACATTGGAGCCTTACAGGTTTCGGCAATAAATCAAAGGGGCAATTTCTTTTTTACTTACTTGGGTCAAGTTGCTGTTGCTTCTCTTCCTTCAGATCGCTGCTCGGGCTGGGGTTGTGGCTGCAGCCTGGAGGCTCCTTGGGGCTGCCAGTAGCCGTCTTCTCCCGGGTCTCCTGCAGGAAGGAATTGCACGTGTACTCGGGCACACTGATCCCCTGAGACTCCCGGGACGAGGAGCACTCAGTCCTTTTGGAGGTGGAGGAGGAGGAGGAGGAGGAGGAAGAGGAGGCAGCTGCTCCCGTTTCAGGCTTTATCCCGTAGTGGCGCCCGTTGGAGGAGCTGGAGCTGCTGCTGGGGAAGCCGGGGAAGGGCTCTATCCAGGAGCGCACGTATCTGCCAGTCTCGGCTGCCCCTAAGTGGGGCTGGTGCATGTAGGGATGGTAGATCCCTGTCATTGCCGCAGACGGCTGAGGATGGACCGTGGACCAAGAAGTGGAGAACACGGTGGATTTTGGTGCAAAGCTACAGGAAGAAAAATCTGAACTCTCTGCAACACCTGATGGCCTGGAGGTCGCACTGTGACCTGCCTGGACGAATCTACTCCCGTAAACTTCTTCGCTTTCATGGCCTATGAGAGAATCGACATAATAGTTACTTATGGTGCCACTAGACGACATTTTTAGGCTCCCCTCTTAGTCATATAAAAGGTTACACTGTTAACTGTATATGATACCCTCCCTGAGAACAATCGTAGTATTTTGCAGACTGCAACCCTCAACCATTGGTTGTGGCGCCCACGTGATCATATTTACCAATACTAGGAGTAAATCAATCCGCTAAACTGGGGCTGCTGTGATTAAAAAAAAATCGTCAACAACAACAACAACAACAGACAATTAAACCCAAACTGTAACTGGACGGCCCGGAAGGAGCCCACGGGGAGACAGCTGCGCCTCTGCCCCAGCAGGATCCCGAGCGGGCGTGGCCCGAGCCAGCGGCACAAGAATGAGACAGCCGGGAACTATTTCTTCACCTCCTAGGAGTGATTTCTGCCATTCATTTCTTAATCGGTGAGACGCAGGGTGTTTAAATAAACCCAGCAGCCTGGGCTTCCGAATTAAACTGAAATCTGCCGAGAGAACCCGCTGGGAAAGGAGAGATTCTTGCTTGTAAAATCAAACCACATCCCAGCGCTCCGAGTATACGACTGCTCATAAAACAGGAAAATGTTACAGTAAAAGCACATTGTGGTGACTTCCATATTTCAAAGCATGTGGCTGTATTCCTCCCCATTTTAAATAAAGTTTCTGTTTAAGGGGCTTTTTAAAAAGAGAGAGAGATGCCCATAGTGTTGTTTTAAAACAGGTGGAAGACCTCTGTAATGATTTTATGCCTTTCCATAAAATTTTTATGAGGTGGATTTGATTATAGATTAATGTGTCCCTAATAAAACGGACTGATGGGACAGCAAAACCTGTGTCTCCCTGCACAACTGACTCGTTCCTGAACACATGCGCCTGTATTTGTTAAACTTCGGAGCTCGGATGTTCCAACATGGCAAACGTTCTTGTATTATTAATTGCAGCCTCGACACAATTTGGGGAATGAACTACCAGCAAATGTGATCCAGCGAAATCTCTTACAAGTACATTACAAATATAAATAAAACCACATTTGAAAACAATTCTATGTCAGCAGGCGAGACATTGCACTAATGATAGACCACGTTTTCTTATTTAGTGTCTAATGCACAGCAGCTTCCAATACCTTCCTACCAAGCATATGCAAAACTCATCTTGCTATTATTCCCGCCCCCCTCCAAAAATAGTTTGAGAAGGATAATCCCCTTTATTTACTTCACATCCCTAGGTGGGTTCTTCTGAACCGTTTGTGCTTCACCAACTAAAAGAATATTTGGTTAGTATTTAAAACTAAATTACCCATATTCTTCTGCACATTTCTGTTCCTTCAGACAGACTGAAGATGGACGTATTTGAATCTGAAGAAAATGCACACAGTTAGTTCATAACCCACAACAGTACTCGTTGAGAATATAACATAACACCATACAGGAAAACAATTCCTACGCACTGACAAATATAAGGAAGGGACTGAAATTCCTGTTTATTTAATGATTTATGGCTGTCTTCTTCCTTTGCATTTGCATGCTTATCTTTTATTTTCCATATACACAGCTTGTTTCATGTTAAGATATTGCACTTAATTAGTCATATATAGAAACTGATTAGTCAGGAAGACTTAAAATGAACATTTTTTTCATACATGTGAAAATTTGGTATGTAGCCAGCTAGTTGCATTTCCACTACTGAAACTTCTTTGGCGATGTATTGAGAACTTTTACGCGAAAGAAGAAGAAAGTAAATAGAGGTTCAGATATATTTCTTATTTAAACTGATGGAGATCCTTAGTTTTAGAATGGATATTTTAAAACCAGCATAAAAACACCATAGGTGAATACTATCGGTGTCTTTAGCATCAAAATGTTTGTTCTCTGGCTTGAGGAAAATGTAGTATGTTACTAATTGTTGCCAGTCCAGTATATCTAAAATATATACCCAAGACAAGGGAGGAAAATTTGATATGAACTGTAATTGTGTCATTAAGGAAGAAAACATTTAAAATATCTCGTATCTTATCTCTTGCTTTGGAAATTGCATGGGTGGAGAAGGGGCGGGTTTTTATTTTTTTATTTTTTTTGTTTGAATGTTGTTTTTCAAGAGCAGACAGTATCCACACGTTTCTTTCCAGTATTGTTAGAAGGTGAAAGTATGTTCAAGCATTTGGACTTCAATGTGGAGTCATGTTCATTTGCAAGCCATTTACAGTTCTGTTTAGCATTTCATTCCCTCCTCTCCCCCCACCGCCCCAGTTTGCAAGATAAAGTGACTGTTAATAACATTTTTCAGCTATGTACCGTTAAGAGTGGTGAACTTTATTAGCTTCATGTATGTTACAAAAGCGGAATTGCGTGAAATAAAACTATCTTCCGAGCAAACAAAAATGGTGCAGAATAACAAAAGTAGGTTTGTACAGGCTGTCGTACTTTAGTGTGCACCGTTGTGAGCACTGCTAGTAGAAAAATCCCACCCTGGCCAGATATCTACGAGAATTGTTTCTCTTCCACAATGCTCTTAAAGCTCTTGAGCTCACCAAGAACTTCATTATGTTTTTCTGTACACATATCTCTGGATTTTGTATGTTGCATTTTTAAAAACAAATGAGGACTAGAAATCAAACTCTACACATTGTAGGTACACAATGACTGTTATTTTTTAAATCAACACACTAATGTCAAATAAAACGACACATAGATTGCTGACAGCTTGTACTAGAGATTTTTTTGATCACTTACCATTTATGAGTTGATTGAATGAGGATGTCCAGTTTATGCCATAATATTTTACTATCCCTTTTGCATTCACTTTTCAGACTGCGAACGATTACACAACATTTTAACAATTAATCATTTGTTTACAGTCACAATTATAAAATAATTAGGTTTATATCATTTCTCACCCCCCCTCACTCCCTAAATAAAACCACACACACAAAAGAGAAGAAACAAGAAAAGAAGCTACATCAATCCAAACAACTGCTGATCAGGAAGGATCAGGAAACCAACCTGAATCTGTACTTTTAAACATTTTTTAGAAAACCAAAGGAACTGTAGAAGTTTACAGACTTTATTGCATTATACATGCGAATAGAACATGCACAAGAAGAACATATTGCTGTTGTACGACTACTATACCACATATGCACCACAAGAAAATGTCTACAATGGAGAAGATTTAACTATTCCATTTTATGAAGGACAATTTCTAAGTTCATTTGAAAGAATAGTTACATTGTAATGTGCTTTTTTCCCAAAAGTTTTTTTCCCCTTAACGTATTGAATGTATTCAAAATGTTATGGCCCGTATATTAGCCCCCACATAAATACCATTTTGTTAGAAAAAACATGAAAAAGTCACATTGTTTGGATGTTCGACAGTTCCAATAAGTTAAGACCAAATGATAATATTCAATCATAGTTACCCTGCATTACGATGAGAAAAAAAATAAATTACACGTGCTAGGTTTTTATATATATATACTCATCATAGTAATACATATTCACTTGCAGCACTAAATGAATGAAGAAAAGTCACATTCTATCAGAAAAAAATGAAAAATGAAGGTTTTTTTTTTTTCAAAGTCTCTCCTGCATTTTGCAACTGGCGGTGCTGTGCCCCTTTCTCACTGTTTCAACCCCCAGTTTACGGATTAAGAGAAGGTCAGATTAGCGGTCAGTTCTCGGATTCGGTTCTCCCTGCTCATCTTCTTGAGCTTCATTCTGCGGTTTTGAAACCAAATCTTGACCTGCCTGTCAGTGAGGTTTACGCTCTTACTGATCTCTAGGCGGCGCTCTCGAGTGAGATACATATTGAATAAGAACTCTTTTTCTAATTCCAGTGTTTGATGTTTAGTATAAGGACACCTCTTCTTTCTGCCACTCTTTGCAGTTAACCAATTGCTTGTTGGCGTATCAGACTTGATTTCCTCTATCAAAATTAAAGAAGAAGAAGAAGAAAAATAAAATCAAAAATACCTCAGGCTGGTAAAGTGTACCCTTGGCCATGAACCCTCATCTATAGTGTCTGGCAGATATGTTAAATGTTGTATTAAACATTGCTAGTATGAGGTGTGTGCACTGGAATAGATATTTAATTGTTGCCAGTCTCAAGGTAAATAGTTCAGATAAAATGATTCACTATCGTTTGGAATTTGGGGCTCTTTTAAAAATTATATCCAAAGTTTTCAACTAGTACATAACATTTGAACAATATTTAACCTGCCATCAGAACAATGATAAAATTTTAACGTATCTGGGCTGCACATGACAGTACAAGTCTTAAGAGACATTTATTAAGACAATCTCTCAATTAAAAAGTATTAATGTAATATATTTTCTATCAGATTCCTGTATCTCATATGTTGAATTACACAAAGAGGCATAGAAGCAGATATGGGCATTTTTCTTAACTAAAAGGATAATTTTTAAATCAACACCTTATACCACGGATTTTTTTTTCATTTTCCTTTTAGAATTTTTCCAATAGAATTTTTTTTTGTCCCAGATAAAGCTAGACTTGAATTGTTAAATAAATGCTATACATAGAATTTCTATGCACATATTGGGATAAAAATGGTCCTAGAGGTTGCCAGGCACATTTTTATAAGAGGAAATCTCCCGTTTTTTGTACTCCACCATATCCCGTTCGAAATTAAGGCTATTGTGCACTTTTAAAAGGAAAATAAAATCAAATAATTAGCTCCTTCATCACTTAAATACATTTCAAAATAATGTTGTACTTTTAAAGACAAAAACAAGGTTATCAAAAGCACCACCTCAAAACAGTCCACTTTTAATCAAACAGACAGCGGGCTACTGTTTTCTTTGTACATTTGTTTAAAACTTTATACAGCTTTGTAGCACCCATTTCTCCTCTATTTTAATGGGATCATAATTAACTTTCAATGCAATCAAACCACAATTAGACTGAGAGAAAATAGTTGACCAAAATATTACAAGATAAAAGTTAAATTGGTCGTATTGTACATGCTCCAGAGCTATTTTAAGGTGTTTCATTGATTTTTTGATACAGTAATTTATTACAAAGAATAACATATATATTCTCCGCATGCACAGATGCATACGAGGATATGTAAATATCAAAAAAGAATTTGCAATCTTTTGTGTAGCATTTTTCCCTTCTAAAAGCTTCAGAGACACAGCACCTGCAGCCCGATTCCTCCTTATCATTAAATGTTATGGCTGTAATGCTTGTTAGTATTTTACACTGTGTTTTACGATGCTGGCGTGTTCAAGTTATAGCACGTTACGGTTTAAACTTTATAATACCGACCTTTACTTTCCTTCTCCTGTACTTCTGGGCTGGACACAGAGCCTTCAGCCAGGCAGCTCCTTTCATCTTGTAAAGTGGACTTTGGCTCTGGACTTTCCACTTGAGAGACTTTAGCTGAGTTGTCTTGGTTGTTCGGATTTTCATTCATTTTCTTTTCCATCTGAAGTTGAGAAGATAGCTGCGGTTTGGAGCTGCCGCGAGGGTTTAACTGTAACATTACAGTTGAACTCGTTTCAGGACTATTATTGTACTCTTGGGTTTTCCCAGTGGCGTAGGTCTGGCTTAGTCTAAAATATCCTGGGACAGGAACCTCAGGATTTTCAATGGGACATGATTCAGAGACCAACCTCTGGTAGGAAGGAACGTCTGAAGAAATTAGTTTTGTTCTCTTATCAGAATACATGCAGCAATTGCTTTCTTCCTTAATATTTGTAGTAAAGGAACAAGTGGGTACCTGCTGTGTAACAGGTTGCTCTATTCGACAAGACCTATTCGGATCTGTCCAACTGTCTACTTGAGGTATATAAGGATGTACATTCATACCCATATTTTGGTGATTAACTTCTCTTTTAGCCAGAGACGGTAGAAGTCCACAGGTTTGCATTCCATAAGTTCCAATGTCTGTGCTAGGTGGCATATACATGCTGGCGCTGTTAGAATAAAAACTGTCACTTCTACAGGCACTGATCAAAGAATCTACTAAAAAGGTATTAGCAGCAGGAGAGCTGTTTGGAAAGGACATTTTGGGGAGGAATTTGAAGAAGAGAGATTGTGTCCTTTGTAGGCTGACATCTCTAGGAAAACATACCCTGTGTAATTGTGGATGCCTCTGCACAACCACATGACAACCAAGCCAATGAGATTTGAAAATGGCCTTGAGCCGCTACCTCCCCGCGAGTCACGTGCTCCGCGGGACCGTCCGGGCTGAATCCGAAATGTGGTCAACAGCGACATCTAGAACGTCAGGGGGAAAGTGCTCGCTCTGCGCCGGAGCCCTGCGAAGCAGCCCTGGCGCACTGCGCTGATTTAAAACAAGGGGCTTTATTTCTTTTTAGTTGTGTTTTATTCCAAACGAGCTGAATCCGAATTCACCGAACCCCTGGCAGCTTCCTGTCCCTTGGTCCAAGGAGATGGGGACAAACATGAAACAAGATCCTTGCAGGCAGAACGCCCCGGAAAACCACTGTCATGTACATAATGAAACCCCATAGTTTGTGCATTTTTTTTTTGGTACGAAAATAAGTGGTTTCTACTGATCGCATGGACGCTCATTACTTCAAGACCCTGTGCAGTTTCAGGCAGAAGACAGTTATTTGGAAGCAATGTGCTCTCAGAGCAACCGCCCCAAAAGCTCACTGCATGAGAAAGGCTCTTTCTCCCCCTTTTCCTTAACGCTAGTAATACTAATTACAAAAAAAAAAAAACCTTAAAAGTTTTAGACAACTGGATGTGCTGAACCATGTGCGAAATCCGAAAGTGTCATTTGGTTATTATGCAAAGAAAAATATGTTTTCCTTTTATGGATTTTGTAAAAGCATTGGTCCCTGACAAGCGAAAGGTACAAAAGGTTGTGGAATTTATTAATACGTATTAAGAAGAATCAAGGCGATCAATAAAATTCTCATCTACATTCTTGGGCTACTTGGTAATTTTCTTGCTTCTGAAGCTTTTTAAAGAGTTATACCCTCTGTTGCCACACACGGGAAGATATTTTATTAACAAATCAATCGAGACTTTGTAAAGGATAAGATTAATAGTTAAGATTTAGCATAATGGCGTTCGCGTTATGAATTATTGAAAATTATACTATTGATTTTTCCCCTCGCTACTAACCAAGAGGGTCAATTTTGTTTTAACACAAACCGTCAAATATTAAAAGCTAGATTTTGATCATAACGTGAGTGTATCGTTACCCTAGATTCCTAAAATTGTTTTACAATGCTCTCGCTGTTTCTGCATATGCAAAATAAAATAAGATAAAAATAAAATAAAAAATGACTTGCCCTGGACACTGAAAGCACCGTAAAGATAATTTTTTCTTCTGTAGCATTGCTCATTTAAAAACATACAGAAACTCAGTTTTATTAGAACTGTTCAAGCCACTTCTTTTTTTCCAGAAGAATAAATGCCGCATGAATATTTTTAAAAAATCACAGAAAGCAACAGTAACTGCCTACATGGCAAATTAGACTTTTATTTTCCAACATTTTAAATGTGTTTTGTTGTTTCCCTCCTCACTTTGTATCTATATTTACATCCGGAGCTATTACTTTTAAAATTGTGGGAGACCAGATTTGATCGCGAAACAATTCATTATATTTTTGCCTAGTTTCAAACTCAAACATTTATCGTTTAAGACTAGTGCTGTCAGGGAATTTCATACAGACAGAGTGAACTTGTTGATAAATTCCGTTTCAGGTTCAGCTAGCTATTTGTTTTGGGCCTTTACATAATCAAAACATTGTTTTTAAAAAGTCCAGATATCTAAGAACAAACAGCACATAAAGGGGCGTTTAAACTGTATCTTTTACACAAAAGCATAGCTTGAAATGGCATATTCCAGCAACGTGAATTTGATTTTTATACGAGTTCCTGGTATTTGAATGTGTTCCACTTTTCCGTACACTTTACATTGTTGGAAACAATAACCCTATTTAAAATCTCGCTGTGGCAATGAGACAGACCCTTTAAAACCTTATCGCAGCTGTTCAAATACAACATCATTGTCAGGTTAAGAGCCAGTGTCTTTTACAGCTTCAGTCTAAAGCTTCAGTGTTGCCAGAGAGTTTAAATATTTCCTTCATAATATGAGCTGCTTTTAAGATTTTTCTGCACTCCCTAAGTCTTGTATACCCCCCTCTGCCCTATTCGTGTATGTTTAATCGCCACAGCGCATTTAGGACAGAAAATGGGATTATGTGTATCTTTAAGATCATTATCAGAGCCATTGCTAAGATTTGCCTGAGCTCAGGAACAAGCTGCAGTAGAGTTCACTGCTTGCGGACTGGGATTTTCCCCCTGCTTTCTAACAATTTCCTCTTTTGGAACAACAGCCCTGACAACCCACCGAGTTTAAAGAAACAAAATACTATTTTCCTTGACACAGTTTAAGACTTGACTGTTAAATCTAATCAGGAATTTTATGCCCATCAAATGGTCTTTCGTAATCTTTATTTACTCTTTAAGAAAAGTGTCCCAGAAATATTCCTACTGAAGTATTATCCAAGAAGTTTGCTATGTATTTCGCCCAATAGTAAAGTTAAAACAATAACCTAATCCTTAAATGCTCTGCGTTCCTGCGTCTGTTTTATTTAATGAGCTGACTCTGCTGCTGCTGATTATACATTACGTTTCCTTGATTTAAGTGAAAATATGATTTTAACATGTCAGAATATGTAGTTCAAATTATTATTATTTAATACTGAGTTTAGGAATGTCGAATAGCTCAATTTGATCATAATAAATCATGGCTTTTTAAAATCGTTCAGGAAGCAGCCTAGCTTTTATTTGGAAAAATGAACATTAGGAAAGTTGGAGTTTGTTTGCCATAGAAGTTGAATAAACGCGCAGTAGTCTATAGGGAAATGGTTACTTACATTCTGGGGTTTTAATGTCACTATTTTTTAAATCATATTAAGATGGAATAAAGTAATTAACATGAATAAATAAATCAATAGTGTACAATAAACGAGATATACAATCTACATTAATATAAAAGGTTTGCTTTCAAAGCCCCATTTTTTTCAAAGGGGGGGACCCCCCAAAAGGGCCCATATATACTAGGTTACTATTTGTAATAAACTATAGGTTGACATTATGCTTTTCAGTCTTAATAAATAGTAGTAGTAGAAATTCGTGGTTAAAAGACGTTGCTGTGAAGTTTAATTTTCATTCTCCTCCCCTATGTTATTACAGGTTATTTGATTTTTTCCCCCAACTGTTCTAACGATTCTTACTTGCAATTTCCTATGTTGGTATCGGATTATTGGCGTAGGATGGGAGAACGGTTACGAAAAAGGAGAGATATTTTGCAGATGTATTAATCAGTGCAAAAGATATTGCGAGAAATAGCTAACTTTAAAATAGACAGAAACACAGGAAGTCTTTAGTAATATTGCTTTCGATTTGAGGATTTAATGTAGGAAGACGCTAAAATGCAAACTATATGTTTTATATCACGCTCTTATATTGCTCTGAGATTGACGAATATTTTTATTTAGCAAAAACAAATTAATTGGCTACAATAGTGTGACCTTTCTTTTTTAATAATGGAATTGTAACACTATCCTGCTTTTCGTGAGTCACGTTTTTCTACGAAAGAATCAACTTCTTGCTTGGATTGTCGGAACTTTTAAAAAAATATACCGATGCCATTATGTATTTCAACAGTATTATTGTTGATAAAACAATGGTGATTGCACATTAGCTTTTCCTGCAATGGTGATATTAGTGTGTTGTGTGATCACACATAGGTGCGTTGCCTATATTAGGAAGATATTCACACATGGTTTAAACCTTAGCCTATTGTGCATCCATATTTCTTTGTACACATAAGTACAAAACTCAGTGTGTGATCTGGTTGTTATCAGCTTTTAGCGTGTAGACAGGCCAGTGAATACGCACAATCTTATTTATTTTAAATGCACCTTTACCTATATATAAATTCCTAACAATTTGTTCTTTAACCAGAAATACTCTGTTCGTTGTTCTGATAGGACCAACCAAAATAAATTGGGAAATCGCTAACAATTTTATAAGAAGTATACTCTCCCTTATCCATCCACAGAACCATCAAATTTACATGATGATTCAAAAAAGAACGAAGGCACATTTTAATCTTCATCTAATTATTTAATTAACAGCATATATAATTTTCAATCACAAGTTTACATTCGTTGAGAATGGCCTTAGTATAATTGTGAAGGGCTAAAACATATAAAAGCCAAGCGGTGGAGTGAAGAGGCAAGATCTCAAAAGAAGTACGTTAATTTTAAAACCAACCAACCAACCTATCAACAAAAAGACTTTTCTGTATTTATTCCTTCTCGAGCTAAGTAACTAAATTAATTTTTGGGGCGAGAGGGTTTGCTATGTATTCTGGATTCTGCTGATAAGCGTTACCTTTCTCTTCAAAGATTCCAATGATCTTAGATGGGACAATGTCATTTTATTACAGACGGCAAAGCTATTTCTAAGAAACTGTTAACAATGAACTTCTAAAAAACCTAGCAGACAAACTGTCAACTAATTCTTTCACGGGGATAGGGCTTGTTAAATAGAGAATATAGTTGACCAAGTAGATCATGCATTACCTAGTTTTAGGTGAATTTTGCAAATAGGCAGATAAAAACTAACTGATCTTTGGTGTTATTATTTACAAGTGCGTGGGGGGGGGGGGGAAGAAACATGTAAATTCACTGGAAATTTTCCAGGAAATGTATAGTGTTATATTTAATTTTCAAATCTTTTAGTTACATTTTAATAGCTCTCTACAGCATTATAAGGAGAGAGATTTTATTTAACAATCCCTTGGGAAGGTGATGTTCCGATATTCAAAATATGTACTCTTCCGTTTTGTCATTTACTGTATATTAAATAGGCATATCCAGAATCAAAGTCCGTCTTTTGTTTAAATTACATACACGTCTAAAACTATGTTATAGCTGTGTTTACACTTCTTTAAGAACAGGCTTGCTAAATATCTTACAGATAAGCTTTGGAAAAGAGACACATATTTTGATATAACTTTCGTTCTTTGGGTGTTAAGATTGCACTAAAAAGAATACATAGATTTTCGCTCTGCTGAACGATTTCTGAATATCATTATATTTCTCTTAAAATTATAGGATTTTTAAACCTCGGATGTCTTATAAAAGATTACAACCAAAAATTTTCTTTTCAAGTGGCATATTCCTTGAGCATGTCACGGTTGTGGGTTATTTGTTTAATAAATCTTTTTGATGCTTTATTTTCTCATTTCGAAAACCCTGAAATCTTATCGTTACTTATATATTAGATATTTTATTAGTAGTACAATTACTATTAAAAGGAAAATAGACTTGAACATCAGGACGATTGTAAGCATTACAGAACGTGAGCGCGCCCTCCTGTGGAATTCAGAAGCAAAGCACAAGGGAATTTATTTATCTTCTTTGGCTTTCCGTTCAACCTTGATGCTTTTAGGTGTATTCAACAATGGGCTTAATTTCTGTTTTTAAACAGACATTAAAATATAATATAGCTGAAAAATTCGGCAAAGATTATATCGGTATATTTAGTTTCTGGTGATCATCTTTGCGGTGCCTTAACATTTTAAATGACTATGTATGCTTGGATAATTTATTAAATACACCATAGGGATCTGAAAATCAAATAACTTATTCTTGCACTATGGATTAAGACTCGGAAGAGATGTGCGATTTTTGTGATAATGTTAAATGATTTATTTTAATAGTTTCCTATTAATACATGTTTCTCCATTCGACAGAATGTTTCCTGTTAAAAATATATTTGAAGATGAATTCTCTGGAAATATTGTTTTCCTCCAAAATACCTAGTTATTTTTTACATTCCACGGCTCTCTATGTAGTATTTTAGCTCGGAGCGGTTATCGAAAGAATGGCCTTTCCTAGATTTCCTCAACACCACATAAGTCTTAAGAAAAATAGAAGATATTTTAACATAAATGACGGATTCCATTAGGGACCTGTCCGAACATAGCGTTGTGGGGAAGTATTCATGACAGATGGAATTTTCTTAGCGCTATGATGCATTTGCTAATAAGGCGAGCTAAGCAGTTAGTGTGTGTGTGTGTGTGTGTGTGGTGAGTGTATGTATGTGCTTGTGGGAGAAGGAGATCGAGAGACAGAGAAAAAGAGAGAGAGAGAGTGGGTGGTGGTTGAAAATAACAGAGGAACCTTAAGGCGCCTAATTATTCAGAAAGGTTAAAGGTGATGACCTTGACATTTTGGAAGTTCAAAGGCATACACTTATGTTTTTCTTGCTAAAGAGTTTAAAAATTTATTTTTTTAACTATGCCACCTTACGATTTCATCAGATCATTTTTAGGGTTTTTTGGTCTTTTCCGGACTTATTTCCGTACTTTTGCGTTTTCTGGATGCAAGTGTAATGAGACCCACTTTTCTATTCTTTTTCTATTCAAAAAAGCCAAATTCTTTTCTCATTCCTTTCCTTTATTGCACTTTGCGGAAATCTCTTTTTCACCCACCAGAAGGTGTATAATATAACCCAATTAAGCTGTTTAGAACCTCGGCTTTTATGGTGTTGTCTAGACAGTTCAAGGTTTTGTAAACAGCTTCGCCAGGTCATACTGCATGAAGTGAAGAGGGGACCTTCACCACATTCTTTTACTTTCAAAATGAAGACAAGGGCCAGTTATTTTATACTAAGTTGGGGAAACTGATTACATTCCTGTGATTAAATATAGGAAACTCAGAACGACTTGGTAAAAAACACGGTGAAAATATTCTGGTTTTTTCGCTACACTTTTTTTTTAACTAGTTGCAATTGTTTACAGCTGCCTGTTGTTTGAAACATTCAGGGTTCCCATTCTGACAATCCTTTCCTAGCTAGTAAACATCCATTTGAGCTTTGAATTCTTGTCTCGAACGTTAGACGCCTGAACAGTTAATAAACCTTTTTCATAGTTTATAGTAATTGTGGCACCATCAAAAGTGGTGGTCTTCAGACAGCCATGTTTGGGCTGCCTTAAACTGAGGGGAATAACAGTGAAGGTTTTATATAGAATCAGTTAGAGATTTAAACTAACATTTAAATTCTGTTGAAAATAATTTGACTTAACTTCCTCCATTGTTACTTCATTGAATTTGGATCTAGTCGGGTGCACACTCTGATCTTTCAGAAATGGAAATCCATAAGTGAGCAGAAGATATAACCTTAACTTTACTAGAAACCATTTATTCACATGTAAAAGACAGTGGCCCATGCGTTTATATGACAATAGAAACACACACACACACCCCCAGACACACACACACCATGTACATTTACCATCTTTTAAATAAACTGCATTCATTTAAGGGAGGAAAGGGTTATCCTAGATCAAAACCAACAGGGAAAAAACTCTTTTTGAAAAGCAAAATCTACCATACACACCGCCGGTCCATTGGTTTCCATCATGAAAGAGAGAAAGGAAAAAAAGCCACCTTGGGCGATAAACCCTGGCGAATGGACTTTTGGATTTACTCTAGCTTCCCCTTATAAGGAACGTGTTCCGCCAAACCCCCGATATCTCCAGTGGACATTGATTGTTTGGAGGCACCAGAGTTGAACAAGAAAATGAAACTTTGCGTTCCGCAGGGTGAATGTGTCCTGTAAACCAATCTCCTGGTGTACTCAGATGGCAGGTTAGATAGGGATCTTTTCTTTTCTTTCAAAACAAGGGGTTTCCAGTGAAATATTGGAGTCGATCTCTGTTCAGTTTCTTTTCTTTCATCCTTCGATTCTGGAACCAGATTTTAACTTGTCGATCAGTGAGGTTCAGCATTCTGGACAACTGCAGTCTTTTTTCTTTGTTTATGTACACGTTGAAGAAAAACTCACGTTCCAGTTCTCTTATTTGATATTTGGTGTAGGGACATCTCTTTTTCCTTGATCGCTGGGGAACTATTGAAATTCAAGACAGAATAAACTGATGTTATGCTGTTCCAATAAACACTTTCAGATAACAATAGATAAGACAAATTCATAACATCCCATTTACTAGAAAGCAGCATCCTAACAGTTAAGAAAACATTCTGAGAGATTTCTCCCTTTCCCACCCCCCTTCTGGGTAACTTTGCAAAAGGTGGACATTTCCAACTTCCCCTTAAAATAGACCCTATCTAGCAGTACAGAGAGATGTTTAAATTGGTTGGACATATTCCAAGGTTCTCAAACTACTCCCCTAAACAAATGAAAATATTAGAATCTATAATTAAGGGTGCGCTGGAAAATAGCTGTGAAATCTCTCTGCCCCCTCCCAAATCAATAATTTAATAACAATTAATATCCTCCTCCAAAAATAGCGTAAGCCCACGTAAATTGGTTTCCTATCGTAAACACGCTTTACAACGGTAAAGGAAATCTTATAGGATATATAAAATCCTTTGGATGCTTATAAAATTGCACATAAAATGCGGCTTGTCAAAGTGTTGGCCTTCTACGGTTGCCCCGAATTTACTACTGATACCTACCTGAACTGTTGCTCTTCTCTGCAACAGCCTCACCAGAAGGGGAACCGGCGCTGTTTTCTGTTGTCACTTTCTTCTCTTGGCTGGAAGGTGTTTTACTACAAGTGCTATTCTGAGGTTTCAAGTCACTCTTGGCCGCTTCCCCCTCGTTCTCTGCTTGCTGCTGGTATGGAGGTCCATGGGCTGTCTCATAAAACTGATCAAATCCTTGCGGGAGAATGCCGTTCCTTCCCACCGTGTTGTAGAAGTTGGAGGCAGCGGCGGAGGGTCCATGGTGGCTGCACACAGGATCCGTTTTGAATAACATTTCCGTCCTCCTGTTAGCAGGCTGGAGAAAGTCTCGATGCATAACCTCCTCAGCTGAGTAATAAGGAGCATAACTGCCCCTATACTGCCATTTGCTGCGCTCTAATCCGTATTCCCTGAATGCCACTTCTCGCACAGGTTGGACATGAGGTAAATTAGAAGAATAAGGAAAAGTCATTTGACAGGAAGACGATTGCGACAAAAAAGAGGGCTTCGTCGAGAAATCTGAAGGTGAAACGTAATAAGCGCACCCTGGTAGATACATATTGGATGCACTGTGGCTGCAATCGTCAAACTCAGTCATGTCTTCCTTTTTGCGATTGCAAGCAACCAGGAGACTTCAGTGCATTGAACAAGATCCATCTATTGCACAAGAGGGTTTGGACAGGATCAACTAAGAAAAAATCCCCACCGTGTGCTGACGTGCAATTCATCTTGATTGATTCTAGTGGTAATTATGTCACGTGACGCCATGTAGAAATGTCCTTATATCTATATCAGCCCTTCTGAAAGACTCCTAAGACCTCTCCAAAGAGCTTCCAAGCACCGAGAGATGAGCAACGCATTTGTACAAATGTTACATTTTTATCTTTCTTTCTGCCACGGCAAGATGGGGTAAATATATAGAGAGGCTAATCACCTGAGAATGCACAGTCTGTGTAGCGTCTCCTACACACTGCTGGAAATCCAACCCCTACCACTGAAGCAAAACGCACGCACACAGAACTCCTCCGATCCCCTCTGTCTAGGCATGTCTCTACACATATTTAGGGAAATGGGCACAGATAATTCGACTGGAAAAGGTCATCCCTAGCTATCTGGGCGTGAGCTTCAAGTCGGAGACCTCGACACTGTAATATGACAATTTAGCATCGGAAATATTTGCTTGTTGCTACTTACACTGGTGATTAGCTGATGGTAGTAAATTTAGGAAAGCAAAGACCCTATTTACATATTATAGTAGATTTGCTAACTCAGATCTAGAAATCCATAGTTGGCATAAAAATCTGTTACAAAATTCAAACTATGAGACTCAGTAACCTTATTTTTCCTTTCCCTAAGTACAAGCCCTGTGTGTTTGTCTGAGGGTGTGTGTGAGAGACTGAAAAGAGAAATATGCAAATAGCACATTACTATTAGGCTATTTTGTTAAAGGAAGTCTCTTTCGGGGTTCATTTGGAATTATGGAGAGATTATGATACAACATCATATCTTTGGAGGAAAAGAAACCCAACAGCCACGATTTCTTTGGAAAGCGGAATATCAGACAAAGTGACCGGATACCATGAACTTCAACCAATGTTCATTTTCATTTCATAGTTGGGAGTTTTGGTAATTAACGCAGAGCCACATAATAAGCGTTAGCCCATCTTATTTTTTTTTAATATTATACCTAAAATGAGCACAAAAATGGGCCACGTAGTATGAAAACAAAATTATTTAATTAATTAATAAGCTTCAGAAATAACCCTGCACCAAGACAATTATTCATTCCGAGGGCATTTACCAAATATCTAGAGGAATCTTTTGTTCCTCCCCTGTACAAAATGTCCAGTTTAGCCACAGGGCATGCTCGTCTCCAAATTAAAAAAAAACCATGCCGTTATGCCACATAGAATCACTTTTGGGGGAAAAAAAACCTTGAAAGCCAAGCATTTTCAGAATAGTGTCTGCAAACACTCAGGCCACAGATGACTTAAAATCTCACACAATGCAAAGCCCCTACAGGTGTGGAAGCGGACTGAAAGAATAATGAAAACAAACAAAAAGGAAAGAAAGAAACCCAGAATCTTAACTTGGTTATTGCGGCTGAACCTAGAAAAGGGGCTCAGTATAACCCGATGGGATATAAAACATCTGCACTGCGTGGTAGCAGGGGTATCCGCAATGACAGACACCTACTATGCGCACTTTGCTTTTAGCTGTAGAAAGAGGGAGGTAGAAGTATGAAATCTTTTATTCCGATTCCCCCCCCCAAAAAAAATCTTCAAACGTGTCCATATGATACAAGGGTCGTCAAAGCAGCTCCCAATCTGAGCATAATTTCCTATTTTCCAAAGGGACTATGTCCAAATCCATTCAGATAACTTGAAGTTCAATCTATTTTTTTCAGGGTGCCTCGCTTGTATATCACCATTAATGCAACAATCTGATTTATCCCATCAGATATACTCACTAAAGATCCCATTAGATACAACGCACAGCACATAACACATGATTTCCTTCCTTGCGGAAGACTTTTCAAGCCTTTTAGATTTTGCTGCAACAACTATCTACTAAAAATGATGACTGCGTAGCTAAAATGGCTTCTGTGTCCCTTCCCACCCTGAGTTCCCAGCAGAACATGGCAAAGATTCGTTTGCACGATGCTCCAGGATTTCTCAAAACTAAGTTACTAATTTGATAGGGAGCTATGAACCTATGGAACTTCATTTTCTTTAGCACCCAAAACAACTAAGTAAGCTATAGTCGAAACCGTATCCCTTCCTTTGGCTGCAGAAACCCTAGAATCAATTAGATATTGGGGTAGGAGTCAACCAATTTCAAGCAATTCAAGTTCAACGACATGCCGACGATTTGTTAATAAGAAAACAGCTCAATTAGGAAACAATCCCTGACCAAAACCAAAAACCCAACAATCTATTTTTTTGAATGTCCACCCAATAACACCGCAAAGATTCCACCTGAATGAGATGAATGTGCGAATCCCTGATTGCTAAAGCATTTTTACCTCATTTTGGATCCTAGCCCAACTACACGTAATCCTTTTTCCAAGCAGATGAAATAGCATCGAAACATAAATGCACATAATGGATATATTCAAGCGAATACTGTACCCTTAGGCGTCTTGTAACATCTGCAATCGTTGCCTAGAATTAGTAAGTATACTTGTCCAAGTGACATTTCCAAAAGACCTCCGTGAAAATTAAGACGACTTGCATAACATTCGGATTTAAAAATATACCCAGTCCGGCTAGAGAAGATGCGGTATTTTTGTGCCACCCAAGATAAGACACTAACTTGACCTTAACTTTGTTATGGCGCCCCTAGTATCTGGAGAACGTGAACAGACACTGTCTGGCAGCTCTCGTAAAAACTGACTGGAGAAGAGATTCTGAGTCATTTCATTTATTGCCACTACAGTTCTGCAAGAAAGCTTTTCCTCCCTGCCAAACTTTAATTATTTATGCTCTTTTAGGAAACACAAAAGCACCCAGAGTTTCCTTTCCTTAGCAATAGCAGGAATGAAAACTCTATCTTAATCAGCTTATCCGAATTAGGTTTCGGTCCGAATGTAAAGACGTTCATGTTGGACTGAATAAATGAAAGTATGTGTGTTTGTGTGTATTGCTACAATGCATGTATGTCTGTGTGCTTATTTGCACGTACATAGACATACACACACCCAGAAATCTATAGGTAGATAATTAAATTTAGGAGTATATACATAGATGAGAATATATTCGTGTTTACTTATTTAATATATAGATATTTATTTAATACATACATGTATGTGTATATGTATTTAGATACAATTATATATGTATATAGACCCATGGATATATATAGTATGTATATCTTTGTGTGTGTGTGTATCTATCTATTTAATCACACACTCAACTGAATGTGTGTGTATACATGGTATATCTTTCTATATATGTATATTTGCATGTATGTATATACACACAGAGCGACGGTAGTTGCTTTATACTTAAGGTTGCAGTTTATATACAAAATATTGTGCCTCTGTGTGTGTGTTTATGTGTGTGTGTGTTTGTGTGTGCTTTGGTTATATATTTTAGATCCAACGTCTCTTTTATTTTCTACTTTCACTTCAAGGCAATAAAGAATATAGATTCACAGTAAGTGAGCATCGTAGAGCAATTAAGCTTAATGAATAATGCATTGTTCTTTTCACATTTTTTCATCCAATATGCCTCACAAGCTTTAATATTAGAAAATTAAGAAATAAAATGGTTGGGCAGTTTGTAAATGTAATGAGAGGAAGGTGGAAAATGCAATATAAACAAGTCAATTTTTGCTAGACATATTGGAAAGGACTAGTATGAGGGGGAGGGGTTGGATCAGCAATGAAGCTTCAGAAGTTTGGGGTCTTTTCCTCTGGATTTTTTCAATAGAATTACTTTGTATTATTATTATCGAAGAACATACCAGGAGAAGAAGAGATTTGTATTTGCCAGTTCCCATTAGCTTTAAATAAAAATCTTTAAAAATCTAATTTCTGGAGTTCTCAGAATGCATTGTTTCGCTGGTGGTTTTCAGAAGTGTTCACTTTTGAATAGCGAGATCCTCAGGCGTATTTTTTCCTCCATTGTGTAATGAGGTAATATGATAATTTAGAAGACATAAATACTAATCCTCAGTTTGCTGGCTCTTATTCTTATCATCGAAAATATCTCTGGATCCGTTACCGCTTTCCTCTTCTGCAGCAACCAGCCTCAGGCATTCAGAAACATTGCTGATACACTGCACCCCAAAAAAGCCAGTATTTATATCCAAAATGAGCTGTAAAGACTGTTTCCTTACAACTGCCATAACACATTTTAAAGCTGATGATTGGATAGGAGCAAAGTTCAAATGTGTCTTTTTTAAAATTATATTTTGGCCAACGCTGAAGCTGATTTCAGACAGTCACTAGACTTGTATAAATAGATAGTTTCTTTGTACTGTTTACTATCATTTTGATCCTTAGTCACTCGACTTGAAGGAAGTACATTTAAGTATATTTCATATCAGAAAAACACGAGTATAACCCCGTCTCTGTCATTTTGAATTATTATTATAAAGGAAAGGCAGCCCAAGATTTCGCATGCATAAAAAGCCTCTGCATTAAAAACTGATTTACGTGAAAAATACATTCAATAGACATTTTAATCAGGACCTAAAGATCCCTGGAAATTTTTTAAATATAAAAGCCAGTAAATATATGTAATTTTCATTTGATTTGCATCTGGTAGAGAGCTCAGCGTACTGCTCACAAATCAGTTTTACATTTAAGGTAAACGGATCACCCGCAAAAACGAAGTAAGAGAAATGGATTTAATTCGATGAAACATTTAAAAAACATCAGATGAGTTGGAAAATGTGTCGAGCTCTTCTCGATGAAGTTAGAGGTATTTATAACGGGAGGTGTTTGCATTGCACAAAGGCACAGAAGCTTTTGTCCTCATTTAAAAATATGTGCGAAATGCTCATTTGAACAGCCAGATGAAATAACAGTAATGGAAGTAATGCACCGGAGAGATTTCAGTGTTTACCTGGTTCTTTGGCGCTAGTATTTGTTGTTAAGGTATGTGATTGAAAAGAAATTGCAGATCGGCCTGTATTAACTGCATCTTTATCGCCTACAACAGGGTGCTCTGATTTTTATTTTTTTTCCCCCAGTGTCACATTTGGACCAGGCCAAAGTCATCCCGACCAACAAGGCTAAAGGCAGCGTAGGCTGCGCACAGCACGGGCCACCAAATAAAGGATTTGCAGCAAACAAATGGGGCGACCTACAAGATTTTTTGAGTTCCATTTCTAGATCATGCAGCTTGAAACAGAGCAAAGTTACAGTAACGTTGGCGGCGGGGGCCGGGGAATGTCTAGTTTTTAAAAACTCCTTCGCAAGTGACATTTCGCTTCTTTCTTTCGGGAGAGTGGGGTGGGCGAGGGAGCTGAGACACTGAGTTTTGCACTTGGATTCTGGTCAGTGAATCAAACCATCGTATCATGGAGGTGACTGGGAGAGCATTATTTTTGTCAAGGCTGTTCAAAGGCAGTGAACGTGTGTGTGTGTGGGGGGGGGGGAGACACCTCGACATTTTTGCTGACAAAGACAGACCCATCTATACGTCGAAATAAAAGTTCCTTTTCTTTTCATGGAGCAGGCAATAAGACCATCAGCATTCTGCGCATCTGAAAACCAAAGCCAAAGGCAGCCCGTTTACATGTATTTCTTTGTGGTATACAAGTCAGAAGCTGCGGCAAAGGGCTCAAAGGCCTGACCATTGATTTTCCATTCACTGTTCCTAGTTTAAAAGTCTAGGTATAAGGGCAGGGCTGCAGGAGACAACTGCAGTCTTCAGTCGCACATGAATGTTTGAAGATACACAAAGGATTTTTTACCCCCAGTACTTCAGGCATTTTCATTCAGTTTGCCGCAGCCTATGACTGCAGAAGAGAGATTTATTCGACCCCTTTTTAAATAAGTAGCAGGAGTTAATGCATCATTTTCAACATGCAAGAAGCAGAAAACCTTTGGGCGCTTATGAAGCCGTGTAGTCAGGTTAAGCCATGCACTTGCGCACAAGTCACGTGCCCAGTTAAACTGTATGCCTCTGGGTTCTCGGATCTATGCCATTACATCAATGGATTATTAAAAATAGGGTTTATTTGTTATAAGCTCTTCCATTATTTAAAAAAAACAGGTTATTCCCAACCACAAAATAAACAAACAGAGCATTCTCGTACTGTAGGGAAAGTTAATATATAAAGGGACTAGCCAGTATTTAAATATCCAAGATCATTACTAGTCAATGTTTCTTTATTTTTTTTTCTGCAAATTTATGTTTACATACAGTTAGAGAAATGGACCTTAGCTCAGTAACGCTCATCCTCCAAGGAAAGAAAAAAGTATAAGAAAATCTATTATAAAGGGAAATTAAAGATAAGAGCTGATAATACAGGTCTTAATGTAGCCTTTTGAGGGGTTTACTTTCTTCGTTTTGGCCAAGAAGTCAATATTTGCGAATTTACAAGAGCCCCAAAGGTTTGCTTAGAACGTCTAGAATTTGCTTTAATAATAATAATAACGTTTTTATCGGGAATATACTCTACGCTAGAGTTGCAAAAGACAAGTTCAGTACAGGGATGGCAAGATATTTGTCTAGTACATAGAAAGCGCCTGCTCACGCATTACTACTCTTTTCTTTTTCATCCGTCGGTTTTGAAACCAAATTTTAACTTGTTGATCGCTTAAATTCAGTCTGTTTGATAGTTCTTTCCTCTTCTGTCGGTTAATAAACTCATTGAGGAGAAACTCGTTTTCCAATTCAGCAATTTGTTGTTTTGTGTAAGGTTTCCGTTTCTTTCTTAATCTCCCCTGGGCGGGACACCAAGGCAAACCTACAACAAACATGTTGATAATTTAATGGATAAGTTGTCTGCAATACACAGAGCATGCAATACACCGCGTTACTTAAATGTAACTTGCTCAAGGTATGTTTTTGTCAAGTACACCGGACATCACAAGAGCTAGCTACCCTATCAGATTAACTGATTATCTCCACAAATGGATAAACGTGTAATTAAAATAATTCTAAAGGTCTTTTAGAAAATTATTCTCTAGGTCTCGTCTAGATAAAGTGAGTTATTTAAGGCATACCATCCTGCACTGAAGGTCTCAGACATGACTGGACTGCTGCAGACTGCACTGTCAGGTTCAAGTTGACCGAATTCTTGATGTCCTCCTTTAAGCTTGAAGGAGAGGAATTCACTTCAAAAAGAGCCGATGAGCCATGCAAACCTCTTTGCAGGCTGGAGTGGTCATACTTCACTGGCTTTAAGTTGGTTGGATGAGTAATACTTGGGTCATTGGCAAACGAGAGCCTCTGCCTGCATCTTTCCTCCTGTTTGGAGCTCGCTTCGTGGGCGTAGTATTTATTGTTTTCTTCCAGGCACTCTTTGTTGCTGTTGGAATTGATGTTGATTGGAACAGAGCCCGTAAGGTAAGGCTGCGAGGAGCCGCTGAAAGCGTGGTTCTGAGGCTGAGTTGTACACGAACTTGAGCAAGTCCAGGGGATCGAGCTTCTGGGATAGGAAATGGTGGGCAGAGCCGCCAATTGACTGCCATTAGTCCGCAAATTAGGAAAATAAAAGGAGTCCGGCGACTGCAAATTCAAGAGAGAACCAACGTAGCCAGATCTGTAGAGACCGCGATCACACATTTCCAACAAAGGCCTTCAGCTGTTCTTACAGCAGGATTTAGTTACAACGGGGAATAAGCGGCAAGCCTAAAACGATTGGACGAAACTTTGCATACAGGTTCTTCAAAGCCGGTAATTCCAGCACCGCCTACACCCACTGAGCCCTCTTGTTCTAAGTATTATAGTAATACTTGAAATATTAAAATCCCTAACTTGCGAGGGGGAGGAGAAAGCTCTGTCCCCACTCCTATAAAAATGAGTGGAGTGGGAGTGGAACGCTGCTTTACAACAGAGAAAATAGGAGAAAACGAACATTTGAAAAGCTTTAGATCCGTTAGCTAGAATCAGGAGAACTGTGATTTCTCCTTGTGCCCACTTGACTCGATCATTATGATTATTACGCTTTATTTCTCACCTAGGGTTTCCTCATTGATTGTAAAGGTGTGAAGCTATTTGCTATATCTACATATGCATGTGTACATATATTGTTATTGCAAACATCCTTATATACATGCATATATACATGCTTGAAATTAAAATCCTCGTTGATGATCTGCTATTACTGGTATTATTATGATAATGACCTGATATGACTAGTTGTAGATTTATGCCCCTTTCAGATTTACACATTTTTACTTGCATTATCACCCATGTGGGGGAAAGTGTAATCATTGAAGGTCTGTGTTCTTTACAGGGCGTTTAGTAATTTACATTTTAAAAATCAAACGTGTTCCACTCTTTCTCCCAACATGTTTCTTATTGAGGATACTTTATTTTTAACACTGCAAAGTAATACAAAAAAACCCTCCAAATAATATATTTATATCACGTGTAATACATTTTAGAACAACGCGCCCAAAGTACATGTTTTATTGATTTATTTTCATTTTCGCAAATCAGGCTTATTAATAAGGACTGGCGAGGGAAGAAGCTAAGAATTAGTTTGGAAACTGCGAGAAAACACATTTAATCGGAGGTGCAATAAGCCACGGCAATAATTAGAGTGGTCGCCGCGAGTTTAAATTGCCTGACTGATATGACATAATTTCCACGGCATTTATTTTTCCGCCATTAGGAGGTCAGCTCTTGGCACTGGGAGTTTTTCAGGGTCAAACATGATTTCAAGAATCCCCCCCCCCTGCTTTTTGCATAACAACTGCATTAAAAATGACATTAGTGAGCGTCCACACTTCATATCGCATGGCTTTGGCAAAGGGTGAACGAATGAGTTGTGGAGCTTTGGGGAGCTGGAACCCATGTGCTAAAACATACGGAAATATGGGGAAAGGGTGATGATATGGGGCAAGTTGTCAGAGGAAAAAGCTTCAGATGATCCTGGATATTTTTGAGATCACTCTTCATCAGTCAGCGGTGTTCAGAGCAGGTTTTCGGAATATAAAGTCGACTTCTAAATAATATTTTCGGCGTCCATCCATTTAATACATTTCACACAGTATATACATACACGCTGCTCCATAAACGGAATGTCCCCACAACGGACTTAACCCAGCTTCAGACAGAAACATAAAGCACTGACTTCATCGCGTTACATTAGCTCGATTAAAATATCAAACATGGTTAACACTAAAGGTTAATTTTCCATGTTATTGTCTTGTTAATTATAGTTTTAATCTTGGCTTTTTTCTATGAGGAGATCAGAGGCACTGGCAGTCTTGACATTTTCCTAATGAAATTCGTCTTTCTGTTTAATGGGAATTTTGAGTAAATTATACAGTAATTTCATTGCCCTGGAAGAAAATCTTTAAATGATTACTCTCCAGATTATCCCCCAGACCACACAAGACCACACAAGCAGTGCTGGAGGATATTACTGACCACTGCCCTTAATTTTTATTGTTTGAGTTATGTCTGCCAATTGAGTCTCTCTTATTAACTTATTTGTTTTCCTTTCTCAATATGCTGGAAAATAGTTGGGAAAAGTTTAGTTTTCTTCTGCACTAGCGTTTCATAAAGAAAGCTGTAATTGCGTTTGGCCTCTCAGAAGAAAGGAATGGGCATTTTGTGTTCAAAAGAGTATATTTTTTCCCAATAAAAAAAAAGAATAGATGTGAGCTCTGTTACCGGAAAGAAAGGTGACACTTCAAACTAGTTTTTATGGTGTTAGAGAAACCAGGGCTTTTCAATTAACCTTAAACTAATCTATAATTGTAAATTAATAATAAAATAAACGTGGAAAGAAAAATCTTAGCAACAAGAACATACAGCAGAGGTATTTGTAGCTGCAGAAAATAATGGTTATGTTTAAGTCTGCCCAAACATGACAAAATATATCGTAATGTAATCCTTGTTCGAAGTTTTTGCCCGTGGTGGGGTGAATATAGCAGTGACCAGAATTCTTATTGGAGAGGATATCTTCAGCTGTAAACACATGCATCATTTGTTCAATCATATTCTTTAATAAAACGTGCATATCTCTATATTCTTATTTGTTCAAGAAATGTAATGGTTCATTATAGCTAGATCGAGACCTTTACTCTTAAGCGCTTTTGGGTAAGTGTTGAATCAAAAGTAGTGTGACTACTAGACCTGATTACGCTTCCAACGCCTTTGATTTTAGAGGCATAGTCTTTCCATTTGAATATGAACGTTGCGCCGTGTAAATTAATGGTATTAAGTTGTCATTTGTACTGTGGAAATGCAGCACCTGGAACGGGAGTGAAGTGCTTTCCTAGCCTATGCCAGAGATTGTCCAGGAGATGGCAGGATTGTCCTATACATCCGCGCTCACTCCAGTGCACAACTATAGGAGTCAAGATCAACGGTAAATACAGGGCAGCCAAGTCGCCACGGCATATTTCATTTCAATTTATTAATGTATTCATTAACTGTGTGAAATAAAACTATACATACATTATATAATAAATATATTGTCATCATAATTCTGCTAATATATATAATCAATGTACTCATGAATAGTGTGAAATAGAACTTTCTTTCACACTTTTATTTCTCACAATTAGTGAGTACATTAATCATATATAGTAGCAGAATCATGATGATTATGCTACGTTTCATTAGTCTAAAATAAATTACTATACATAAACTGTGGGGACATAAGGTATCTTAGTGAGGTGCAGGCAGTGATATGAAATGTACACTGCACAAACAATGGCTGGGTATATTATAATTCATCTGATATTCCAAACAACTGTATAGATCCCAATAGCCTGTGATGTAAACGTTGCCTCTAGCACCAACGCAGCTATCCATATTTTCTACCGAAGCATTCTTTAATTTCTTCCATATCACTTCCGTGCTCTTTGCATGTGTATCTACAGAAAGTATCATTTTTAAATAATGCTTCGAAATGCAGATGATAAGGCAAAAAGGAAGCCCTCGCCTTTCTGACTATAGTTGTGTTTTTCTCTCTATTTCTGCACGTTAGGTTCCATGGGACAAAAATTAAAAGCAAACTCCTCACATGTGATTGAGTTAGTAGCGCGTTCAGATTTCATTCTAATGTATAATTTGCATGTAAAGTGGAGTTGTAATCTTCCTAAATCTACATCTCAGTATTCTGATACAAACTGAGAGTAAAGGCTAACCTTACATCAAAACAGAATACGAGAGAGTTCTGGGCAAAAAGAAAACTAAATGTTAGCAATAAAAAAATCTAACCAATGAGTATTTCTTAGTTTTAAAGTATTTTTAAAATGGGATGAAAAGGTTCTAACAGACAGACTGACTTTAGCATATATAGAGAAAAGGGATTTTTAAAGTTCTAAACAAAGGCAGTATTGATTATCAGAGAAGGGTCAACACTTTTTTGGACATTTACTCTACCTTCCATGTACTTCAAGTTACAGATTTTATGTTCCCCCAAAGTCTCTTATTTTCCCAGGGAAAGAAAACCCAATTTGGAACCTAGCTTTCCAGCGGAGGGAGATTTTTTTCCAAGTTAAAAAGGAAGGTGGGGGCGAGGGTGGGAATAAGCGTAAGGGTACCGTGTGAGCCTAACACTTAGCTGTACAGGTCATTTTGTGAAATGAATGGGGCTGACAAAAAGTCTGGGCCGCATTCTGAGCTCCACCCTCTGCCACACCAGCTGCATCAGGGAGGCTTGTTGGTGTATGAATGCAGATTCGGGCCCAAGGACACAACGAATATTCTAAAATGGAACATTTAAAACGCGGCAAAGCTGCTCAAAGAAGCTGCATTTCTTGCGCAGACGAAATATCACAGTGGAGCTGAAGTTGCTGGAAAACCACCGTTATGTTTCATATAGCAAACTGTAAGCAGAAAGCATCTTTTACTCATTATACAAATATCTGGTATAGCAAAGAGCTCCGTCTTTGGGATGTATTCTCGACTTTTTAATGCAGCCTGTCGTTAGATATCTGACTTGCTTAAAAAAACCCAACAACAATCAAGCCATAAAAGTAGCCTTTCCATAATGCAGCCTGCAAAACGCCATGCTGTAAAAATAAATGCGATTTTCTTCAACTGTTGTTCTATTGAAAGGAAATCGTTTTTATTGAAGATGTTTTAAGGAGCTCTTGACAAACTTATTCACGGCTTTGAAGTTGAGCCCCCATTTCCAACACAATTCCAAGTAAAAGCAGACCTTAAAACAAGAACGGAAACAATACCGTTTGATGGAAAGTGACTTAGTGTATGTCTTACCCACATACGTTAAGTATCAACGTGTTTAGAGCAATAGGCTATTATAATAAATAATAATAGTTCGGAACACAACATAGTTTAATCATTACAAGAGACATAAATGGAGAGATTTTCTCTTTTCTCTCCTAGCAGTAAACTGACTTGTATGCTCAAAATCACTGCATGGGTATCATAACAGCACACTAAGATTCAAACAAAACTAAAACACAACCGCCAGCCTCTCTGATCTAAATAAATTATGGCATCTTTCGAAAATCATCATTTATTGCTTCTTTCATGAACACCCGTGTATTTTTGTAACTTAAAGGTATCAGCAAGCTTCACTTCTTAACAAGAAGTTTTCAAACCACATGATAGGGTGAAGGTGGAGAGTCTTGTGCTTGTTCAGACAAACAGGAATAATAGGGCATCCAATACATTATATAAAAATACACATACGTTTATACACACCTTTATACAGCATGTCCTCTATATGCAATATGATTAAACACTGGAATTCAGTTTAACTGTGTGATCCTAGTATGCAGCTACCTAGCTAGCTATAAACTGATAAAATGTATCTGTTTCGGACTATCTTTACTAATGAAGAGCAAATTATAACCCTATAAAACTGTATTGTTTGAAGTAATTGTGTGTGATGCATTCGAATAAATGCATCTGCACAGAATATTTTGTTATTCTTTAAATTAGGGAGTATGAAATCATTAATCTGCAAATGACAAAGTAAAATCCCCCAAAATATGTGGAATACAGACAGTCGTGGAAACAGCTGAAGTTAAATATGTTTTTCTAGTTCCAATCTGGCTCCAAATAACATTATTTTCTGAAAAAAGAATAATCACCTCCCAACTACATGAAAGTAGCTATTTTCACATTAACAACCACTCACTCTATATGCTGGTGGGCTCACTTTACTTTAGACTGAGAACAGTGTTGTAATTATTTCTTAATCCCCAATTACATTACATTAATTATTATTTTTTTAAAAAGAATTCTGCATCGTTGTGAAATTTATGATACCAAATCACAACTGACAGTCGTGGCACCCGGCTGTTCGGAGACAATTTTACAGAAAAAAACAGATAAGTATTTAAGAAAATTATAATTGTAACTGATCAACATACTTAAAGTCGTTTATACTGGCCTCGAGGGAGGAACAGAAGATATTAAAATACACTAAAAAAAAAAGAAAGAAACAGAACTACAAAGTCAAGTTTTGGCAGCATTCTCCACGGATCACAGAAAAATGCTGACATTAATTAAAAGCAAATCACAAAATCTCGCCGCCGTAGGAAGGGGGGAAAATATTAAATATATTTTCAAGTCTTTCCAAAAGTCTTTAGCTGATCGTAAATTGTATTTATATTTCCGTCACTGTCCACAACCAATAGATCAAGATACATTGTCCTTCAGCTTTGAGACTATTTTCTTATCCTTCACCCTTCTATTCTGAAACCAAATGGTAACTTGTCTCTCAGACAGGTTTGTGGCTGCGGATATCCTTCGCCTCTTGTCCTTGTTAATGAACTTGTTAATGGCATATTCATTCTCGAGTTCTTTAAGTTGCAGTTTGGTATATGGCACTCGCTTCTTTCTTCCACGTCTGTAGACACACATATCTGGCTGGTTTAGTGCAACGTCCCCTATTGTAAAAGACATTATGCGAAAAATTAGAATTGTATGACAGGAGTTTAAATCTTAACTGATACTTGCTGGGCACTGGTTTTCATGGGAAAATAAAGAACGTTAGGTTGTTTACAGCTTATTATTATTATTTACACATCCGCATTATTTACACGCTATTAAAGCACGAAAATCTTGATGGTCTGTCATCGCTTTCCAAGCCTGCATGGTAGCGAGCCTGCAAAGTTTCGCAGTGCATTTGCTGGGGGGGGTTGAGTTTAGTTACATGTATGTAAAGTACACAGAGAACTTTGCTTACTGTGTGTTTCCCTGTGTCTGTCTGCAAGTGGTTTTGTGCATGTGCACACTCACCGCATGCAGTTTCTTAACTACTCTGGGTGAGTCTTAAGTGCTAGCCTGAATAACAGATAATCCCAAGCATTCGAGACATCAATTTGCACAGCTTCCCAAAGTATCAAAGGCAAAAGTGAATAGAAGTCCAATCATCAGAACAAATTAAAACTAGCCATAAGGCTAGGACAGCTGGGCATGCTAAGTTCCAGGGCTCTGGGATCTACCACACAGGGTGGAAACACAGTGTGATATTCTTAACAAACATCTTCCCCTACCCCGGGTGGCTGTGTGCGCAGAGTAACCAGGTCGCCAGGCCGGCTAGTGTAACACAGGGTGGAAATTAAACTCAGACCAAAGCTCTCCCTCGCGTACCTGGAAAGGACGATTTCCAAAAATGTGAGCTCTGGGCCTGGTCTTTAGCACAGTAAACCTGACTGTTCCAGCCATTAGCCAGAGTCCAAGACTGATAGCCCTCCATCGAGATGTATGTTTCGTGCCTCGGCTCCCCGGAGCCGAACGTGGAGACCATGTCTATGTACCCAGGAACGTGCTGGTAAGGGTTGGTATAGCCCTGGTAAAAGGACACTTCCTTGGCCCGGGAGGAGACTTCATTGGCGGGGACGCTTGTGCTGGCCAAACTGGAGACGTCCATGTACTTTTCCACGGGAAAGCCGCCAATGGAGGCATGGGGGGAAGACTTCAGGGCGTTCTGCTGGATCCCGACCCCGTGGGACATCCGACAGCTGTAATATCCGTTGCCAAAGTGATAGCCGTAGCCCAGCGCCGGGCCGGCCGGCGGAGCGGCGGAGCCTGGGCACTCTTTGGAGGGCGGATCGGAGCGGGCCGCGGACCCCGAGCGCTCCGGGCCCCCAGCGTACGCGAACCCCGGGGCGGCCGCCGAGCGGCCCGAGTGAGCCGCCCCGAACACGGGCGACGAGAGAAAATTGCGGCACTGGCTGGAGGCGCCGCCGCCCCCGTCTCCTCTTAATCCTTCCATCTCGCGGCTTTGCTCATGATCTTGCACATCCCTGGCTGCGGCTCGGTCCCGGGCTAGGCACGGTGCACATTGTTATTGCCTCCAACAGGTTAGATCATTGTGGTACGTTTATAAAAACTAACTTCAGGTTGGGAGGGGGAAAGGGGGTGGGGGCGGCCTGCTCCAGATTAGTTTGCTGGAGTCCGGGGGCGCCTCATAGGCTGCCGAGGAGCATGTGATCCTCCAGGCGCATGAACGAGTTCTGAGCTCTCAGCCCCTGCCCGGGACCGGCGTGTCCCCTTGCCTCACTTATTCATATTTTACAGTGTGGATCCACGGGCGTTTACTCCGAAACGCGCTGATTACGCTAGTGGGAGAGGGGGTTTATGGCCCCCCTTTCTGCCGCACCAGCGGCGCTTTCATCTCCCGGCGAGCTTCCATCGCTTCAACAGGCTTAAAATAAAGAAAGAAAGAAAACAAACAAGCGCTCCAACTTTTTTACCGTATTGGTTAACCCTTTAATTATTCAGCACAAAGCAAGACCAAACGGATCCCAGAGAAGGAAGTAGATCTAATGCGCAGGAAGGGACGGAAGGGAAATGTATCGTCATTGTCCAGAATATCTCGGTGTTTACTGCAGTTCTTCACACTTGAGATTATGTCTCTTACTTCATTATCGAGTCACATGGTTATTTAAATTATGGCTCAAAGTCACGGGAAAGTTGATAATTATTAGCAGCCAAATTGTTTTAATTAATGATCCTACTCCAATATTTGAACGGTTACTGCTAAATGCACATAAGGGGGATGTATTTAAATAACCATTTAGTTTAGAATTAAACATTCCTTTCCTAAGTAGATGTATTGACATTTTTTAGTTATTAATGATTGCTACACGGAAGTTTGCAGTATCTTTCTACTATCTTATTAAGAAATATAAGACTTTGCATGGTTTTGTTATTATTGTCATTTGGATACTAGATAAATATACGCAACTTACTATGTGCTCTAGCAGGGTATATAAATGACAGTGCTGTTTACGTTATTTCTGAAAAGTATAGTACATAAACATATATAGATATATGCGTGTGTGTAAGATCACAGACACAAAAACACACGCACACATAAATGGCAGATCTTATATCACTGCTGATAGCCATTAAAATCCACTGTCTGTGTACTGCACAAGATGTTAAACCTGGGATTCATTACATGTGGCTTTTTTCTTGAAGTGTCAGTTAATCTAGTGGTAAAACTGACAAGTTAAAATGCCGTGTTTGCTTATTATTATTATGGCTCTAGGATTAACTTTCCAAGACTGCAGCAAATCTTTATATTGTCTAATCGACACGAGTGCTGTGTTCGGTTTTGAACTTGCTGTAATGCAAAGATCCTAAAATGTAGCACGTTCTATAAACGTATTTCAGGCTTATTGGATTGGCTCCTTTCGGCGCTCTTGCTCTGGGTTTACTTGTTGCAAACACTTAACACGCAAACTTGGACAGAAAATGCAACAAAAAGTTACTACAGGGAAGCTTCTCCGAAGTAAAAGGAAGAGGGGTTTTTTTAAATTAAAATGATAATAGAAATGTTTTGAATGCTTAAAACACACACACACACACACACACATCCTACAGTGGAAGATTCAAAGAAAGGAACAGGTTATGGAAGGCGAAATTAATATATGACATAATTTTGTTTTGAAATGCAGTTTGCGTTGATAATAACAACCAAGGATCACAAGCCCGTTGGGGTATTTTATATAAAACAAATCTGTGATCTCTCTTTAGTAACCCTGGCTTAAGTGAGTTGAATGAGAAAGCGAACCGCTTCGCAGTACTAGCAGGTCTTTTAGCTTTGTAGCAAGTCTAATAATATTTGGCAGTTTCTGGAAGTGGGGTGAGGAATGACAAACTGGTGCCAATAATCACAATAACAACCGCCTGGCAAACACAAGTTCGTGTTCATTAGCTCCAACCACTTAATTACTGTTAATCTTTCATAATCAGGTAAGAAGTCAAATAAATAAACCAGACAGGGCTACGTACTTCGCTCAAGTATAAACCGACTCAATATCTGTTCCCAGGATATAAAATGGTTCCTAATTAGGGAAGTGGTTCCTAAGGATACAGGTAAAGACTCATTCCTTTATTTAACTGAATTCAGCTTTCCCATGGATTCTTAACTAAAATATAGAGTATTCTGAGGTATTTAAGATCGAAAATGTGTATTGCATTGGCCATGTGCAATTTTCTGTTTCTATCTCGTACTGTAGTTCTTCTAGCCAATACGTATATCGTAATTATCTTTCCTGTCACAAAAATGTAAAAAAGCGATTAATAAAAACAAAAGAAACTTAAAGTATGAAGTTTCTTGCCTCTTTAGCCCTCTTACATCAAAGCAAATTAATTTGTTATTATGTCTTAGCGCGAAATGAGACCAAATACGACTTTCGCTTCAATGAGTGTTTCTATGATTCCATGCCCAGTGAGACTGTCTCTGAACCGTGGTTTGGGATCAATAATTGAAACTCAGTAATATGCCATTTTGTGAGGTGTGTAAAAACACAGCATTGCCTTACTCTCATGCTTTGCACGAACAGGATATTATGAATGTGAATAAAAATAATGAGCTCATAAGTCAAAGTCTCTTTATAATGTCTGCAAATATACACCCAGTTTACATGTGTTAAGATTTGTTGCTTTAACTATGTGGTACACGTAGGTGTAGAACAAGAATCTAGACTAATTAATTATTGCTTCTGTGTAATATTATACTTTTGATAATAAAGTATTCTAAAACAATTCCTTATCTACTTCATTGATTGTGAAAAAGTGTTTTAGAAGGCAATGGCAACTGACAACTTTGAAACTTGTTAGTAGATCGTAATAATGGATGTTTTCATTTGCTCCAGAATGTTACAGAATAATTTTCCTTCCCTCTAGAGTATAGTAAGTGTATGCATAGTTGACACCATATCTGTATTAAATTTTCCATTTAGAAATAATACGGGCATCAGTATAATAAATTAGCAAGATATCTGCAAGCACATCTTGCAGGAAAGTTACTGGGCTCTTCCCATAAAGGACTATGCGGCATTTTATGATTTTGAAAATATCTCATGTCCTTAAAAATCTTCGGAAAAATCTACTAGACTTAGTGCTCAAATCTTTGTCCTAATTAAACATACGGATTGAGCAATTGCTGTGCTAGTCTCTTTCACCTCTCTTTTCCTTCTGCCCAGAAAACACACCCTCATCCTTCCACCACCCCCTTCTCTTACCTCTTTTCCAGGCTGTCATGTGATCTGGCTTCGGTAACGTTGTCCTCTTCTTAGCTATATTTTAAATCTTTTTCTTCATTTCGATTGCCCTTCTGAAGTCACGGTCTATTGCTATGGTTTGCTGCAGAGAACAAAACCATACCTAGCAAACCAAGGAACTTTGCACTTTTGGGTTCAGCCTGAACAGCTCACATACAAAATAAGGAGATTAGTAATATTTCAACAACTACCTTCTCCAACCCTCGCTAGATTTCTTTATTTAATTTTAACCACTTTATGTTTTTAGTGACTAAGTGGACAAACATTGTTTATTTTCTGTGTTTCTTTTTCTTCCAACTCAACAAAAAGACCTAGTAGAAATTGAAACAATTGCAATAAAGAAAAGGCTTAATTGCCGTGTAAGGATATTTGTTAAAATGTTTTCCAAATCTGTCTTATGGATGCTCAGAACTTTATTTAGGAAGTCAATTGACTTTTGAAGATACATTTTCATAGGCTCATAGAAATGTAAGCCTGTAAAGGACCTTGAGAGGTCACCGAGTCCAGTCCCCTGAGCTTTAGAACATTGAAAAGTATCACTCTGCGCAGTGGTCTCTACAAAATCCAATACGACTTATAAGCAAACGTGAGTGTTTAACATGTTTCCACCTCCCCCCGCCCATAAACGGGTATAAAATCTTTCATAAATCCCAGCCAATATTTAGAATCATAACTCGTGCTGGCATACATACAAGTATGTACATATACATATACATGCAACATACAAGTCGCTGCAGGGAACTAAAAACGGTGCGGTTTAAACCGAAATAACTTTTACATCACATAAAATGTTATCAGCTGAATTTAGCATCACACGTCCCATTAGTGAAGCTAGCGCAAAAAAACACAGTGTTATTAACTTTGTAAATATATGGTGCTCAAAGTTTTCTTTGAGTTGTGATCAAGTTGTATATTTACCATGGCAGTGAAATATTTTAAAAAGCACAAGTAATTAGACAACTATGCTAGAGTCCTCCTAAATAATAATTCTAGCTTTGTCCGCCTCTCACTAGGAAGTAGAATAAATATAAGTATATGTATATATGTAGGATATGTGTACTTTAATTATATCTTTATATACAGGAGAAGAATATGGGCTCATAGAAAGCACGGATGTCTCCAGTAAAACTCCAGGCAGCTGCTGTACCCAGCAGTAAGTCTTCAGCAACAATATTAAATGGCTTCCAGTTTTTGCAGAGTTTGAGGTGTAAGCAGAGAGAGACATTCTCTCAAGTTGCACCATTCAGCATTTCCCACGATTATATTGTACGATGCAGGATCCCAGCTCTATCACTAGATGGCTCTACACGTTTTTCTGTGGAAGCTCAGAGTGCAGATTAATAATGTAAGTTTGAACTGTATTGTTTCCTTGTATAATAGAATTGGACTTTCTAGCTTGCAAGAGTGAAATACCTGCGTTTATATAGATAGATAGATAGATAGATAGATAGATATACTACAAAGGAGGGAAGAGGGTTCCTACAGAAAGTGAACCTGTTGTCTTAGCACAAACTTTCAGGTATTGCCTTAGTGCAATAAATCTCAGCGTGTTTTTTTTCTTCATAAAACAAGCCTTCCTATAATTCGCTATAGATCTAGAAGTAAATAAAGCAAACATAGGCTCTAGTTTCATTTTGTGAGTAGTCAAGTCAAGGGCAAAGGACATTGTACAATAACGTTAGATCTCATCAGACCATTTCACCTACACATGAAAATTCTCTTTTTCACCAGTTTTCATAACAATTGGGCAAAGCTCATTGATCACTATATACTTGAGCCTTCGTCCTCCTATAGATGCCTGGGTGAAATCAACTGCAACACCGGGCCTTTAGTTATTTGAGGGACAATATAGACATATGCAGCCAGAATTTTTTTCTAGCTCTCACCTGAAATAGTGCATCTACACGTTGTATGTTACCTGCAATAATAATAATGTTTTAAAATTTACCTCTGAACACCCAAAGTTAAGAAAGAAAAAAAATATTTTAGCCAGTGTTCCCAAGAACACATTAAAGCTAGTTAAAAACTGGTTGAGATTTCAGTCGATTTAATATGAATTTCTCTTTCAGTGAAGATTTAACAGACATGATCAAAATATTATTTGATATCATAAGTAACAACTCTCAAGATAAAATAAAACCCTTTGGCTGTAGGCCTACGCAGCTATTTAAAGCTTATAAAAACAACTGAGTAAACAGAGGATAGCAAAAACTCATCTATTTTCATCGGTCTATATCACTTCCTTTACATTCGCTTGCTGATATAACCCTCTAAATATGTGTTGAAAGTTTTCTAGACTGCACTCATTATTAAAAGAAAAAACTATAAACATTTATAAAAATATATCAATCTAGTTTTCTAAGAATATAAATATCAAACAATTAGCTTATTAGTGGATATCCATTCTTGAGAAGAAAGATTAATTGTATTATGCTTATCGTTTTTGTTACTTAATATTTATTTCAGAGAGGATTATTACCGTCTTTATGGCATGTAATTTGTATGTAGCTACATTTTGAAACACGTTATTCATAAACTGAAGTATTAGTATTATTTAAAAGGTGCACAATGTAACAAAACATTAATTAAGGTAATGCACAGTCGACCTTGTGTAAAACATATTTTTCACATTGGGAGTTTTGTTGTAGCCTATTTCACCTGCAATATATCATAAAACAGTTATTTTCTTTTTAGTGGTACAGTAACATTTTTGGAATATAAAACTCTACTGGATTTGGTAGTGTTCAGATGTAAGTGTGTTGGAGATGTGGTGTCTAGCTGTGGTCTTCAAAAAAAGTGGGGGGGGGAGATGCTAACTCAGTTAAAGTATTTAAGAAAACAGACGGGGGCGCCAAACGACAGCAATAAAGCAACCCACAGACTTCCGTTTCCCCTCCTATAACTGGTAAGGCACTATTCAATCTGGACGAAATAGGCTTTCAGCTCTATATTTTGGAGGCTATTTTGCATAATAATTATTTCAACTGGTAAAACATAAGTTTGTATCTAACTGGGACCAGTATCTTTTCCCATGGAAAGTTTGGTTACAGTCTGGATTATCCAGCTATAGTCAACAATAGAGAAGTTTTTGAATTAAAGTTAGGCAGTGTTTACAGTATCTACAAACAGAGCCCAATATGTACATCGTCACCCTTCTGTTCAGAATTGTTTAATCTCAGGGAACTGCTGTCCTTATAACATTTTAATAACAGGACAGTTTATGGAGATTGTCAGACAACTCTATCTTTTCAGTAAATATCGGTGTAGGAAATCGTGCTCTCTCCTGATAAAACAGAAGATACCGCTTTGTCATCACTTATATTGGGGTAAGAAAGGCAAATATATCACCATCTCTTACGGGTTTAAAATTATTTATGGAGAAACGTAGTTTCAGAAAGTGTGCGCTTGGGTTGTGCTGGCAATATATAAGGCGTTGACGTTTACATTCCTTCTATTACAATGGAGGTTTTTCGTGTTTAAATTACGCACACTGCTCAAAGCTCCCTACGGTTAGTGAAAGTTGATAGTTACTTCTGTCTGGTTTGGGGCTGTAAAACATAGGACACCAAACTGCAGCTAAATTCACATTTCAAAGAGCTGACACAAAACTCCCATTAATAGAATGCTGGATTTTATAAACAATGCCTAGAACGTTTCCTAAATATTTCATGGAATTTTTAGGGAGACTTTTTTGAATACGTTCTTAAAAAGCCGACAAGAATCCCGTTTTCGACGTACGAATCATAGGCAAGAGCATAGGAATTTAGGAGATGTGACTTTAACATTACAAGGAAGAGCTTCTCTTGGCAAAAAAAAATCCTATGTAATCACAGGAAACGTTGGAATATTTCTATACCTGATCAAACTCAGAAACTCAGGATCTAAAACTTTACTATGTGGGTAGAAAAAAATCTCTCCGAAAGTAGAGATTGGGTAGCTATTGAAGAGTACTCCAGAGATGCTAATGACAAAGGATTTATCTTCGTTTAAATGGTTGCCATCAGCGTCATTATTACTATCAAAGTTATCACTGAGGAGAGCTTTTCCGATAGTCACGTCTACTAAGCTTGCTAGCCCGTGTCCTTTACAGCACAAGACATTTTACTCCGGATCAACCCGGAAAACAGCGGACAGCTCATCTAACTAAGCCACAGGTAACCTTGGAGAAAGAATGATGATGAGGAGCATGTCTTTACTAATATCTGATGCTTTTGAAATACTAAAATCAAGTCATTATATCTATATATTTTTAAAAGCTTCACTTTTCGTGGGGAGGGTGTAAAAAGAAACCTGGTTAGAGAATGAAATGACAGTGCGGCAGTACGGTGCTTTAAATCATGAATGCATTTAACGTTATTTGGACATTTTTGCCATCAAACTGCACAACAGCGAATTTTTTTCCCAAGAGGGGAAAAAATCGTAGACTATCTCCGACAAAAAGCAAGATTATAGAAAGTTAGAAGGACACCATATTTAAGGATGCAGCGAGGAAAATATACTAACCCCCCCCCAGGATTACAATAAATCCATGTGCAGGCTGCTGTGGTACTTAAACTGCTATGTACCAGCTGCAATAGTTTTTAAAAGTCTCAGTATAAGGTTTGTGTGTATGGGGATAGTTGGGGTGTGTGCTAGTAACATTCTTAAATAAAAGTACGAGTGCATTCTTAACTGAAAAGGAAAAGTAAATAAAATACAGTGGAAGGGCAGTCTCAGTCCGCAGGTCCTCTTCCAACATTTCCTTTAGTTGCGTTCTAAAATCCGCTCTTAGATACATAAAGCATTATCTATTATTTAGCATGTAGTTCTGTCCGAGGACAAATGAGAAAGAAGCTGCATCATTAGGACCTAAAAGGCAACAAAACAAAAATCAGAGCATAATGATGCACCTAAATGAAGGGGGAAATGTTGCACAGCTCATTTTATTAATCAGACTGTCAATTTCACCCCAGAGGCCAAACCCCAGAGCAATTCAAGCAAGATCTGATCACGTTAAGGACAAGAGCTTTACTCTTCACTTCTTGTCTTTCTTTCTTTCTACCTGGATATATTTGTCTGCTCAGAAGCCGCCTTCATTATCCACTGACAGAAGCTTGTGTTTATTTGCTTATAAACCTGTTACAATAAATGATTATTCGAACAGCGTCATTCCTACCTTAATGACGAGCACTACTTTTTGATGAATGACATTTCGGGCTAGAAAGGATGTATGGGTCATTTTGACCAGTCATTCCCTCGCTTTGGCATCCCACAATTTTTACGCCTCCCTCAAAAAGAGATAATAATATTTAGAGACACTTGCCGGGCTGAATGTGAATTAGCCCCTGCTGCAGCTCATCATTAGTACAGGACCAACCCGGCAACTTTGACATTTTTGATAAAGCTGAGATGATGGAAAGAATAAGAAAGGAGATGATTCTGATGGAAAGAGGGCTGCACAGCCCTACAGCTGGCAAAAGGCTCTCGAATTTGTCAGACTCAGCTGGAAATGCAGTGCTGGAGGCCCTTGAAAATTCTCAACACACTGGTCGCCTCAGCCCTAGACTAACTTCCGCCTCTCTGCATAGCACTATAGGGGACATCCCTGCCAAAGGCAAATTTGAAATAGACACTTTATTCAATCTTCAACACCAGAACAGTGAAAGCAACGTCTCCTCAGAAATTGCGCCGTCGGAAAGCAGGAAGAAAATTAGCCATTATTCAGAAGTTGCTCAAGAGGCAGATATGAACAGTGATGTGGAGGTGGGCTGCTCAGCACTCCGCTCCCCAACTAGCCTGAGTTCCTCCCAGCTGAAGGAAAACAATAACAAAGGTAAATATTATTTGATTCTCTTGATCTAAACGGTACTGTTATTTGATTAAACTTGTTAGCCTATGGAAATAGTGCTCTCTCTATAGTAAAACCGCTGCTAAAACCGTACACAATTATTATTAATGTGTTATTACGATACACAAGATACACTAAACAGTGTTTATATTGCAAAGTGTCTCTATATATTCATGGAAATCGCTCTCTTTCTCCCATATTTATAACTATATATGCGTATTTTTATAGTTTCTCTCGTTCTGTAGATCTGTCTGTATTTCTCCATCTATACAAATATACATACATGGAGTAAATTCAGTATATAGATACGTAGAAACTATGTATCTATGTATATGTGTGTATTTGTCTTTCTTTGTACGTATAAAATGTGTCATTGTGTATTCACACTAATAATAATTGGCCATTGTTCACTTTCAATCTCTGATAACGCTGACTATTCAAATCCCTCCATCGTACCAGGTTTGAAATAAATTTGGTGAATTATTTTCATTGGGGAATGTAATAAGAGAATAATCAATGGATTTCTTTGGGGCAACAGTAGATGCATTTTGTCAAATGTGTCAAAAGAAAAACAATCTACACCATAATGCAAGACATAGCTTTGTTTATGGCTGCACTTATTTTGTGCCTCTCAAACGAAAATAAGAAACGTTCATGTAGCTGTTAAACCTGATTCACAGATTAGAGTTATCAGATCATCGCAGTATGAGAGCGGTACCACATCTCTAAAATTGTGCTCTGCATATGTACTCTTCTGCAGCAAATTAGCCAAGTAAACTAGAATTCTATAATTACTAAAATGCCTAATTTACTTAGAATAATTTCGTTATGAAGTGATTTAAAAAAACTTTATTGATTCTATTAACAGCAGCAATTTGTAACAATGACAGCTAGCATTAATTATCAGAGTTCACAGCCAGACTGGTAACGTTACCTCCTGCTTTATTTAATACACACAAACACATCCGGAGGAACAAATCTTTATTTCACAATTTCCTTGCTTGTTTGCCAGGCTATTCAGAAAGCAGCTCAGCTCCTACTACCACCACCTCGTCCTCAGGTTCGAGTTTAACCAGCCTGCACAGCAGCAACGCACTGGGCAGCTCAGGCTCTGGGGCTGACCAGGTGAGAAGGTACCGCACCGCCTTCACCAGGGAGCAGATAGCCAGGCTAGAGAAGGAGTTCTACCGGGAGAACTATGTGTCTCGGCCCAGGAGGTGCGAACTGGCCGCAGCGCTCAACCTCCCTGAGACCACCATCAAGGTATCTCAGCTGAAGCGCTACAAACGCGGGGCTAGTACACTCGATTTGGATTTTGGTGCTTTTGTGCTGTCTGGGAGCTTAAAATATGAGATCGAGCCCAACTCCCGGCTAAACAGATGCTTCTTACTGACAGGAAAATGCAGTGGCTTATGCCCTCCTCCTTTATGGCAAAAGAATGAATCCAATGATAACATAACAATAGAACATAAAAATAAATAGTATTGCATAATTCCCACCTGGTTTCTTAGCTATTTTTATTTGTGACTTTTGGTTAAAGAACATCCGGTCTTGTCTTTCCTGTTGGGTTTGTTTGTTTCTCTGAGTTGAAACTTTTTTAATTTGCCTTTTAATTTTCCTTGTCAATTTGTATTGCATTTGCACGTTAAAAAGGAAACAAACGATGATATTTAAAAAAAATGAAGCAGAGAAATTGGAGACGTCACTATAATAAAATTCTATTTCTCCCATTTCGAACAAAAGCACTTGAAAGACAAATGGTGTATTATTTAAAATGATTTAGAGTCTGACTGGCACAAAGCATTTCAGCGATTTATTCAGGTGAAATCTCTTTTCGTTGGATTATTTTAAATAATTTGGTTAATTATAGGACATTAAGGAGAAGCAGTGGAGAACTAAAAAGCTTGAGACAAGAAAACAAGCTGCTCCGTTACAGAGGGCGAATCTTAGACGCTCTCCTTCATGCTTCGGAAAGATCTATATTTTTGGAATGTTCATTTCCTGAAAGTAGCTTTAGAAAATAATATAAAGCAAGGATACTAAAGCGGAAGGCAGATGCAAATGCCCATTGTTACAGGGCAGAAGCAAGGCTGCAGCGTTTGCAACTCGGAATTTCATTTGCATGGCTGCTTTTAAAAACAAAACGCAAACAATATTTTGCCGTGTGCAAACACCGTGCAATTAACAAAAAGCAAACAGAAAAGCTTCCCAATAAAAGCAGCTGGGTTCCTTCAAAGGAGCCACTTTCATTTTTAATTCCTGACAGCCCTAACCGTCTCTGATGTCAGCGGGTTTTGTGCGTGCGCGAATTTGGAGGAAGGTTTTTAGGTGGTAAACCAGGGGGATAATTAATAAATAAATCACAGCCAGGCTAAGCAGCGGGGGCGGGTACTGAGAGGGGAGCGCGCCCGGCACAGCCGTGCCCTGCTCTGGAGGTCCTGCGGCCGGAGCAGGGCTTGGTTTGTGTCGGAAGCCGCTGCCGCGCTGCTGTCTAAGGCCGGCCCGTGTTCTGTGTCTCCCCTCCCCCAGGTGTGGTTCCAGAACCGACGGATGAAGGACAAGCGGCAGCGCCTGGCCATGTCCTGGCCCCACCCGGCTGACCCCAGCTTCTACACCTACATGATGACTCACGCAGCGGCCACCGGGAGCCTGCCCTACCCCTTCCACTCGCACGTGCCGCTGCACTACTATCCCCACGTGGGGGTGACGGCGGCCGCGGCGGCGGCGGCCGCCTCCGGAGCGGCCGCCGCCTCGCCCTTCGCCACCTCCATCCGGCCGCTGGACACCTTCCGCGCCCTCTCGCACCCCTACTCCCGGCCGGAGCTGCTCTGCGGCTTCCGCCACCCGGGCCTCTACCAGGCTCCCGCCGCCGCGGCCGGGCTCAACAGCAGCGCGGCGGTGGCGGCGGCGGCCGCGGCGGCCGCGGCTTCCTCGGCGCCCCCGGCCGGCTCCACGGCCTGCTCCTGCCTCAGCTGTCACAGCAGCCAGACGGCGGCGGCGGCCGCGGCGCTGGGCTCGCGCGGCTCCGGCTCGGATTTCCCCTGCACGGCGGCCTCGCAGCGGGCGGAGAGCGGCTTCCTGCCCTACTCGGCGGCCGTGCTGAGCAAAACCGCGGGCGCCTCCCCGGACCAGCGGGAGGAGGCGCCGCTCACCAGATAACTACCCCGCCCGCAGCCGGGGGCGACCCCATTGCAAGGGGCGGGGGAGGGGGGGCCACAGCCGGGCTCTGGAAAAGTTCCTTCTATTTTTGTATCGTTCGCCCCCCCCCTTTGGAGGAGACACGAGCCGGGGGAGGGGGCTGGGACCCAGACTGACATTCCCCTGCACTCCTCCCGCACCCCCCGGGGCCCAGCCCGAGGCGCGGGATGCCTGCAGGCCCCAGGGGCGGGGTTTGCGGGACAGCGCAGCGGCCAAAGGCTGCCCGGGGCGCCACCCCTCCGGGAGAATTGCACCGGTGTCACTGGGTGCAAAGCTTCTGTTCTCCTTGCTGGGCCCAAGCCCCGCCGCCCTCAGTCGGTCCTGAGCCAAACCTCACCCCCTGTGCAAGGGGAATTTGGCCTAGGGACTGAGTGAAGCTTGCAGCCACGTCCGTCTGGAAATGGGACAGAAGGTGGGGGGGGGGTGTCAACAGAAGAGAAAAGTGTTTCTGTGTTACTCTGATTTCGTTTTAGTTCGAATCAATTGGAAATGCCTCGCGTATGTTATCTGCAGAAAAGAGCGGTAGCTAATGAGGCTGCTGTGGATGGGCCGGTAAAGGGACGGGAAGTGTGAGATTGGCAGCATGCTCTATAGGAGTCGGAGAGGCAGTTTTAAACTCACGCTTTCCAACTACCATAATCCACCCGATCTGGGAAATACTTGAATCTCTCTAGGTATAGGATGCTGTCCTGAAGCATTGACCTTAGGTACTTCTCTCAGTTTAATGTTTTTCTGTTTCTTTTCTTTCGTAAAACGGCTCTTGGATTTATTTCCCACACATGTCTGTCACGCCTTTGCCTCTGAAAAGCCACCACTGGATAACTGAGACCTGCCATACCAAGCCACTGCTACTGGAGGGACTTCCTTGAACTTGAAGAAAGGCACATCAAAAACCACCAGTGTTACTGCCATGTCAAT